>NC_143175.1:635000-1260000 GCF_047325235.1 Durio zibethinus
AAAAAAAAAAAAAGAAAAGACATTAATTAACTAATAAAGGGAACCAAGAAGAAGAAAAAAAATTACATAGAACTTAAAAACTTAAATATGAAACTGAGAAGATTGTCTACGATGATTATAACTGAAAGCACCACTATTAGCATGCAAAAATTTTTATTACTAGTCCAAAAGTTACGCTTTCGACGACCGCCATGCTGCTTTTGTTCTTTAACAACTGATCCTTCTGCTTTAGCTTTGGGATTGCTAATTGATCTCTTCTGGTAACTCTCAAGCTCATCAATGATATCCTGTTCAAATTTTTCCTTCTTCAGCTTCTTCTGTTTCTTCTCCAACTTATTCTGAATGTGCTTCGAGGCATCTGATATTGTTGTTGCTTTGTTTTTAGTTCTGTCCGCTTCTTTTTCAGAAAAATCAGTACGGTTGTCATGATCACGCATTGCCTCCTCCGATGTAACTCGATGGTTGATGGCCTTTGACGGATCGTCGCCATGTTCGCCACCCAAACGAGCAAAAGGGTTGGGAGCACGATCAGCCATGAATGATATATAACTGTTGCAGGATGAAAATATACTTTGATTTCAGGGTTGTGTACTTGTATTTGCATGGTATTTATATAGGGTGTTATATCCTAATTCTACTGGTACAAGATTTCTAAATGAATCTTAACTCGTACATCGATTTGGAATTCTTCTTTCCAAATCTGCCTATAACAAAAAAAAAAAATTGATTTTTTTTTAATTTAAGAAAAAATTGTATTTAAGTATATTAGACTCGCAGAAACAAACAAAAAATACTGTGTACATAGATATGGTGGGACCCACTTGAACACCACAATGTCCGGAATTGCAGCAAAAGCAAAGCGAACTCCACAAGTACCAGATGAACATCTGCGGTTAGTTTTTAACTTACTTTTAAGTGTTTGACTAAAATTTTGATCTCTTCAAAATTTTACTTTTTGCTTTGCAAGTTACCGTCGCCGTTAAAGATCAAACGAGGACAAAATGGGAAATTCAAAAAAAATCTATGGCTATTTTTGAACTCACGTTAAGCTGTTGAGAAGAGCTAATGTTTGAGAAACATGGAACGTGAAGTTTTTTCTACACGAGTAATTTAAAATCTTTATTTTTTAATGAGAACACTTTTAATCTTATTTCCCTTAACAAGGTACTTTACAACATGTAAATATCATATTAGCACTCCATCTTCTTTTCTTTTTTTCTTTATTTTAACGCAGATGATAAAGCAATCTTATTCAATCAACACCATTGTCAATTTTATCAGTTCATCATTTTCTTTTCTTCCTCACTTTGTTTTTGTGAAGAAAATAAAAGCAACCTCATTCAATCAACATATTCTTCACTGGTTATAGTATTTTGCTTGGTTTCGTTCGCTATATATCTGTAGATACTCATGCAAGTAACGATTTTTATTTTTATTTTTGGTGAGTTTTATTTATGGGCAGGAAAATTATAGCTAGAAAAATTGTTGGGAGAGGTTCGTTTTCGGTAACCCTTTAGCTAGAAAAATTATGGCTAGACAAATTATTTAAAGGAGATGTTGTCTCCAGTTATATCCATCTACTCCTTATTGCCTTAGGTAGGAGGAGACATTGTCGCTGATGAAGTTTAGTACTCTGATGAGTTTAGCAATACCATTAAGCCTCAGGATATCGGAGAGACATTAGCCAAGCCAGTCATGGGTTTGATTTTAACTGTGATGATATGCGGAGGTCATCTTCTATTTGCCCCGTAAGTTTGATCGACATGAATGGGCGATTGGTTGTGTTCTATTTATCCATTTTTCAGGGTGTCTTCCACCTTCCTTTACATTCTTTCTTCATGAAGATTCAAGAGAGGTGGAATATAGCTCCCTTTCAGCTGCTTGCCAACGGATAATGATTTCGTACTTGATAGACTGTCGTAAGCAAGATCGGTTGCCTTCAATTAATATCTTGAAGGCTTTTTATTATATCAAGCCAAGAGAAGATAGTATTATCTCCAGGCTCGTGATACAGAGTGGTTACCATTGCATTACACCAAATCCCAGCATAATATAGGCCAAGAGAAGTTAATCGTAGCAATAATGCCTGCAGCAAATCATAATCAAAAGCAACTAGAGCACCAGGAAACAGAACCGCAAGAAAAAGCGCAATGTACTTCAATTGTATTCCCTCACTGCTTTTTCATTTATGGTAACAAACACGAGAAAAAACTATTCTTGAAACTCAAGTTTTCAACTTAAAACATTAATTCTCTTTTCAATGCAATCAAATAATTAGAAATGCGATAGCGTGGCCAATTTCATGGACGGAAACGGAGACCAAATTGGCCTCATCCGGCACCCGACAATGAGATTCTTAAAGAAAGGGAATTGAAAAGATTACTTAGCTGGGTGTTGGAGCCAAGGAGTAGTGGCATAGATAAGAACTGATGTGACTCCGACAGTCCGGTTAGGCCAAAACCAGGCCCGATGGAAAACCAGAGTTTGAGAATTGCCTACACAATTTAATCACTTATAAATTCATTAATAAATAATTTCACAAAAACTAATTTAAAGCAAGAAGCTGTTTTAAAAAATTAATTACTATGATTATTACAAAATTATACCCTAAGTTAGAACCCTTTCGTCTAACACAATCTAGAAAAGAAAAAAAAAGACATTAATTAACTAATAAAAGGAACCAAGAAGAAAAAAAAATTTACATAGAACTTAAAAACTTAAATATGAAACTGAGAAGATTGTCTACGATGATTATAACTGAAAGCACCACTATTAGCTTGCAGAAATTTTTATTAATAGTCCAAAAGTTACGCTTTCGACGACCGCCATGCTGCTTTTGTTCTTTAACAACTGATACTTCTGTTTTAGATTTAGGATGGCTAATCGATATCTTCTTGTAATTCTCAAGCTCATCAATGATATCCCATTCAAGTTTTTCCTTCTTCAGCTTCTTCTGTTTCTTCTCCAACTTATTCTGAATCTGCTTCGAGGCTTCTGATATTGTTGTTGCTTTGTTTTTAGTTCTGTCAACTTCTTTTTCAGAAAAATCAGTATGGTTGTCAAGATCACGCATTGCCGCCTCCCATGTAACGCGATGGTTGATGGTCTTTGACGGATCGTCGCCGTCTTCGCCACCCAAAGGAGCAAAAGGGTTGGGAGCACGATCAGCCATGAATGATATGTAACTATTGCTGGATGAAAATGTACTTTGATTTCATGGTTGTGTACTTGTATTTGCATGGTATTTATATAGGTTGTTATATCCTAAGCCTACTGGTACAAGATTTCTAAAAGAATCATAACTCGTACATCGCTTTGGAAATTCTTCTTTCCAAATCTGCCTTGGAATTGGTTTCTATTATAACAAAAAATATTTTTTTAATTTAAGAAAAAAAATTAGAATTTAAGTATATTAAACTGGCAGAAATAAATAAAAAAAAATGCTGCGAACATAAACATGGTGGGACCCAGTAGAACAACACGAATGTCCGGAATTGCAGCGATTGAGTTTCAGTTTTAGTTTTTAACTAACTTTTTGAGTGTTTGACTAAAATTATATCTTATCAAATTTTTACTTTTTACTTTGCAAGTTACCGTCACCGTTAAAGTTCAAACGGGGAAAAAATGGGAAATTCAAAAAAAAAATCCATGGCTATTTTAGTAAATTCAATTCCCTTGATTTTCGCCCTCCCGCTATAAATCCTCGCTGCCGCTTGGCGACCGATTTACTATGCTTTCTTTCTTCAGCAAAGTTTCCAAATTGAAATTTATAAGGCCAAAAGAGAGAGAGGGTGAAATCAATTAATTTTCAGCAAATATGTTAGTTTATCAGGATCTTCTCACAGGTAAAGCTTTTTCTTCTTGTTCATGTTGATATTTTTTCCATATTTTTCCTCTTCAATTTTTTTCTTTTTGCTGCTGTGCTTGTTGGTTCCAAGATCTTTATTTTGCTATGAATTTTGTTTAGATATTTTGATCTGTTAATTTGCCTATTGGCTTTAATTCAAGTAGGTTGGGTCGGTTTTGTTTGTTGTGAGTTGGTCATGATTGTAAACTTGGTTATTGTTGATGACTTTCAGGTGATGAGCTCCTCTCAGACTGTTTCCCATACAAAGAAATCGAGAATGGAATGTTGTGGGAAGTAGAACGAAGGTTGGAATCTTTTTCTTCTTTATTTTCTTGTGTTTCCAACTGGGGGTTAATTGAAACTCTCGGTTTCATGCTGTGTATTCTCTTGTTTCTTTTATTGGGTTTCATGGACACAATAGATCTTTAATGCAGTGGGTTATCCAAGGAGCTGTCAATGTAGATATTGGGGCTAACCGTTCAGCAGAAGGTGGCGATGAAGATGAAGGTGTTGATGACCAGGCTGTAAAGGTTGTCGACATTGTCGACACTTTCAGACTTCAGGCAAATGCAGTGCACTTCTTTTCATAATTTATAGCTGATTTTTTTTTTATACTCGTCTAAGAAATTGCGGTTGTTTGATTTTCAGGAGCAACCTGCATTTGACAAGAAGCAGTTTGTCACCTTCATAAAGAGGTACATCAAGAACTTGACACCCAAATTAGAGCCAGAGAAGCAAGAGTCGTTCAAGAAGAACATAGAGGGGGCAACTAAGTTTTTGCTTTCGAAGATTAAAGATCTCCAATTGTATGCAACTTTTGTATATTTTCTCAGATTATCTATAATTAACTTGATTTAGAACCAATTATTGTTTCTTACCATTTGAGTTATTGTGTTGTAGTTTTGTGGGCGAGAGCATGCATGATGATGGTAGCCTGGTGTTTGCATACTACAAGGAAGGCACCACCGATCCAACCTTCTTGTACTTTGCCTATGGCTTGAAGGAAGTCAAGTGGTAATGGAGTCCTTCGCCTGATAGTGAACTGACTGCGCTTTTGTAATTCTAGATATAAGTTCTATACCATTTAGTGCTACTCTTAGTTCATATATAATATATATGCTTTTTGAGGGTCTTGAACTCGGTGTTACTATTTATCATTTTACATGTTCTTGTGGCAATGAGGATATATTTAAAACTTGATTGAGGAGTAAAATAGTGTTTTTTCCAATATTTTTTTGGGTTCATGATACTTGTACTTGCATGGGTTGTTTTCCCTGTGGTCAAGTTGTAATCCTGTTCTAGGTCTCGTCAACTCGGGCAACCAGAAAAGATGCCCACTCCTTTATTCCCGCGACCGATGGTGTGTACTTAGCTCTTTCCACTTTCCAGATGTATAGCTCTTTCAATTGAAGGCTTTTGCAGTCTCATGCTTCTAAAGACTATAATTTCTAAATTAATATTTTGAAAACAAAACGCCTCTAAAATACAGAGGGAATTTGTCTAGCCTAGAAATATTTTCTTGAAAAATGTTAAAAAGCTTGAAAATGGTGAAACTCATAATCCCCTTATCCTCGACAATCTAAGAGACCTGCAGCTGAAGTTTTCCCAAGTCAACCTTTTTGTTTTTTACTATATCTGCAGCTAAACAACCCGAGAATAGCAGCGTTCGAATAATATGGCAGTCTTTAGATAAAACAATCATTTCTAATGGTTTAAATAATATAAACTAACACAATACAGTTGGCCAGTCAAGCACGTTTTTAAACATATTCTCAACAGGATGAAGCTATCTCCTTGGCATTGTCTTGGAAGGTGCCTTCTCTCTGAGTAAAAAGCTCTGCCACCTCCCCGACGTTGGCTTGAAAAGCACCTTCTCATGGTGACATGCTCTCCCGATTATGCATAGTAATTTAAGCTTGCCTTCTTTTTAGCTTGTACCTGAATGATACCTTCGTTGAAATCTTCATGGTTCACCTGTAAATCAGAAAGAAAGCCAAATTTTATTACTCACTGCTCTCATGGCTCAAATGTTCATAAGTAAATCTGATACAAACAAATGTACATGCAGATACATATTCAAGTGCAAGCACATTCACTACGGAATAACTAATAACCGTTTACATGTTTTCTTGCCAAAAAGAAATTTAAGCAAATAAACTCCTAGAAGTTTAGAAAGTGCACCTCAGTTGCATCACGGCGGAGAGCTAGCATGCCTGCCTCCACACAAACAGCTTTCAGCTGTGCTCCATTGAAATCATCCGTAGATCGAGCAAGTTCTTCAAAATTGACATCTGGATGAACATTCATCTTCCTTGAGTGGATCTACAAAATCAAGGAAAGAATTCAATAAAATTCTGCCCAGGATAGAAGCCATAGAAGTGGCAGCACTGAAAGTCATACCTGAAGGATTCGAGCTCTTGCTTCTTCACTGGGATGTGGGAACTCGATTTTACGATCCAATCGACCAGAACGCATCAAAGCAGGGTCAAGGATATCAGCTCGGTTAGTTGCTGCTATGACCTACAATACATTCACTATGTTAGAATAGATCACTTATATTTTATCAAACAGATAACATAATAATTATGCACCACAAAAGCAAACCTTAATACGTTCATCACTGCTAAATCCATCAAGCTGGTTGAGCAGTTCCAACATTGTTCGCTGAACCTCCCTATCTCCACTCACCTCACTGCATGTGGTAACAGATATCAAGAATCAGTGATTCCTTCCACAAATAAATGCCAGCATTACCAGCCTCAAAACAACTTTGCTTCCCAAGAAATTAAGATATGGCATTACCTATCAAAACGCTTTGTGCCAATTGCATCAATTTCATCTATAAAAATGATGCATGGAGATTTTTCTTTTGCAAGCTGAAAGGCATCACGAACAAGTTTCGCTCCATCACCAATGAACATCTACATGCATTACAATTTTGATTACTTATTATGGGGCCTAAGTAAGCAGATAAAAAATGACAAAACAATAATAAAAACTATTTTATTGCTCACATTTTTTTCTGTCACGTTATAATAATCAAGAAGTAATACGACAAAAAATGATTCCAACACAATTTGAAAGAAGTAGACAGGATCCAAACATCTAGAGAAGTAAGCTGGAAAAAGATACAGGATTTCATACCTGAACCAGTTGTGGGCCCGCTAGCTTCAGAAATGTGGCATTTGTCTGTGCTGCACAAGCACGAGCCATTAAGGTTTTTCCAGTGCCAGGAGGTCCATATAAGAGCACTCCCTTAGGTGGACGAATGCCTAGCTTTTGAAACCGTTCTTTATGAGTCATGGGCAACACAATGGCCTCAACTAGTTCTTGGATCTGTTCCAGGAAAAACCATCAGAAAAAGACATTAAACATTAGCTTAACAGTTATGAAATGATCTTCTCAGAAAGGGCAGTAGAATTAAAAAGTGTGCCTGCTTCTCCAAGCCACCAATATCATTGTAGTCCTCAGTTGGCTTCTCATCAACCTCCATAGCCTTTACTCTGGAATCGTACTCAGATGGCAAAGTATCCAATATCAAGTAGCTGTCTTTATTGACCCCAACCAAATCACCAGGTTTCAGTTTATCAGGATCAACAAGTCCAACCACAGGTAGAAATATGGTCTGTAGTAATTACAAAACAAGTCAAGATCAAAATGAATTGTTCTTTTCACCAATATTAAAAAAATGTTGATTTGATAACTAATTTCACTATGGAAAAACATAACAGACTTGCCCTCACCTGACGAGTAGAGGTTTTCAGCACAACACATTTACCCTTCCTTTGTGAGTCAAGATCAATGTTGGCACCATCCTCCTCTGCCTCATCTTCAGGATTCATCTCCAATATCTGAAAGAAACAGTAATTAAGCATTGGATCTCCCAATAAGATGCTTAACCATGACATAAATGCATCAACAATGGCTCATTATTTAGCTGGTTCTCCCTTTCAATGCTATTTTGAGTTTGCTTAAACACAGAATCATTATACACCAGCACAGAATAAGTCAAAGACTACTAGAGAACAAACATAACACAGAAATTCAAAAGGGATTTGGAAAAAAAAGTTTTAAATTACCTCAACAATGTTACCGACCAAGTAAGGCAATTGCTTGTTAAGCTTAATCTTCTCTTGATTCTCCTTAATCTTTTCCTTGCATGAATCCAATTCCAGATTGGTCCTCTGCATCTCTTCCTTTAATCCCACAAAACCAATTAAACCAAAAACCAGAAAATTCACACAAACTAGGGTTACAAAATTTCCAAAGAAAAAAAATCTGGGAACAAAAGAAAATTACTTAGCTTTAACCATCAAGATTTCCCAATTAAACTAAAACTAGAAAATTAAAAACTAAACTAAAGAACTTTCCTTTATATGTAAAAATTAATTAGCTTTAATCCATATCGAATAATTGAAAGACGAAATTTTATTAAAATGACGAGATCTTAATAGCGGCGGTGGACTTTTTTAGAAAACCCTAAAAAATACAATGCAAATAATGATTAAAGCGCAGATATAAAAGGAAAAGGAGAGAGATCGAGATTCGAGAGGGACCTTGAGAATTCGAATCTCGTTATCAAGAAGACGGGAAGCTCGGATGATGTCCTCGGTGGTCATCGAAGCCAGCTGGTCTTCTTCAAAGCTTGAATCTTCTGCCATGGCAGTTGCCATTGGTGACGGTTTAAATAAAAACGATGACTTTGATCGAAGAAATTAAAAGGTGGAGAGAGAAAATAAAAGAAATCTGTTAAGCAATGGAAGCAGGGGAAAAAAAAAGGCAGAGAGAGAGAGAAAGAGAGAGTAGTGCTTTTATTCTTGTTTTCGAAGAAATTGAGAATTGAGAGCGAGGCGATGAATGTGCTCCTGCACGCTGTCTCGGGCCATCTTGGGCCCATATGTGTTTACTTATTTATTTTTTGAGCCTGATTATGGGCCTAATGTTTCTTATGTTGATTAAATTCGGTGATTTGTGTATATTTTTTTAAATATTAAAATTTATATATTTATTTATATTTTATATAAAAATTACGTATCACAATAAAATAAATATAAAATGTATTTTTTTTAATTTTTTTAAATTATATATAATTATTTTTAAAATTTTAACTTATATCACTATCATATCGTATCTAAATTTTCAATCCAATCATTTTTTTCTCATTTTGGGCCTCTTTGCAGCTCAATTTTCTTAATCTGGGCCTACATTCTGCCCCAACTGTTTGGGCCTATTTCTTTCACATAAACACGAGGCTAACCTAACTAAAGGAGACGAATAACAGTTCAGGGAAACTGGTCATTGAAACTTGAATAAAAAGTCACTCTAGAGAGGTGAAAGTAGTATTAAGTTGCAGACTCAAAGCTTAAAAAGACAAGATCAAGAGGTGAAACTTCACAGCAACCAGACCATTTGAAAATAATGGAGAAAAGAGGTTATGGATAAGTCTAAGGCAATCATATAATCACCAAGTAATTATTATGTAAAACCAGATTCAAGCTAATCAATTTTTAGACAGCAGTGGCTCTGGTTCAGGCTTTTCTTCACTAAACACCTTGGCAATCTTGTCAGTAGGAACCAATGGCAAATATGAAGCAACCTTGTACCCCTTCTCTGCACTGCTAACCACTGTTTGGTTATACTTTTCGGTGTAATAGGCAGCTGTTGGTACAACAATTGAAGCAACTTGTGGGAAGAGAGGGAGCTGGTTCAGTTTACGCCATGCTGAAACAGCAGATTGTTCAGCTTTTGGCTCATACTTGGCATAAAGCTCTTTCGCAGTGGGCTCATACTTGGTGTACACAGATTTTGCATATCCTGAAGCAATGCTCACCACTCCAGCACGCTGGACCTCAGAAGCCACACCTCGAGCCATCCCTGGAGCCTTTTGGGCAGCCGAGATGGCTTCAAAAGAGACCTGCTTGATAAGTAGAGGGACACGACCATCCATCTTACTCAAAGATTCACCAACCTACAATAAACCAAAGAAGAATTTTTTTTTAATCTCCTTTGATCATCAATCTTAGCATGCCCTTTTTTGTCAGTCAAACATATGATCTAAAAGTTATGTAATTTCGATTTTTTTGGTAGATAAAATCTGGATAGATAAATCGTTCAGTCCTCGATATCATGACAGAATAAGATATATTGTACCTAACAGTAACAAAAAATTCATACGTTCAAGATGACCAGGCCAGGACTCGAAAGTGGACATCCTCGTCAATTGAACCAACCTCTTGTTCGTGTAATTTCGATTAAAACCATAGTTTCGCAACCCAACCCCAGATTTTCCCATGATCTAAAAAAGCAATACTTTGATTAAAGAAAGTAATCCTAATCATTTTGAAGTGGCAAAGTTTCAATGGCATTTTCCATATCACAATTATCCCACAACCCCATCAACCCAGAATCACAAATCAAGTACTTACTCTGATTTTACTATCAAAAAAAAATATAATGAAACACAGACATTACCTTGCGATCAACAAATTTGAGAAGCTCAAAGGGGACATCATGGTATTTATCATAAACAGGTCGAACCACGCTCTTAACCGTTCCCTCAACGGTCTCGACGCCATGCTTCAACGGTCCCGACCTTTCCTTGGCGTAAACGTAGAGGTTGATGAAGCACAAAACCGCGTAAACAGCGGCTACTTGCACGAATTCCAAGTATTTCAACCTCTGTTTTTCGTCTTTAGCCTTTCAAATCCCAATCAACAAAAAATAAAAATAAAATTTTGATTACCCGATAAATAAATAAAAAAAAGGGAAATGTTTAATGAAAATACCATGTCTTGTTGGACGTCCGAGTCTCCTTGAGCCATGACAGAAACCACTCTTCTTGAAAATGACGAAAAAATCGATGAACTTTAGGCTTTTTTTTTTTATGAAGAAAAAGGATACGCTGCTTTTGGGTGTGGCGTTGGTTTTATAGGATTGGGAGAGGAATCAAAGAAGCTGTGAAGAAACGTGTCGGTTAATTATTTGTGTCCTTCGGGGCTAATTAAACGTATCATGCGGAGTGGGTGAATAAAAAGGGGAAATTCGTCGAGAAATCAATGAACTTTACAAAAAAGACGTCAACCAACCGAAGACCAAGGATTTTGGGCTTCCCCTTCCCCATTGTTTACGCGCTGGATGGAGCCAATATCATAGAGAATGTTCTGTAACTTAATGTTAGTCTTTTACACATGTATATGTATAATATTTATTTAATATTAAATAATTATAAAATACGAAAATTATCATATTAAAATTTATATTGAAATAGAAAATACAAAACATATTTATTTATTTTTATTAAATTTATATATAATTTTTATTAAAATTTTAAATTATATTATTTTCATATATATTTTTTGTATCATTGTTATTTTTTATATTATATTATCATATTGTATTTAAAATTATCAAATTTATTGAAGATGATATTTTCTTTATTCATATCATTTGGGGTCAATAACCCCTAATGATGGATGATTTTTTTTTTTTTTTTGGATGTTAAATTATTGGGTCTCAATGAGCAAGAAGATAGAATTATTGCACCAATAGGTCCCTTCTTCCGCTTTGTAATGGATGTTGTGGGTGTCATATTTGGTAGAAGTTTACTTGCTGAAGTTCAGGATGGAAGATGGAAAATAACTTGGTGAAAGTCATTTTTCTAGATGATCAAATTGGTTAACTTAATTATCAAAACAGGCAAACACTTGGTCCAACAGAAGCCCAAAGGTTTCGAAAGAGTTTATTTTTTGGAACTGACACAATTGTGCAAGCCTATTGAATTTTGGGCTCAAAGAGGGGAATACAAAACTCTAACCCATTATCATTAGCTTCAACATGGACTTAGAAAATTAGAACTTTGGACCACCCTCCATAGAGGTAGCTGAAAATCCTAAATTTGGTATTGTTTTTTTGGATATAAATGTGTGGGGGACGATGAAATTAATTTTGATAAGATTAAAAACAATAATAAAAACTATCATAGATGCGCTGAAAAAAATATATTATAATTATGATTAAAAAAAAATTTATAAAAAATTTTATTAAAATTAATTTTTAAATTTAATTGATAATAAGTTAAACTCAACTACACCACAGAAAATGCGAGTGAAAACCAAACCCGGCTTAGTCGATGATTATTAAAATTTCTTCAGCTTTTCCATCTGCCTGGTGGTGTATAGACAATCTGGTAGGACTTAAGGCCCACCAAGAGCTATTACATGTCCAATCCAAGCGTCTGCCAGTTTGAAGTTTGATCCACTGTAGAGTAGAGTATAAAAGTACAATCCATTTGCATTTTATTAGCCACCAATCTAAATTAATTTTATCTCTGGCATGGCCAACCACCATTTGTAATATCACACCCATCATTTTATTAAGCCTTTTGGGATACCCAAAAATTAAAATTAGATTTCTCATTTTGTCTTGAATTTATTTTTTTTTTGGTACGAAATAAATCGAAATAAATAAGATATTCAATCCCTCATTAAGACAAAATGTACCGTCTAAGATAGGAGGCAGGTCGGTCTTGAATTCATAGTTTTACACTATCCATCAGAGATTCAGACTTTTAACCAGAGAAGAAATAAGATTGAACACAAACAATGTAAAAAAAAAGGCAATTTATGGGAAAGTTTGGTCCACAGGGGACAATTGAAATGGCTTTTGATTTTATTCATAGGGCACATGTCAGGTTGTGATGGACCCATCAGATTATTGATTTAACTACCCATACTTAAAAACATCCCATTGCCATCTAAAATTTCACAATTTTCAGAATTACCATTTTAATAATCATTAAAACAATTCATAAAATGAGTTATATGATAATTTAAAATTTAATAAGATAGAAAATATAAAAATAATATAATTTAAAATTTTAAAATATTATAAATAAATTTAATAAAATAAAATTTTATATTTTATATTTTTTTATCAACATACATTATTATATATTATTTTGATATAAAACAAAATATAAATAAAATATTATATAATTCGATAACACAAAATATCAAAATTTATGAAATCTTACTTAGATCTAATTATCAGGATGTAACCTCCCAAACCCATACTTAATTCCCATTTTCTTGTA
Organism: Durio zibethinus; assembly: GCF_047325235.1. Classification (NCBI taxonomy): domain Eukaryota; kingdom Viridiplantae; phylum Streptophyta; class Magnoliopsida; order Malvales; family Malvaceae; genus Durio; species Durio zibethinus. The sequence goes on from NC_143175.1 coordinate 647,939, forward strand.
AATTAAAATCTAGCTAAACTCAAAAGAGATCCCTCCAAATCTCCCAACAGAATATCATTTTCAACAAATCCCTTCCAGCTTTATGTCCTCTCAGAAACTTTCATGTCCCTATCGTCCTTTTTCAAACCATGACAATTGACAACTCAGAAGTTTCCACTTTTTCTCTGGGGCCAATTGTAGCAGGATTTTGATTTTCCACCATTAACTAAAGCCTTTAAAACCAAATTATTAATCACCTAAGAATATATAATTAAAAATTATATTTCTTAAACAATGAATAAATCGTAAAATTACCCACAACGCCTAAAGAGAAAAGCTACAGATCTTGTGAGAAACAAAAAAGTATGATAGTAACAATAATCTTTGACAGATACATTAAAAATAAAATAAATTCTAATAATATTTTCTGCAATTACAAGAAAAACCCATCACCACCATGTATAACAAGTTAACAACCAAACCCATTAAAAAAAAAATTACAAAAAAAAGGAAAAAGAAAATTAAAAAAAACAAAAAGAGTTTAGCTCCTGCACCTTGTAATACGGCTGCAGCCACGGTTGTAAGGGTTGGCCTGAGCTCCAGGCTGGCAATTATAATAGGAAGCGCCACGTCGGGAACAAGGAACGGTATTCCTCTGCAGCGCACCGTAGCTGATGTACTTGGTGGTTGCTAAAATACGCCGGCTGATCTCTGAGTCCAGCTCAAACTCTTCCCCGGCCAAGCATTCAGCTATGGAACCCTTGCATGGCGATCCGTTGGTGGGTATCCAACCCAGGATTGGCTGATGGTGGTCCCCACTTGCATCAATGGTCATTAGGCCCATCGCCATAGTCATGGCACAGATCACAACAAGGTTACAATTGCTTACTGCCATAGCAAACTCAAAAACTCTCTACTCTTAGCTCTGATTTCTTGGTTTCCTTTCTTCGGCTTTGATTTTCTTTCCTCGTTTCTGATGTTAGCTGCTTTAGCTGTTCGATGTCTTCGTTTTTATTAAGTAGTCTCTGTTGTTGAGTTTTTTAAAACGAAGGGAAAAGAGCTAGTTGGCAAAAATACGTAATAAAGTTAGATTAAATGACACTGACTTGGATGTTTTTTACAGATATGCCATTATGTGCCGTTCTAAATATTATATTAACTAGTAGCCACTCATTTGGGATTTTTGACCAATGAAAATACGAAGAAATTGTTAATTTATTTTATATTTCCATAAATTTGACTAGTTTTGGGTTTGAAAAGGTGAAAGGGGATGATGAAAAAATGAGAATAATGGCATGTATTTATGAAGGATTTGAGCCAAAGTATAGTTTATATTTGCTCATATCCTATATCTTATTTATATGTATATCAAAAGAAAAATAAGAATCTAATGGTTACTTGTATATCATTACAAGCATGACATATATATCTTATTAAAAAGAATCGTTTGGACTGTATGTAAATTTATATTTGTGCTATTTAAAATGCAAATTTTAATTATATTATTCTAATATTAAATAATATCTAAAACAAATTCAGCTCAAATTTAAAAATAAAAATAACAATTTTAAACACAAATTTAAAAAAATCAATTTAAAATTTTAACAAAAAAATTATTTATAAATTTGATAAAAATTAATATATATTAATATATCAACATAAATTATTATTTAATAATTTTAATATTTTATATAAATTAATATTTAGTACTATTTTATATTAATAATTTTATATTAATATATGAATACACAAATTAATAAATTTACTCAAAAATCATATTAAAAGTTACGTCTAGATCATGTCTTTTGACAAATCACTCAACTCATGAACAAATCTACTCTCCAAATCATGTTTATCATTTATTGATATCTTATTTTAGTTTCATGCACAACATAACCAACTAGATAACAGCTCAAACCACATCTTTTTCAAGAAATTCCTCCAAGCTTGAACGTGACAGTTAACCTGCTTGGGGCCAACTATATTGTTAAAAACTAATGTCATGCAAATCACGTAAAAGCAACATAACATTGACTTCGATAAGTTGGAAAAGGCTGAAACAATGGCAACTTCGATATTAAAGTGAAAGCATTGGGCAAAAGCACAAGCCCAACCCTTTCGTTGACTCCTCTGTCCCTTTTACACCATTCGTTTTGGTATAAACAGAGCGCAAGTTAAAGATTAAAGAAAAAATGGAGAGGAAAGACGGCATCTAGGGTTTAGGTTAGCATCCTTCCACTTCTAAAATTCTTCAAAGAATCTATTAACCGAAACACCGTTATCTTTTCCTAATTCTAAAAACTCCGCCGTCACCGTTTATCCCTTTTTCTACTTATATTTTTACACCGTGAACATGCATGACACTCAAATATAAATTTAATAATTTAAAATACAATACATTAATATGATATAATTAAAATATAAAAATAATATAATTCAAAATTTTAATAATTATTATATATAAATTTAATAATTTTAAAATGATATATTTTATATTTTTATATCGATATAAATTATAATATATAATTTTAATATAAAATATAATATAAAAATAAAATTTTATATTATATATATTATAAATATATAATTCATCAAATTTATTAAAATTTTTAAAAAAATCAAACAATCAACCATCGAAACAATGCTAAGAAAAAATAAAAAAGTAAAAAGGAACAACAATCAAACGTGAAATCCACTTACATATGATAAACTGATAATATCGAATATTCAAATATATGAAATTTCAGGTATAAAAATTTTTTTAAAAAAAGTCATTCCTTTAATAAAAAAATTCAGTAGAAACAAGAAAAATGTCCGGACAAAAAAGTGAACGGTCGTTATCGCCGATGTTATCAGCACGTAGCCGTTAAAAACGTGGGACCCAATACAGATCACTAGGACGGTGTTTGCGCGTCCCAAAACCAAACTCTCTTCAAGCCAGCTGGCTGTTATTAATTTAAAATAAAATCCATTTATTGTTTTTCTTTTTCGAGTAGAATAGAAGTTTTTCATTAAAACCACTCCGTTATTTCTTTTAATAGGGATGTATGCAAATAAAATTTTTGATAACTTATTTGTGAATATATTTAATTTTTATTTGTTTATATTTATTTATTAATTTTATAAAAATTAATTTAATTTATTTATATTGGTAAATAATTTTGTTTATTTATTATTTATTTATTGTTTGTTTATAATAATATTAATAAAATAATATTTATATTTTTGATTTTAAAGTTTATTTATATTTGTTTGAGTTTATTTATATTTTATTTAAGGTTGTTAGTTTAAATTTGTTTTATTATAATTTATTTATTATTCATAAATATATTTGTTTATATATATTTATGAATATATTTGTTTAATATTTACGAATTAATTTATTTAATTTAATTTAATATCAATTAAACGTAAATAATTTATTATTTAAATAAATTAAACACGAACAAACAAAGTAATTTTTTTAACAAACATAAATCAAATATAAATACTTCTATAAAAATAAATAAATCACAAATATACATTCAATTATTCATATTCAATTTTTTTTTCCACCTCAGGAATGAAAAATCATCTCTTAATTGTTGTGATTAACGTTTATGACAGACAACCAATTGACAGAAATACGATAAATTTTCCGGCTTACCAAACAGCCCCATAAACTAACATATTCAAGTTCTACCCATGAAAACATTTAGATTAGCTTTTGCATTTAAAGGTGATAACTAATGAGTATGCAAACTTTGATTCATCACATTATGCAATCAACATTGCATGAATCATGGATATTTTCACACAACTATTTATGTAAATTGTTGCTCTAATTGTTTTGTTTTATATATTTTTTATTTATTAAAGCACTATGTTAAGTGCTAAGCAACTAAGGTTAGCCATGTATATATTTTATGATTTTTTTATTTATAAATTAACAAAAATTTGTTTTTACATGTCTAACTTCATCATGGAACAAATATTATTAGAAAAAAAATCTTTAAAAGTATTTAAACAATAGAATCCTACTCAAACTAAATATTTATTTTTTAGTCTCAAATTCGATAGAAATTTGTTTAAATCTTTTATATTCAAAATTTTAAATTGAATATTTTATCAGCCTTAAAATTTAAAATTTAAATATAAATTTTGTTTAATTTGTTATATTCAAATTTTTTACATTTTTAAGCTGCTAAATATTTAAATTTAAACAATTAAAAAATAATTTCAGACTTTCGCCCTTTCATATTTTGTTGGGCTCTAAACTGAGGCCCAAAGAGGAACCACATCCCAACGAACAAAACGGACTTAAAATCCTACTCAAACAGAAACGGCAGCGTTTGCCTTCATAACAAGTTAAGAATCGGGGCATTTTCGACCTTTGGTAATTCTCATTTAAGATTGAGATAAGAAATTAGGGTTTTTTATCGGATATAAAATCCCGCAAAGAGCCCTAAACCTCACCAAAGCATTTTAGCCGCCGCAGCCCTCTCTTTCTCTTCCGGGTAGGCCTTACTCTGTCCCTGTGGATTTCGTTTTCATGTTTCATGGTTTTAAATTTGTCTCAATTTTATGTTATCTGGATGTTTTGATCGGCATACGTTTGATTTTTGTTCTCTTAAAATGTATATATAAATATGTTTGTTAATATTTTCCTATAATAGTGAATGTCAAATCAGGATTTAGGGTTTATGTAAAATGTTTGTTTGATTATTCTTAGTATTTGAATTAGTAATTTATTAAGGGGTTGAAGTTGAAACCTAGTTAGTTTTTCTATTCTTTTGTTTTTATACATGTTTTTTTTATGAATATTAGCTGGTGTTGAATTAGGTGATTTGAGCTTTGTGTTCCTTGTTCGGTTAAGCAACCCGCAAAGATGCAGAACGAAGAGGGGCAAAACATGGATCTTTATATCCCTAGGAAATGGTATTTAATTTGCTTCGCTCATGTTTATTTCATACCATGTTTATTTTGGAAGCTTATTTGTAGCTTGTTGTTGTTGTTGTTGTTGCAGTTCTGCTACTAACAGGCTCATCACCTCCAAGGATCATGCATCTGTTCAGATTAACATTGGACACTTGGATGAGCTTGGCAGATACACTGGCACATTCTCCACTTTTGCTCTTTGTGGCTTTGTCCGTGCCCAGGTTCGTGTTGGTCCTCTACTGGCCTGCTGCTTGTTTAATTATTATTTTTGTTATGTTTTTTTCATTTGATTGCATTTTCATACTTGCATTCATGCCATGTTCACAATTCACATCCTTTGTAAAAGGCACAATCCTGCAACTTGCTTTGTTAGTGATGTGCTTGTGGCTACATTGTCATGTTAACACTCTAAATATTTGAGATTTGTTTGAAGTTTCAATTGTGATCCATTTACTCTGTAAGTTCATTTAGAGAAAAGCATCAGTTTAATATTTCTAATTAAAGATATTCTGGCTAAAACTGGATGTTGTACTGACAAAACTCATGTCTAAAGACCTGGAAGAGAAAATATATCACTTGGGTTTTCTTAGCTGCCTGTAGATTAGCACAGGGGTCCTCGTAGACACATTTAGAAAGTTGTTCATTTTTTATGTTTTTAGCTGATAGGTTATAGAGAAGTTAGATTGTAGATTAACTTGTCGTAGTTTGTTCCCACAGTTCTTTATCAAGATATTAAGTTGTGTTTGATCTGGCTGCTGATTATTAGTTTGTTTTACTTTGCAGGGTGACGCTGACAGTGCTCTTGACAGGCTCTGGCAGAAGAAGAAAGCTGAAGTCCGACAGCAGTAGTTGGGAAACCTTTTTTTACTAGTCTGTCTCTGAACTTGGGAGGGAAACTGTTTTGGTAATGACTAATAAGTTCTAGTTTCTTTTGGTGGATTATGATGTTTATTACTTAGCTTGCTTGCATTTGAACCTAGTATATGCCTTCAATTTTGTGTTCTCCACATTTTTATTGTCTTTGGTTATGGTAGTTTTGTTAAATATCTGCATATCCAAATGCTCTAGTAGCTGATGCCTGATGGAATTTTTATGGTTCACAATAGCTCGGTTGAGAGCTTCGAATAACTTGTATTTGAATTGGAAAAGTTGCATCTAAGAAAGATTAAACCAACGATTTCTAAGGCTGACCCCTATTGTGATTCAAAATGTCCGGGGTGCTTAACATCATTTCAAGATGAAGTCCTAAATTTATATCTTTTTTTCTTAACTTTTGTTTAGCATTTAACGAGCCAGTAAACCATATGACCCTTATTGAATGCTGGGCCATTCCTTGAAGATAAAAATTACACATCACAAGCAGATTGGATCCATTGGCCAAATATGAGTAAGATCAAGATTTGTTTTTGGGAGTACCAAAAGCAAGCATGACATCATTATGGACATAGAGTCCCAAAGTATGGGACACCAGAGAGAGGCTGGCCTGCTTTGCCTTTGCTCTAAGTAATGGTGAAATTCTAGATTAATCTTCAGAGCTATTAGTTGTAGGCTTCGACTGCAATTCAGAAGTGTTCAAAGTTTTGCTGGAAAAATAATAATCAACATTTGCATTGAAAAATATTTGAACATTAGGCGAGATATAAACAGTAATTTTAGGCCTAAGTGTCACCATCCCAATCAATTTTCGTATTCTGATAGCCTTGGCCCCAATAACAAAAGCTTATCATACTAAAACATCATATCTAGAAAAAGTTGTCTTTTGCTTTATTTGACAAGAAATAGCATTTACTTGGAATAAAGCAAGTTTTGAAAGCAATGGCAATCGATCTTCATTTTGAGATTAATTTCTCTCTTTACAGTATCTGTTATCTGAAAAATGTAGTATATAGATTGTCATTTATCAATACAAGTCTACAACATCATCAGTGTTTTTGGTTCTTCTTAGACAAAAAAAAAAAGAACAAGAAAAACACAATTACTTTATTTGTTTTGAGAAGAGGATTCATTAATTATTAAACCAAATGTTGATGCATCACCTCACTTTTCAGGAAGCAGGTAGGCTTCACCCTAAAGACTTGATCCCTTTCCCATGCTTGACCCACAGAAATGATTCCTTCTGTCACAAGTATCTGGTAATATAGCAGAAGAATGTACTAGTTTTAGCTTTATATCACATAAGAATTCTGATTAGTAGAGTGTTTATTTATTTTATTTTTTTATGAAAACGTTTAGGAGTGGAGGGCGTTGTTTCATCTTTAAGGATATGATAAATTATTAATTCATAAAGAGATTTATGAATTTTTTGAAAATTTTCAGATTTATAAATGATTTGTTAACAGAAAATTATGAAGATTCTAATTTGAATACTTTACGTTTAAATTTTAAACTTTAATCATTTACATCAATCTTATTGACAAAATTACATTAGGAGATTACCCTGTGGTTTTAGTTTCCAATTTTCATATTCAAGGTTTAAAGGTTCAAATGACTACAAAATGAGAGAGGATTAGTTTTGTTTTGTACTTAAAAGATCCAATGACTTTACATGACCGTAGCTTATAAATTTTCACGTTTACTTCAAACCAAGTGCAGCTTGTTTTGATTCTTTAAAAACAGTGCCGAGATTCGAAATCTCTGATTCTTGTCCCTATACCTTCAATGAAATTCATTCTAAGGTGGTTCAATATTTTATATTGTCCCTTCGCAAAACAACAAAGGCAATGGTCTCAGCTTTCATGCCACAAAAGCAGGGTCAATGTTAATTACCCAAATTTCCTTCATTTTGAAATGGTCATCTGGCCCAAAGTTAGTTGTTTTTCTATGGGGACTAGCTTCCTTTTAGTGAGACGTTTATATTTTTCTTCTTTGGCTTTTAGTGAAGCAGACTTTCTTTTAGGTACATAGAGTTTATTTTTATTGTTTGGCTTTTAGTGAAGCAAACTTTCTTTTAGGTACATGGAGTCTTTTCCACAACCAAAAAATTTGGTAGCTCCAAAGCCAATGGGAAATTTTTTGTTTATTCAACAAAGGTGCTACCATCATTGTGTTAGTCATGATTGTCATCATTAAAATCACAATTATAGCATCACCAATCTTAATTTTTGTTAAAGATTTGTTTTGTTAAATCTCATCTTTATCACCAACTTCAGTCTCCAATGAAGAGAACAATGCTGTTTGTTCTTTTTCTAGTTGCCTCTAAACACAACAGGCTAAAAGCCAGGGTAGTGCTTGTAGCAAGAAGTTTCTGAGTGACTAATCAGGGAAATAAATTTGAGATGTGGGAAATGATTTTTTTTTTTAAATTAGAGAAGGGGAGATTCGTAGTCGAGAAGAGGATCATGTAGGAATTAATTGAGTTAAATGCTCGGATGTAGATATTAGAAATGTTAGTTGCTAAAAATTCTGGATTAACATCTGCTACATTGCTTTATATTGGTCTTCTGTTCATCGAGTCCATAACTAGAGCTTAATTATAAGATACAATGAATGTTTTTGTGAGAATTGAGAGGCTTGGGAAGGAAGACAGATTGGATTGAAGGAATCAGATTCCTTATTAATGGAAATTGCTACTAATTTGATAACCAGGAATATGCTGTAAATGCAATGAAAGTCATGCTTGATTGACTGAACACTGACTTGACATACATCTTTGCTTTTGGATTAAGATTCTCACACGAATCATTTTCATCCATGCCAATGGACCAAACAAATCTTACCTTAATTTAAAAGTTTATATCTATCTGATCTTTGCCTGTACCCTTCCCCTCGAAGGCTCAAAACTCAGATTTTTATTGCCAAGAAGTTGTTTTTTCTTCTTTCCCCCCACTTTCTGGCAGGGTGAGATAAGCACCAGAAAAAAAATTAAAAATTGATTTAAAAGTATAATATTAGTTTTAATTTAAATTAATTTTTTTATTTGATTCGAATCAAATTTAAATATTAAATATATATATTAAGTTTAAATCAAATTTCGAGATATTAAAAAAAATTAAATTATATATTTTTATTAATTTTTATATATAATTTAAATTTTTATAAAAAATAATTATTTTATACAAAAATTTATTTACATATATAAAATTTTATTAAAATAATATATAAAAATAAAAAATTTAAAAATCAATAAATAACTAATAAAATTTAATTCGAATTAAATCATTTAAAAAAAATTAATTTAAATAAAAATTTATAATTTTATAATATTATATATTACAAAAAAATTGAATTGAATCCGATCCATTACAAATCTTATCACCCCAATTTTCATAGATAAAGCCAAGTAAAGACAATCATACTAAAGACAAAAGGCAAAAATCCTCCTTTTCTAAAGCTTTAATTCTAAACCATTGTCATTAAATTTGTAACTCCAGGATGTCTCAAACACAGGTAAAAAGAAAAGTTGGGACATGCCATAGTAAGCCATCAAACTCTCTCCTTCTTTTATAAACTTTTTCCTTCAATTTTGCTGCACAAAATTTGATACAGGCTAACAACCATGATCATCTGCTTTGTCTTTGCAGAAGTTGATTGGACCAAATTCTGAAACCCATGATTAATATTTAGCATGAGCAAAGAAAATTGCTCAACAGAAACAAGGGGTCCATAAGAGTAACCCTTTTTATGTTGGTGAACCCTTATAATCAAGTAACCATTTTTTTATAAAAAGAAAATTTGTAGTTATGATTACCTTTTAAAATAATAGATTTGTTCTTTTGTGGATGGTTCAATGAAACAATAAAAATTGCAAACAATGAGATTCTCTTTGGCCATCAAGCTTGGAATGTCAAAATGATCTTCTAGTGGACAAGAGAATAGAACTTCTCAAAGGGAGCTTTCTAGATATTGAAAAAGGATTTGTGAAAGGTTTGGCACCTGGAAGTTTTCAGTTTTTTATTTTTTCTACTTCTGAAGAAAGGTTATATATATATATATATATATATGTGTGTGTGTGTATGTATATAACAAAAATAAATCCACATATTCTCTTGAGGATTTGGAGATGGAATAATAATACCTGAAAAAAGATGAAGAATGCTTATTTCTGGGACCCATCCAATGTCAGTTTCTATGCAAGCTAACCAGAATAACCTTAATGAATCCCTTTGTTTAGATGAAAACCAAGCATTTGATAGGAGATAATGGTAATATGATTGAAGGTGGAGGTTGGGGAGGAATCACATACCCTTTTGAAGATCAAATCTCCAATACTTTTTGTGATTAAGATGATGACATTGTAATAGAATTGTATTGGTCAAAAACAGTTTGATTGAAGTCAAAAGATGTTATTAAAAAGGGGCCTCATGCATGATTTCTTTGATGGACCATTTTTTTTTCCCCATTGAGAGACAGAGAGAGAGCTTCAAAAGGAGGATTGAGTTATGAGTTATCTGCAACAGTACAGACTCGCTTTATATCTAATGAGAGTGAAGCAGGAAAAGAGGGAAATAAAGGTGTAAATGAAAAAAAAGAAAAAGAAAAAGGGGAAAAGCAAAAACTAAGCAATGTCTGTTCAAAAATTTATATTGATTTAATTTCATTAAAATTAATATTGAAATTCAATTAAAGATACAATAAATTTAATTATAACACACTAAAAATACAGTGAAATTCAAACAAGCAGTTAATGGAAGAAAGAAGGGATAGCTTTCCTTATAAAGGAAAACTTGCCAGTGAGGCTCAATGCCCTAGTTACTACTACTTTGACAAATCCATAACCAAGAGAAAAGAGGATTCGATGCCTTTGACTAGAAACCATCACTTCAGCAGTATCGTAAAGCAGGGAAACAACGCAACACAACATTACGCTACGCTACAGTACTGAATCATCAAGCACAAGACAATCGTACTATGAATTATGTCTTAAAAAAAGAAAGAAATGGTTTTTCCAAAGTTGCACAAAAAACCAGGAACTTTGTAGACATTAATCTTTCCACAGTTCAATAAATAAAAATAATGCTTTAAACTTGCAAATTAACCATCAAATTGCACTTTTACGCGTCAAAAAAACATTGAGTTGCAAAAGATTTGACTGGTATTCGATAAAGTAATATAAATGATATATTAATATTCATAAATTATTTAGATTTAAATAAAATTTGAATTCGATTATTATCGAATCAAATTCAAATTCGAGTAATTTGATTCATCGATCGTATTGAATTTAAATATTTTTATACTCAATTTAAATAGTTCGTGAATCTAATCAAATTTTTATATTTAAATATTTTTTTATTATTTTAATTAATAAAATATCTCAAATTTAAGTTCAAACTCGAATACAAATAATTAAATTTTTATCAAATATATAAAGCAAATTTATTTTTATATATTAATCAAATTTAATCGAACAAATTTAAATAGTTCAATTTCGATCACAAATCAAACTTGAATTAAAAAATAAAATTTGATCAAATTCGAATCGAATATCGAATTATGAATTGAAAGTTAAACTCAAACTCAAACTTCTTACCGTATCGTTTTACTCGATTATACCCTAATGTTACTCTTCCACAAGTCGCAACCTAAGAGCAAATCGCCAAAATTTTTAAAGCCTTTTGGAGAAACAATCACCCAATATTGGCAAATTGTCCAAAGAAAAAAATATGAGCCTCCATTTTTCTTGGCCCAAAGTATCCATCTAACCATCTAGGCATTCATTTAATCACCATCTAACAAAACCTACTTTCACACATGTAATAGAGGAAGAAGGAAAGAGAGGACAAGGGGCCTACAAATTAACAACTAGCATATTACAAGGCTAAATGTTAACTTTTAAAACCAGAACTTAAAAGAGTAAAAAGTTCTAAAGAAAGCTAAGCACAAACACCACTAAAGAAAAAGACCTCCAAACCCCATTTTCCCCTGCTCTTATTCTTTTACCCTAACTTAAAACTACATGGTTTCCTTCTATATCTACATAAATTGCAAAATTATTCCCCATTACACATACAAGTAGTATAATGCTGAAGAATACATCACACAATTGAACATGCATTTGGGTTTTCGTCGCTGAACATCTCGAAGGAATCAGACGGCTGTGATGAATGCGTGCCCCCATTAATATACATGTACGAATACGGTGGTGGTGAGGTATAATACGATGCACTATGGCTACTACTAGGATATGCCGTATTGTAGCTAGTAACGTACACTGGTGATGCATGGCAATAGGCCGGATGCTCATACATATTGTGGTGCTGCCGCGGAGGACTATGACTGGCTGGAGATGGCATGGGAACAGGACCATGAGCTCCATAAGCAGTAACATGTGATCCAATGCATGCATGTCCAGCATCACCAGAATGTTCACCCCCATCAAAATTAACATTGGCATTCCCTTTCTCCCCCTTCTTTTTATTCTTTTTACTTCCACTGCCACCACCAGCATTACCCTCACTTTCACCACCACCATTCTTCTCAGCCACCGGTGACTGATTACCGACCACGAAGGTCACAGTTTGCTTGACCTCAGGCTTTGCCTCCTTGACTTGTCCACCGTTTTTACAAGGTGCACCACCTTCATGGACTTTGCCAACATTACAACCCTCAGCATTCTTGCTAGTGCTACCATTTTCACAGCTCTTAGCAGTATCTTGATGAAATGAGACTTCATTTGTCACTGTTTCTTTCTCTTTATTACCTCCTTCACTGTTTGCTTGGCCACCTTGTTTGTCTTTGTTCTTTGATTTTCCTTGCTTTTTCTCTTTTTGTTCAGCTTTTTCAGGCCATAACTCTGCATGTCTCCCTTTCTTTACTAGTTTCTTGATCAAAGTTCCTACATCTACGTGTAAATTTGCTTTTACCGTGACTTTATGTTGTTTCAAATCAGCATAAACCTCATAAACGCCTGCAAATTGTCCAAAGAAATTATATGAAAAAGGAAATTATGAACTAGAAATGAACAAAGACAAATTTTGGTTTTGATGAACTCTAGTAGGTGAGCAGTAATTAAAGTGGTAATGAAAGATGAACAAGGAAAGAAAATGATAGAAAAGAAATTTTACCATAAAAGAATATGTTGAGAAAAAAAGAGAAAACTTTCATGAAGGAATGAGATTAACTGAAAATGAAAACAAAACCCATATGAGAAAAACTGACAAACAACAAGATTTAGCTAATAATCTTTACATAACTATATTAAAAGGCGGTATTGGTCACTGGAAAGAAAGAGTGAAGTTAAGGAAACCAAAAAGGAAACATGGGTGAGATAAAAGTTTAGACAAAATAAAACTAGGAAACAGAAACATGTTAAAGGATTGAGATGGTTTAGGGAAGTACCCTCGATCTTTCTTAGAGTCTTTTCGACTTTCCTCTTGCATCCTTCACAATGAATGGAGACTTTCAACACCCAAGCCTGAGGAAAACAGGAAAACAAGGGTGAAAAACAAGGTCTGAAAATCATGTTTAAATTTAAAAGAGAAGATTTTGTTATTCATAATAAAAAAAAAGTAATAACCATGCTTTACCTTGTACTTGAGACGAGGTTCTTGGTTTTCTTCTACTTCTTTGGATTCTGGTTTGCCTTCTTGCTTAGATTCTTGTTTAGTTTCTGATTTTCCTTCTGTTGTAGCCATTAGGACAAGACAATAAAGAGAAAGCAAGAGAAATAATAATTATCTGAGAATTGAAGTGAAAAAAGAGAGAGAGAAAGGGAGAGAAACAGTGAGGAATTGCTTTAAGAAATGAAGGCTTAAAGAGAGAGACAGGGTGAGGAAAAAATCAAGTAAAGCCTTGGAGTTGGTGCTGAGTGGGGTGGCAAAGGAGTACCTGCCTGCTGAGAAATGAATTTATTACCCTAAATTTTTTTTCCTGAAAGCTTTGCTTTTCCCTACGATGGACGCCAATCAAGTTAATACTTTGATACTTTTTGTTAAATTCTTCTCTTTTTTTTTTTTTTCTTTTCTCTTTTTTTTTTTTGTATTTCCTGCTTAATAATTCAAAACCACTAACAATTTTCTAGCGGCCATGAAGAAGGAATAACTTTTTAATGTGTTAAATCATCCCTGCTTGCCTCATATTCTTTACAGTTATACATGCACAAAGGGTCACAATATTCTGCTGCATATCTCATGGTTTGGAAGAGGTTTGATTTAATTATCAAGACAATCAATTAAAATTTACATTAAAGATTAACAAAGCAAAATATGAAGAGATTCTGGATTAAATGAATCTAACTTATATTTTTGGACATGATAAGTTACAGTACATCTCATAAAAACTAAAGCTAAAGGTTCTGTTGTTGGTGTTGAGAAAAACAGCCATAAAATAAATGTAGATTGAGTATGGAAATTCCAGTTTGGGTTTGTACCAAAAGGTTATTATAAATCTAATATATATTACTATAGGAAGCCACCAAGCAATGAACAGCAAGCTTTATGGAAGATAGTTGCCTGAAAGAGTTATCTAATTAGTATAAGGAAACCATCAACATTGAGCATCAATTTCAATTTTGTAACATGGAATGCTTGGTTCCAATGAGCAGTTCAAAGAACTTGCTCCTTAAGAAGCACTGAGAATAAAGTTGCCCTTTATTAATTGCCAAACTAGTGGTCCAACTTATTTCTCCAATTACCTCACTCTGCCTTGCCAGGGAGTCATAGCTTGATTTACAGCTTTCCTTGTATAGTCTAATCTTTATGGAAATATTTATAGGCCTGTCCCTTTTTCCTTATAGCAACAAATTATAAAAGCAAAACACTATGATTTATTTAATTGAAAATTTCAGATTTCAGAAAAAGAAACTTGAGATTTGATCTCAACTTCACTTCATTGATACTGTTGTGAATCATTGTCAATATATATACTCCATGGCAAAAGTATTTAAAACATGACCACTTTGATATTGCATGTATTTTTTACCAAGCTTGAGTAATATTTCATTGAAATGCAGAATTTTAAAGCTAGAGAGAGAAAATACATATCAACTCTCTTGTCAACGGTATGGTTAACAGCAACACGCTTGAAAACCTTGTGCCAATTTGGCCTGGCAAAATTTGTCTTCATCCTGGTACCTGAAAAATATCAACCCCAAATTTGGCATAATGGAAGCGCTGAAAAATTGTGATCAAAGCTGATCTAGCGTCCCCTTCATACACACTTGTGCAGTAATTGTGAAGTTCAATCGCCCCTATCTCGATATCATCTTACTCAGCCACCTATTTTCATCACTCCCCTGAACCACTCAAACGAACCTTGCTCGTGGGTAACCCGGTAGAAATAGGCTGGTTTAGTGGCAAAAGGCTATTTCTTGTTCTTAACTCCTGCCTCTATCCCTTCATCGATTTCCTTCTGATGCTTGACCTTGTTAAGCACATTTTTTACTATGCTGATTAAGAGGGTGACACCAATGCCAAATCCTACTAGGAAAAGGACATCATATTTTTTGTAGTCCTGTGCTGGAGCTCCATAGGGACCACCAATCAACAGTTTCGGCTACCTGTTTGATAAATAGATTAAATCCCATACTAGAGTTCAGGCGATCATCAAAAAAAGGATGAAAAGAAGAATATGTCACCATAGTGACACACTAGCTAGTTTTTGAGACACTTACCGTCTTTTTGTAAATTTCTTGGAGAGGTAGAGAAAGTATCCATGAACAATGAAGAGGGCATAGACAATAACAAATAGATGATGCAAGTACCATTGAATCCAGTAAGCTTCTTTATGGGTTTAGGGTGGTTTAAACAGTTCCGGCAGAGCCAAGGCTGAGCTAATATATAGGCTATGGCCATAAGCACCAGCATTTCCACACCGGTCTAGCCCTCAATCCCTTTCACGAACCACCAGTAGTTTTTCGGCCTTTCATCCCCAAAGATTGGCTTCATTGGCTCATATTCATTATCAGTAGCATGGAGAAGTCTAAGGCAGTCACAGGTTAGATGAGCACCAACGTGCAAACCAACTCCAATACCTATAGATATTTATTCAAATCAATAAAGTAATTTCTTCTATACTAGAAAATTTTTGTTGATTTTTGATAAAATGAATATAGCAAAATAAATCTGGGTTACTATGATTATTATTGGATAAGTGTAGGAGAATTAGCGTTTCATACCTTGTGAAAATTGATACTGTCATCGAATGGAACAGCCACCCCTAACATTGTCCTGCTTCGTAGCCAAGCAATGGTAATTCTACACACTGGAAGAAGAATCAGGGCCATGTTGAATTTAGTTGTCTCAGGCTCAGCTGTACCCT
This sequence comes from Durio zibethinus, assembly GCF_047325235.1. Lineage (NCBI taxonomy): Eukaryota > Viridiplantae > Streptophyta > Magnoliopsida > Malvales > Malvaceae > Durio > Durio zibethinus. The sequence continues at coordinate 664,031 of NC_143175.1, forward strand.
CGGCTGTGGTAAAACAGCAGCTTATCACATCAACACGCAGCCGGATGCTCGCATTGAATGAACTTCCACACACATTGAGACCAACAGGGCAAGGACCATATTCTTTTACACTTGTCCTCCAAAAAATAGGCACGATCCCTACCCCATCTTTTAACGGGGTTTCTCTATTTCGTAGGCACCAAGTTTTCTCTGCCAAAAACGCGAAATGTTACATGCCCAAAAGAAACTAAGAAATTGGGCCGTTACAGAATAAAAAAAGACGATTTCTTTTTTTTTGGTTTTGAAACAAAATTTAGAAGCCGGTGAAACAAGCCATTCATTCAATTGAAATTTATGAATTTATTAAATTTTTACTTATAATTTTTTTGAATATATAAATCAAGGCCTCACTCCTTACCAATTTTATAGATCAAGACCTCACTCCTTATCAATTTTATCAACCTTGGGTGGCAAGAAAACGATTTTTATATGGATCCTTTTTAACTCTCCACAGCTCTTTTTTTTTTTTCAAAATTTAAAAAAGGTGGGCCTTTCGTCTTACGAAATCTCCGGCCTGTCCAAATCCATATTTTAAGCAAACTGGGCGAGAGAGTGGAAACGAAAGGTAAAACTCTAGAACATTTCTGGGTTTTGGTAGGGTTTAACAAATAACAATCAAACACAATCAAGCTCATAATCAGGGAAAATCCGACTCTGGGCATTTTTGACGTAGGAATCTACTCATGAATCATTTCTTGGTAATTTATTATCAATCTTCAGTTCTTTGTCCGTATCCTACCCCAAATTACTCAGCTTTTGTTTGTCTGTTTCATATGGCAGAGAAAGGCTTCCTTTTTTTCTAGCAGAAACTCCATAATTCGGATCATAGCCATTGGCACTGCTGGTTCGGGTCTTCTTTACTGGAATGCCGACTTAGATTTGAGTAAGCTCTCAATTTTCCTCAAAAATTATTTCTTTTCAATTGTTTCTCAATTTATGTACGGATGCATGTTCTGATAATCCTAATATTGTATGTCTATTGGGAATTCTAATAGCTTACTCTGGGTTGAATTCTAGAAACAACTGTGAAACTGTCAATTCCTGCTCTTTTGCATGAGCACCTCTGGTTTCAAGGGCGCCCTTCGTTTGTTTCCTCTGATAATTGGCAATTCGGTTTGTCCTATTCTTTGGTCGTATATTTAAGTTATCCTCATTTATATTTGTTTTATTAGATTGTCTCTTTGTTTATTGTCTATGTAGTTTATGTTTTGCATGCATTTGTAGGAAATTTTCCATTATTTTTATCAAGAGTTGGTCCTGGTCCTGGTCCTGGTCCTGCTCCTGTTCCAGCTGGGGATGTCACAAAGGAAGCTGCAGTGGCAGTTGGAGGTGGAGCAAAACCATGTTGTGGATGTTTAGGTAGGGATTCTATTGCGAATGCTGCTGCCAAGGTTGCTCCTGCTGTTGTCAATCTGTCTGTTCCACAAGGTATTATCTGCTTTGAGGCATATTTTGAATGGCATTTTTGTTTTTGAGGTTTTTTTTTTTTTTTTTTCTTCTTCTTCTTGAAGTATAATTGCATGGTTTGCGTTGCTGGTAAATTTGTGTTGTACAGATTTCTATGGGCTTTCAACTGGAAAGAGTGTGGGTTCTGGGACTATTATTGATACAGATGGTACTATTTTAACATGTGCTCATGTTGTAGTTGATTATCACAGCAGGCGAGTTACATCCAAGGGGAAGGTCAGCAGTTAAAATTGTCATGTATATGAGAAATTCAAGTCCTAAAATTGCACGCTGATAGATTAATTTACTTTAGAAGATTTTATGTTTCTAATTTATTGTATTATAGGAACTGCATATGTGAGTAAGCATATGAATTTTTATTCGATTTTCTTTTCTGCAAACGGCATTTCATTGATACTATATGTTTGTATGGTTTTGGAATATGATTAACTTTTGCAGGTTGATGTCACTTTGCAAGATGGCCGAACATTTGAGGGTACAGTGGTGAATTCTGATGTGCATTCTGATATTGCAATCGTCAAGATCAAATCTAGGACTCCACTTCCAGCTGCAAAACTTGGTTCTTCAAGCAAGCTTCGCCCTGGGGACTGGGTGATAGCCGTGGGTTGCCCACTTTCCCTTCAGAATACTGTCACAGCGGGTATTGTGAGGTGCTTTTTACACTGATTTTTTTTTAATGGTTTTCATTCAGAAACTCTCAACTTATTTGACCAGTATGGTCTGTTTTGGAAAATTTGAACTAATATAAATTTTGGCTATTTCTGTGGTTAACAGCCAGTGCTTGGTGTTAGATTTTACGTATTTTATATCCCTTACATTTTTTACTTTCTGGCGAAAGAATAAGTTCGTTTGAATGTGTTAGATTGATTGATGATTTTTCTGACTGGCTACTGATGTCTTTTTATGTCTCTTTTATCCCATTTTATAGTTGTGTTGATCGTAAAAGCAGTGATTTGGGTCTAGGAGGGATGCGCAGAGAGTATTTGCAAACCGATTGTGCAATCAATGCGGTACACTCTTTCTCACAGCTTGTGTGCATCAATTAACATGTTGCATTTGTACTCATGAGCATGGTCATTATGTGCACATGCATGCATTGGGGTGATTCTCATGAATGGTGATTGCAGGTTTTAATAGTGCGGTAACAGTTGAACCCCTGTTGGATTGCATAAGACTCAGTGACATTGATTTTATTCATTTAAAAAGATTTGAGCACATGGTTATAGATATGGTAGAATTGTAGCTTAGCATTGTCAAATTGACCCTATATTTGCTCATGTTTTTTTCAGCCACATTTATTTACTCAGTGTTTTTTTCCATGTTTGTGCTGAGCTTCTTCTATATAATACTTGGCATGTATGGCAGATTTTAAGGAATGCAATGATAAGAATGACAAGAGATTTTGCTAAAACCAATTCGTCCTCTCTATATCTGTATGACTCCATACCTCTTGTGTATATACTAATCTATTCTCTACTTTTCCGGTTCAGGGAAATTCTGGTGGCCCCCTTGTTAATGTTGATGGAGAAATTGTTGGAGTTAATATTATGAAAGTGTTAACTGCAGATGGATTGAGTTTTTCTGTACCAATTGACTCAGTTTCCAAAATTATAGAGCATTTCAAGAAGAATGGGTATAATCATATCTCCTTATGGAACTACTTGTTGAAATTTGAAATACTTCCTTTTCTTATAGTAATGGAGCTTATTGATCTTTATTGTTCTTAACATTTGTTGACATTGATAGAACTTACCTCTACCAATGGGTCAGGACATAGTATTTTATTCACATGTATAGAAAAATATATGAATACTTTAATATCGAGAATATTTTATGCATTTGAAAATTTTGCTTCTTACTATAGTCCATCATATATAATTTAATATAGGACATCACAAAATTTACACTTTTTCTTTTATTGAAACCAAATCTACCCCTTTTTATTTGTTTAGGAAGTTAGCTTTCCTCAAAATCTCTTTGTTAAAAGATAGTATGCATTAGTTAATTGATTTCTTGAGCAGGAGAGTTGTGCGGCCTTGGCTTGGATTGAAAATGCTTGATCTTAATGAGATGATCATTGCTCAGCTTAAAGAAAGAGATGCCAAATTTCCTGAAGTTGAGAAAGGCATTCTTGTAGCTATGGTATGTTTATGGTAGTTCCTTTCTTCCTTTTATCATGACATTTCCCCCTCAAAATACTTATAAATTGCAACCAAGTAGAAGAGATCCACATTTGTATATTGCCTTGAAACCATGTTTTAGATTATACAGAAAATTGGATATCTTTCATCTTCCCTATGCTTCAAATTTTGTCCAGGTAACCCCAGGTTCGCCGGCTGATCATGCTGGATTCCATCCTGGTGATGTTGTAATTGAATTCGATGGGAAACCAGTTGAAAGTATCAAAGAGGTATGTAACTTTGCTTCCAATATAATATGTTTTCTTCGGTTTTATTGCATACATAAAATGGTGTTTTGTGATACCAACTATTCTTCTTCCCCGGCTAATGGCATATGTTGTAAATCAAATTTACACCCTGATGTATACGAGTGGCAAAATTTTGGCAGATTATTGAGATGATGGATGATAGAATCGGGAAGCCATTGAAGGCAGTTGTTAAAAGAGCAAAGAATGAAGTGGTGAAGTTGACTGTGATCCCAGAGGAGGCCAATCCTGATTTGTGAGGGAGACTGGTTAAATTTGCTAAGAACTTTGGGAAGGATCATACATACATTCATTCATTCATTCTACTTTCATGTTGATGTATAATCCTCGTTTTCTAAGCCTTCTAAAGTAATTGCTACTATCATACTTGTTACTTGTTAGCATAACTCTTTTCTTTCAATTCCTTCCCATACTTGCATTGCCAAAATTCTTCAAGCAATTTATTTGAGATGCGATAAGAGTAAGATAACCAAAAAAAACTTCCTCCACATCTTTTATTTGTAGTATAATTCTTTAGAATTTGGCTTTTCTTTACTGTTTCTTAAGGAAAATTCACACTTATATCTTACACTTGTTGAAGTAGTTTATATATATCATTTGAATTATGATTGAAGTTTGAATTCCATTTTGTTTACATATTTTTATGCAATTTAAAATTGAAAAAAGTTTTACCTAGTGAATGGTGGACAGATGACTCAAATTGAAGAATATAATTTCTTAAAGCCGGAAGAAGCATTTTCAATGTCAGAAAGGTTCATATTAAGATTACAAATTTTATCTGTAAAGAACACAGATATAGGGTGTATTTTATCTGTAAATGAGAGTTAAGTTGGCATTCAGTCTTGGGCTTAACTGCGCTGCCCCTAAGAAAAACTATCTGTTTTATTTAATGGTGCTGCAAACAGCTTGAAAATTTTCCTAATTGTTCATTCTTTACTACTTTTCATCCTAGTTTACCTGAATAATGAAATGAAAATGTCTGGATATTTGATGAATGAATGCTGGTTGCCCATTGGTGAAATCTTGTTCTTGGATTAATCAGATGTATTTGTATTCAAGGAAATCTTGTTCATGAATTCAAAGATCAGTTAAATTGATTTAATTAATCACTTTTAAAACTTAACATTATAAATTTGAAATTTGAATTCTTTTTTCTACGATCTTATTTATATAAAAAAGTATTTCGTTATATCACATAAAACCATCGTCGTAACATTTGCTGGCAGACAATTGAAACCTACACTGTCATCCACGAAACATACACTTTGAATACAAATTCTGATAAAACTTTGGCAAAATGGAAAATATTGCATAAACAGGCATATGTAACTATAGAAGCTGAAACTATAAACTATCGAGACGATGTATTCATGCAAAAACCCCGCAAAAGGGGTTCACTTAGATATCTTATTCCCATCATAGAAAGAACCCGGCTAAGTTGAACCAAAAAAAATTTGACCCAAAAATTGATAAATTTGAATAAATCTAGAAATTACTATTTCTAATTCGGCTTTTTTCATGAATTTCAGGCATCGTCAGCATTTTGTGGAGGGGTCCCTGCAAACCAACCCCATACACCACCTGAGCCTTGCCTCTGCCTTGCATTCAAGGCAGCTTGTTCAGATGCGGCTTTTTGCCGCTGCAGGAGCTCAAGTTCCTTTCGTAGTGTTTCCATCGTCTGAAGCTTCTGTCGCAGTTCTGCAACATCAACCTGCAGATTCAAGAGTATTGAAAGGCAATTAGAGGCTTTTTGCCCTGCAGTAAGCAGAGTTCAGTACTTTGGAGGCAGACTAGCCTTTGCATAAACAAAATCTCAATTAGTGTTGTAATTAAAACAGTCAGCATAAAAGCATCATTGAAAAGTAAATTATGACACCAGGATCTTCCAAATAAATTCATACTAACAGCAATTTGAGAAATATTTCAATTCACCTGGTAATGCAGCATGATGTTTTTGTGAACCTTACCTGCTTTTAAATTCTCATTTTAAAGCATCAGAGAACGGTTGTATTAAGGAAATCAGAGTTTGAATGCCCATTCAATAAGGAGAAAACAGAAAAAGTTACATGATAAGCAATAGTATTGTTCTCTTGATTTGAATTTACCTCTAATTTGAAACTTCTTGACTGCTCGGCAGCAAGTTGACCACGTACAGATTGGAGCTCCTAAGATGTAAACAGAATATAGTGAGAAAAAAGGCCTAAGCTAATATACTCCAATGTTTCCAAACTTACAACTGAAACATTCAAAGAACTACATGACCTGCCATTGTACACATAAAGCAATTACCTTGTACAAATCTGTGTTTCGAGTCTCAGCTTCTTCTAGTTCTTGCTTTAGCTGGAGAGACAGCAATTTCTCCTTGTTGAGTGATGATTCTAGTTCTTCCTTCTCTGCCTTGAGTGTTGCTATCATGCACTCACTTATCTCCTCACCTTTGGATTTCTGCATACACTCAAAAACTTAAGCAGAAGAAATGAAATGACAATATAGTAAATATGACAATGCAAACACCTTAAAGATTCAATACTTTTTAATTTTGATTTTTAAGTAATTTCACCAAGTTGACATCACTTGACTAGTGACACCAACTCAGTCAGGAGTTTTAAGAATAATATAGATACATAGAGCACGTGTGTGCTTTATATCAGAAGATTTCCAATGAACTTAAATGGGACGGAATGTTGAATGCGCTATCAAAATATTACATACCGTGGGCTCTGTGTCGACATTATCCATACCAATTTCTCGTATTTTTCCTTCTTGACTAACATCAAACTCAGACTCCAAATCTCTGGTAGGATTTGTTGTATTATGCACGGCATAAACACTATCAGGAACAGGATCCTCCAATATCTTAGATTGCAAGGTTGACTTGTGACTTGGCTTAAGAACATTAACCTGGCAGCAAAACATAAAAGATCAAATAGAAACAAAAAGATCAAGAAAGTCATTAAGAGGCTAAAACTGTCTCTACCTCACTGTTATAACGCCCATTATATCCGCCAAAAGATATAAGTATATCTTCACCATTGAAGGAGCCCACAACCAGACTCAAGCCCTACAATAAGAGGAAATCAGATAGTAATTTACTACTTCAATCACTGACAGTTGAAGTTATCTGCTATTTATAAAGATCAATAGACCACAACTATACGAATCGTTCAAAAAAAAATCCTCTTTCCATGAATTAATAAAATATTAACATTCCTCTTGTGGAGAAGCACAGCTTCCAAAGTTTCAACTATTTCCATGGAACAATTTTATGAGTTTAAGTTTAAAAACCACAAAGATGATGAAGTCAATTGATGAGAATGAACATGATAAAAAAGTTATTAAAGACAATCCACTTAAATGATCATAATAATTAAAGAGAAGCACAACCTTCTATGTAGAAAGTCTAATTTATTTACATGCATCTTTCTACTGTTCCTCATTGATCCACAATAAGAAATTTAACCCATTGCAGCATTACTGGCACAATTTAACCACCATATATGTGACAAAGCAATCCAAATAGAGATTTGCCACATGCATAGCATTTTACAGGCAACAAGCATTTGTAAAATGTAGAATACCTCACTGGCAAGAGGAACACGTCCTTCAACTGATGTCACAACTGACCAAACGAGGGTTGACATGTTAAGGACAACAGTTTCTGATGCCCCTGCAAGGTGAGAATATGACAAGCAATGAAGATTAAGGAGCAGCAATAAAAGTAGCTTTTTCAAACAATTAACAGATCCCACCAAGTTTTTTCTTATCTTCATATCAGATGCAGACACATGACAGTTGACAGTATATTAACAATAAACCTAAGCATGTACTGGGAAAATCTAGGACCAAGGAACATTAATAATCTTCTATTGATTTTGAAATGTGACATTTACCGCTTTTATTGTCTCCACCGCCAACAATAAACCAGTTCTCCCCAACAGTCACACCTGCATGACCAGCCCTAGGAGTTGGTATTTCACCTTGTTGTGTAGGTCTTGACCATTCCATCTACAAATCCAAGTACATAAAAGATAGATATACTAATTCCTCACAAAAGCACATGCAAAATCGTGAAAGAGTAATTATCTTACAGCTTGCAAATCAAGGACATGCAAATCATTGAAGCAAGTAGCATGTGAACCCCCACCAAAAATAAGAAGGTAACGCTCTGCATGTACCGCAGCAGCATGATCAGATCGCGGTGATGGAGGCACCCCCCTGCATGACAATGATGATAAAGAAATATTATGAGTTACCAAGGAACATAAATTTCAAATGACACCCTTCCAATCTATAAAATAATTAGGCACAGGGAATTACTCAAAATAAAAGTGCAATATAAGGATTTTATCATGCTGTCTTTTACTTCATAAATGCACACTTCTAAACAGGTAAGATTCCATACTAATCTTGTAGAAACTAAGCTCAAATCTTAGAAATTTAAATATTAAGTTCTTAACTGGAATAAAGTTGACCTAATTATGAATTCAATTTTGATCATGAGCTAATCTTACTTACCAGAATGAAATTCAAACATCAGATTCTTAGCTGGTATTTGTAAGTGAACCTTAATCAGGTCAAAATTAACAATGGATCAGGCCACTTGTGCAGTGCAACACGACCCTAGTTTAAAGCCAGTTCTTGAGATTTGGAAGGCAGCAAATGTGATTTCAATAACAATCTCAATGTTAAAGGCTATAGAAGGACCAGTAGCACATCTTTAACAAAAAGAATTCAGACATCCAATAACATTTGTGGAGGGATAGTGCAGGAATTAAATTGCCAAAAATAATCTTACACAGCATCAATTTCATCCCAGGTCATCGTTTCAAGGTCAAGTATATGTAGATCATTCAAGAGTGTTCGCTTTGCATCCTGTCCACCAAATATCACTAAGGTTGTTCCAACAAGGGTCACAGATTGACCTCCGCGAGAGACCTGCAAGGCACCCAAATTAGGGGAAAAAAACTCATAGCATATTGGGAAAGAAAACTCAAAAAAAATCAAAGAAGCTACCATGGGGAAAATAGGAGTATATAAGCACACATACGCAATTGATCTTTTTTCTTCACAAGTTTTACCTCCAGCCGTTGTTCAGGCATACGGATATGTTTATGAACTTCCAGCTAAACATTGCCCAGCAATCAACATTACTATGCATTCAGCTTTCGGTTTCTTAATTACCATATTCAATTGAGAAAGAAAGGTTAATCCCACCAATGGCCAATATTTCAGAGTAATTAAAAAACCAAAGGCTGGTCTAATTCTTCGTCAAGAACACAATACACCATGAATCCACTGAAATTTCTAAATCTAAAGCTGAAATTTTTTAGTTAATATAGGGGAAAGAGAGGCAGTTATGAGGAAGAACAGATAAATACCGGTGCCTTGCCATAAGTCTTCAACATTGACCACGTACAAGTTTGCAGATCAAACGCCTTCACTGTCATATGAACACAAAACAATAGAATAATACATCGAGACAAAGGAGAAGAAAAATAGAATCCTCAATTTTTTATTTATAAATTGTTGTAAGGGGCAGAAACCAGCACCCTGGATAGTTTCAGAAGGATCCTTTGTATGGCCAGCAATTGAAAGAAGCTTGTTCTCCCAAGGTATCTATGGGGAAAAAATAGAAGGGAGAGAGAGAGAGAGAGAGATAGAGAGAGTTAAATGATATAACAGCAGAGAGACAATCAGCACAAATACAAGAATTTCAGAAAACAGATTCTAAAGAAATGTGCATTTTTTCATTAGAGAACTTTGCTTTTGAGAAGTAGAAGGAAAATAAAAGAAACCCAGTTCTCTACTAACCAATGAATGACCAGCACATGGGGCTATATTTAATGGAGATGGTGATTCCACTGAATTGGATCCAATCGTAGCTTCAACGTTTAACCAAGTCCAACATCTCAAATCTAGAACCTGTATCAATCCTCACATTAAGGGGAAAGCTATCATGTGTTGTTAGACTGATACACGAGTATACAAACAAGAATCCAAAGCTTATCAAGATTTAAGACTACAGAATTAGATTAGAATTTTCCAGCAATGGCCTGGAAAGTGAGAATTAAAATCTATTAATATTTCATTCCAGGTCCAAAACCATAGAGTAAACTGACTTGTATTAGAATATTACACAAAATCTCATGGCATAAAGCATGTGTATTGCATGTTAAGGTAAATGATTTGCTTACATGAAGGTCACTCAGGTAACGGCCATTGTGGTTTCCACCATATATATACATCTTGTCCTGAACAACTGCTGCTCCATGCTGACAAATAAGAGTAAACATTCTTTAGATGAGGAAAAAGGCAAAAGGAAGAAGAAGAAGAAGAATAAAGGACTGGTTTTTAAATGATAGAGATGCCAATACCTCGTATCGGGCTTTGGGACATTGGCCGGTTATTGGAGGTGAAATCCATTGATCATATACGACAACTGAACCAAGGCCTTCCGATACAACATCTTTATCTTGAGTTTCCATCAGGCTTCCATTTTCAGCAGAAATGGTCTTTGTCTCAACAAAATAATTTCCATTCTCAATGATAGGCTCAACATTTGAATTATGCTATGAACATAAAAAATGTTGAAAGGTAAAAGTGAGTACAGAGAACAACAAGCCTATCAAAAACAAGCAACTTCCATTAAGCAACTTGGCTTCGCATTCAAATTTTAAGTACAAAAGAAAAATTATGCGGAAGCCAACTTCAAAAGTTGAGAACAAGCACTGAAACAAAGTAAATCTCCTTGAAATGGTAAAGTCACCCAACCAAAAGCTGTGAAAAGAACAGACCATGGGAAATGGTAAAATCAAACAACCAAAACTGTGAAAATAACAGCTTACTCACATTCATTTGTACATCTATAACAGGCTCCAAAACAGAGTTAGATGCCCTTGAATACCATCCCGGTTCTTCTTCCTGAACAAGAAGTCAAAAAACAAGAAATAAAATAGAAAATAATTATATCAAACTAACTTGATTCATATACATACAAAACATCCAGAAAACCTTATTGGCCTATACCTCCAATATTTTCACAAAGAGACGCATAGCTTCTGTAGAAACCATGTTTCCAAGCTGCTGCCAGCTGTATAAATAATAAATAATAAAAGGTTATCAATAAGGAAAATATTATCAAGAAGAAGAATAATAAGGAAAATATTATGGACAAAATCCATCTGACATATAATAAATAGCTTCAACCATCTAAATCCTTGTGTTACACATACATAAAAAGCATGCTAATATGGCAGATAGAAAATTGGACCAATCTAAATCAGATAATTATAAACCAACACAGAAGTACTTCTCCATTCTTTTTCAACTAGAACTTGAGCAATATAAATTATACAGAACCGTACCGCAATGTCACCAATTATTGAAACAACTAAAAAAATCCAACCCACATATGTAATAGACACTCATATGCGAGTGACCTATCAATTCACATATCTCGAAATCAACATTACTATCATCAACACCACTTTTAAGCAAATGGATCAAAACACTACCACCCTAAGCATAACCATACCAGACTAAAATTGCCAAGTGTAAACATAAACATTTATATGAAATTATCCCATTGTATACAACAACAAGAAGCACCAGAAATTAAAATTAGACACAGCAGCAAATGAGCTTGAAGACCTTTTCCATTTGCCTTGTTCGACAGGACTCCATGAACTCGGTTTCGGAACATTACAAGGACCTACGGTAGCCTGTAAATCACATAATAATGCGGAAAATCAGTAACGTTACAAAACATGAGCTTCCTATTTCAAATAATTAATAAACGCTCATTCGATTGTTCGAGAAATCAACATTCGAATTGTCTACAATTCAGAGTGTAAAACCAGATCTACCAAAATTACACTTAAAATGCTCCAAAAAAAAATTACAGATCACATACAAAAGCAATTTAATATACGAAATCCTTTGCTCAAATCAGATAAACGTAATATTGCTGGAAATGCACTAAAAGTAAAAACAAATCGATATCGCATTGGAGAAGGCTGAAATCACCTGCTGGTGTAAGGCGTAGAGGATCAAAGCGACGTCGTTGGAGAACCTGGAGCCGATGTCTTTGTTGTTGGAATTGGGAGATCCGTCGAAGCCAACGTAAGAAGCTGCCGCGTAGAATCGTTCCGGGTACGCCAGGCCAGAGCTTACCCTCGCTGTCGTCGCCATTTTTTCTTCACTTCTTTATCTTTTCCTCTTTGTTTGTCTCTCAGTTTTAGATTTTGATCTGAGATTTGTATCCGTATCAGACTTGTGTCAACTGTGAAGTTTAAGACTCGAGAAATATTTTTTAGAACGATAAAGAGAAGTCTTTTTCTTAGTGACGAAACCTTAAAAAATTAAAAGAAAAAATAAAGTAGTTGTAAATGGGCGGTTTGGCTGTTGGCCTGTTGGGTTTGGAAGTTTGGATCTAACTCTTCGGTCTTGTCATTTAAAAAAAAAATAGTTTTTGCCCTTTTTTAAAAAAAAAAAGGGGAAAATTATAAAACAAAATAATTAATTAATTGTCAACGTGTCTAAATGAATGTGAAAATTCATTTTTTTTCATAAAATAAAAGAAAAAAAAATACCTAATATACCACGTATATAATAATTTTTATCATTTTTATAAAAAAAATTCTTGGGACAATACAAACATTTGGACAATAAGCAAATGCTGATCATCATCATCATCATCAGTTCTAAATATTTATGTTAATTGCATGTTAACGGCATAGATCTAACTCGTTTGTTGCTTTGGTCTTGCAATAATGTTCTAAATCTACGGAGATTAGATAACATAAAATGACATCTTTCTAGTTAAATAAATCTAAAGAAAAACACAATGATCAAAAGATTTTTCATTGAAGAACAGTTGAAAGTTTTAAAAGTGCAAGTCCAACATGCAAATTCATTGGATGAGCTGTAAAGCAGAAAGCTTTTGTAGAGCCCAAGAAATAAAAAAACCAAGAAGCTTTGAATAACCACAAAGAAATAAAACCCTTAGCAAACATGCAGGAAACCATATTGACCAGTGCTAATATTGGTTGCAGGAACATCATAAACTGAACAAACCAGAAGTTTGATTAAACATGAACCCTGAAGCAGCTATCATAATTCATCAGCGAAGGAGGACAAAAATATCATTAACGGCCACATTGACAAGTTGTTAAAGGAACCTTCTATTATGTAAATGAGCAGTGCAGGAGATAAAAATGAACAAAACTTTCATAAATTATTCTCCTACTTCGAAGACTTGCGCATGCTTTGTACAGGGAAGTACCTCCTAACTGACCGTTATCTGTTTACTGAAGCAATTGCCAATCCTGAAATGGCTTCTAATCCTAACAAACCAAAAACTGATGGATGTTTCATTTTTTCTGAAGGGAAGACAAATAGAAGAATAAAGGCAAATGAATCACTGCTAAAGCCCTCCTATGTGTAGAATGCCGGTCTATACTATCGGCAAAGAAAAAAATTGAAGCAAATTCCTCCCTACCATGGATGTTTGAGGCTTCCATCAGAAAATATTGGACCAGGCAAGATATCAACAAATGGATACATCAGTTGTCCTTGATAAGATCTTCATGATGTTGACCAGCCCTGAAGATCGCAAACAGCTAGTAACCCACTTGAGGAGGATTGTTCATAATATCTTTGTAAGAAATAAATGCATCATCTGTGCTTTTTCCTTCCTTCTCATCCACAGTTTTACTGCTAGTATTCCCATGCTGTGATGTTGCTTTGACTCTACCTTTCGGGAAGGACTTGAAAATTGGATTGCTTGTGCTTGCACATCTCTAACTTTTTGCGTCCTCTTCATGTTGAAAAAACTACTCTCAAGAGCTTCCAACACTCTAGTGGTCAGTGGTCTACTTCTTTTGCTTTGCCTCCGAAGGTTCATTATAGGTGCTGCTCTTCAGCACAAACATTAGTAGTGGTTCTCAACAAATCATCATAATTATTCACAATGATGAACTGGCTGCCATCAGCTTCCACCATTCCTGGTTCACCATTCTGAGTGTCCAGTGGAAGCGGGGGTGGGTTTGAGCCAATTGATGACAGGGATGGAAGCTTCTCACTACTCCCTTGAGGAGTCTCCATGGATTCTGGATTGCTTTCTGGTGAAGAACTAATAGATGATACTTTCTCTTGAAAATGACTCACATGGAGAACATCATTGCTGGGTTCATCTTGAGATTTTAAGGCACAGCATAGCCTTGTTTGTTCACTACGATCAGCGGAAAACTTATCAGTAAGGTAACTTTCCTCTGTCTTAGTACAAGCATTTAATCTCTGGCTCTTCATAGGAGAAACTGAATTAATTGGATTACTAGAGATATTCTCAATAAGATGACTTCTCTTTGTCTTAGCACAAACAGTTAATCTTTGTCGTTTCATAGGAGAAGCTAAATTAATTGACAGAGCAGTGAAATTCTCAGTAACGGGACTTGCCTCTGTTGTAACACAAGCAGTTAATTTCTTCCGTTTTGCCAGAGGAACTAAACTAACAGATTGATTAGATTTAGCTCTTCGACTGAAATGGTGCTTTATTATCCTCTTTGACCTGGAATCTTCAGATGTATTGGTCTTCTCATCCTGTTGAATCAACAAACTATGGTCTGCAATAGATGAATTCCTTGTATTTTGATTTGAACTGTCATTATCATATTTACCCTTACCTTTCAAAAAATTATCGGCAATAACTAGCTCACTACTAGGTTTTGTATCAGTGGCAACTGAACCATCACTTGATAGTCTGTCAGCAATTCTTTGCTCATGCTCATCCAAAGAATCATCACTTGAATTTTCTTCATTTCCTCCTGAACAATTATTAATTTTAGAAGAAATTTCAAACTTAACAGGTAAATATCTGAGTGCTCTCACCCGGGATGATTTGCCTCCGAGGAGCAAACTGGTATCCACAATGGTAAATTTGATGAGGTGTGCGGTAGAGCTATTGGTTATGCCCTCACAATGCTGTGCGTTAGTAACACACTTGTCACTTTTTGACAGCATATGATTAGCATTTACCCGCCATGAATCTCTAGTATCCTTACGCATTGGTTTGGAAGTAATCATCAAATCAATTGGTGAATATCTCAGTTCTCTCATCTTGGATGCTTTTCCTCCATGAACCAAACTGGAATCAACTACTGTGAACTTCATATGGTTTGAAGTGAAAATAGAGACTTGGGGCTTGAGATAACGAGGCTTATGATTGGGAGGATCATCCTGATCTGATGACTTTCCTGGAATGCACCCATTTTCCTTATTACAGCTCCTGATACCATTTCCTTCAGAATCAAGCTCAATAAGTGTTGGTTCAGGTGCAACTTTGCTCAAAACATCACTAACTGAATCAAAGTAGTGGCTTCCTTTAACAAGTTTTCTTCTTGAGAACTTCTTCACTCCAGGCAAAAGAAAAACTAGGTAATGTTTGGAACTGACAGAGCACTGATTCTTAGGTTGCTCAGAGTGCCACCCTCTTGCAAGCAGACGTGGCCAAACGGCTTCCCAAAAAATATCATTACATCGTGCTTTGCTCAATCAAAAGTCTCCAGTTAAAGATCTGATGATGTCACCAGATGTAAAAGATAAGCAAACCTTCAAAGATGGTATTTCAGGGGAAACTTGAGTGGTCCTTGGAGGCTCCATGGCCAGGCCTGTAAGATCTGCCTTCCCCTTACCGATACCTACAGCTTCTACAAGTGCATATATGCCGACACTAGTCTTCAAATGGCAGACATAACTTTCAAGTGAAGTTCTCCCCTCCAAAAATGACTTAGAGACCTGCTACTAAATGATAAATTAGAGGCATGAAGGACACATAAGTTCTAACAAGTGCGCGAAAAACATCTGAGAGTAATGACTGTACAACCTTAGTTTACAACCGTGGTCAAAATAATTCAGTTACTAACTAGAAGATTATACTAATGTTCATAGCCTTATGATTATTTATTGAAGTCAATAGAAGGACCATGCAAGAAAATTCTCAAGCAAACTTATAAGCATTTTTGTTTTCATAACTACCAGCTGAGGAAAAGCAGTAACAAACTATTTTGAAAAACAGCCATGGACATATTACAATGAAAAAACCGGCATTCATGCATGGAAACCATGGAATCCTCCTAATTCATATTCAAAGGACTTAAAGAGTGATAATACTTTTGAAAATGTTTTCTAGAATCCACAGTGGAGTGGAACATATGCAGATTTGCTTAGCCTTTGAGGTTAGTCCTGAAGGAACGGATGTTATATTCCTAGTAAAACATATTGACAAGTTAGCTTCAAAAAACTGATGTCCTACATCAATAAACAGCAAAGCACATGTAGCACCAACTAGGATATATTAAGGTGGCACTTTCTTCTTCAACATGCTGCCAACAAACACTTAGTTGAATCCATGTGAGAAATAAATAAAAACATGTGAGCTTCTTCTAAATATAATCTGAGCATATATCAGGTTTACCTTCAGAAAATTATTTTGTAATTCATCTGGGACATGGGCAAGCAAACGAGATAATAATTCTTGTTGCATCCAGGTAGTAAAGATTTTCCGTCCATGTATTCTTTTTCGACTTCTTCTCTTTTGGCCATCTGATCATCTACGATATCTGTCAGACCTATAAAATGTCCCATAGTAAAATGACAATATATCCCCCATCTCCGTGTTTCCAATGAATCATTTTATCTGCCCAAAATCCTTCCCAAATATATATAAACCAAGAGGAAAACCATCCACATCAGTATTGCTCCAGGAATCACTTGATGAACCAGGAATTGAATGAGAGCTTTTACCTTCACAAGGTCGAAATAAGTTGGTTTTACTTGTCATTCCACATTCAAGTTTCTCTGCACTCGATTCTTTTTCATTGACCAACCTAGCATCTGACTGTTCAGCACTCAGTTCTGAATTTGTCTTCCTCTTAAAATTGTGGCCCTTTCTGCACTTTCTAGATTTGACAGTCTCATCCACCTTAGTTCCATCATCAGGTTTACTTGTACCTCTGTTTCCTTCATCCTCAAAATCAATATCTTGTTCATGTGTCCACATGACAGGGACAGGTAAGCTTAATAGAAAGGAATGGGTTCTGAGTCAAAAGGGTCCATCAAAAGCCGAAGATGCTCAGATCCTGTTATCATGAGAGGAATTTCCACCTGGTATTTGTCACCAACTCTAGGACTTAATTGTGGATCACCAAATATATCACTTATATCAGGAGAATCTGGAGGAACCAACTGCTTGGGAGATGTTTCTTCAGTGAGGTTGCAATTAGGATCCAATTGAACTGTTTCCATCTGTGAAAAGAATATGAGTTAGGAAATAAGAATGCAATAAACTCAATAGCGAACAGCTAAAGATATGACGTACAAGCACAAATCATCCAGAAACATAATATGTGCTCAAGTACAGATCACCAAAACTCATACTCATTAAAAACCACTAAGAACTTTAAAGTCTAAAACATGAGACACAACTTAGTTCAGTACTCAGGTTTAGAAATGAAAGAACATCTCTTGAAGAAGGTCAAATTTAGTGAATTTGATCAAAGCATTAAAGGATGGCTATTTAAAAGTGCCAACAGAGGCACAATATTTGAGAAATAGTTCAAACAAAGGGATGCATAGTAATGAATCATTTTTCACTCCCAGATGAAATACTAAAGCAATCGAAAGCCAACAAAGAAAACAGAGATCCTTAGGGATTCAAGCAGCATAAAGATTCAAACTTGAGGGAAAATAGAAACATGCTTTTTTTAATAAAAAAGAAACTTCTAAAACTGAAAACCTAAATGGCAATTTAGTTATACAGGCCAGTTGGATGAAATTCTCAATCTATTACGCCAAACATCATGTTCAAAGAGCAGAGCAGCAGATGACACCTGGAGAAACTGTTAATTAAAACCCCATCAATTATCTTTTCCAGAAAGAGAAATCCCAGTCTCTTCCTCCATTCATATATTGCTTACGAACTACATTAACTGATTGCCCGACAAATTGCACATATACTGTTAAACATAAACAGAAACCTAAAGAAACCCACTTTAAAGAAGCACATACAAATGCATATAGCATTAAAGAACAGCAGCTGATAACAGGATCACCAACCCCAGTTTCTCTTTTCATACAAAAGAAACAAGTTACCATTCAAAGTAGATTAAAACGATTCTAAAGTCCAAATCCGAAACTGGAAAACATACAAAACAAAATGACAGACAATTCAAAGACACCAACCAAGTGATACAAAAGAATACATTCACATGGTAAAATGAAAATCTAAACTAACACAAAAATCACAGTCAAAACGATAACATCGAAAGTAAGTAGAAGTAACCCAATGATTACAAGTAAAATTCTGATGTGATCCTATCTATAATAAGATTAACTTGTTGTTAAAAGACATAGCTAAAGGAACAAAGAAGAAGAACAATGCAAAAAGAAACGGCATTTTAAAATAAACACGAGTGTAGAAAGAAGAGTAAACAAGAAAAGACTTAACCTTCTCCAGGGAAGAAGAAAAGCTTTGAAACGTTAAAAGTAAACGTGAGAGAAGGAACCTGGGCAGATGGGTTGTTATGTTATGCATTGATTCATAGCTATTTTTAATAATAACAAAAATCCACATCTCTCAAATTGAAACATACAAAAAAAGAAGAACAAATATAAACAAGAAAACCAAAATAAAAACAAAACAAAACCCAAGTGGTTGGTCTTTCAGTTTTGCAACTAAACTCTCCAAAAACAAAAGAGATTGAGGAGTTGGAGATAGTACCTTGAAGAGAGATTGGCCTTGTTTACATGTGTAGAAGAGAAGAAACCGAAGCGTATGTATAGTGTGTAGGAAGGCCAGAACAATGACGTTTGCCTTTACAAAGCATTTATTTTTGAGAAATTAAAAAATATATAGTATATGAGAGAAGATTATTTGTTAGTGATCATTTTATTATTTTATAAAGTTTTAATTTGTTATTGAGATTTAAATTATAAATATAGGTATTAAAATCTTCATATTAATATGTCTTTTGTTATATAACTGTATAAAAAAAAAGGGTAACCTTTGTCAAATAAAAATAGGTTAAAATAATTTTTTATCTATTGTATTTTTATGAAATTGTGATAAAAGATTTTGGATATAATTGAAAGTGCCATAAGGACCATTCACTCTATATGACCTTTTATAAATTTGTTCTTAATATTACTCAAAAGAAAATTATAAATAAATTTTAATTCAGTTAATTCATGAAATTATTTAAAAATCTGATAAATTAAATATTTAAATCTTAATATTATTAAAAAATTTTACTTTTAAATTATGATTTTTTAAAATAAAATTACAAAAATGGACTTCAAGGACAGGAATATAGACTTGGGGTTCTCTCATTCTTGAGAGAAGGGCCTTAATCCTACATTAACTCAGAAACTAAAAGAAGGACAAAAGGCCCATGACTTAGGGTACAGAACTACAAATGAACAATTGCCAAATGGGTCACTGAGTCAGCCTTGACCTTGGTCTCTACTCTCTAGGAATAGCCTTTAGTTTCTAAAGCACCCAACAAACACCTTGGATCTTTCATCTTTGAGGTTGTGGCTAACCTTGGGTACAGGGCAGTACTTGACCCATCCTATTTTTATTTTGGGTTGGTTGATTGGCCATTACTTTTTTGAAAAATCATGATTTTAAGCCTGTAAAATTAAGAAGATGAATGCCAGGCATGGGCCTCAAGGAAAGCACTGGGTCTTAGGTTTTGGCCATAGATTTTCTCATTCTTGCCAATTAGCCTCAAGGGCCTCAACAGTACCCACTCACTTAGTCACAAAAAGAACAGCCACAGCACAGATGAAAGATTGCTTAACCAATGAGACATGAACAATGAGGGCTCCCGTCTGATGGCTGTACTCAGGGAAAATGGGCCATAAATCAACAGAAAATTTCCTACAGCCAAAATTTTCTGCACATGTAAATTAACCAAAAGCTAAACTTGCACTGATGAGTAGTGATTATGATATAAAGCCAGAAATATTGACCTTTGGTCAGTTAAATCAGTCAGAACACAAAAATCTACTCTAACAATAGGAAAAGCATCAAATTCTGAGCTATCCAAAGGCTATAACCTTTGCTCTAGAAAGTTACACACTTCTTTAAACAGGTTATTTTCACACCAAAAACTTGATAAAATCAGGTTCCACCTTGAGTGATTTACGGAAACAATGAAAGGAATCATACCAAAGTTAGGCTATTGCCTAATTAAAAAGAAGCAAACAATGAAAATCTATTATTCTTCTTCTAAGTTAAAGACCTCAAAAAAGTTCCAACCATCTAGGATTTTTACAGGTTCCATATGTACTATATAGATACGTAGTTAGTGCCCATGCCCTTTTATTTAATCCCTCATGGATGGAAGTACCATTTTGAAAACCTTGATGCAAGTGTCTGAGAGAATGTTTGTACAGCTTTACCTTTGTATTATTGTAGGCATCTTTAGTTGTAATATATATATATATATATATATAAATATATTACAACTAAAGATGCTTACAATAATATATATATTTTTATGTATAATATATATATATAGGAGGGATATACTTATGTTAATGTAACTGTTGCATTTTTTTTTAATCTTAGAATCAAAATTAATTTCATGACTCGTTTGCATACAATATTTTATGTTATGCTTCCTGAACAAAGTTGATGTGCCATCCAATTTATCTGATCAGGTGGCTGGAAAGATGTTAGAGCTTTCAAGTTTGAGTAGTCGTAGTATTCTCTTCTTGTAGCATAAAGGAACAAGGATAATCTTAATGTAAAATGGTGTCTTTTCTTGAGTGGTAAAGGTTAAAAGGTATGGAAGGATAACACATTCAAAATCAAACTCTAATTAACGGAAAATGTTTTTTTTTTTGGGCAGACCCCAACTTTTGGTAAGGTTAAGGCATAAGTGACTTATGATGAAAATTATTGAACATCCATGTTAGCTATATATTAGATAAATAATACTTTCCATTGCATTTTGATTTGTTCCCCATGTTGAAAATTTGTCCTTCAGCATACGATCATGTGTTGAATAATTCCTCCATCTCAAACTCTAGAAAACTCTGGTAAGAAATTCATAGGCATAGACCAAAAAATCTACCATATCAATGTGCAGTTTATCAATTATTAAAAGTGGCAAATGATGCAGCAAAAAAACCATTAATTTTAAGATAGCAGACAGTAGTGAAATTATTTGCATCAGCTAGTGCAGCTGGCCATAGCTACAACAACAAGCTTGATGCTATAGATTGTATACCCCCAAGAAGAATTCCCACATCGCATAGTCTTTTATAAATGCAAATATATGCCTAAATGGAACTCTAAATGGAGTATGGCCTCATGTTAACTTCAAGGTTAATATCTTGAGTTGACCAAACCTAATAAAATTGAATTCTTTGCAGCCAAACAAAGTGACAAAACCTAAATTTAACCTATAATATGAGGTAATCAAACACTAAAACATGCAAAGGAGCGTACGTGCGCAAATGTCCTCCACTTGTTTTGAATAGGATGAAGAATATTTTAAGCTAAAGATTAGTATATTTAGAGATCACAAAAATAATTAAACCCAGATTATCTGGGTGGAGTTGAAGAAATTTATGGTGATAGTGGGGGAGGGGGGACCATAGTTAAGTCTTTTTAGGGTTTGAGGTTTGTTTTTGTTGGAGAACCTGCAAATCTGTTGACATATATAGCAAGATTCTATATAGAAAAAGCCATCTCTGTCACTTTCACTTCAACTTAATTTGCTTGGTCAGTATAGCTCAAATAGCTTAAACTTTTGGAACTTTAGTTGCACAATCCAGATTGATATATTGAAGAACAATAGTTCAAATTTAAATAGTCTATAAATTTTCCACCCAAATTCTCAGGTTAAACAGTATTAGGCACTTGTCAAACTTAAACTCTCTCAAAATTAGGATATATAGATTATAAGTATATGCTGATAAGCGTACATATCCATTGATGTCTAAAAACAATAAAGTTTGGAAAATTTAACATCAAAATTGAGACATTTAAGATTACAAAAGTGACTCGTGTTTTGAAATCTCGATTAGCTATTTGAAAATAATCTAATGGATGTAATAAATATGATTATTTATGAAATTCGTATGTCATCAAATGATATTTTGTATCTCATTATATTTATACACACACATATGCATATACACAGAGTTCGATACATTTATATAATATAAGAAAGCTTGTGGATTAGAAAGAAGCTACGTGTCTAAGCTTGAAAACATCGAGTTCATCATCTAATCAGTTCCAAAAATGGCTGATGAACAGGATCGGTTGCTGCCAATTGCCAACGTGGGGCGGATTATGAAACAAATACTGCCACCAGGTGCCAAGATTTCAAAAGAGGCTAAACAAACAATGCAAGAATGTGCAACAGAGTTTGTAAGCTTTGTCACTGGCGAGGCATCTGACAAATGTCACAAAGAGAACCGCAAGACCCTGAACGGAGATGACATGTGTTGGGCTTTGACTGCTCTAGGGTTTGACAACTATGCTGACGCAATAGTAAGGTATTTACATAAATACAGGGAGGCTGAAAGAGAGAAAGCTATCCAAAACAAAGCAACCAGCCCTCAAGACAAAGATGAAGAATCGTCTGAGGATAAAAGTGGCCATCCACCTCAACAAACTGATGAAGCTCCAACTCCAGTACTAGAGTTTAGTGTCAAAAACGGAGACAAGTCTTGAACATATCTATATAGTGTTATTGTCTAGTCTTTGGTGCAGATTTGCCATAATAATTGAGCTATGGTGAATTGGTGAGCTATGGTAAATCAAAGATCAAGGACTGGCTGTAATCAATTGTAAAAGATTTCGATCTCTCTAGCTTTGATTGTGGGAAACTGAGTTGTTACCATACACTCAGGTGACTTTCTTTTGCTCACCAAATTTTTTTTTTCTCCTTTTTGCTCTTTCCTTCCTCCCCATTCTCTCTCTTGTTCCCCACATTTTACCGAAGAAGGAAACTTCTGTAGAGTTCGTTTTGAAATGAATGATATATATATATATATATATATCAGTATTTTCCTTGTCCATTAATATTTATCTAGCTAGAAATGATACTTCAGAGGAGTTTGATGGTATTTTTCTGAACTTAAGTTTGATGCAATTAAAGTTTGAGCTGAGTGCTTAAAGAAGACTGCTGAATACTATAAGTCATTAATGGATTAATTGTACATAAACATGTTACATGCTACAATATTAGATATATAGACAGATACTAAGAAAGATTTCTTTCAATTGCTTGGAATCTTATCTCTTTTTAGAGTTTCCCGAAGGAACAATTTTGGACCAAGTCAGACACATGACGATGAGAAGTTGAGAAGCAGGTTAACAACGTAATTAACATCTCTCTCTCTCTCTCTCTCTCTCTCTCTCTCTCTATATATATATATATATATATGTATGTATGATCTTATGTTCTTGTCACGAGTAGAACAATATTTATCGGATTATTTTTATTTCTTTCAAATTGTAGAACCCGTTCAACTCTACTAAGAATACTGACTTTCCTACTTCCGTTGTGTTTTGAATGGTGCATCACATGATTGATTTAGATTATGTGATCATGAGTATTGTCTAATTATCATTTCTGTAGCAGTTTCCACTCAGGTTTAGGGTTTCCTATTAAAGTACCATTTGAAAGATAACTGTTGATACTGATTTATATGATACCATTTTACACTTGTATTCAGCAGTATGGTTACTCATATACTTCACAAACCTATCCAAGGCTCTTCAAGTGGGAATATGGCTAAACATCAAGCATTGATCTTCACCAAAAGGCTCAACAATCAAACTCAAAACATATATAGTAGTATGATCAGTTCTTTAATTAGTTCAGGGTCAAATATATATTTCATTCTGTATCCTATATACCCTGTATACCCTTTCTTATCCCTTAGAAAGAGGGAACAAGAAAGAAAGGAAAACAAAGAAAAGGAAAAAAGAAAGAAATAAAAGATATCCAAAAGAAAAGCAAGAGAATGAAACCAGATAAACTTTTGAGCACAACCACGACTGCAGCTTCCAAAGTCCCCCTCTAGCGCTCTCTCATCACTCAAACACAGAAAAGAAAGGTGCAAGTCACAGTTCATGTTTGACATCATTTCCCTAGTACTTTCCCCTCTTAGTAAAACCAACCAGCCCTACCACTTATTCCTATTTCCTTTCGCTTCTAAACTTTTCAAAAAAAAAAAATTCAGTATAATAACCTGACTTGAAACACTGAAAGTACCCTTTCTGGATCTCTGTGTTAGCAGCACTCTTTTACCATGTTCCGCATAAATTTCCAGCAAAAGAATAGTCAAACTAGGCTAAACAATACTAGGTTAAGGGTTTCCTAAACCCTAGAAACGGGGACCACTGTAACTGTTGCTTCACATTACATGAGTAATCGTGAAAATGCAATTTAAATGTTCAGGCATGCTTGTTTTTTACTATATTTGCAATGGTTCAAGCTATCTTCCCATTAAAGATGATTGCTGGAACCCTAATCAACAAATTAAACAAGAATATTTGTAAAGAGTATGGCATCAAACCTAGGGCATCTATAAGCTCTTGGGGACCACTTCTCAACTATGGTATGTTTCCCTCTTTTTCCATCCAACAGAATAATGAGGTGACCAAAATTCCAACTCAAAATGTTTCCCCTTCAAAAGAGAAATTAAGAATAATACATAAATGAGGTATAAGTACAAGAGACAAAAGCTGATTAAACATCAAAGTTTTTACACCAACCATAACCATTGCAGCATTGTGTGTAATGGTTTCTTGATATAGTGACTTTGAAAGCCTCAAAATTTTGAGTCTAACTACACTAATGTACCAATCTGCAGTGGTATTCTTGACAGGATGATTTTGAAAACCTCAAAACTCTTGACCCAAATATGTCATCAATGAATCATTATGTGACGTTTTCTTGATAGAATGATAAATGTTGCCGCCACTGGCTCCGACCATGGAATAGCGGTATTGAGCTTCATAACCTGAACCTGCATCTCTTGTCAGCGAGCGCCGACCAGAACGTTGGCAATGGTGAACGTCATAAATTAAAGCACTCTGGCATTTGTAATTGTGTTTGCTGCGTCCATTTTCCAGGACAGAAGGCAAGAAGATCATAAATTGTCCACGTGAGGTTCAGCAACTAAGCATAATTAAGCAGGGGCAACACTCTTGCTAATTGCAATGTGCCTTAAGACACTTATCAAGAGATGCATGATCTTCTTAAAAGTTGAAATAATTTGTGATCAACTAGAAATGCTGATGGTCCAGAACAAAGTTGACGCATGTAATGATCTAAGGTTTGAGAATGTGCATGCATCGATATTGATTTAATCCATTCACAACATGGGCATTTCTAAGGTACTAGGAAACCAATTTCTTCATCTCAATATTTTGAAACTTTTTTGCTTTGAATTTTATAGATATAACTTTCATCTCCCCCCAAATATCTACTAGAGCATTTGAATCAACAAAAAACAATGTGTAACTTACAGTTAAAAACTAAGGACAAGCAGTTATTTACCTTGCTTCTATCTTGGTTAAGACAAAGAACAGTTTGAATCTTTTTTTTACCCTCTATGACATTCTTGTTGAATAATAACTAGTTGCTACCTTAACTAATAAGTAATGATTCCTGAAAGAAGTATTGCTTGGTAACTGAAAGACTATGAAGATAAAGGTCTTTTATATGACCAAATATTCTACCACCATTAAAAAAATTAGTTAATCTTGAAACTTACTCAAAATGATCGTCTAGGCAAATATACATCTAGATTTTGCAATTCTAAATCTTAATATATAAGAAGTATACAAGTAGTAATGATCACCCTTTTCTAAGTATACAAGTTGTATCACAATATCTCATTCATTGTGTTGAACAATGAATACTTCTTTTCTTTTTTCTGAAATATTAATGTTACATATTAGAATAGATTTTCTTTCTTATTTCCTATTAACTATAGTTTTATGCTTTGTTTTGATGTCAGATAAAAATTATGATTATCTGATTTTGTTTGGTGATAATTTAATCAATTTTCCTTATTTATAAGCAAATATGCATAAGCTAAGACCTATGAAGGCCATTAGGCCAACACAGTATCCAAACCCTGAGTGATGCTGGCCCACCGACCTAAACCATTGTACAAAAGAAAGGTGGCCCAACCAAAGCAAACTATTGAACCAGACAACCCAAAACTATTAACTGAAGATTGGGTCAAGCTGGGTGCTGGCTAAACTAAAAAGACAGGAGTCTGAGCTCACTTCTCTTTTAGAAACCCAGGATCATGTTGGCAAATATATTATTGACGATAGGTTAGTAGACCACCGGGCCACCATCTCATACTAATGATACTTGGGGCTAAGCGGCCTAAGTTCCATGTGACTCAGCTGAAAACAGGAAAATGTTCGTAACCAATTTTTTACTAATTCAATCCTACGCCTTTCTGCAACCCAATTCCTTTTAGGCTTCATAGAACACCCTTTGTTATGAAACTCCAGAGAAGGAAATCGAATTGAACTGAGAAGAGAAGGAAACTCCACAGAAGAGAACACATTACTTTGTTTTTTTGGTTTCATAAATCATGCATGAATCCATCCCTTCCACAACAATGTTCCTTACATTAAATGACTATTGGCATAGGGAGGCAGTTGAAAAACAAAACCATGTGTCAAGCATGTCATAAACATTTGCACTAACAATTTCTTCCAAGGCATACAGTTCCTTAAAGAACAATTTGGAATCACCAGAGTCATCTACTAATAACGGACACCTTATATATTTGACCTTTAAAATTCCAACTAGAAAGAAGAGCATGCAAAAATCATTCATGCAATTTTGAAAAGAATCAACAACTCTAATCGATAGAAGCTTCTACAAATCCCCAACCATCATCAATATCTGGTCCTACCCAATAACCCATTATAACCATATGAGTACAAGAACTTACATTCATACTACATGAAACAATTTCATCAAAATGCTTTGACAGGGTAGTCAGATAATGTTGACCACTGACAGAACATATGCCTTTATTTAAGCAGCAGGGGGCCAGAAAATAGGATGCTGCAAGTAGAAATTTGAAATATCAGGTTATGAAAGCACACACTAGCAAGGGAATGACTAAAACAAACAACCAACATATAACAAAATATGGTATGCTCAACATAAACAACAGTCAAAAATCGATTCACAATGTTAATCTTTGGGTTTTACCTATTTTTAATTTGTTCTTAACACAATTATTCTTGCAGCCAAAAAGGTAAAAGGTAAAGCCAGTGACACATTTTCTACTATGACTTCTAATAATGGCATTTAATCACTTGTAAACATTCTCATTTATTTTATGGATTTTGGTTTCATTTTCAACTTCCTATATTAATCTTTATATTCTTTAATCAATATTGTGAAATTTTCTTGGCAAAGCAGCTTGTAATAATGTGGTATGCATTTTGGGCTAATGATGATGTGACAGTGAGTGTAAATTAATGATTGTTGAAAACTGGACTTTAGTTTCTAGTCTGAAAAAATTTCTACCTCATTAATAGTTAATCACTGGTTGAAATTCCAGGATTCTATTCCAATATACAAGAACCTCAGCATTTGGAAATATTATAAGTTAAAGCCAAATCAAATGAGCTCAAGGCTTGAGCCTCAATTTCCATAAACAAGGCAAAGAATAAGCTAAAAGTACACACAAAAATTTAAGTGTTACCAAACAAAGATTTCTACTTCTATGAATTCTAATAGTAAGAAGTTCTCACCCCAGAGCATTCAAAGAAAGACCAAAGTCTCCAAATGTAGTTGCATTTCTACAGTGACTTAATTCTAGCCTAAACCCCATATCTAAATTGACAATTTTACATGAGAAAGATCATGCTTTCAAGGTTCCAGAAAAATGGGGGGTCTGCAAGATAAAATAATAAGTAGAAAAATAACCTGTTTTGGTGGTTCCCGGGCCTGGAAGCCTACCAAAAGCTGATTTCTTTGGATATCTACCCTGAATAAAAGTTTAAACAAAAATCAGACATTTGGCCAAGCAAAGCAATAAAATGTTTTCTTATAGAAAAGATTACTCTTTTGAAGTGAGAATTATTAAGCTGAACTTTGAGATTTTTACTTTTTACAACTTTTTTTTTTTGGGGAGAGAAAGGGGTTTGGGGTTTCGAGGAGGGAGTTACCTTAAGTGGGTTTTGAAGAGAACAGAGAGTAACTGAGAAGCTTAAGGAAACGAAGCACGCCACTGAAGCTACAGTTGAAAAATAATTAGAGAGGCTTCTTGGTTTAAAAACAGTGGAAGAGAAAAACAAATGATGTTCACAAGGGAGAAATTTTGAAACGACACCGTTGCTTTATATTCATGAATTATTGTTTTTTGCATCAAACATTTTTGTTTTTGGATGAGCACTGGAAATTTTGATTAGTGCCTAATTTTTAACTCGGGTTTTGGTTAGATGTCCATTACATCTTGAATTAAGAATTTAAAAAAGAAGAAAAAGATTGGACATCAAAATTTTACCACGGTTTTCTGATTTATCCTGAAAAGTTACAGCAAGAATGATCACAAACTGGCAATGTAAAAATTTTATTTTCTTCAATGTAATAAAGATTAACAAAGCATCTCGATGTTGTGTGGAGATTCTATGATGTCAAAATTTTTTCTTCAAGCCAGAATCCACTTTTAAGTGGCAAAAAACCTTGTTCCATCACAGGAAATCAGGGCCCAATGGTGTCACCAACCTCAACCTCAGATAAAAGGGTTTAGCTCTTTTACAAGAGTCTGGTTACCATACAGAATGAACTGATCTCTGCTGCAGGGACTCTGCCATAATAATCAAAGAAAAGGGGTTCTTGCAATAGCCCTTGTTTACGATGTGATAATGTTACTGCCTACCCTCGTACGAGAAAGTGGTACCAGGATAATCTGGACTCTAGACAAATCAAACTAATGACTTGATCAAACATGGTAACTTCAATGTGGAAGTGAAAACATAAGGTTTAACCAATGGTTGGTCTATTCTGAATTTCATCTGAACTCTTATGGGATTTGTGCCTTTTCTTCTCCCGCTTCTTACTGCTGTTACAAAACCAATGATCAGCATGTATCTACACAGAATGCAGGGTATTAAAACATATAATCTTGTATCATGTATCAGCACAGAACAACTTGTATGGAACATACTCATGATGCGAGCTTTCCTCTCAAAGTCGAGAACTCTATGCATTTCATTTGCACTGCATAAAGTAGCCGATGCCAACTGTAGCATAGCAATAGACGAGCTAAGACATGAGAATCATATTATAGGAAGATGAACAGATCAAACATCAGACTCATGATCCAAAATGTGACCAATTGCAAATTTGAAGATGCTTAGCTCTTAGCACATGAAAAGGGCAAGAAGTTCATAAGTATGGCAAGCTCACATTCATAGCATAGCACAAAAATCGGAGAGAGCTTTGTTACGCGGAAATGTTAACAAATTTATCATTCCATTCTAAAATTTTAACAAATTTAGGCTTTGTTACTGAGTATAGAAAAGCAACATTCAGTCAGTTTTATTATGGTAAACTCGATAAAAAAAAATCCACAAACATAGAAACCAATTTTTTGATGGAAGAACCAACTTAAGCTTCAAGAATAAGGCCTTTTTCCACAAGATATTGGACTATCAGTTGACACACACGATACCTAGAATACATTTTAGGAGGTAAGATATTGCTAGCATTAAGTTGTTTTTGAAAAACTAAAAAACGAAAGGTACAAATTTGGAAAAATAAAAACGAAAAAAAGGTAGAAAACAAAAATAAATAAAAAAAATTTTTGGACAAAAAAAATGAAGAATCGATTCAATTTGATTTTTTGGAAAGACTTTGATTTCAAGGACTTAAGCAAAGGGAAGACTAGTGAGAAAATCAGTGAAAACTGGAAAGTGAATCGGGGATGATTTCATTGCAAAATCTAAAACACAAAGGAAAGAAAATCAAAGAATCAGAATCAGAATCAGAGGTTGTATGAACTATTCTCCTATAAATATATGGTTTTGCTGTGTGCGGCAACTCTTATGTTCTGTCTATAATTAAAGCTAACAGTTACTCTTTAGTTTTTTGGTTCTGCAATATTGTCATGGAGATTATAGAGCTCTACAAGTCCAAGAAGGTCAATTATCAAGAACCAAAATTTTCTCTTTTTTTTTTTTTTAATAATCGAATGATTTGCTTTTCTCTATCTTTTATTATTCATGACTTGTGTGTGTCTCTTTGTTTGAAAATCAGGTAAAATTAGGTGATGGGAATACGACCGATGATATAATAAGTGAATTATGTGATGATATTCTTATCATGATATTGGATTTTCTCACACTCAAAGAAGCAGTCAGAACCAGTGTTCTTTCACGCAGATGGCAACAACTTTGGCAATTTTTTTCAGGTAGTTTCAGTTTTGAAGCTAGTTATAGCAGGGATTTGAACAAGGAGAAGCTGAAAACGGAAAGGAGTAGGTTTGTGGGAAGGATCAACAAAGTTCTAAACTCACATCAAGTTTCAACCATACTTGAGTTGAGAGTTTCTTTCGACTTAGGCAAGCATTCGAAAAGTTATGTGGATGAGTGGATTGGCATCGCATTGAAGAAGAAGGTTAAAAAGCTTGAACTGGCATTCAAACCATATTTCACAAGTTATCATAAGCTTCTTTATACGTGTTATCGCATCTCAAAAGAAAGCTTTTCATGCTTCACAACCTCTTCTGGTTCACCAGGAACTCTGTTCCTTACTTGTCTTTCTTTACAATATGTTGGGGTAAGTGATGAGATTGTGGAGTATATTCTTTCCAGTTGTCCCATGCTTGAGAGCTTGCATGTGAGAATGTCACCACTGCTTAGAGATCCTAAAGTTACAGGTTCATCATTGCGGTTGAAACACTTGAACATACAAAGCTGCGAATTTGTCCAAAGTATTGAGGTTTGTGCACCAAATCTTGCTTCATTTGAATATCATGGAAAGGAAATACCATTGCATGTAAGGTATGCGCCCAAACTCCATGAAGTATATTACTTTGATCCACTAAACTACAGCATTCCACATGCCTTTTCCCAGCTAGCAAATTATCTTCCTCAGTTAGTGAGTCTGACGCTAAACATGTCCTTTGATTGGGTAAAAATCGAATGAATCCTTTCCCTTCCATTCCCGGCCCTTTTTGTTTTCTTTTACTTGATAATTATTTTTAAAAAAAAAGACTAATAAGTTGTCTGGTCTGCAAATTTTCCGATCACAGCCGAGTCTCTTATTGCAAGCCCACGACTTTCCCAAGTTGACGAGTCTTCGGCACTTGAGCTGTATTGATTTTTTCTTTAGAGGAAAAGGCGTCCCATGTATAACACCTGTGATAGAGGCTGCCCCTTCGTTGCACAAATTCAAACTAGAGGTAAGTATTCTTATTCCATTGCATGTGAATGTAGTTTTTTTTTTTTTTTTTAATTGAGATTATCGAAATTTAAATCATAACTACTGAAAATTAAAGTTAAAATTCAATATGAATTCAGGTTATTTTGTTAATAATTACTATTCATTCATTTAGGTTAGTTTATATATACTTTTAACTTATCATGACTCTTTGTTGAAATTTTAACAGTATGATAATCTAAATAAGATTGAGAAATATAAATTGCGGGAGGTGATGAGGAGGGTGAGAGGGCATCCCAATCAGTACCTGAAGGAGGTGGAAGTAGTTGGATTCTACGGGAAGGAGGCAGATGCTGAAATTGTTACCTATTTACTTAAAAGTGCATTTATGCTTGAAAAGATTGTAATTGATACTCGTCCTATTAAGATTGGTCATCCCGAGGAGTTCGAGACTGTGCAAAAAATGGCCAAAAATGTGGCCCGTCAGCTCATGCAAAAACAAAATCGAGCTGGAGCTGAATTTGTTATACTCTAATTAATTAGCTTTTGCTAGAACTGTAGTCTAATTATTATATTAAATTTCTCCTACTGCATACTATATTTTTGGACTTCTTTTAATAAGTGATAATGCATTAAAAAAATCACAGTTACTTTGAATGACACTTTTGTTGTAATGGCATGCTTGCTTTGATGTCCTTTTTTATTTTTGACGGCCCAAATCGCAAGCACAGTGGGCACAAAACCCATTAACGATTAGATTTAGTCCCAATTTATAATCATGGAGTTTTTAAAATCTTTGCTTACAGTCACAAAATTTTACATATAAATTCAACGATTCAACACAAGAAGAAGCTGCTAAAGGGAGACCCATCTGTGAGAGAGCGAGAGAGCCCAGAAAACAAGATTTGTCTGGGTCATTCATTTATCTTGTACGACGAGTCTGGCATATTTGATAAAATAGTGCTATTCTATTTGTAACAATATCAAGTTAAATAGTACATAGTATTTGTCTTTTTTAAAAATAATAAAAAATTAATCATGCATCATCATCATCATTTATACTTTAAACATAGAAATTCATTTTATAAAATAATGAATCTTAAGAGTTGATTTTTTTTTTGGCAAAGACATGAGTTATGGTTGGAAAAAAAAAAAACAAAAGAGAGAAAACTAACAATGAATATTTGTTTTATGTTCGTAAAGATAGGGTGAGTAATCAATCGATTCGATTGGTTCAATTTAAAAAAATTAATAATTGATTTAATTGATTTTTATTTAACAAAATAATTAAATCGATCGAATATTATTAAATAACTGATCATAACCGAATCGATCAAAATCAGTTCGGTTTAATTAAATAATTAATTTTTTAATCATTTTTCTTTCTATTATTAATAATTATTTAACCATAAATTCAATTCAATAAAATTCAAACTCAAGTGTCATTCAAACTAAATAACTAAAGAATTTAATAATTTTAATAATATTTTATAAGAAATAAATAAATAAGTATATTTATTTCAATTTTTTTTTTACTTTTACTTATTAGAAAGTCGGTTACTTCGATCAGTTCGGTTATCTATTTTAAAAATTAAAAATCGATCAAATTAACCAATTTAATCGATTTAAAAAATTGATTATAACTAAAACTGAATAAATCGAACTGATTCAACCGAATTCACTCGATTTCGATCAATCTAATCAGTTCAAATCGACTTTTGCTCACCCCTATGTAGAAAAGAGTAAAAATTGATTAAAATTAAAAATATCAAATTTTTTGAGTATATCGAGTTGGTAAATTTGGGTTATATGAGTATTTCGGTTATACTTTCAGTTTAAATATTTAAAGCGATCGATTTTCAGGTTTAAAACTTGAAACTGAATGAACCAAAATAATCGATTTAATATAAGATAAATAATTAAATAAAATTTTATAATCACCCATTTTTTAGAATTTTCTTTTAGTTGCTAAACCCTAGCCACTCATTTACACTATCCACATTTGCTGAACCTAAAAATTTTTATAAGATAATTATTAAATGTATTTTTTTATCAGAAACACATTAAATAACCTCAATTCAATTTTTTGTAAAGAATCATTTAAGGCATTTTTGGTTTGAGATTTTTCAAAATGTTTTTGGCTAGAAACATCTAGAATAATCCTTTACAAAAAATTTAATGAAGTTATTTAAGATGTTTATGGCAAAAAACGTCTTTAATAATCTATTTCAATTTTTAAAACGCTTTGAATAATCTCTAATTTTTAGGATTTAGAGTTTAGGGTATAAGAAATTATTCAAGACGTTTTATGAGCAAAAATGCATTGAATAATCTCTTAGTAAAAAAATTAAAGGGAATTATTCAAAGCATTTTTTGTCAAAAACATATTAAATAATCCCTTATAAAAAATTTAATGGAGTTATTCAAAGCGTTTATGACAAAAACGCTTTCAATAATCCACTTTAATTTTTATAAGGTGATTATTCAAGGTGTTTATGGCAAAAACACCTTGAATAATCTTTAAACTTTAGATTTAGAGTTTAGGGTTTAAAGGATTATTCAAGGCATTTTATGGCCAAAAACATCATAAATAATCCAAAAAAAATGAGATGAGATTATTCAAGGCGCTTTTAGCTAAAAATATCTTGAATAATCCTCTAGTAAAAAAATAAAGGAGATTATTCAAGACATTTTTTGTCATAAATACCTTAAATAATCACATTTAACTTTTTATAAGAGATTATTCAAAGTATTTTCTGACAAAAAAATGTATTGAATAATCCTCTTTAATTAAAAATTAAATTATTTAATTTACTATTATATATGCCAAGAATATTATAGTAATTATTCATGATTCAATATGTATGGATTCTCCCTAACCAAATAAATAAATCTAAACATGAGATGTCCTAAAAATGGAAGAAAACCCTAGGTATCTCATTTTTCCAGAATTCACATTTTCTTCCGGAATCTATAATTTTACGAACCAAACGCCGTCTTAAGGTTTAATGTAGGAAACAAAAACTAGAAACAACTAACCCAAGAAAATTGACCGAAATCGATCATTTTAATTCAGTTCAATTTTTTTGATTTTTCCTATATACATCGATTAATTCGATTTTTATAATAGACTAAATCGATTAAGTCAATTATTCAGTTTTTACAACAAAATTAATCAAATTGACTATTTGCACAACCCTACATGCTTGTAACATAATAAAATAAGTCGATTGAAAAGTACATAAAAGGTTGATAAATTTTTGTTTCATTTTTACGTGCACTTGAATAAACTTAAATATGCTTAATTATAGTCTTCTATACTAAAGAGAGAGGATTGAAGGAGGCTTGCCCAAAACCAAAAAAACAGAGGCCAATGCATATTTCATGGAGAAAAAAAACATTATATTCCATATAGAAAACAAATTACTAAACATTCATATTAGATAAAAGAAAAAAAAATCAAATTTCATAAATAAAATAAAATATATAAAATTCTCCATATATAATAAAACTACTAAATTAGAGAAAATAAAATATATTCCATAGAGAAAAGACATCATATTCCATAAATAAAATAAAATATATAAAAGTCTCCATATAATAAAATTACTAAATTAGAGAAAATAAAATAGATAGTATTCTAAACCGAATTAACCTCATGAAGATTCGTCATAGTGGAAAAATGATCAACCAAATTTGTAGATAGCTCAGAGCCAAACTCGCCACTACAACGCCATTATATTTTGTGACATACTCGATATACGCCTCGTCGTTATATTTTGTAATATACTCGATATATACCTCAATGTCATCGAAGTTGTATATCAGTATAATTCTCGTTATTTTTTTGAGGAGGATTATAGACATTTTTACAGCATAGGTAGACAAGTTAGACCCCTGACTAGAATTGTTCAACAAAATACGAGCTAGCATGAACCACTTTAGAGCTAACAATAAAGGTCCAGGGCTGTGCGTGGGCATGGCAACGAGCCATTATGAAAAATACCAGAGAAAGAGACAAGACTAAAAAATGAGAAATTAAAATAAAGAAAGTGTGGCTTTAAGCATGAAAATTACGAGTGAGAAAAATTTTGAAAAATTGAAAAAGTTAATTTGAAATTATAGGTTTTTTGTTCGATTTAGATCAATTTTTTTATTCAGTTCGGATCAAATTCAGATATTAAATATATATATATATTAGGTTTGGATCAAATTTCAAATCTAGAGATGAAAAATAAAAAAAAAACTGAACCGAATCGAATTATATATTTTTCTTAATTTTTATATATTTTTAAATTTTTATAAAATAAAAATAACAATTACATATCAAAATCTACTTAAATATATTAAAAATTTAAATTAAAACAATATATAAAAATTAAAAATTAAAAATCAATAAATCAAATTAAATTATTATGATAAAATTTAATTAAATTTAATTCGAATCAAATAAAAATTTAATTCGAATTCAAATCAAAATTTAAAATTTTATAACATTATATAATATTTAAAAAATTGAATAAAATTCGAATTGAATCAAATCTTACCCGTATAATTTCATGTTTTCTTACATTTTTTCATTTATTAAAAAAAAAGCGATAACTTTTAAAATAATGAAAGCTAATTGTTCAAAAGCATTTTGATGTTATTAGATATTGACTAATAAATTAAAAAAAAAAAAAAAGGCTTGAATCACGCATAACGCATCAACGGTGACATTAGCGTTCCCACCTTTTCACGCTTTGATTACTCATGATGTGGCAACCAATTCATGCTCTTCATATTTGTCAAAAATGCATACCTTATTGAACAGGTCAGGTAGTGACCGAAACATTAGGAGGACAGTACCAGAATGAGAGGTAAATATTTTTTACATTGCCAAGTTATTATTTCAGCATATACAATAAGCTTTCTCCCAAAAAAGCTGTTGGGAGGCCCACTGCAAAATTGGTAATCTTTGCATGCAGAATGTGTAATGACAAGTTGTTCATCCCATTATTTCACAAGCAACTCAGCCAGATTGAAAATTTGCATATTATTGTTCCACGGTCACTAGTTTTTGAATCCAGAATGCAATTGCATGTCCATAGGAAATTCCAACCTATATATGACAACTACTTAGATTATTTTTGGTTTTGATGTTTTGTGTATGCTTGATTTTGAATTATTTTAGATTCAAATTGTTATAAATTTGAGTTATTTCGAATTTAAAATATTTTTATTGTTTTGAATTTATATTATTGTTTGATTCATTTTAGGTTCATTTCAACTTAATTATAATTTGAATTTTTGTGTTTTTTATTTTAAATGATCTCGAATTTGAATCATTATAAATTTAAATTATTTTAAATTTTGATTATTTTATATTAGTGTTGATTCAATTTTGAATAACTTTCGATTTAAATTACTTTAAATTCAAATTAAATTTGAGTTTTTGATATTTTTAATAAATATGAATTGAATTGGGCTTAATCTAAAACCGATCTTGATAATTTTTAAAATTTTGTTAGATTTTATCATATTTAATCAAATATCAACAATAAATAATTTTTCATAAAGAAAAAGCAAATTAGTGAAATAAAATTTTGTTTTTTATAATGAAATTTATTCATGTTTATTAAAGTGACGACCTAATTTTTTGCTTACAATGTAACAAAAAAATTTAAAGATAGATCATTATTAGTTATAAGAAAAACACCATTAAATGAGCTAAATACTAATCATTAAATCAGCCAATGCTTTTTCATAAGTGCAACTAAACTTAATAATTTGGTTTTTTAAGTCAAATTTGATAATATTCCAACTTTGTCTCCATTTGTGTTATAAAGAAAGTTAGAAACTAGGTTTAGTTTAGTCAATATTCAATCATTAATTTCATAATAATTTTTTTAAAAAATTTGAATTTACCGTTAAATTCTTATTATGATATTTACATGGTTGAAGAGTATATTATGCTTATAAACACTTTCAAATTCACAACTTTTAAACGTTAATTCGAAAAACATGTCAATTAATTTAAAAATTAATAATTCGTGATAAAAACTGTTTTGTGCTCCATTTTTTTACTCCTTCAAAACTTTTATTTTTGAAATGGTACTCCTTCAAAATTTTAATTAATCTCAATTTGTATATATGTTTAATTTTTTGTCACGTTATTAAATAAAATTTTTTTTTATGCAAAATAAAATATTTTAATATGTTTGATGTACAAAATTATGAATCGCATAAGATAAAATAATATTATAAATAAATTATATTAAATAATAAAATTTTGTCATATATAAAGATTAGGAATGAATAATTTTTTTATTGGTTAAACCTATTCTTATTTAAAGTTTGTATGATTTAAATTGTTAATATAATTTTTAAAAATAGAACAAGACATGTAAATTAATTTTATAAATTAAAAATAATCATTTTTATTTAAAAAGGAATGAATTATTTTATGTAAAAAAAATTAATCTTTTTTATAATCATTTTTTTATATAAAAATTAAATATGATATAAAATTATTATCTTTCTATTTTATCAATTATTTTATACATCAATCATGACTTAAATCTATATTATTAGAGAAAT
Source organism: Durio zibethinus (assembly GCF_047325235.1). Classification (NCBI taxonomy): domain Eukaryota; kingdom Viridiplantae; phylum Streptophyta; class Magnoliopsida; order Malvales; family Malvaceae; genus Durio; species Durio zibethinus. The sequence continues at coordinate 702,020 of NC_143175.1, forward strand.
TTAATCTTTTAAATCATAGAAATTTACATGACTAAATCCTAAAAAAATAAAAAATAAAAAGGAAGAAATAGTAATAGAAGTTCTTACACGTAAACTCATGTAAGTCCAAAAATTTCACCATCATAAATTTTTTTTTACTGCAATTAAAATTGTATTTATATAAAAAAAAAAACGTTTGTTACTTTATTTTTTTCACTTTATTCATCATCAGATTCTTCTCTGAGAGGCCACAAAATCGGTTGAAGATCCAACCAATGCCAACGTCTCTTTAATCTTTTGAAGTGAGAATTATTAAGCTGAACTTTGAGACTTTTACCTTTCACAACTTTTTTTTTTTTAAGGGAGAGAAAGGGGTTTGGGGTTTCGAGGAGGGAGTTATCTTAAGTGGGTTTTGAAGAGAACAGAGAGGAACTGAGAAGCTTAAGGAACCGAAGCACGCCATTGAAGCTTCAGTTGAAGAATCATTAGGGAGGCTTCTTGGTTTAAAAACACTGGAAGAGAAAAACAAATGATGTTCACAAGGAAGAAGTACACCGTTGCTTTATATTCATGAATTATTGTTTTTTGCTTCAAACATTTTTGTTTTTGGATAAGCACTGGAAATTTTGATTACTGCCTCCTAATTTTAACTCGGGTTTTGGTTAGATGTTCATTACATCCTGAATTAAGAAATTAAAAAACAAGAAAGAGATTGGACATCAAAATTTTACCACGGTTTTCTGATTTATCCTGAAAAGTTACAGCATGAATGATCACAAACTGGCAATGTAAAAATTTTCTTTTCTTTAATGTAATAAAGATTAACAAAGCATCTCGATGTTGTGTGGAGATTCTATGATGTCAAAATTTTTTCTTCAAGCCAGAATCCACTTTTAAGTGGCAAAAAACCTTGTTCCATCTCAGGAAATCAGGGCCCAATGGTGTCATCAACCTCAACCTCAGATAAAAGGGTTTAGCTCTTTTCCAAGAGTGTGGTTACCATACAGAATGAACTGATCTCTGCTACAGGGACTCTGCCATAATAATCAAAGAGAAACGGTTCTGGCAATAGCCCTTGTTCACGATGTGATAATGTTACTGCCTACCCTCGTACGAGATTGTGGTATCAGGATAATCTGGACGCTAGAGAAATCAAACTAATGACTTGATCAAACAAGGTAACTTCAATGTGCAAGTGTAAACATAATGTTTAAGCAATGGTTGGTCTATTCTGAATTTCATTTGAACTCTTATGGGATTTGTGACTTTTCTCCACCTGATTCTTACTGCTGTTACAAAACCAATGATCAGCATGAATCTACATAGAATGCAGGGTATTAAAACAAATAATCTTGTATCATGTATCAGCACAGAACAAATTGTATGGAACATACTCATCATGTTTCCGGTTGATGTGCTTCATAGCCAAGCACATAGCCAAGCACATAGCCAAGCACCTTTTCAGACAGTGACTAGTGGTTTAAGGTATGGTAATTCCTTTTGCCAAAAGATGTTATAAGAGCAATATCTCACATATGAACAACAAAGAAATTGCCTTTTCCAAGATAAACTTATTGTAAGAGGCCAAAATTTTGCTTCGAATTTGGAGTTTTGAATGTGGATGACATTTGCTTTATCAAGTTTGTGGAATAATCTGAGAAAATATTGAAATAAACTATGGTTGACATCTGAATTGGAAGAGGCAAAGCAAGGCAGTTGGTGTACATGTTTTGCTTCTTACATCTTATACATATAAATTTTTTAATGTCAAGTTGCCAAATGCCAAGCAGTTTAAAAGAAAAAAATAGTTCCTCGATGCAATTTTTGTTAACCTTGGTAGATCTGAGAATGGACTTACTTATCTTTTCACGAATAATAGGATAGCAAAAGTTAACGTGGTATTTAAAAACATAGCATAAACTGAAAAGCAAAGACTGAGAAACAAACCCTAGACTCTGAAAAACACCCATAGGGAACCAGCTGATAAGAACATAAAACAAAAGCCATAGAAGCCGAAGTTACAACAACTCATCAGGTTGAAAATTTATTCCTTATTCCTCTGCTCTGTTGTTTGTCAAGTCTGGTTGGCAGACTGATCCTCCCTCTATAACCATGGTTTTGCATGTGCGTATGGACAGCTGCCAGTTCATTGATGTTGCAAACAAGCTGTATGGTGCTAAACCAAGCTACGTTTCTTGCAGCAACTTGCGTCTTTCGTTGAGCATCCCGTGTTGTAGCGTCAGCTAATCTTGACGCCTCACTAGCCTGAATGATGGCTCGCAAATTCAGTGTGGATGCTGGCTGTGGTGGTGGTCGTGCTGGTTGTAGGTTCTGGTTTTCCATGGAGGATGGCAGAGTAGCAAATTAAGGGAATGACTTATAAGAGCAAAACAATAGCAAATGAAGTTAGTTTGATGATTCTTCTGGCTAGAGAGGAGGAGCTATTTATAGAGGAAGTCTGTCCTGAGATATTTATAAAATGGGAGGAATATTGAACCGATAAAAACCGGTTTTTATTCAATTAAACCGGAATCTTTATGGTGACTTTCCATAATAAATTTATAGATGGCTCATTTTCACTATTATAGTAAGTGACATCAAACATGATGGATGACATGAACCTTGTTAAAGACTTAAAAATATATGCATATCAAGATGCCTTGATATGCATGAACTGGTAATTTTATTTTTAAATTCTTGCCGATCTTTAACCTATGTGTCCAACTGCCCATAGTAAAATCTTAAGAAGAGACACGGGAATCGAAGTTAAGGTGACTGGTACTGCAAGCAGCGAGTGATGAATTGAGAGGAACTGCAAGAAAACAAAACCAGGATGGTGAAACATGAATTCTCCAATAAATCGCAGGCGGCAGATTTCATTAGTAACAAATTGAAAATGAACACTAAAATCAGATTGTTTCCGTGCTTAAAAAATCTGATAGCATGCCAATATTGTTGTTGAGAGCTGCTCCATATAATCTAAACTCTCCAGGGAAAGAGATTTGATAGTGCATATTAAAGTGCTAATGTGCAGTGCACACTATACACAGATTTCATTTGTTGTTTCATAAATCGTTGAAGTTTCAACTTTCCATTTTATGAAATCTTTACTTCATAATTGTTGAGCTTTAGAAAAAAATAATATGGAAATTTTGAGTTGGAAACCTTGCCCTGATCCTGAAATAATGGGATGACTAACAACTTGTCATTGCGCATTACTTTCTTACTTTTCCCTCAGTTTAAAGATTCTGAATGAAAAGAACTTTAATTTTAGTGACACACATCAAATGAAATTTGAGTTTTCGATTAGGCTTAATTTTCTGTTTATTATTGGATTAATCAGTAAATTGGCAAGTCCATTAATTAAAAATGATAAAATTAGACTAAAATTAGTTGGATCGTATAATTATTTTTAAAAGATAAAATTTAATAAATTTAAATTTATATTTATATGCAGCTTATTCTTTTATTTTTCCTCCATTTGACTCATTTTCTATTTGGAAGTAAAAAAAATATACACCAATCCCCAATCTTAGTCTCTACTTGATAATAAAGATGAAAAAAGATGGTGAAAATTTTGTTAGTTTAAAAGTTAAAATTTATAATAATTTTCTTTTTTTTTAATCTAATTATTATATTAACAAAATTTTTCATCCTCAATTCTTTTCATCTTTCTAATCAAACAAAGTATTAATTTTTCACTAATAAATCCTAAATCTGTCCTAATACATTAATTAAAAAATTTTATATTTATATGTAAAAAAATTATTTCATATATCCTTCAGTAAAATTTTTGAACTCCAAGAATAAAATTAACAATCTATACATACTCTTTAAAATATATTAAAAAATAATAAAAATTAAAATACGTGACGATTTTTAATTAATTTATAAAATTAAAAAATTTTCAAATATATAAAAATTAACTCTTATAAATATGCTTCTATTTAGTTTTAGAATTAGTAGTGTCAAAAATTTCCTTTTATATTGGCGATCATTCTCGATATTAATTTGTATTCACCAAAGAAAGTGAATTAATGTTCAAATATACATTGTTAAAATTCTATTTTGGTGATATTTTTCTTGGAAAACTATTACAATATAATTTGATGCGTCAAAAATGTGAAATGTAATAATAAAATTTTGACAAAAAAAAAAAGAAATATAATAGGAAAATATGTTTCTTAATTTTCATTTTTTATTAGTAAATGCAAGTTCAAGTAATTTGAATTTTTTTATTTTTTATTATTATTTTTCTTAGCATTTTTGCTATATTTAAGTATATATTTTTAAATTAATTTTTGACTCATGATACATAAGTTAATTTTATTTATTTAATTATGTGATATGTGCTTTAGTATCAATAAATATTTATATAAAATGAGTTCTCTTCTCATTTATTAATATAATATTGCAATTTTTTTTATTACCTACTGTTTAAGGCCTGCAACTAACAAATTTATCTTTTAAAATAACAATAGACTAACATTTGGTCAAATCATAGCCATTTATCTTCTATTTGTAACATTTGTAATTTATCTTGTATTTATAGCATTTGTTCAAATCATAGCCCTTTATTTTTATCTTACTTTCCTATATAAATTGGTATGTATGTAAACTTACAATTTTATTTTTTTAGAGAATCTTAAACTAACATTTGCACATTATACTTGATGATTGATTTGATCCCTATATGAATACTTAAGGGCAAAGAATGAGAATAAAACATTATGTCTTTTTGTAACTTTACTAATAACCAAAATTATTTAATCTAGTTATGAAAATCTTTTTATCACTCATTTAAAAACAGAACTTTTATGAATATGCATTAAATAACACTTTTAGATTTGTGAAATATGAGAGCAACCATTATAAACAAACAAACAAAACTAAATTCATTATAAACAATAATACTCAATATAATAACAGTATTCAGCCATGATTTCATATAGAAAACGTTTAAACATCAAAAACAGTTATAAGTCTATATAATAAAATTATTCAACCATGATTCCATGGAAAAAATAAAATAGAAGTCTAAACCAATCAATCTCAACGCCTTATGAATCACGACCAAGCATAAAGTGCCTTAGACCTAAGAAGGAGAGAGCTGGGGCTGTGTGTGGGTGACGGGCCAGAGAAAAAAAAAACTAAAAAATGAGAAATTGAAACAGACAAGTGTGAATATTGTGACTGTATGAGAGGTAAAAAGCTAAAATATACTCGCAAGGAGATAGGTTGATTGCTTGGTGTCCTTTTTTTATGTTAAGTTATATATATTTTTTTTATTTTGGATACCTTTTGCATGATTTTAAATGAAAAAGAATTGACTGTTAGATTTTAACCATATTATTATAGTAATTCCACCTATAAAAATTTTTATTATCTACATTAACGTTTTTTAGTATTGAAGAAATTGGGTTGATAAGAATAGTTTATTTGATAAAGTTGTTGATGCTTTATTTGAAAAGATGTTAAAATCAGCTATTTGTTTACTTATTTAATAAGTTTTTGGATGAAAATATGATGCATTTGAATAATTACATTGTTTGTTGTGAAGGTAACAACATTTAGATTAATTCAAATTAGTTACTTTGCTATGTTTTTTAGATTTGTAAAATTTTGACAATAATTAGACTTCAGAATTAAATGTGGTTGAATTGGTGTTTTTCTCTTTTGTTGATGAAAGGATTCTATGTGAGAGAAGGCCTTAGTAGTAATTATTGATACTTTCAATAGCAACTTGTTGCATGATCAGTTTATGAAGAAGAAGTAAATGCCTGCTATTTTAAATCTTTCTATCTTGGTCTTAACTTATGTTGATTGCAAGAATTGTCGAATGAATTAAGAGCATAGTTATAGGTGTATCTAAAAATATTTTTTATGATTCATAATATATGGTTGAATACTTGAATTTGTGTGCTTCTAGTGATCATATTGTTATTTTGGGTTATTCTCTAAAGTTGCTACATTGCTCCATCTGTCTCTGAATTGTATCAAGAATGGGTCTGGTAAAGAAATATCCTTGGCATCTTGTAATATTGGTTAGTCTTAAATGCTTAATATTGATAACTTCAGAAAACGCTCATGCACACTTGCATAGAAAACATAAGACTTCAGTAGTCAAGTTGATAATTTCTCTTGGTAAATTTGTTGGCGTTAACTGTTGATCTAAAAGATAATGCATGAGAAATATTAGAAAAATCAATTGCTCCTCTTTTGCAAGCTTTTAAATCTGGTTTTGAATCTTCTAAGATAACTTTGGTATGAAAAAATTGAATAAGGATTATAGTTTATTCTTCTTCTAATATTAGTTGGCATTAAGATGCACAACTAATTTTTTTTTTACATGATCTGGTATGTCATTGTAGTTGCTGGACTATTTGGCTGTCATCACTTTTATTGGAGGAATGATCTAGAGGAAGTAGAAAAATCAATGCAATATATGTGGCAGTTGGTTTATCCTAAACTTGCTTCTAATGTAAATATACATGTCTAATTTTCCTTCATTAAATAGCATTTGATAGATGGATTTGAGGTTCTATATAAGTTATTACTTGCAAGTTATTAATTAAAAAACATGATGTATTGATGCATAGTTGTTTTGTTTTATTTGAGGAATAATTAGTTCTGTTTGACTTGTAGGTTATTACTGTTAAACCTTCTGCAACAGAAATAAGAGCAGTTATTCTTACCTCATCATTTCTTTTGACTACCATGGATGGATGGAGACTTAGTCCCAAGCTTTGGTTAGAGTGAGTTAACTCTCAAAGTCATACTTTTTTTTTTTTTTAATATGATAATTTATTGTCTTTACAATTCCTTCATCCATAAGATTTTTAGTCAAATTAATTGTCAGGATTTAAATTTTAGGAAAATTGATCAAATAACTTTTTATGATTTGAATTATATTCCTATAACATAGATAATACCTAACTATAAATTAAAAACACAAAGTTAAGCAATTTTAATGGGCAAAGAGATTGTTTGGTCTTTGGAAGTTATGTAGGTATATTACATATTTAATTTTTATGCTATAGGTAGAGACCAACATATTATTATAGCAACTTTATTTATAAAAATTAAATATTATAAAAAAATTACAATTCCATACTAAAACAAAAGAGGGAAAACTAATGAGGAATATTTGTGTCATGTTGAAGGTGGCTCGTTCATACTGGGATTTTATATATACAAAAAGTGTGAGGACGAGAAAGGTAATAAACCATAAACAAAAAAAAAACAGAGGCCAATGCATATTGCATGGAGAAAAAAAATCATATTCCATAGAGAAAACAAATTACTTGACCATCATATTTAATAGAGAAAAAAACATCATATCCCATATAAAAAATAAAATATATAAAAGTCTCCATATATAATCAAATTACTTAACCATAGAAAATAAAATATATTCCATGGAGAAAAAAATGAAAACAATATTATAGAAGCTTCCATTTATACCAAAACTACTAAATCAAAAAAAATAAAATAGATAGTATACTAGACCAAATTAATCTCGAGCAGATCCGTCATAGTGGAAAGATGATCAACCAAATCTGTAGAAAACCCCGAAGCCAGACTCATCTCTGTAACGCCATTATATTTTGTGACATACTCGATGTATGCGTTTATGTCATCAAAGTTGTATATCAATATAATCCCCTTGTTTTGCTCAAGAGGATTATAGACTTTTTTACTGCATAGGTAGACAAGTTAGACTCCTGGTTAGCATCATTCAACGAAATAAGGGCGGGCAACCATGAAACGCTTTAAAGCTAACGATGAGGGGGTCGAGGCTGTGCGTAGACGTGGCCGACATGACATTGTAAAAAAAGCAAGAGAAAAACACAGGACTGTGAAAAAAACTAAAGAAATAGACAAGAATAACAAATGAAAATTAAAACAAAGAAACGCTGAATAGTGTGTCAGAGGAAAAATCTAAAATATATAAACAGCTAGTGGGGGTGGTGCTTTGAGCTTGTAAATTAAGAGTGAAAAAAAATTTTATAATTTAAAAATTGATTTGAAATTGTAGATTTTTTGTTTGGTTCGGATTAATTTTTTTATTCGATTTAAATTAAATACGAATATTAAATATGTATGTGAGATTTGGATTATATTTTAAATTTAAAGATAAAAAATAAAAAAAAATTGAATCGAATTAAATTATATATTTTTTAAATTTTTATAAAAAATATAATTTAATTTTAAAATCTATTTAAATATATTAAAAATTTATATTAAAATAATATATAAAAATTAAAAATCAATAAATCAAATCGAATTAAATTGATAAAATTCGATTTAGTTCAATTTAAATCAAATAAAAATTTTGATTCGAATTCAAATTAAATTTTAAAATTTTAAAATATTATATAATGTCTAAAGGTATTGAATTTGATCCGAATTAAATCGTTATTACTTTTATAATTTCATATTTTCTTACATTTTTTTCATTTATTAATAAAAATAATGAAAGCTAATTGTTCAAAAGTATTTTGAACAATTAAATATTTACTAATAAGTTAAAAAAAATGGCTTGAATCACTCAAAACGCAACAGTGGTGAGATTAGCGTCCCTGCCTTTTATGCTTTGATTACATAAGTATGAAACGCCTTATGAATCACGGACAAGCGTGCCTTAGAACTAAGAAGGATAGAGCTGGGTTTGTGTGCGGGTGAGCGACAGAGAAAAAAAAAAAAAGACTAAAAAATGAGAAATTGAAACAGACAAGTGTAAATAGTGTGACTCTATGAGAGGCAAAAAGCTAAAGTATACTCGTAAGCAGCAAGAGGTGGGGTGTACTTTAAAAAAATGTTAGGGGTCGTGCAAAAGCTTTGAGGATATAAACTGCCACGTCCTCTAATGTTTCAGAGTGAAAACCTATAACTCTTAGTAGCAAGTTATTCGTATTTACTTACAATTTTTTCATTTATTAATAAAAAAATGATCCTTTTTTTTAAATAACAAAAAACAATACTTGACAACAACTAAAGAGAAACTAATTGGAGGAAAGATTTACAAATCCAAGTTCAGTTTTACTGAATTTTTTTTTAATTCACTTTGAAATATATCAAGATTCATCTCTTTGATCATTTAATTTTTGACAAATCTTTTTAATAAAACATTTTTTATATAATGCGTTCTGCAATAACATTAATTTTTGTTTTTTAGAAAGACAGTAAAACAAGCACACTAAAAAAAAGCATGTGGAAGAAAAAGATCTATAAAAAAAAAAAAAGATAGATGGAAGTAAATAAAATTCTTTTTAGGATAACAAAAAATGAAACGAAAATGTAGAGGAAAATAACTAAGATTTTTAAGGTGTCCAGGATACCACTAGCGAGGACAGAGATGAACAAGCCAAAAGCTATGCATGACATTGAATTGAGTGGGGTTGAGATAAATTTTTAATTCGTATTAAATTTGATTTGATTTTATATTTTTAATAATTAAATTTGATTTGATTTGATGATTATTTTTTATTTTTTAATATTTGAATCTAAGCCTATTTAATATAATATAAAATTATACTCGATTTGATTTGATTTAAAAATAATAAAATATTATTTTTTAATATAAATATAAAATTAAATATATATAAATATATAAAAATAAAATTAAATAATTAATTAAAAATAATTTTTTTATATATATATTAGATAAGAGCAGGATGGGGCAAGATGGGTTTGTCTAAAACTTGATCTCGATTCGATTTGAAACTTAATTTTTTTAAAAAAAAATATCTTAAAAGATTGAGTCGGATCAAAATCCGTCTAGTACGAATTGAGCTATCATTTCTATCAAAAGCTAATGTAGCTAATTAAATTTTTTACTATTCAAATCGGATCGAATTTAGTTTAAATTTTTATGATAATATACAGTCTTATAAAATTTTAAAATTTGATATAAATTTGAATCGATATTTTTTTTAAATTGATTTGATATGAATCAAATTTTATTGATTTAATTTTAAATTTAATTTTTTATTATATATTATTTTAATATAATTTTTAATCTATTTAAATAAGTTTATATATAAATTAATTTTTTATTTACAAAATTTTACAAAATATATAAAAGTTAATAAAATATATAATTTAATTAGGTTTAATATTTTTATTTTTATTTCTTGATCTAAAATTAATATATATTTAATATTTAAATTTGATTTAAATTAAATAAAAAATATATCCCAACTAAATGTTTATAATTTCAAATTGATTTTTAATTTTTTTGATTTATTTTCTCAGGCATCATGTGATTAACCCCTCAACAAAAATTCAGAAGATTAGAACTTTAATTTTGTTTCTCACAAGAACCATGAAACAAGCCCATTCAAATCAAGTCAGTTTTCACCCTTTTTGTTTTGTTTTTATTTTATTTTATTTTATTTTTCCAATCTTTCAACCCTTTTGATTATGTGCAGTACTATGACTCGAAAAGTTTTAACTGACTCTTAAAATTGTCGGTCTCAGCTTCGAAACTTAAAAAAAACTGGCATTTTGAGAGTTTGATTATCCAAAAGCATCTCTCGACACGACTATTGCTAGCATTTCTGGAAAAAAAAAAAAATCTTGCCCGTCACAGGTCATACTTTTGAACAACAGGTCAATTTGTTTTTTGAAGTTATTAAATATTTACGAACGGAAAGCCATAAATCAAGCTAAAAGATGATATTTAGCCCAACGGTAAGATCACATCTCTTAACATGGTAATGCAACAACTTTATGCTATCAAATCTCTTTTTCTAGATCCTCCCACCCAGTTTAGAGAATATGGAGCAGCTCTAATCATCTCTACCAGATTTTTTAAGCGTAAAAGCAATTATCTGTTTTAGTGTTCATTGCCCACGATCTCATGGGCCCCACTTTTCTCACCTGAAACATCAATTCATCACCGTCAAATCCAATCAACCCGCATACCTCACCATACTGCTTCGTAACACAAATTCTTTGTACGTTATTTTAATTAATTTAATTTATTTAAATTATAAAGTCTAAATTTGAGTTTTTTTTTTTTTTTCAACTTGTTAGTATAATTATTATTATTTTAAATGGAAGTAGGGTGTATTATTTCTGTTATCTACATTTAGATTATCTTTGGTTTTTCGTGTTTTGTATATGCTTAAAATATTTCAAATTCAAAATAATTCAAATTCTTATGAATTTGAATTATTTTGAATTTGAAATATTTTTAAATTATTTTTCAAATTCATTTTAAGTGCTTTTCAACTTAATTATAATTTAAATTTTTATGTTTTGTATTTTAGATAATCTCAAATTCGAATCAAGTTTAAATTATTTCAAATTTTGAATGTTTTAAATTATCGTTCATGTAATTTTAAATAATTTTTGATTTAAATTATTTTAAATTTAAAATTTTGATTTTTTAATCAATGTGAATTGAATTAGTCTTCATTTAAGACTGTTCTTGATAATTTTGAAAATTTTATTAGATTTTATCATATTTAATCAAATATTGCTAATGAAAATTTTTTCATAACTTAAAAACAAATTAGTGACATAAAATTGTGTTCTTTAAAATGAAATTTATTCACATTAATAAACCATTAAAGTAACAACCTAATTTTTTGCTTACAATGTAACCAAAAAAAAAAAATTTAAAGATAGATCATTATTAGTTATAAGAAAAACTCTATTAAATGAGCTAAATACTAATCATTAAATCAACCAATACTTTTTCATAAGTGCAACTAAACTTAATAATTTGGTTTTTTAAGTCAAATTTGATAATATTCCAACTTTGTCTCCTTTTGTGTTATAAAGAAAGTAAGAAACTAGGTTTAGTTTGGTCAATATTCAATCATTAATTTCATAGTAATTTTTAAAATTTTTTAATTTACCTTCAAATCCTTATTTTGATATTTACATATAATATGCTCATAATTTTTTTTTTTTAACTCACAACCTTTAAATATTAATTCTAAAAACATGTTAATTGATTTAAAAAATAATAACTCGTTATAAAAACTTTTTTTTTACTCCTTCAAAACTGTTTTTTTAAATGGTACTCCTTCAAAATTTTTATTAATCTCAACTTGTATATATGTTTAATTTTTTATTTGTCATATTATTAAATAAAAATAATTTTTGTAGGAAAATAAAATATTTTAATGTATTTAATATACAAAATTAAGAATCACATAGAATAAAATGATATTATGAATATAATTAAATTAAATAATATAATTTTATCTTATATTTGATATATGTAAATATTATGATTGAATAATTTTATTTATTGAATAAAATTATCTTTATTTAAAATTTATATGATTTAAATTATTTATATAATTTTTAAGAAGATAATAAAATATATAAATTTAATATCATAAATTAAAAATAATTATTTTTATTTTAAAAATAACTGAATCATTCTATGCCAAAAAAGTAATTAATTTTTTTAATTATATTCTTATTTATATATATATATATCAAATATAATATAAAATAATTATTATTTTATTTTATTTATCATTTTATGTACTAAATTCGATTTAAAGATGAATTATCAGAAAAATTTTAATATTTTAAATCATGGAAATTTACATGACTAAATACTAACAAATAAAAAGAAAAGATAGCAGTAGAAGTTTCTACACGTAAGCTCATATAAGCCCAAAATTTTCGCCATCATAAAATTTTTTTTACTGCAATTAAAATTATAATTTATATAAAAATATACTTTTGTTTTTTTTTTTTTTAATTTATTCATCATCAGATTCTTTTCTGAGAGGCCACAAAATCGGTTGAAGATCCAACCAATGCCAACCTCTGTCTAGTGTTTCTCTATCAAAGTTAGCATTTTCCCCTTCTTTCAAGCTCTCCTTTTTAATCCATAATTTTTCCTGTCCCTAAATTGTCCACTCAAAAACCCACGTTGTTACCTTGCCCAAACTTTCATTGCTTTAGGGTTTTGGTTAAATTCTTGATTTTTGAGGTCAGATCAGAGCTCGAATTGGGGGTTTTTGATGGTCCTTCCTTTTTTGGGTGGGATTTTGGGGTTTGTTATTAGCCGTTTAATTTGTTGACTTTTGTGATTGAATTTGTTAATTTCTGGAGGTTTTGATTGGGTTTTGTGGGTGCCACATGTAGAGGATTATTGAAGCTCGGTTGAATCTTAGAGGGTTTCTCATTGAAGATTTTAGGGTTTGGTTTTTATCTAATAATTATAAAAAAGTGATCCTTTTGGGGTATGGTTTTGATTTGGTGGCTTTTAATGTATAACCATTAAGGGGTCCTCTGCTCTTTGTTGTAGAGGATCCCTATTGAAAAAAAATCGAAAATTTTATGATTTTAAGTTACGAATCTTGATCAGTCCAGGTGAAAGTTAGCAAGTGCTTTTAATTGCTTGAATCTTAGTGCTTTCGTGGTGGAAAAGAGAAAAAGTCAACTGGGAATTTGTTGAATTTGAGTTTGGTAGATACATAATTTTGTATTGTGTAAATTGTGGAGGAATGTTCGCTTCTGGTCCAGAAACTGGCCATGAAAAGAGTGGAGCTTCAGGGTCACGTTTGATTCCAATGCGCTTCGTCTGGCCTTATGGGGGCAGGAGAGTGTTTCTCAGCGGCTCCTTTACTAGGTGAGAGCTGAAAATGATCAAAATTTTGGTTTTTATGTGTTTTCCTAGACTTATTTGTTAAATTTATTATATTTGAAGGGTTTTTCACTAATTTAGGTTGGACATGGCTATTGATTTTATTTATCATTTTGTGCACAGGTGGTCAGAGCATATACCCATGTCTCCAATGGAGGGTTGCCCCACTGTATTTCAAGTTATTTGTAGGTTGAGCCCTGGATTTCATCAGGTTAGTCAGTTTTTTATGATCATTATCTGTAATTCAGATTGAAAAAAGCCATACTTGGAATTGAATTCTTTTGATAATGTGATGAAGTGTTCTTGGTTTTGCTAAATGATTGTGTAGATTTTTAGATAAAATTTTTGGTCCGGCCTGGGTCTGTATAGAATAATTGGACCTGTTTAAGGAACATATTTAACCCTATTCTCCTGTAAGGAGCACTTGATACTAAATTTTTAATCTTTCCTATCCAATTGAGTAATTTTGGAAATGACACTGAAATTCATTGGAAGTAAATGCTGCAAGTACCTTTATGTTCTGTTAATAAGATCCTAGTTGAGTTATTAAGTTCTGCATCCTAGAGATATTCCTGGATTCCTGCTAATGGTAAACTAAGCTTGTTAAGCTGTACCTTCAAATAGCTCATGTCCTGCTTTACAATATGTGTTGACATTTTATTATCATAAAACTATGACCATTTTGTAATTGTTTTTCTTTTTTAAAGTATGTTGTGTACCAACTGAAGATTTGGAGAATACATGAAGGAAATCTCCTTATATCTTTGCTCATCTGTGTGGTATCATGTGGATTCATGTGTAGTCCTAGCTCTGGGATGGACTTCTATTCCTAGCTCTAAAACTAATTTTCAAGCTTTATTCTGTTTACTGGCAGTTTAAATTTTTTGTTGATGATGAATGGCGGCACGATGAGCACCAGCCCTTTGTAAATGGTGATTATGGTGTGGTTAACACTGTCTTTATAGCTAGGGAACCAGATGTGGTTCCTCCAAGTCTTAGTCCTGCGACCCCGGGCAACATGGACGTTGATGATGTTTTTATTTGTTTGGTATTCTTCTTCTTTTTAAACACTTAAATCTTTTTTGTGTGTTTACATTAGTCCATTATTAAGTTGTTGTCATTTAGCAGTCCTTGTTCAAGTATTGAGGACCTTGAGGTGCTTTCTATAAAGGAATCAGGCTGAAAATTAATGTGATATGCTAGAGATTAGATGGATAAGAACTTATGTTCATTTATGGGGTAAATTATAGGAACCTGCTCCAACAATATCAGATGCAGATTTAGAGGTCTCTCGTCATCGTATGGCTGCGTTCTTGTCGAGACACACTTCTTATGAGTTGCTTCCGGAGTCAGGCAAGGTTTGAATGAATTACCTTTCTGTGGGAGCTGTTTATGTGGTAATTTATTGGGATGGCTTAAGGCTGGTTCTATCTGAATGTGTCCATTGTTGCAGGTTATTACCTTGGATGTTAATATAGCTGTGAAGCAAGCATTCCATATTCTGCACGAACAGGTAAATCTCACTTGCAAACTAAAAAACATGCAGGAAGGAAAAGAAATGCAAAGACACTCCACATAAAGGTTCCACTTCAAGTGTTTCCTGTTTTGCTTATGTCTGTCATCCAGAGAAAAGATAACTTTGTAGTGCAGTTTTTTACTACCTCTCTTTTCTCTTTCATTTTTATGTTTTTACTGTCCGCATCTTATTTGAAGTAATTCTTTTTTCTGTATTTTCTTTGTTATATATCATTTACTTTTTATTTAGATTTTTTACCTATTACAACTGTTTGCAATTGTCTAGGCAGATATCATCTTTGTTGATTTGTGTTACTTTCAGGGAATTCCCGTGGCTCCTCTCTGGGATTCTTGCAAGGGCCAGTTTGTTGGTGTTCTTAGTGCACTGGACTTCATTCTTATCCTAAGAGAGGTGAGTATGGAAGAAAAAGTTTTCAATTTTCCCCTCACATGTTAATCTAAGCTGTGAAAAGTTTAAGGAAAACTTTATTTGTAATTGAAATAAAAATTAGAAACTTTATTAAGGCCAATGTCCTTTTAGAGACCCAGAGATGCATGAATTAGGCAATTAGGGAAATGAACTTTCATGTAATAGATGGGTGGTTGTTACTTTCAAAGGAATCCTGGCATGAAACTAACCATGCTTCTTTCTTATTATTCTGAACTTGGTGGGTGTCCATGATTGTCTAGAGAGAGAAAGAGTAAGAGAAATATAGGAAGGAAAAACTGGAGAGCCACCTAAAACTGGAGAGCCTCGTGTACTTATATTAAGAGATTGAACATACAAATCAGTATATGGCCCTTCTTACTTAAAACAACCCCATAACAGTGATGGCCTATAGCTTACCTATATTTGATAGAGAGATAATGGTTTGAGGAACAATAAAGTTGTTCTTTTTAAAAATATTGGTGAATTTTGCAATGTTTAGATTTATTTAACCATGAGTACAAGTTTCTGTCAGTAAAGATTTCCTTCTGTTCTCCATGGCTAACTGTATGTTTTAAGTACCATAAAGCAATGGTATGGTAACATATTTTTATAGGAGTACTAATGAGGTGTTTTTTAAGCTTTCTCACAAATACTAGTTGAAATGTTGAAATACATGCTAGTTTTTCCTTATTTGCAATAATTTACCTCAAGTACCCTTAACATGTATAACCCTTTGAAGGACAGTTGGGGAATCATGGTTCAAATTTGACAGAGGAAGAATTAGAGACACACACGATATCAGCTTGGAAAGAGGGAAAGATGCATCTTAGCAGACAGATTGATGGCAATGCAAGATCATATCCTAGACGTCTTGTTCATGTAAGTGCTTCCATTTTCAGGATTATCTAGCATCTTTAATTCACCATTCATGTTTGTCTCTAATTTATTTTACATGTTTCCTCTTTTTGGGTGATTCATGAAGCTGGTAAATTAACTCATTATTACTTCATCACTCATTATTACTTCATCCTCTGCTTGTATGTTAAATGAAACTTCTAAAGTTCAACTACTGCTTTTGGCTAGAAAGATGAGTTAACTATTGAAATTATTACGATGAGCTGTTTTTGACCATTTGATCTTGGCCTGTTGCTTTTTGATAGTAGACTTTTCTGGAATCTGTTCATTACAAAGAGAGTGATTTCTTAGTCCTGCAATTCCAGGATGATTGTTTGGATTTCCATGATACTGAGGTTATGCAATCTTTATATTTCTCCCAAACTTTAGAATAGAATGAATTACCTATTTTTTAAGCTCTTGGAGTCATTCTCTTATAGCCCATGTTTCTAAAGAATCTTCATTGTAATTTTATTTATCATGTATTGACTAAAACTTGTTTGTGTAAGGTAATCTTTATCGCAAGAAGAGTACTTCTTTTGCTAATATTTGATAGGACTTGGAATTTACTGAAGTCTAACTTTTAGAAGGTTTGGTTACTTTTTTATCAGTACGATAGCATTTAGTACCATTGTATGCAGGCTGGGCCTTATGATTCTTTGAAGGATGTTGTTCTGAAGATTTTGAAAAGTAAGGTGGCTACGGTTCCCATCATTCATTCTTTGTCACAGGATGGTTCATTTCCACAGCTGCTACATCTTGCCACCTTGTCTGAAATACTAAAATGTAAGCTTTTCTTTTGTTGTTTGCTGATTCATACTTGTTTGTTGAGGGTGCATGAGTTCTTTCTAACCAGAAACTAACTTTCAGGTATATGCAGACATTTTAAACATTCTTCTAGCTCCTTGCCCATTCTTCAACAACCAATTTGTTCAATTCCCTTGGGTACTTGGGTACCAAAAATTGGGGAAGCAAATGGTCGGCCGTTGGCTATGCTGCAGCCAAATGCCTCTCTTGGTGCTGCCTTATCATTGTTGGTTCAAGGTAACCCATACCCATTGTGCTTATGGTTTCCGCTGCTGGTGCTCATTTTACAATAAGATAGAAATGATCACTTAGCTAGCCAAGTTAGACAGTTTTAAGCATTCTTTCTTGTAATATTGAATTAGGAATGTTACCTTTTGCATCTACATCTTTTCATTGCATGTTGAGCTTATTACCTTAGCCTTATTGGTAAAAGTTCTAATGTTTAATTTGACAACTGATATGTAAGTAAGTTCATTCTAGATGTTACAGATGGACATCGTTGAGGAGTTATGGCATCATCACTAATTTTATTTTT
The DNA here is from genome assembly GCF_047325235.1 of Durio zibethinus. Classification (NCBI taxonomy): domain Eukaryota; kingdom Viridiplantae; phylum Streptophyta; class Magnoliopsida; order Malvales; family Malvaceae; genus Durio; species Durio zibethinus. The sequence goes on from NC_143175.1 coordinate 719,804, forward strand.
AGAGGCATTTTTTTTCTCCTTCCCTTAATTCCTTTTGAGAAGGATTTTTTTAATGCTATTAGAGTTATTAGTGATTGTCAGTATTTCTTGGCCTTTATGTCCTCTGTCCGGTTCTTTCTTTCCTCTCTCTTGTCTTTTCCACTTTTCTTGTTAATCATATTACAATATCACACCTTGTTTTGCAGCTCAGGTAAGTTCGATACCAATAGTGGATGAGAATGACTCATTGCTTGATATATATTCGCGAAGGTAATGCCTTTCTCTTTCAAGTGGGAAATGAAAAAAAGAAGAAACTGTTAGGATGCCAAACTAATTACTTATGTTCCTTAACAAAGGTTGCCATCTGCTTGTTTGCTTGACAGTGATATAACTGCTTTGGCAAAGGATAAAGCTTATGCACAGATTCATCTCGATGAAATGAGTATTCATCAGGTAATTGTGAATGCCATTTATGCATGCAGTGCCTGTTAGGTTAATTGCAAGTAGAGAAAGAGCTTTTCTTACTAGCCTAAATGTCCAAGCCCTTGAAAAAAATGTGGTACTCGACTTTTGCAGGCCTTGCAACTGGATCAAGATGCAAATTCGTTCAATGGACAAAGATGTCAGATGTGTCTAAGATCAGATACTTTGCACAAAGTGATGGAGCGGTTGGCAAATCCAGGTATCCTTTTCATCCATCCTCTTGATGAAGAAAGCTTCCTTTTTGTCTGTTTCTTCAATGAGAGGTACTCTCTACTATTGCTTTATTGCTTGTATTCTCACAGGGGCTAGGAGACTTGTGATTGTGGAGGCTGGCAGCAAGCGCGTAGAAGGAATTATTTCATTGAGTGATGTGTTTAGGTTCTTGCTTGGTGTTTAGCTCAAAAGGGTCGAGCTGTAATTCCCTCCGAGGGCTTTCATGTGGTGGCATCGTGGAAGATCCATTAATTTCATTGACTTGTGTTTTTATCTGCTCCACCATCCGCCTCTCCCATGGTGAATGGTCTTATTTGTTACTCAGTCGGGCTACATGACTTTGATCCCCAACCCCCTTTTTTAGGATAGAAGTTTCAAAGAGCAAGAAATGAATTTGTAAATTGTGAGAATTCCATTTTTCCCTTTCATTTCAATAACCTAATTATTGTCAACTCAATCATGCTGCTGGAGCAGCTCCCGTTTCTGTGTCTATGCTAACAACAGCAACAACAACAAAAAAAATGAGGTGCTGAACTCTACGGTGGCACACCATGCTCTTGTTGGTATGTACTTAAAAAATGGGTGGTTACTTTTTAGCTTCTGATCATCTATTGTGGCTCTATACAGTGTATTCACTTGTTTAAGTTCATCTTACTAGTAAAAGCCTGCTCCTTACCGTCCTATTCCAAGCTAATGAATTTTTTTTTTCTCCCACTGGAGGACTCCTGAAAACGAAAAAGGAATCAATATAATTTATATTTTTCTTAACATGTGACATTACGATATGTGATAATATAAAAATATGGTATAAACATGATATAAAAATAAGATACAAAATAAGAGACATGACTTAAAATTTTAATAATAATCATGAGTTTAATAAAAATAAAAAATATATATTTTATATATTTTTGTTGATATAAATGGTAACATAATTTTTGTACAAAATATAATATAAATATATGAATTTTAATATTTTATATAATAAAAATACACAAATCATCAAGATATTAGCATACACAATGATAATGAGTTGAGTTAAACAATGAGTGAATTATCTGTTCATTAATTTCATTTCACTGATTTCAATATTAGAACTCGAAATGTTGAAAAATAAGATTATAAACGATATATAATCATATATAAAAGCTAGAGCTAAGACCAAAAAAATGAAACAACGGCCAGACTAACTTAAAATGGGCTTCTTTTTTCTGTAAACTACCAGTTCATTCTAAATCCTGGAGCTACCCAAACCCAAATTTTCAGAACAGACATGGGCTATCCAAATTCATGTTGAAAGCTTGAACTAATTTTTTGAACCTTGGGCTTTATTGGGATTTTATGTCTCAAGTCAAGTCTCAAACGACCTAGGGCAGCCATTCTTGTCCTTCCTCTATATATAAAAGATCACATTGGCGATTCTCTCTCCTTCAGCTCTGCCGCCTGAACAGGTTAGAGGGTATTCAGGTCGCTCTTGAAACATCTAGCAGCCAACCAAAAATGGTCTGTTCAAGCTCCTCTTTGTATTCTTCTTGTTTCTTTTATGTTGTTTTTAAGCATTGAACCTGATTTGGTGTTGTTTAAAACTTGGAATTATTAGGTTCTCCAAAACGATATCGATTTGTTGAATCCTCCAGCAGAGCTTGAGAAGAAGAAGCACAAACTCAAGCGTCTCGTTCAGTCTCCCAATTCTTTCTTCATGGTAATCTATTAGGACTTTCTTTTTGTTTCATATATATTGACCCTTTCATCTATATCTTTGCGTATGTGTGTTGAGATTAACTTGTTCTTTTACTGCGTGAAGGATGTGAAATGTCAAGGCTGTTTCAACATGTATGTTCCTAGATTGTCTTTATTGTCTTTGGATCTTTAAACTTGTGGTTTTTGAATTATCTATGGAATTCATTTCATTCTTACATTTGTTTTTGTTTCTCTGGTTTATGCTTTTTTCTTGGTAGTACAACTGTGTTTAGCCACTCTCAAACTGTGGTGGTGTGTGGTAACTGCCAGACTGTTCTTTGCCAGCCTACAGGAGGTAGAGCTAGACTCACCGAGGGATGCTCTTTCAGGAAAAAGGGGGACTGATGTGCTAATACAATTGGCAAGAGTTTCAATTGGTCTGAATATGGGTCATCTTTTTGTTTCCTTATGACATATGTAAGTTAATTCTTGGAGTACGTTAAAGGATATGATTCTAAGCTTGTTTCTTCATGGTTTTGATCAACTATGGATTTTCTTGTTGCGGATTTCTTTTTGCTGCAATGAATGTTTTGAGTTGCATTTAATTGGTTTTTGGAAACAATGTCTATTGTTGGTGTAACTCTATAGGTATTGTTCTTTTATGCATGCCCAGTCTTATCTCTTCTCTAGTTCTAGAGTTCATTTGCATTACTAACTGATGCTTTAATGGAGTATTTTGGGATGTTTCTGAGTTCATTTCACATGTCCACTTGTGTATGTTTTATGCATAACATATCCTGCGTGGGTTGCATCTTTTCTATGGTAAGTCTGAGACATTCTCTTTCACATGGCAATGGTCCTTGGGGAAATCCCTTGGATTTAGTTGGGACGGCGGCTGAGAAATTAGTTAAATTTTGGAACATTTCCCGGACCTAATTGAATTGTAGACATGGGAACATAAATATGGCTAGAATGAGCATGTGCAATTGCATTTGCTATGTCTATCCCGACCTTCAACCTCTATATCAATGGCATTCTGGTGTAATAATTGAATTCATAAACAGAAACAGGGTCTTGTTTCTTCGCATAACATCCTATGAGCTCCAACACGTTCTTGTGGTCCTTCATTTTTGACCCAAGTTATCATTATAGACCATTTAGGGATCACATCGACATCATTAGATTTGATAATAGCAATCATTTCTGATTTAACTGTGACAACAGAAAATAATACTAACAAACAGAATCTGAGCAGAAATTATGATTTAAAGCAAAATGAATTTTCTTGCCTTCTTCCTACCATGTTCCCTGATCTCTGATTGAGCTTGAATTGTTATGAAGATAAAATAATAGGAAAGGGCAGAAAAATTGCATTACCCGGTTAGACGAGGATCATTGAGATTTGTATAATCGTTGATCTGTTTTAATAAAAGCAAAATAAGACACTCGAATTTAATCCAATTAGTTTATTAAATCATTCTTCAAAATTGGTATTTAATAAATTTGAACGAATATTAGTATATATAACTCAATTTTTTAACTTCAAATTACGATTATATATATATTTATATAAAGAAATTAGAAAACAAAGCATCAAACTCGAGTCGGTATCAAAGCTAATATTTGAGTCATAATTCTGCCCATGCACATTCGTATTTCTCGGTAAAATAGGCAGGTTATGGGTACAGCATGGATGCAAACTTGTAACAGCCGCATAAAAAATTTGAGCCACATCGTCTGGGGGATATTGTTGTTCTGTACATGTCTGCGTGTTAGATGAAAGCAAAGATCAGCACAAGATTGCAGTTAAGGAAACAGGTATGCAGAGCGTTCTGGTCTTCAGGCTGGTGAGAGTAGCAATTACGTCAGAAAAAGAATTTCCAAATTACCTGTATCATAAGCAAAGTAGCAACATTTGATGTGATGGGTTCTGAAGGAACTTGTTCCTTGTTTTTTGCAGAAGCCACCTGCAACTTGGGATTAGGGGCGTAACGGGCAGGCATTGTTCTTGATTTATTGGAAACCAAATGATTGTGTTAACTGATACAGCCATTCTCCTGCTCTGTTGACTTGATCACTGGCATCCTAATGTCAGGCGTAAATTGTTGGTTATAGTCCAAAGCTTCTCCAATCGTCGTATATGCATCTTCACCTTCCTTCATAGATGAGATGGCCTGAATGATAGTGCATCATAAGGGTCATTAAACCATAAGCCTGTGCATAATAATGGTCATTAAATCATAAGCTTGGCTTTTAGGAAAAAATAAATAAAAGGATGAAAAGATACTTGTGCCTTAATAGCAGCATCCACCATAGAATGCGCTTTTAGTCTTAGCCTTTGACAATTTCACTCACAACAGATCCTGATTCTGGTAAAAAAAGAGAAACTGTCAACAGAACTTGTCAAGCCACCAAAGAAATTGGAATTAGTTGGGGGTTTCTGTCATGGTGACAGGGGGTTTGCGGGGTAAGCATTACGTTGTCTCAAGTTAAGTAAAGCAAAAGAAGCCTGCACAGAAAATGATCAATTCAAAGCTATCAAAGAAGAGACTTTGAAATGGAAGAAATGAATAAACCACCGCTATCAATTCATGGAAGCCATGCCCGGTGTAGACACCCAATTTAGTTTAGGTCCAAATCAATTGGGTCGAATTTGGTCCAAATGGATAAGTTCATTTTATATTTATATTTATATTTTATTATTATTTATTAATATATATTATTTATTATTTATCTATTAATTATTAATATGTATTTTTTTGATTTTATCTTGATTGATTTTTGGCTAGGATTAAGATCAGAAAAAATTAGATTTGACCGTGAAATTGGAGGCTAGCAGAATCGAGATTGGATTCAAAGATTGAATCTAAATCCCAGAAGGAGTTGGGATTGATTAAGAACTCTTCTGATCAATCCCTATAAATAGGTCCACAAAGAACACAAAAAAAAAACAAAAAATACACAGAGAGGAAACAGAGGCTAAAAAAGGTTTTGGTGCGTTAGAAACAATTTTAGGAATTTGTGAGAAATTTTTTAAAATTTTTGAATTTTTTTTTTTGAAAAAATTTTAAAATTTTTTCAGAATCCGACGAAATTTTTCGGCAAAATTCAAGTTTTTTGGCCAACTTTGAAGTTTTCGACCTATTTTTTCAGATTTTGACAGACATTCAATTGGAATATGGATTTTGTTTAGAGAGAAAGAGGAGAAAAAGGAAGAAGAGAAGGGAGAGAAAAAGGAGAAAAAGGAAGAAGAGAAGGGGAAATGAAGCAATCTGTGAAAAAACAGAGGTTGGAGCCTTTTATACCTATCGAAAACGACGTCATTTTAACCTTACTATTCTCAGAGGATCCGCGCGTTTTGAAATCGGGCAACCTGACCCGAGCGCCAACCCGATCAACGATCTGCGTCTCTGCCTGGACCCCAGTCGAGCCAAGCTGAGCCATTTCCAGTCGAGCCGCACGTTTAAACCACTTCTGTCTCTCAAGTCGAGTCGCATTAAACCGAGTCAAGTCGTTTCAAAAGTTTTTTTTCTTATTTATTATTATTATTATTATTTATTAGATTAGAATAATTTGGTATTCCTTATTTTATTTTTATTTTATTTTATTTTTTTAATGATTTTCTTAAAATAAAATTCTAAAAAAAATATTTTCGAGCGAAAAGTTGAAAGTATCAATTTTTCTTGAAAATAATTTTTTAAAAAATATTTTTGAGGAAAAGGTAAAAGTATCAATTTTCTTTAAAAATAAATTTTTTAAAAAAATGTTTTTGAGGAAAAGTTAAAAGTATCAATTTTTTTCGAAATTAAAGTTTCAGAAAAACATTTCGGGAAAAAATTGGAAGTGCCAATTTTCCTTAAAAAAAAATCGTTTTGAGAAAAAGTTGAAAGTATCAATTTTCTTTGTACAAAAGCAATGAGTTTTTCAAAAGAAAATGATTTATATCTAAAGCTGAATCATTATTCTTTTTTTTTTATTTTATTTCTTTTCCTTTTTGAATTTTCTTTAATGTGAAATAATTCGACGATAAAGCATTTGTAAGTGAAACAATAGTTTCCTTGCATACTCTTGAGGTGAGCAAATTTTTTCAATTTTTTGCTAAAAGTGTTAGAGTCAATTGAGAATAATTTTCAATAATTAATTACTTGGTAAATTTTTAAGGCTTATTGGATAACACAAAATTAAGCTGGTACCATTTTTCGATGGGCGTTGTGAGGGTGCTATAACCTTTTTCACACGTAATCGTACTCTTGAATCTTGCTCTGGTTAGTAGACCTGAACCTATTCTTTTATGGGCCGTTAGGCTTAGGTGTTCCTTAAAATGATAGATTCCTTAGGTGACCAATCACACATAGATAAAAAAGATTGGTGGTGACTCTTAAAGATAATGTCTAGCGATGGATCTCTGGATCTAGACGTTATGATAGTTTGACGACTATGCTAGAAAAAAGTCGAGTCAGACCAACAACTAAATTTGTGTTATCCGAAAGTCTAATAAAATTGAACCTTTTTTGTATAGATTTTTTTTATTCATTCATATTTATTTACTTTTGTTAATTCTATCATTAATATGCATGTGCATAATATGAGCTCTATACCTGAGCTCTGTCCCTTTCGGAGAGAGTAAAGTACCTATTACTTTCGTGAGGTTTAATGCCTCTGCAGTGACTAGCGAAATACTCTTACTCAAATTGAACCATTTTCATTTGTAGCCTGTAATGGGTGAAGATTGAGGTACCTTACTAGTCTGTAATGGACAATGATGTAAGGAGCAATTTGGGAACCTTTAGACTTTAACCTTAAACCACATATATGAACCTTATAAATGCCTAACTTCTAGATAGAGCCATTTTCTTCCCTTTAGAATTGTTCAAAAGCATAGGATTCATTTTTCTTATTGGGTGTAATGTTCTAATTTCTTTAGTTATTTATTTACCTATTTCTCTTTATGTGATATGCTAACCTCTTCTCTTATTCATGTTTGCATGATTCATACTCATATTATGAAGTTTCATAAAGAACATTTGCTTGAAAGATGATCTTTAACAAAAATTTTTCACGGACTACACAAAACGACTAGTTTATTCTTCATTTGTATTAGCTCATTGTGAGTCACACAACAAAGTAAAGGTCCAGTTAGAAAAGATTCAACTGAAGATGAGGGATTATTTACCAATCGAATATGATTTTACCTTATCTCAAGAAACATCTATCCTCCTCAAACAAAATAATCTAGAAGATTTGGTTGAGATATGGAAGAAGATGAATCCATCAAGACAAGAGTAATTTTGCCAGAGACATGGGCATATAGCACACCTTCTTACAGTAAATGTCGATAATCAACTAGTTAAAGCTGCAGTGCAATTTTAGGATCCTACATACAAGTGTTTTATCTTCAATGAAGTGGATATGATGCCAACCATCGAAGAATATTCGACCTTGTTGGGCCTGTAACTCAAGACTCTTGACAAGATATATGTTAGAAAATACAAGTCAAGATTTCGTAAAGATTTGGCCCATCTCATAAGGATAGACAAGGAGATTATGAATTCTCACATAAAGAAGAAATAAGAATAGGTTTGCCTAGCTTGAAAATTCTTTCATGATTTCTTAGTGTAATATGCCGACGAGGAACATGGATTAGATGTATTTGCCTTAGCCATATACGGAATGGTGATATTTTCAAAGGTTTTGGGTCATATTGAAATAACAGTGGTTGACTTCTTCGAGAGTGTGATCAATGGCTGTAACCTTTCAACGGTAATATTAGCAGAGACTATCAGATCTTTGAGTTACTATCATCAGAATGGAAAATGTTTTATAGGCTGTATACAGTTATTATACTTATGGATGAAAGGCCACTTCGAATGGAGAAAATATGCTTTTTCGAAGCTTTATGTCCACAATCGAGCTTCGATCAAGGAATTCTGTGAAAGTGGGTGGTCAGAACAAAAGTCTAAAAAGGAATGGGTAGCTTTCTTACAAAATTTGATAGGTGCCAAGGTAAGATGATTGGTTGTATGGATGAATCATGAGCCTTTGTTATATCAGTATAGAGATAACACTATGTTCCCATTTTTAGATCTATGAAGAGCAACAAGTTATGCACCACTTCTAGTAAGAAGATAGTTTGGGGCAGAACAGTTCATTCCTATGACACATAAGTTTCATCAATTAGATTTTTCTTACAGCGAGCCTAAAGCATTTCAGAGGATGACTGAGGTGATTAAAGCATGGAAAAATCCTCGTAGAATGAGTCATGGACCATTTACTGATAAAGTCACTCCAGGGTATTTACTTTGGAGAGCAAGATGAAGACAGAGAATGATATTCACTTATAAAAACTTTTAACCGCTAACAGAGGGAGAGCTTGAAGAGACACCATTAGAATTAGAGCTTGCGACAAAAGAATTTGAGTATGAAAAAGATAAGTTAAAGTAAAAAATCCAGAAGCTTCAAGAAAAAAAAGATCAGTGGAAAGATAGAGCTGAAAGACATGAAGCTAGAGTTTGCAAGATTGCTAGAGAACGTGATACAGCTATTGAAGACCTAACAGAGCTACACCAAGAACATAAGAGGTTATGTGTGAGAGAAAGGGCTAATGAAATAACAATTATTGAGTTCACTGAAGAGAATAAGCAATTGAAACAAGAATATGCTGAATTAAAGGAAGAAAGTACCCAAGTACAGATAGAAAATAACATTTGAACAACTACTTAAGCAAGTTGAGACAGAGGTTGAATGAACAAGAAAACTACATTGCTGCATTGGTTAGAGAGCATAGAAAGTTATTATACCAAGTCTGGTGTGGTAAAAGAGAGAACCTAAGAAGACAAAAATACATTGAGCACCTAATGACCCAAATTTGTAAAGGGGTATGCAAAGTAAGAGAGATGGTAGAAGAGGTAAAGGCATTGAAAAAAATGGTAACCTCAGTAGAAGAATATGGACAGCATCTCTTGCACTTCATCAAAGAAGCCAAAACCAATATGAGCAGATCAAATGATTTTATGGTTATAACTTTAGGATGATAGATTCGATGTAAATGAAAGTTTTTTGAAATAAATGAAATCTTTTGGTTGAACACTGTCTTAAGGCAAATGTTCTCTTCATGCATTACATTCTCATTCAATACATTAAACAAAGTAACCATGAGTTAGTCATATAAGCTTGCTAATTCTAAGATATGGTATTCAAGGTTCAAAGATAGCTCCATCTAGCAAGAACCCTATCCATCGATATAACACAAGAGCCAGAGCCAAATAAATGGAGCAAAAAAACTCTCACCAATTTGAAAAATTAAAAAAAATACATGAAAAGATTAGATTCTAGAAGCTCTCAATAAGTTAAACAAAAAAAAAGGGATAAAAGAAAATACAAGCCAACAAGGCCCTTTATCGTAAGAAATGGTCGACATTTTATATCCTTCAGGTTTTGGTCCACAACAAGCTCAATCCATACAGGATATACTGTCATAATAGTTCGCATATCCTGTATACCCTGAAATGCCATCAGCTTCAAACCTTGGGCATTACTATGTGAACCTTGTCTTTACTGAAAATATAGTAGAACCAATCCAAGTTTCTGATCTAGATAACTTGAAAGAGAAAGAGAAAAAAAGGGCAAAAATGATAAAGTCTCAGGAAGATTCAAAGATTAGTATGCTTGAACAAAGATTACGGGCTAATGAAGGGATTGGATTTTATGGTTTTGTCGACGCTGTTAGGCTTTGTTTAGTCTCGGATGTAGTCATTCCACCAAAGTTCAAAGTATCAGAATTTAAGAAATATAATGGTACGAAGTGCCTAAAAACTCATATCACCGTGTACTATCAAAAAATGGCAGCCCATGCTTATAATGAAAAACTATTAATGCATGTCTTTCAAGATAGCCTTACAGGCTTTGGTGCCTGGTAGTATATCTAGCTGGATAGAATTCGTATCCTTTTTTGGAGTGATATGACCCATAACTTCATCAGTCAATATTGATATATTATGAATTTGGTTCCTGATCGTTTATCTTTACAGAACCTGAAGAAAAAGACAAATAAATCTTTTAAAGAATATGCCCAGAGATGGAGAGATGTAGCTTCTCAAGTGCAACATTCTTTGACTGAGAAAGAGACTATAGTGCTATTTATTAGCACTTTAAAATCTCTATATTATGAAAAGATGATAACGAATGCAACCAAAAACTTTGCTAACATGGTGATTTCAAGATAAATTATTGAAAGTGCCATAAATAATGGCAAGTTGAAAGGAGGTGAAGCATCCAACAAAAGAGCCCCAAAGAAAAAAGAAACTGAAGCTCAGGCTGTAAGCTTTGATAAACAGCAATTCGGGGGTTATCAACCCTACTTACCATAAGGATACCTTTCATATTATCCTGCTATAAATAACACTTCTCATTACCCATACCAACCATTCGCACAGTCATCTTATCCCCAAACATATCAACCTCCTTTTAGGCTTTAGAATACCACATATAGTCTTAGCACTCAACCTATCCCAAAACCTCAAACTCGTTTAGCAAGCCTAATTGGAGGTTATCGAAAGCAACAAACTACTCACTAAAAGCTTATATTTGACCCAATCTCTATGACCTATACAGAGTTATATCATGAGTTTTACAATAGTCATCTGATTGCTTCAAGTAAGTTAGAGCCACTCAAGCCACCTTACCCTAAGTGGTGTGATCTCACAGCCCATTGTGACTATCACTATAAAATTATTGGTCACTTCACTAAAAATTACACTGTCTTGAAACACAAAGTGTAATGACTGATCAAGGATGAAATGATTAGTTTTGATAGAAGAAGGGTAATTGCACCAAATGTTAATGGCAATCATTTGTCTAATCACAATATGAATGCTCTGAGTAATGAACAAGAGCATCATTTAAAGAGAAAAGTTACAGATATTAGGACCCCTTTCAGTCAGCTGTTTAATGCTTTGAGAAAAGCTGACACGATACAACCAGTGAGTCTACACTGTTATCATGGAACATATATAGTAGGCACTAGTTGTAAATATCATAGTAGGGCAATAAGTCACCCTATCGAAACTTATGAGTAGTTTCACCAAGAGATACAAAAGTTATTAGATTCATACCAGATAGAGGTATATGAAAAGAAAAAAGACTTAGAGAGTGTTAAAGTATCTATGATTGATAAGCCCGTAAAATTATTTTAAAAATCTATGACGATTCACTGTGGGAACAAGTCAAAGTCAGTTCTAGACAAACTCATTCCCCGATCGATAACTTTTAAAGTTTTGACTCTCTTTCCATATAAGAATGATAAAGTTATACCTCAGAAATATGATTATGATACAGTAATTCAGGGGCAAGAAGAGAATGTCTCTAAGACTGATGCCTCCAATATAACTGGTGTAAGAGGTATTACTCGAAGTGAAAGATGCTACACTCTAAAAATATTAGAGAAGGCTAGAAGAAAAAAAGTTAAGGTAGGAGAAGAATGGAATAACCCTGAAGTGGAACCTGAAGAGGATCGTCTGAAGTCGGTGTCAGAAAAAAAAGCTTGTGAATTCCTAAAGTTGATAAAACATAGTGAATATTTAATTGTTGAACAGTTGAACAAAATGCCATCACGAATCTTATTATTATCACTGCTATTGAATTTGGAATCACATCGAAATGCTCTGCTGAAAGTATTGAACTAGGTATATGTGGCACATAATGTATTTGTTGAATATATGAACCACTTGGCTAAAAATTTAGTCATTCTAAATTATATTTCATTTAGTGATGATGAGATTCTTTCATAGAAAAAAGGAAGTACCAAGGCTCTGTATATCACAGTCAAATGTAAGAGCCATATCATGGTTAAAGTTTTTATTGATAATGGCTCTACTATCAATGTCATATCTATGTTAACTTTGGTAAGGCTACCTATCGACTACTTTCACATAAAAGACTGTCAAATGATAGTGCGAGCTTTTGATGGGACCAAAAAAAAAGTCTTGAGAGATATCGAGATGCTCTTGTAAATTAGGTCGTGCACTTTTAATGTGAAATTTCAAGTAATGGATATCTTTTCGACTTATAACTGTCTATTAAGAAGATTATGGATTCACATGTTAGGGGTTATTCCTTTTACTTTTCACCAAAAAATTAAGTTTAATCTAAAAGGCCAATTAGTGGTAGTGTTTGGGGAAGAAGACATGCGAGTGACCCAACCTTTGAATGCCCCATATGTGAAAGCTACTGAAAAAGTGAAGGAATGTTCCTATCGATCTTTTGAACTGGTTAACTCTGTGGGTGAAGGATTTAAAAATTAATCTTTTTCAAAGATAGTGATGAGCCAAGTCATCAATAAGAGTTGGTATCCAGGAGTAGGACTGGGCAAGAACTTGCAGGGAATAAAGGAGCCTCCATCAGTGGTGGACAATAGTGAAAGGCTAGGCCTAGGCCATGAAGTACCAAAATGAGAGATCAAGAGAAGGCCAATAGGTAAAATAGTAAGATTAATGATTATCTCACACATGTATGAGACTTTCAGGCCTGGAAGATTTATATACCCAGATATAGAAAAAAGTATGGAAAAAACTTTTGCCTAGTTAACCATCCATGCTATTGAAGATAAAGTGGAGCTTATGTAAGAAAGGTGGGTCTGCTTTTGTCTGTCAGATTATAAGCTAAACAATTAGAGTGCCATTGAAATGCCTTTGACCTTTGAAACTAATTCAATGTAATTGTACATCCCAATAGCTATTGCCAAGATCTTTGGGGTGATCTTTCTTGTTTGGCTATTTATCTTTTATTATTTTAATAAAAATTAAGAAGGATACATTTTCATTCATTTTTTCTTGTGTTTTTATTATTGCCATTTTTTCAAACACATCTTACCAACATATCCCATTTCATTCAATTTCAGGTCCTTAAATAACAAGAAGATAATTATGATAACAATCAAGAGGTTAGTTTTGAGAATTCAATTAACGCTGATGAACTTGACAATGAAGAGAATTCTGAGAATGTTATGCCTCTGGACCTAATGAGATTGGTTGAACAAAAAAATAAGTCAATTGAGCCTCATCAGGAAATAATTGACTTAGTGAATCTAGGAAATGAAGAGAATAAAAAAGATGTCAAAATTGACACTTCACTTTCATGAGGAGATAAGCAACGTTTGACAGATCTACTTCGAGAATTCATAGATGTGTTTGCTTGGTCTTATCAGGATATGCCAAAGTTGAGTACGAAGATAGTAGAGCATAAATTACCACTAAAGTCAGAATGTAAGCTAGTCCAGTAGATACTGAGGTGAATGAAGCTTGAAATGCTACTAAAGATAAAAAAAAAAAGGTGAAAAAATAGTTTAATGTTGGTTTTCTACAAGTGGCTAAGTATCCAGAGTGGGTAGCTAATATAGTACCAATTTTTAAAAAAGATGAAAATGTATAAATGTGTGTAAACTATCGTGATTTGAATAGGGCTAGCCTAAAGGATAACTTTTTTTTACCTTACATTGACACACTGGTAGATAATACGATTAGACATTCAATTTTCTCCTTTATGGATGGGTTTTTAGGGTATAATCGAATAAAAATGATTGTAGATGATATGGAAAAGATTACTGTCGTGACCATATGAGGAACCTTTTGTTACAAAATCATGCCTTTTGGTTAAAAAATGCTGGGACAACATATCAAAGGGCCATGGTGATGCTCTTCTATGACATGATGCATAAAAAGATTAAGGTGTACATGGATCATATGATTACAAAATCTCATGAAAATGAAGATCATATTACTAACCTCAAAAAGTTATTTGAAAGATCGAAAAAATTTCAGCTCAAGTTAAACCCAGCTAAGTGCACCTTTAGGGTAAAGTCAAGTAAGTTACTAGGCTTTGTGGTCAGTGAAAGAGGAATTGAAATTGATCCAGACAAAATACGTGCTATTCAAAGTTTATAGCCTCTGAGTACACCAAAAAAAATTTGAGGTTTTCTGGGAAAGTTAAACTACATTTCACGGTTCATATCTCAGCTTACTTATAAATGTGATCCCATTTTTAAGCTTTTTCGTAAGAATAATCCTGGAGAATGGAACGAGAAATGCCAAGTGACTTTTAATAAAATTAAGTAATACTTGTCAAGTTCTCCCATGTTGGTGCCACTTGTTCCAGGAAAACCCTTAATTTTATACCTGACAGTGTACAAGAATTCAATAAGATGTGTGCTGAGACAGCAAGATGGGTATGGTCGAAAAGAGAAATTTATTTATTATCTGAGTAAAAAATTTATTGAATATGAGTCCAAGTATTTTTTTTTGAAAAAAATGTGTTGTGCATTAGCTTGGACTGTTAAAAGACTCAGACAATACATGCTCTATCACACTACTTGGCTTATAGCCAAATTGGATCCAATCAAATACATCTTCGAGAAGCCTTCTTTGTTTGAGAGAATTGCTAGGTGACAAGTAATGCTCTCGAAATATGATATCATATATGTAAGCTAAAAAGTAGTAAAAAAAGTGCTATAGCTGAGTTTCTTACAGATTGTGCTACTGAATAATATGAACCAATGAGATTGAAATTCCCTGATGAAGATCTAATAATTATTTCCCAATTAAAAAAAGATAAGCATGGAGAAAGTGTTTGAGGATGTATTTTGATGGAGCTATCAATGCTTTGAGACATGAAATTAGGATAATTCTGATCTCTCTAGAAGAACAATACTATCCTGTAACAGTAAGGTTAAATTTTAATTGCACAAATAACATTGCTGAATATGAAGCATGTGTCATGGGTTTACAAGCTGTTATAGATAGAAAAATGAAAGTATTAAAAGTGTTTGGGGACTCAGCTCTAGTTATATATCAATTAAAAGGAGAATGGGAGACGAGAGATTCAAAACGCGATTCATATCATAAGTATATTTTAGATTTGATAAAACAGTTTGAAGATATCCAGTTTGATCATTTACTTCAAAAAAAAATTTGATTATCGATGCCTTGGCTACTCTGGTTACAATGATTCAAATTAATGACAATACTGACATTCAACCTATCAAACTAGATGTTAAAGATATGTTAGCTCATTGTTTCAATGTAGAAGAAAAAGAGGATGGGAAGCCCTGGTATTATGATATCTTATAGTATATTAAGGATCAGCAATACCCAGTTCAAGCAACAGAGAATGATAAAAGGGTCATCCGAAGATTAGCTATGAGTTTTTTCTTAGATGTGGATGTTTTGTACAAAAGAAGCCATGATTAAGTATTGCTGAGATGCATAAGTAAGGCTAAAGTAAGAAAAATCATTGAAGAGGTGCATGATAGAATATATGAGGCACATGCCAGTGGACATATGATGGTAAGACGATCATGAGAGCAAGATACTACTGATTGACAATGAAGAGTGATTGTATTGACTATGCTTATAAATGCCATAAATGCCAGATATATACTGATAAGATCCATGCTCTGCCATCTGTTTTACATGTTTTGGCATCACCTTGGCCATTCTCAATGTGGGGCATGGATGTCATTGGTCCTATCACCCCAAAGGCTTCTAATGGGCATAGCTTTATTTTTGTGATGATAGACTACTTCACAAAATAGGTGAAAGCAACATCATTTGGAAGTGTGACACGGTCTGTGATCTGTAAGTTCATAAAAAGAGAAATCATTTACGGATACGGACTTCCAGAGAGAATCATTTAAGATAATGTCAAGAATCTGAATAGCAGAATGATGCAGGAAATATGTGCCCAATATAGGATCAATTATCACAATTCAGCATTATACCGTCCAAAAATGAATAGGGCAGTTAAGGCGATAAACAAGAATATAAAAAAATTCTTGAGAAGATGATCGATACTTATAAAGATTGACATGAAAAGTTACCATTTGCACTGCATGCATATCGAATGTCAGTGCGTACCTCTACTGAGGCAACTTCATTTTTTTTGGTTTATGAGAAGAAAGCTGTACTACTAGTAGAGACAGAAATCCCATCTTTGAGGGTTTTAAAAAAAGTTAAACTAGAAAAGGTTGAATGGATTTGAGAGTGCTATGAGCAGTTGAATTTCATTGAGGAAAAGAGATTGACAGCGTTATACCATGGTCAGCTATATCAAAGAAGAATGATGAAGGCCCATGATAAAAAGGTTCGACCTTATTTCTTTCGAGAAGGTGAGTTGGTTTAAAAAAAAATTCGTTCAAATCAACACGATAATAGAAAGAAATGAACTTCAAATTGGGAAGGACCACATGTGGTGAAATGAGCTTTCTCGAGTGGAGCGTTGATAATGGCTGAGATGGATAGAAATGATTTATCCTATCCTATAAATTTTGATACTGTGAAGAAGTATTATGCTTAAAAAAAAAATGAAAAAAATGAAATGAAAAAAAATGAAAAGAAAAAAAAAAGAAAAAAAAAAGGGAATGAAAAAGGAGAACTCAAAGCGAAAACTCTAAAAGGGTAATTTGAGTCATAAAGGATTTATCTAAGTTGAAAACCTGAAAATGCAGCTTAGATAAGGAGAGTACAGCATCAAATTTGAAAATTCATTGGTATGAAGGCTAGCAAATTCGGAGGAGCTCTAAGTTGTTAAGTGCATCAGATGATTAGGTTTTCAAAAGAACCTTGAGATGTGTTATCATGATTGTCCGATTGTTCATTTTTGGGCATTGTCTCTCTATGCCTATTTTTGTAATTCTTTCTTGGCCAAAGTTTGCCAACATTTTTGCTAATAAAAAACATTCTATTTCACTATTTGTGTGCCTTTTCTGTTGACTGTTTCCCAACCATTCTTATTCTTTTCTTTTTAATACCTTACAATGGAAGAAATGTGTAAATGCATTATTACTTTTTGAGTTTGAAATAATTATTGATAAATGAATAATGGCATGAAAGATTTCTACATTATACTGAAGAATTCAATAGTGATAAAGGCAAATTTGGGATGTTCAGTTCCTAATAAGGACAATGAATTTGGAAAGAGATTGCCTACAGAAAAGATATGAGAATTAAATGAAAGAGATGATTAAGAGTTATGCTGACTTGGTCTTTGAAGAACAAAGGGTTCAGGGCATAAGAAAAGAGCTTGAAAAACTTAAGTACCGTAATAGAATAAGACTTAATTAGCCAGCATTTGCATAGCATGCATTAAATTTCGCATAGCATATTTTGCATTCAAGAAAGTATAGTACATAAATTCAAGAAGTTGGGATATTTCAGGATCCCATATAAAGAAAATAGATATAAAGACTTTTTGATTTTTCAATTCTCTTTCGAGAAAAAAGCTTGTAAGGTAAGTCTCTAATCCTTGAAAAAAGATATCTCTTGGCATCGGGATTGATTTGTAAGACCTTTGGACATAATCTCCTGAAATTCCTTCAAACATGATCTTTGACTCATTTAGACATGATTGTCAAGGAGCAATTTATTTTTTTAAAGTCGTTGAGCCTCTGTTTATAGGAGCTTTATTTATTTTTCTAAAGTCGTGGAGCCTCTGATTAGAGGAGCTTTATTTATTTTTTCAAAGTCGTTGAGCCTCTGATTAGAGTAGCTTTATTTATTTTTCAAAGTTGTTGAGCCTCTGATTAGAGAAGTTTTGTTTATTTTTCCAAAGTCGTTGAGTCTCTGCTTAGAGGAACTTAATCAAAATTTCAACAAAAAAAAAAAGTCAAGTGGAGCCTTGAATGGGTGTTTACGTCTTTGTACAATTTTTGTTTTATAAAAAATATGCAAAAAAAGGCAGCTGTAGACACCCATTTGGTCCAGGCTCGGATCAATTGAGCCTGGTCTAAATGGGTAAGCCCATTTTGTATTTTTATTTTATTTTATTTTATTATTTATTAATATATTTTTTATTATTTATCTATTAATTATTAATATGTATTTTTTGATTTTATTTTTGATTAATTTTCGACTAGGATTAGGATAAGAAAAAATTAGATTTGACTATGAAATTGGAGGTTGGTAGAATTGGGATTGGATTCAAAGATTGAATCTAAATCTCAGAAGGAGTTAAAATTGATCATAAACTTTTTTGATCAATCTCTATAAAGAGGTCCACAGAGAGTACATAGAAAAAATAAAAAATACACAGAGGAAACAGAGGCTAAAAAAGGTTCTGGTGCGTTAGAAACAACTTTAGGAATTTGTGGGAAATTTTTTAGAATTTTTGAAGTTTTTTTTTTGGAAAACTTCTGAAAATTTTTTCAGAATCCAACAAAATTTTTCGACAAAATTCAAGCTTTTCGATGAGATTTTTCAGTCAACTTTGAAGTTTTTGACCTGTTTTTCTAGATTTCGGTAGACATTCAATCGAAATATGGATTTTGTTTAGAGAGGAAAAGAAAAAAGAAGAAGAGAGAGAGGGGAAATGAAGCAATCTGTGAAAAAATAGAGGTTGGAGTCTTTTATACATGTCAAAAATGACTCGTTTTAGCCTTACTATTCCTAGAGGATCCATGCGTTTTGAAATCGGATGACCCGACCTAAGCGCCAACTCGATCAATGACCCGAGTTTTTGCCTGGACTTCAGTCGAGCCGAGCCGTTTCCAGTCGAGTCGCACGTTTAAACCACTTCTGTCTTTCAAGCCGAGCCGCATTAAGCCGAGTTGAACCGTTCCAAAGGTTTTTTTTCTTATTTATTATTATTATTATTGTTATTATTATTTATTGATTAGATTAGAATAATTTGGTATTTCTTATTTTATTTTTTTAATGATTTTCTTAAAATAAAATTCTAAAAAAAATATTTTTGAGGAAAAATTGAAAGTATCAATTTTCCTTGAAAATATCAATTTTCCTTGAAAATAATTTTCTAAAAAATATTTTTGAGGAAAAGGTAAAAGTATTAATTTTTCTTAAAAATAAAATTTTTAAAAAATATTTTTGAAGAAAAGTTGAAAGTATCAATTTTTCTTAAAAATAAATTTTTTTAAAAAATGTCTTTAGGGAAAAGTTGAAAGTATCAATTTTTATCGAAATTAAAGTTTCAAAAAAATATTTTGGAGAAAAATTGAAAGTACCAATTTTTCTTAAAAAAAAAAACGTTTTAAGAAAAAGTTAAAAATATCAATTTTTATTATATAAAAGTAATGAGTTTTTGAAAAGAAAATGATTTATATCTAAAGTTAATTTTTTTTTTTCATTTTTTTTTTCTTTTTTTCATTTTTTTAATGTTAAATAATTCGACAATAGAATCTCTGCAAGTGAAATAGTAGTTTCATTGCATACTCTTGAGGTGAGAGAATTTTTTTAATTTTTTGCTAAAAGTATTTGAATAAATTGAGAATAATTTTCAATAATTAATTACTTGATAAATTTTTAAGGATTATTGGATAATACAAAATTAAGCTGGTACCATCTTTCAATGGGCGTTGTGAGGATGCTATAACTTTCCTCACACGTAACCGTACTCTCGAACTCTGTTCTGATTAATAGACCTGATCCTATTTTTTTAGAGACCCTTAGGCTTAGGTATTCCTTAAAAGAATAAATTCTTTAAGTGACCAATCACACCTAAATAAAAAAGATTGATGACGATTCCTAAAAATAATGTCTAACAATGAATCTTCGGATCTAAACATTATGACACATGGTCACTAGCTTCCTTTAGCCGTACAAATACCTAGGCAATATGCTTCTTGAAAGGTTCAGAACCTTTTTAACAACTTTCTCCATTTCGGTTTTCCAATATGTCATCGTTTGTATTTCTCAGCTCCATCAATAAAGCTTCCTGCCATATTATATATATATATATATATATATATATATATATATATATATAGGAAGAACAGCTCCGCTAGTGTAATTCTGCTCCATTGAGATCCTAAGTCCGCTAATTTCTTGTATAACAAAGAATACAACAGTCCATGCATCAAAACGACACACAATTAGCACATGATGTACACCACATTAAAATATGAACAACTGATGCTATTGCCAAGGGAAACCTGACTACCTGAGTATTCACCAAACAGCCAAAGGCAAGAGAATAATTTGATCTTAGACTAAATAATCAATTGGAAATTACTCAAACACTTACCTTCAAATACTGTTTGTTCACACTTTTAGATTTTCTTATTGGGGCCATCAATAACTTTCTCTATCTGAAATATTCCCTCATAAAACATAAGCCTGAAAATGTTACCTCAACTCCAATAAACTAGCCAAATAAGAAATTCAACATGATTCCTAGTCAATCAACGTGTTAAAAGCTGATAAAATTGAACACAAATCAAAGACCCCAGCACCAAATCACATTGCATAATCCAATACAGTTTGAAAGTAGAATTCTTTTTGTTAATAATTATAGACAACTTTAAAAGGGAGTTAGCAATGAACTAAAAAAAAAAAAAAGTTTCAATTTTTTCTTAAACCAACAAAAAAAAAATAAAGAACTGGAAAACCTCAAATCCACAATCAAAATTTTATTCAAAGTTGAAAACACCCAAAATTTTAGATATTAAAAAAAAAAACTCCAAAAGAATCTGTTCAACAACTGCTCTAAAACCGCCAAAAAATTTTTAAAAATTAAAACCTTTAGAAACCTAAAAATGAATAAATTTGGAAACCAAAATTCAAATTCAGTAGAAAAGAAGAATAAAGGCAAAGCCAATTTGGTTTAATCAACAAAGTCCCTTGCAAAACTGCTTCAAACGAAGAAAACCAAAAGCACTTTAAAAAAGCAATAAAGATTCAAACTTTTTACCGAAAATTCCTCAAAAAATCCCAAAAAAAACGCACAAGTTGGTCTAAAATCTCAACTTTTTAAACCCTAATTCACAGATAGGAGACAATCCCACTTACTAATTTCCGGCCTTTTAAGATCTGAATATAAACCATGAAAACAAACAAAGGGTTTTAGAGAGTGAAAGAAACAAAGTTTACCCAACAAAAAGAGATTGAGAGAGATTTAAAAAAAAAAAAAAACAAAATTTTAGAGAAAGAAAAAAATTTGAGTGAGACAGAAGGTAGCGTTGCCGCGAAACTTGAATATAAAGGTCGTTTGGCCAATGAGATTATTTTGTTTTTTATTTTAACTTTTTATTTTTTTTGGGCTTTTTTCCGTGAATCTTTTTGCTCTGTGGGGATGATTTGAAGGGTAATGAACGGGTTGCTAATCACCGTACACGTGGCAAGGAGAAGGATTAGATTGATGTTGTAGGTTGGGGATATTAGCAATCAGTCCCTAAATAATGTTAGAAAAAATCATCTATTATTAATAAATTATTTTGACTTCATAAATAACATTAATAAAATGATCATATCTTTTAACAAATATTAAAATATATATATGATAATTTTTTAATTTTGTTCTAAGCCTATTTTTTAAGTTAAAAATTCCATTATCTATGTAGATTGATAAAATAATGGCTGAAATTTTGAACCTAATAATAAAAATGAAGGGGATAATAATTACATCGTTTTCCAAAAAAGAATAAAAGATAATGGGGAAAAATATTCAAGCCAAAAAAAAATGATCAATATAATTTACTAGCTAGTACTCGTAAACTTAAAAGCTAAAACCGTTTTGAAAGAAGGGATAACGGAAAACTTTTAAAAGAAATGCTCCCAAAAATCACTCAATGAGCTTCATATCATGTTTGATATACATATATATAATTCTCATATATATAATAATAATAGAATAATAATGATATAGATTATAGAGCAAAAATCGGATATATATATATATATATAATAGTTGTCAAACTGATATCAAGTGTTCATAAAATAAAAGAAAAAAAAAATAAAGATTGTGACGAGTTAGCAAATTGGATAAAACTTCCAAATCTCCAAAAGTATTTATAAGATAAAATCAAGTTAATTACTACGAGAACAAATAAAAAAGAAAAGGAAAATTTGTCATAAATTCGACTTACCTTTCAATTACAAGCCTACTATTTCTAAATTCACTAGGATCATCCGTCTCCATATTATATTTGTGAGACCTTCCAGGGTGCCTGTTTCTGAATCCTCCATCTTTCCTAGGTCCCTTGAATTTCTGCAAGTTATTCATTTTTTGCCCACGCATTCTCTTGAAACTTCCTATGATCATCTCAAGTGTTATTAATTTAGAATATGATATATTTCACATTAGATAAAATGATTTAATTATTAAGAATAAAATTAATTTTTATATTAATTTTATTTATATTTTAAATAATTATGTTTGGATAAAAATAATTATCATATGATAAATGGTCATAACTATTTGAATAGAAATAAATTATTATTCATAAAGATCATGATTATATAAAAAGTCATAACTATATGAATAAAAATTTATGTATATTCATTCATTATAAATAAATCTTTTAGTATAACCATTTTTGCTATTTTTGATTAAAGGGTTTGAGATTTTGTTGTATCCTAAAGGCATAATTGCTTTTAAAAAAGTATTTTTCATGCCTCGAAACCAAAATTTTTTTCTATTATTTCTCTTCTTTTTTTTTTTAATTTTTTCTAACAATTTAAAGGTAATTATGCCTTTATATTTCGTATAAGTAAGATACAATAAAAAGAAGTTAACATAATTTGGAGATCATTATTAAAGAAGGTTCAAGATGTCAAAGAATTAATGTTTCTATAAACCAACATGTGTAATTTTCATAAAAATCTTCATTAAAGGTATGCATTTTATTTTTTATATAATTGCTAGTAAAAAGATTCACTGAATGAGATAAACATGTTAACAATTTATTTAATTAATGTGTAAAGTCAAAATACAATATATAAAATATTGATTACATTGCATAAGTTTATACATATACTGAAATTGACTCTAAAATTAGGTTTAATGGATTGCATTATATTTATTTGAAAAAATCGATGCTTATAAAGACTAGGATGAGAAATAGCCTGAAAACATAAAAGAGAAATACATGAATTAATTTACAACCAAAAGAATTATTACTTGTTATCAAGTAACAAATTAAATTAAGTTCTAATGGAATGGCTGATTGTTTAATTATCATATCTTGGTTATATATGGAACCAACAAATTATGCTATAGTTTCTATTAAAACAATCAGAAATAAGTAAAAGAATTTACCATGAGAAATTGGATGCAAGTAGAGAATATATGCAAAAAATAAGATTTGGCTACAAAATTAGTTTTATTATTAAATCATGGCAAAAATTGAGATAATAAATTAAGTCAAGCTATTTGTATGATTCTATCTTTATTGATCTTTATAAATCAAATGTTGATATATATATTTAAAATTTATTATTGGTTCAAAATTTGACTAATGTTTAATTTTCATGAAAACCAATTAAAATTAAATTAATATATGTGAATAATTATTATTAAGATATGAAGTTCATGGATTAATTGGTGGACAATAAATCAAATAATGGTTATTATCAAAAACATGGGCAGTGTAACATGTATTTTGCCAGTTGGGTGTATTACAGTATACGTGATTTTGCAAAACAAAATTTTATTATGAACAATCACAAAGTGAAAATCATAAAAAGCCATTAAAGAGTTAATCAATGGTTACAAAAAAGCATAGTTGCTTTTCGCATTTGGGATATTGATTAAATGAAAAGGCATGCCATTAAAAAAATATTGAAGCATTTATCAGTTACTAGTTTTTGAAGGATGTTCGTTAATGTCTAATTGGCATGTTTATAAATTAGAAAAGAACATGTAAATTCAATGTTTCACAGGCATCAATACATGCATGTGTTTCATTTTATTTTGTGATGGCATGGAGAACATTGGTATAGTTTGCCATGTATTACGAAAATGAACTGAATGGGATATAATTTTCTTTCTTATACATATAAGAAAAACGTAAACTATAGAGATAGAATGTCATCATCCAATTAATACATTATTAGTTAAAGACAATGAAGATATTTTTGCTTCTTGTACCCGAAAAAAATGCCTTTTATAAGTTGTTAAATTGAAAAGTAAACAAGTTTCCAAGGTTTTCAATATTTTCATGACAATGGCAAGGATGTGGTCGGTTATATACCATATTAGCATATGGGCTTAGACAATAATATTGGTTGCCTTAGAGTTAGCCAATCAATGATTTAACCAATACAAATTCATCACGAATTTTTACATGAAATACGAGTAGAACTAATATTATAATTATTTTTATACTATTTTATGAAAATGATTCTTTGGATTCATGTTTCATGACTTGCATGAATATAGTGATCTAGATATAAACATATTGGTTACATAATAATTGTGAAAGTATTTGAAATTGGAGTTAAATATAATATAGACTCTTATTGTATTAGGCATATTGGTCCTATGAGTAAAGTTTGAATTTATTATATATCCGAAAATGTTATGACCAATTAAAAGTGGTAAATAACAAAGATATAGGCTACATAATAGTGGAGAAATAAAGTTCTCATAAAATTTGAAATCAATTTTAGAGGTTTCAATAGTCATGAACTTGGAATTGACCGTTGGGCAATTATTATTTGCATTGAAAACTCATGATAACATTTAAAATAGTTGGTTTTCATTAAAAACTATCATTATAAATGAGATAACTTTAATAGCTAAATCTACATGATTTGTAAGTATGAGGTGGACCATTATGGTTAGCTTAGAATAATCATAAGCCAAAATTGATGCCATAATCTTAATCACGTTGTGGAAATTTTTTGTTATGTATATGATCTAATTCATGGATTGTACAAATGATTTATCATTTATTGTTTTATATAGTGAAAATTTCAAAGTATATTTACTTTAAAAGCCATGAGTGATTCAAAGGTCTTGTGAATTTGAAAACTTTTATAATAGCAAAAAGAATATTATTTGATCCATTTGGGTGATAGAAATAGTTTTGTTCATGATAATAAAAAATTATTAATAGTATCTATGATGAAATATATTCATATAAATATTTATAAATTGACATAAAATTCCTAAAAAGAGACCATAGAAGCATCATTATATTTGAAATATATTTATTGATATAAACTCTTATATTGAGTTAAAATATAAAATTTTTGAAACTTTTATTGAAATATTAAGATATCAGCTAGTTATCTTTCACTTAGGGTGGATTTGAAGGCCTCTTACATAAAAAAAAAAACCAAATAGTGAAAAGATAAATGAAATGGTAACTTGATTAAGTATATATGATATAATGATAATTGAATAAGATATTCTTTAATAAAAGAATGTATACTTGCACATGGTAGGGGTGATAAGAATCAAAAGAAATAAAATTTATCACCATAATGTTGTAAGATTTTAGTATAATTGTATGTGAAAATTATACAAGTTAATAAATCTAAACACTTATTAAAGTAAAGTCATAAAAGGTCTTTAAAAATCTTAAAAAGATTAAAATCGTTTGGTTTATTCATTGAGTTTATCTAATTGTACTAGAAGTATAATTGTATTGAAAATGTGTAAAAGTATAGAAATAGAATAGTTGAAGTTAAGAAATTTAGAGTTGTGGCTACAACCAAAACTAACTATTTCTTAAAATGATAAGAATGAGACAACAATGTCTAGAACATATAAATGATATACAAAATGAAAAAGTTTGGGGATATTAGCCTAAAGTGATTATATTAGAGTTTCAATCTCAAATGAGGGGTAATTACCATAAAAGAAAATTGAATTCCAAGATATTTGGTTAGTATTACTACAAGTAGAATAGATTTAAACCCTTATTATTAGATACCAATAATGAGAACCCAACTTTGAATTAGTAACCTCTAATTACAAAGTTTAATGGGTAAAAATAAGTTATTATTATGTGTCTGTTAAACATTAGTAAAATTTTTTCAAATTTTAGAAACTAATGTGACCCATTACGTGGAGAGAATAAGGTTTTATATTCGTAATGAAGTTTTAAATGTTTAAAGCAATTGAGACATAATGAAAACTCTACCTATATAAACATAAAAATGGTGCTGCTTCAACAAGAATAATTAGGATCTCTCTTATAAATGTTTATGAATAGGATAAGCATATGGCCATAATAGTGCTAAAAGTGATTCCAAACCTCTGACAGAAGAATAAATAAGAATTATGTGTGTTGCATCTTCAATTCTAATGCTAGGAGTTGATTTTAATCTACAAACACCATCAACTTCGTTATAATTCTAAGATATACACGTTAATTGAAGGTTTAAATCAAGATATTTTTTTTGTATTTATAATATTTATTTGTGTGAAAGATAAAAATTAAGCACCAACATTTCAAACTAGTGGAAGATTGTTGGTAATTTAGAATATGATGCATCATACATTAGATTGAAAGATTTAATTATTGAGAATAAAATTAATTTTTGTATTAATTTATTCATATTTTAAATAATTATGTTTGAATAGAAACAATTATCATATGAAAAATAGACATAACTATTTGAATATTTATATTATTCATAAACATTATGATTATACAGAAGGTCACAACTATCTAAATAAAAGTTTATGTCTATTCATTCATTATAAAAAAATCTTTTAGTATAACCATTTTTACTGCTCTAATTGGAGAGTTTGAGGTTTTGTTGTATCCTAAAGGCATAATAGCTTTTAAAAAAGCGTTCTTCACACCTCAAAGCCAAAATTTTTTTTTATTATTTCTCTTCTCTTATTTATTTTTTCTAACACCGTGACCCTCCATATAATCTATCAAAATTGTTGTTGGAATAGTTTCTTCCACCATCCATCTTAGTGTTTCGTCTAGATGGTGATTTTATTCGACCGTCAATGTTGTTTTCTCGTCTGCTGGATCCGATTTTACTCCCTCTTGACTCATTTCTCTTGGAATGTGGACTATCATTTTTAGATTCTGAATCAGTGGTAGAACCCCATTGAAAATCAAAACTTGTTTTTTTTCAAAAATTGCCTCTACCATAACTCCCTTGGTCCTCTTTCCTTCATTTAGATCTAAAATTGTCAAAATCATCATTGCCATCGGAGTCTAAATCAAGGTCTTCTGAGCCAAAGCTTAAGTCCTTTAATGCATCATTTGCAACTCTACCCGTATGCTTTGAATCAATTATATGACTTGATTTACAATTATGATACATTAAAAGTGCTTCATCTAAATCAAAATCTAGTTCATCTTTAAAGTCTGATAAAGTTACTTTTCTATGCATGTGTTTAGATGGCTTGCTATAAGATGGAAACCTTGTCATTTGACGAGCAAGAGAATTATCATTAAAGGCCTTGTTACCTTCAGGTTTAAAAAAGGCCTCATTGTCAAAGTAAATATTTGAAGAGGTTTTTTGCCATGGGTTATTTTGCTGAGAGTCTATCTCATAACTATCAATATTATGAAAATCATTAAACCCTATTCCATGTTTACTGCTATCAATATTTGAATACATTCTTTCATGGACCCTTGAGGCTTGGTCAATTGTATCAAAATCATCTTCAAGCCTTTTAAACTTTTCTCCACGAGACTGGTTGGCTAATGAAAATGTTTCACCTTTTACAAAAGAATTTACATACACGAAGGCAACAACATCTGCCCCATCTAATTCATCATCATTGAAGTTAAAATTTCAGGCATTAGAGACCTTTGGTCGATGGGCAGCCTTTTTCAACGTTGTTTTTGAACCATGTTGCATTTCTTGTATTTTACTCTCTATAAATACATCGGGTGGACACTTGCAATCACAATGAAAACATGCCATACACCTCATGTAATTTAAGAAATTGCACCTCAAATAGCACAACAACAAGTAAAAACAATGGAAACAGTGTTAGGATATGTCTTGAATCTCATAATCTCATATCAAAAGTTATAAGAGTTTTATCTTGTATCCCACATCGAGAGTTTAGTAAAAGTATAAGGGGTTTAACTCTTATAAATAAGATGTTTTAGTTTTAGTTTGGTAGTCACAGATAGTTAAACACCGAGAGAATAGCTAAGTAAGTAGGCTATTAAAAGGGTGTAATTAAGTTTTGGGTTAAGTTTTGAGTAAAAAGTTTTTGAAGACTTTTCTCATTCTAATAGTCTCATAGTTGTAAAGATTTATTTGATAGTGAATTAGGTTTAGAGTAGGTCATTTTGAGTTAGGCCGAAACAAATATATTTGTGTGTTTTTATTTTTTATTTGAGTTTGTTATTTTATTCGTGGGTGTTGCATGTGCGTGTTGATTTTCCAACAAGTGATTTTAGAGCTATGGTGTAATCCCTAACAAGTGATATCAAAGCAAGGTTTGAGGTTTAAGGTTCATGGGCCCAATAGATTGTGACGTAGTATTTCAAGATGTCTGAAAAAAGTATGTCCAGTATATCTATGCCTAAGTTTAAGATTTCGTTATTTGATGAAAATAGTAATTTCATGTTATGGCCAAGAGATTGTGAAGCAATGTTTCAAGATGTTTGAAGAAAATAAGTCTAATATGTCTATACCTTAGTTTGAGATTTTGTTATTTGATGAAAAGAGTAATTTCATGTTATGACAAAGTAAGATTCAAGATATATTAGTACAATAAATGTTAGATCAAGCATTAGAGAGTAGTAAACCTGAGGAAATGTCTGACGATAATTGAAATAAAATTTAGAAAAAAGCTGTTAGTACTATTAGATTGACACTAACCACAGAGTTAAAGTATAGTATGTTAATTGAAAGTACTCTAAAAAGTTTATGGGATAAGCTTGAAGGTATTTATGCATAGAAGTCATTAACTAACAGATTATGTTTGAAGATGAATCTGTATTCTCTAAAGATGAAAAAAGGTATGAGTTTAATAGATTGATTTCTCGATTACTGATAATTTTTATTGATGAGTTAAAAGATGAAGAGAAAACTTTAATTTTGCTATCATTTTTGCTCAAGTCTTATAAACCTTTAGTTCAAATTTTATTGGTGGGTAGGTTTACTTTGAAGTTGAATGATGTGACTACCTTGTTATGTGAGAATGAAAAGTTTATGAGAGCACAAAACTTATTACTTGGGGAGAGTACACTAGTTGTATAGGGTTTTGATCGAGAAAGAATTCAAAAAATGATTAATTGATCAAAAGAAAGATCTAAGTCAAGAGACAGAGATTATAGTGACATAGAATATTTTTATTATGGTGAAAATAGACATATTCAAATGTATTGCAAGAAGCTAAGAAGGGATATGACTGCTTTCAAAAGAGTGAATGATGAGAAAAATACAAATGAAAGAAAAAGTGATACTGCTATTGTTATTTCTGATGATGATGATGTCGTTTTAACGACTTGTGTGAATGAGACTCAGACTTTAAAAAGGGATAAAGATTAGGTTTTGGATTCAGTTGCTACAGTCCATGTCTGCAATAATAGAAGTTACTTTGTGGAATTGGATGAGAATGAGAAGTATAGGGATATTGTGGTTGCTAACAATAAAAAGGTACCAATTCAAGGCATTGAGAGTGTTCGCCTTAGATTTCATAATGGTATTATTAGGAAGCTTTGTCATATGAGGTATGTACTTAGTTGTAGCTATAATTTAATTACTTTAAATGAGTTAGATTCTCAGAGGCATACATATTATGATAGTAATGATTAGTTGAAAGTGTACAAGAATGGTAGTATGATTCTATAAGAAAATAGGATCAAAAATCACTTGTATATGCTTGATGGAGGCTCGGTTGTTGAGATCCCTATGATGAAAGAAAAGAAAAAAGGTAAGCGTGTTAGCTTTACAGATACTGCTAAAGTGTTTGGAGATTCAAGTTAATGGAGGATTTGTTAGGATTTACCTTAAATCTCGTAATCCCACATCAAAAGTTATAAGAGTTTTAAGTTTATCTTGTATCCCACATCGAGAGTTTAGTAAAGGTATAAGGGGTTTTACCCTTATAAATAAGATGTTTTGGTTTTGGTTTAATAGTCCCAAATAGTTAGATATTAAGAGAATAGCTAAGTGAGTAGCCTATTAAAATGGTATAATTAGATTTTTGGTTAAGTTTTGAGTAAGGAGTTTTTGGAGACTTTTCTCATTCCAAAAGTTTAACAGTTGTAAAGATTTATTTGATAGTGAATTAGATTTGGAGTATGTCATTTTGAGTTAGACCGAAACAAATATATTTGTATGTTTTTATTCTTGATTTGAGTTTGCTATTTTATTTGTGGGTGTTGCGTGTGCGTATTAATTTTTTAACAAGTGGTACTAGAGTTGCGTGTAATCTCTAACAAACAGTTCAACAATTAAACTAATATAAAGAAACAAATGCATTTTAAACGTTTATACTTGATAAGTATGAGTCATCATCCTTGTTTGGAAAAAGATCACTGAGAAACCATACATCAATAAATTAAGACTATCAACTTCTTACATATGCTCATAAGTCACAATCAACCTCCCACCCCCTTTATATTTTTATTATTTTCATTTTTAAGCAATAAAAAAGAAAAGGAAATAAAGAAACAGACAGATGGGAAAAAATAGACATGAAAAAAAAGTCAAGATCAATATTTGCAATCATCTTTTCTAGTACGAGTTTTCTTTCTTGAGAACAATTGATAACGGAAACTTCAGGCATTTGTTCACATAGTTGATGTTTTTGTTTTTAAATGGGAATGAGATATCTTATATATACATAAAGGTCTCAAGAACCCAATAGCTTAAGCTTTTGGGCTCAAGTGGTATTTAATATATATGTATAAACTCTCTGGTGTACTTTCGTGGGCTTCAAATATGACTTAACTCCTTATCAACTAATATTAAAGTCAAAGATTCGATTTAGATGTAACAAGTGTATGAAATTGAAATACCTAAGAAGGTGATTGTAATGAATCAATATGTGATGGAGTACAAGGTTAAGGCTGTGTTGATTGTCAAGTTTGAGAAACACTGAGAAACCCTAGGTAGGAAGGTTATGTGCTATGATTGATTCCAAGCTTGAGGGGCATTGAGACAACCTAAACTACATAGAGGCAAAGTTAAATACTGGGCCTAAGTGCACTAAGACCATTCAAGACGTGAGGTTGAATCCAAGTTTAAGAGGCTTTGAGACAACATAAACTCATAGAGTAGCAAGGTTGAATGTCGAGCCTAAGGTGTATTGAGACCATCCAAGACATCAAGTTGCCTGACCTAAAAAAATTGTTGCTAAGACTTACTCTCATAGGAGAACTAAGATGGTGGGATGATTCACATATGAATAAAAAATCTCACATTATTAAAAAATGTGAATAAGATATCTTATATATACATAAAAGATCAAAGAATCAAATAATTTAAGCTTTTAGATTCAAATAATATCTAACATATATGTATAAATTTTCTAATGTGTTTATGTGAACTTCAAATGTGACTTATCTTCATACCACTCATTTCCATTAATTTTTAGGTCATTAACTTTGTGGTATATTTTGAGTTACCATCCACAAATAGTTACTTCCACAATTTATAAATAAATTCTACGCATGTGAACAATTTATCATGGATGAAATCATACTAATGTTTTTCTTATTGATTGTGGAAGTGCCTTTTTCTACGTTGTTGCCAATTGGGTCTTTAATAAATGCATCGAAAGTCTGATCATTTTATTGCTTTTCATTGACCATCTCAATTGAAACCCATTGTTCAATGTGTGGTTTAAAAGTAAGATGATGACAAGATCAAGAGACTTATAGCATAAAAGATATGATCCCCAAGAGTTTTTTTTTTTTTTTTTTGCTCACTACCCAAGAAGATTACAGATAGAGCATCCCAAAGAAACCATGAAGCAAAACACAAGAAATAGAAAGATAGAGGAGCCTCAGCTGAAGCATATCCTAATTAACCTGACAATACAAATAAAAAGGAAAAATGCTAATTGCCAAGAGATCAAAACCCCAAAAACAGCTTTATGATGGGAAGCAAACATAAAACCATAGTCATAACAAACAGAAACATCAAGATTCCATAACATCACACTTATTATACGTTAGTAAGCCCTTGTTAACTTTAGTTTAGATTGAGATGCTATTTGGAATTCCCTTGCCAGAGAGTCCAACTTCACCCGTTGGGTAGAGCAAAGTGTATGGTACATTGACAGGACCAACCCGATTCTTCAATTTCTTGTCCATGTTCATCTTTAAAATTTCTCCTTCAATTTCAGCAAGTCTCTTATTAAAAGCTTCAAAAGCTGCCAGTGGTACTGAATGTGTTGTCCAGCCAGGGGTTCGTTGTCCAAGATACACCTCATCTGATGGGTGCTTCGACAGAATTTCTACCACAGTAATGCCAGTGAGGCATTGTAGCTGTGGAGCCATTGTTCTGAAGAAAGCCCTCTCAGGGTTCCTTTCAAGCTCAGAATATTCAGGGGTGCCTTTCTCTGGCATGAACCTGCGGCTGAGTGTTGGACGATTTGGGTAGTAGCCTCCATAGGCGTACTGGCCAAAGTTGACCGCTGCATGGAGAGCAGACGCTATCCAAATGATAATGGTGCAAGATTCTATCAGCTCTTCACGAGTTTGCATTTTAGGCCACCATGGCTCATGTTTCTTGTCGCCATGACCTACCTCTCGGAGTTCCTTCCACCAGGCTTGAAGTTCAGGGTCCTCTTGAACCATTTTATCGGTCTCGTAGTAGAAGGAGCAATAGTCTCTGACCCATTTTTCTAGTGCAAACCAGATATTCAACCCATCAACAGCATATGGATAGTCTGTTATCAGTAGTCGAAGACCATGTTGGGAATTTTCATCATCAACTGCAATTCCTCTGAATATAGTAAATAAAAGACCATGTTAATTATTTCCATTAAAGCATATGTATTAACTAGTTAGCGAAAAGAGGGTTTGATTCATTTTTCACTAAGATTATATTTACCTTTTCTTGAGATCAGTGGGGAGTGCCTGATCCATGAAATTCCAACTCTTATAAATATGTGACGACATCTCCAAGGAATATTTTGACGGGTAAAACGTTTTCTCTAGCAATCCACCCGCATTCACAAGTATTTCCCTGGCCAATGCATTAATAGCCATCGTGTCACGATAGTGAGGGTGGAGAAGTTTATAAATTGGATGAATCACACTCAGCTGTCTGTTTGTTGCAATCACGAATGGCTCTAAAACTGCATGAGTGTTCAACCTGAGATCAAATTGAACGACACCATATTAACGACAAACTGATTACCAATTTGCTTGGTAAAAGATATTTAAGCTTTCTTTGACAGATCCTTATTACCAGTGGCTTATTAGCTGATGATGACCAGAATCATTCACAACTACAAAAGCTTTAGCAAACTGCCAAATAGAACCCTCAACTCCATGATCTGCTGGAGTGTACACCTTGCTAACAACGCCGAATTTATCTCCATCTAGATGTGGCAAGCTCAATTCAATTGCCACTGGCTTCAATGTGCTGTCACCTCTCAAGAAGAGAATTGTCCTAGATGCGTGAATCTTTGTTCCTGTAGTACTGTTTAGCCTCCTGAGGTAGGGTATCACTGAATCATGATGATCCAATATAAATAGCCTATTGCTCCCCAGTGCCTGTGCAATCATAATTCCTTTCTATTAGCTATAAAGTTGATAGTTCTTTGGAGATAAATTAACAAATTACCTCTTCTACACTGAGTCCTTCTAAGTTATACTCGATTTCTTCTTTGGTTATGCAACTGTTTTGGTGACCATAAACTTCAGGATCTAGTTTGCTGGTTGGAGGGAATTCCTGCAGTTAATTTTAGAGTTTTAAGTTGAGATCTAAAAACAGTGTAACCTGTATGTATCTCATTTCAATCCAATCACTAATTTACGACAACAGAAGGGCGTTCTTGGCAGGAGATCAGGCCATATTGTGGTTTTGTGTTTTCTAGTTTCATTGCAATATCATATATATTTCATGGAAAACATGGGAGACGGAGAGGCCATATTATGGTTTAAGCCTTACTTTTAGAAGACGAATGAGAAGGGGGTTCACTCCAGCAACCATTTCTCTGGCGAATTCTTCATCTGTTCTCCATGCAGTAGTCTTATTCTTCTCTGCTCCCAAGTCATTAAAATATTAAAATGAATATATGTTAAGACACAATATATAGTACTATGATTTTGAGCGACATTTAATCAATTCTTTTTACCTTTAATCACTTGAGGCACTGGAAATTTTAAGAGTTGTTTCCCGTCTCTCCGAAAAAATTCCTTCATCATTGGTAAAGGAATTTGACTCACAATCTGATTGAGAGCATTAGTAGGAAGTGGAAGTCCATTGAAGTAGAGATTGTCTAATTCCTTAAAGGAATCGATTTCATTAGGAGTAAGGTCAACAATAGCTTCAAGTAACGGAATGATTTGCTTAACTAAACCTTTCAGACCAAAAGCAACAAAGTCGGACGCCTTCAAGTTACCAAATTGCTCATCTCTAGGGACGTAAACGTTAAAAATTCTAAACGGTAGAAAACACCTGCTCTCAGTATTGGGATCTATAAAGATAAGAAGATTAAGAATCATATTAGACTCCAATAAAACTAATGCTTTGTTGTTTACTTAAAATGTAAAACTTTGCACCCGATGCATGCTTACCTTCATCGGTCCTCCAATGTGTTAATTACTTTATATATATATATATATATATATATATATATATATATTAAATGTAGTTTTCTATATATTGTCTAACCTGATCTTGATGGTGGTCGACTTGTTCTTCCTCTTCGAGGATAAGGATACTCCGCCGACCCTCCGAGAACAGGGCGAGCGTGTTCTGCACCCTTATCAGGATTCCCCAAATCATTGTAGCAGTCATAGTCATATACACGATCCCTTTTCTTGAGCTTTCTTTTCCCATCTCCTCTCAAGACCTTTAGCTCTTCTTCTCTGTACTTAAGCAGCGGTGCAGGCGTTACATGTGGAAGGTATGTCTACAAAAATTAAAAAAAAAAAGTTAATATATAACTCCTAGTAATTCAAGTTTTCATAACAAATTAATGTTGCTTATTACCTTGTTGGAGAAGAAAACTCTTGGTTTTTTATATTTTCTATCAGGATAAACCCAAGAGTTGCAAAGAAAGTGAATTCGACCTGCACCAGGAACATCTTCAAGAGTAATAGTTTTTAAGAAGAACTCAGCAGCATGATTATTTTGTAGGATGATAGCTCCGGGAGTTCCAATCTCCTCATCCCACTCAAAGGAAACCTTATACAAGGAATCGCCACAGGCTAGTGGAGTACATGTCAGGTTCCAGTTCTCCAAAGATTCTAACTTCCCAAGCTTTCCTCCGTTTTCATTTGCTTGAAAACAAACAAATTAACTTAATCAAAATTTTTTACTTTCTTACAAGAGTTAAAGTAAATAAACGCGAGAGAGAAGAACTCACCAGGGTCAGCATTGTCAGCACTGACGAGCTGCAAAGTAACTCCTTTTCCTATTAACTCAAAAACACTATCAGCTACAGTCGTATGGATGGTATTGAAGCCGAAAACATTATTTTTCACTAAAACAACAGTGCCTCTGATGATCTTATGAGATTTCTTCTTCCTGCTGGTTACCTCATGGACAACATCACTAGCAGCATTGAGAACACGCCCGAGAATCATTTTTTTTTCTTTTTTTTTTTGCTTTAGATTATATTTGGTGTGACAAAATGAATGAAATCTTGGGTTTATTTATATCCAAAGATTCACCTTACAATCTTAATTAACTCAAAAAGAAAGATAAACTGATGTTGTAAATCTCATTAAAATACAATTTGTGGAGACCTGCATTAATTTAAAAATATTATTTATTTTAATTTAAAAATTTTATGATTTTATTTCACAAAAATTAATTCACATATTTAAATTTAAATATTTACATATATATCATATCAAATTTTTAAAGCATTTTAATGTGAGATTGAAGTGTTATAAATTTTTTTGTTAAAACTTGATGTTTCCGTTGAACTCAATATAAAACATATAAATTCATCAAATTACACCAAACATTAAGTAAATCTAACACAAAAAACACACAAATCACAAAATCACATCAGATTATAGAGTTAATATCCACGACAAACCTAACACAAACTAAATAGATTTATTGAATCACACTAAATGTTAGATAAATTCAATACAAAACACACACAAATTATAAGTTCATACTAAACATTGAGATTTTAAATATGACACTTATGGTATAACATTTAGCTCTTATAAGAGTTTAAAAATAATTTTTACGATATAATACTTAGTTCTCGTTTGATTAATAATAAATCTGATATCATTTGTAGATATCTATATTTAATTTATAAAATATTATTTTTTTTAATTTAAAAATCTCATAATTTTATTTCATAAAAAATATTTTATAAATTTAAATTTAAATATATATATATATATCATAACAAATTTTTAAAATATTTTAATATAAAATTGAGGCATTACATGATCCATGTGACCAAAAAGAAGAATCCTGAGCATGCGTAGACACAATACTAACTGGGCCTACGATATTTTGTAGAAGAAGCTACAAATGGCTACAAGAGTGGAGCCCGTGCCATTCCGATCAATATGGAAGCGTCCGTGGTGGTTAAATTCTAGATGGCATGGGAGACTATTGGCATACGAGTGAAAGAGTAAATTTCCACGACTGACAATTGATCGTAGGCAATAATTAAAATTAGAGCTGTATCAGATATGGGGGAATAAAGAATATTTTATTTTTGTTTTTAAATTTTATATTATTTTTATTTTTATTTTTTAAAATTTAAATTTATAATTATTTTATTTTTATAGATATTTAATATATATAAATAATTTTTTATATCTATATTTTTAAAAAATTTAAAAAATATTAATTTTAATTAATTTAAAATAATAATTTATATTATTTAATAAAAATATATTTATTAAATATATAAAAATATATATGTTGGATATAAATATAAAATGAGTGTTATATTATTTTTTCTCATTTCTTACTTTAATAAAATTTTAAAATTATATATATTTTCATTCTTATATTTATAATATAATTTTTATTTTTATATTTTTTAAATAAAAAATTAAAATGTTCATTAATTATGTATAAAATTAATATTTCTAACTAAAATATCTGTCGCTTCAGCGAGACTTTGGTAGACTCTCTCGCATCATGTTTAATACGTCAGATAGGTTGTTGTGGAAAGTATTACCAAAATTTAAAAGACTTGGTGGCAGTTGTGTTGTGTCATTTTCAAGTATTTAGTATCAAAATATTTCTGAAAGCTTCTTTATGGATTTTTTTGGCCAATATATTATTATTATTATTATTATTACTATTTAAGTCATCAGTTTCCTATTAGTTTTGCTTTTATAATCAAGATTATTGATTAATTAACTATTATCTAGAGGAAATTAACCCAGCAGTTTTCTCCAACCTATTATATATAAGCTTGTACAAGACCAAGCTGATCAGTTTATAAATTAAATAATTCTTTCTTCGTTTTTTGTTTCTTTAGGTCTTGGGTTTAAAAATGATAAGCATTATAGCCAAAGGAGTGGAGCGCCTTCGTGTTCGTGTTCGTGTCGGTGTTTATTTTTTATTAAAATTAAAATTTAATACTTTATCCATAAATCATAATATAACTGCTAGCATTGCAGATGAATTTTTGTGACTTAATCAATACTTGTCTTATGCTAAACATTGCTCACGCATTGCAAACTATGCATGTGCCAAATATTTGCCACATATGCTCAGATATTTGAGGTTTTTATTTTTAAATTTGGATCCGAGTATTCATCTCCATTATTTTTTTAGGTCATTAATGGATTAATATATATTTTATCATCATTCACAAATAACTTCCACAATTTATAAATAACTTCTATGCATGTGAACTATTTTTCATGGATGAAATCCTACTAATGTTTTTCTTATTTATTGCGAAAGTACCCGTTGTTGTCAATTAAGTCTTCAATAAATGCATCGAAAGCCTGATCTTTTTATTGCTGTCACTAGACATCTAAATTGAAATCAATTATTCAATGTGATTTAAAAATGAGATCAAGATAAGATCAAAAGACTGATAGCATAAAAGATAAGATCCCAACATCATCTTTCTTTTTTTTGGTGGCCCACTAGCCAAGAAGATTACGATAAGGCATCCCAAAGAAACCACGGAGTAAAACACAAAGAAATAGAAGATAGAGGAGCCTCAGCTGAAGCATCCTAATTAACCTGAAAATACAATTAAAAACGAAATTTGCTAATTACTAAGAGATCAAAACCCCAAACATAGCTTTATTCGATCGGAAGCAAACACAAAACCATAGTTTCAATAACAAACAGAAACATCAAGATTCCATACCATCACACTGATTATACATTAGTAATGCCCTCATTAACTTCAGTTTAGATTGAGATGCTATTTGGAATTCCCTTGCCAGAGAGTTCAACTTCACCCGTTGAGTAGAGCAAAGTGTATGGTACATTGACAGGACCAACCCGATCTCTCAATTTCTTGTCCATGTTCATCTTTAATGTTCAGCTTCAAAAGTTGCAAGGGGTATTGCATCTCCTGTCCAGTCAGGGGTTCGTTGTCCCGGATAAACCTCAGCTTATGCGTGCTTCGACAGACTCAGGACAATTACAATTGCTGCAAATAATATGATACATGGGACAAAAAAAGAAGAATCTTAAGCATACGTAATCCCAGCTTACGTATGCACTATGACGAAAACATTCATGGATAAGAGGACCAATATTAATTGCCTGTAGTGTTCTTTTTCTCTCCGTTAATAATAAATAATAATGGCAGAACTTGATTTTATTCAGTATATTTCAATTTAAAATTCATCTATTGGGTTTTACTAAACCCCAAGTTTGTCTAAATGAAATTTCGAGATCGTAATTTTATATAATTTACAAAATTGGCTCGTTTTTTAAATTTTACTATTAAACCTTAGATTTTAATTAATTTTGAATTAGATTAAATGTTAATTTGGAAATAAAGATGGGATCTTCAAATTTGATTTGATGCACTAGTAAGGGTTCTGACCATTTTATGCTGGTTAAATGGATATTTGATTTTTGGGTCCAATTTTGTGTTTTAAACCAATTACCTTCTTATGATTTATTTTAGATTCAATTACTTTTGGTCTTTTTTAAAATATTTTAATATAAAATTGGGGGCATTACATGATCCATGTGACCAAAAAGAAGAATCCTAAGCATGCGTCATAAATTCAATGTTGACTTCTTTTCCCAACGAAAGAAGAAATTGAATTCATTGACTTTAGTATTAGCGACATAGAATAGATATTTCAATAAAAATATCTTCATATATTTATCCGAGAATCAATCATAATACCCTAAAGCTTAAAATTTAAAGTAAATAATATTCGGTAACCCCCAAAAAAAATTTGTACAATGGCAAAGTAAAACAAAAAAATTTATATTAGAAAAACATAAACTAAAAAAATTGTGTTCTACTTTGATTTTTTTTTTTCTGTTCGGTTTAGAAAAACATTAAAAAAATTAATTTGTTTACTGCAGGTTTTGTGTTGAAGCTGTGGTTTAGGAGGCATTAGACACAATATTAACTGGGCCTACGATATTTTGTAGCAGAAGCTACAAATGGCTACAAGAGTGGAGCCCCTGCCATTCCTATCAATGTGGAAGCGTCCGTGGTGGTTAAATTCTAGATGGCATGGGAGACTATTGGCATACGAATGAAAGAGTAAATTTCCACGACTGACAATTGATCGTAAGCAATAATTAAAATTAGAGTATCAGATATGGGGGGATAAAGAATATTTTATTTTTGTTGTTAAATTTTATATTATTTTTATTTTTATTTTTTAAAATTTAAATTTATAATTATTTTATTTTTATAGATATTTAATATATATAAATAATTTTTTATTTCTATAGTTTTAAAAAATTTTAAAAATATTAATTTTAATTAATTTAAAATAATAATTTATATTATTTAATAAAAATATATTTGTTAAATATATAAAAATATATATATTAGATATGAATATAAAATAAGTGTTACATTATTTTTTCTCTTCTTCTTACTTTAATAAAATTTTAAAATTATATATATCCTCATTCTTATATTTATAATATAATTTTTATTTTTATTTTTTTAATAAAAAAATTAAAATTTTCATTAATTATGTATAAAATTAATATTTCTAACTAAAATATCTGTCGCTTCAACGAGACTTTGGTAGACTCTCTCGCATCATGTTTAATACGTCAGATAGGTCGTTTTCTGGACATTTAAAACTAGTTGTGGAAAGTATTACCAAAATTTAAAAGACTTGGTGGTAGTTGTTATGTGTCAATTTCAAGTATTTATTATCAAAATATTTCTGAATTCTTTATGGATTTTTTTGGCCAATATATTATTATTATTTAAGTCATCAGTTTCCTATTAGTTTTGATTTTATAATCAAGATTATTGATTAATTAACTATTATCTAGAGGAAATTAGCCCAGCAGTTTTCTCCAGCCTAGTATATATAAGCTTGTACAAGACCAAGCTGATCAGTTTATAAATTAAATAATTCTTTCTTCGTTTTTTGTTTCTTTAGGTCTTGGGTTTAAAAATGATAAGCATTATAGCCAAAGGAGTGGAGCACCTTCGTGTTCGTGTTCGTGTCGGTGTTTATTTTTTATTAAAATTAAAATTTAATACTTTATCCATAAATCATAATATAACTGCTAGCATTGCAGATGAATTTTTGTGACTTAATCAATACTTTTCTTATGCTAAACATTGCTCACGCATTGCAAACTATGCATGTGCCAAATATTTGCCACATATGCTCAGATATTTGAGGTTTTTATTTTTAAATTTGGATCCGAGTATTCATCTCCATTATTTTTTTAGGTCATTAATGGATTAATATATATTTTATCATCATTCACAAATAACTTCCACAATTTATAAATAACTTCTATGCATGTGAACTATTTTTCATGGATGAAATCCTACTAATGTTTTTCTTATTTATTGTGAAGGTACCCTTTTCTACGTTGTTGTCAATTGAGTCTTTAATAAATGCATCGAAAGCCTTATCTTTTTATTGCCGTCACTAACTATCTAAAGAAAAGAAGAAACCCATTATTCAATGTGTGATTTAAAAATGAGATCAAGATGAGATCAAGATAAGATCAAGAGACTGATAGCATAAAAGATATGATCCCGACATCATCTTTCTTTTTTTTGGTGGCCCACCAGCCAAGAAGATTACGATAAGGCATCCCAAAGAAACCACGGAGTAAAACACAAAGAAATAGAAGATAGAGGAGCCTCAGCTGAAGCATCCTAATTAACCTGAAA
The DNA here is from genome assembly GCF_047325235.1 of Durio zibethinus. Lineage (NCBI taxonomy): Eukaryota > Viridiplantae > Streptophyta > Magnoliopsida > Malvales > Malvaceae > Durio > Durio zibethinus. The sequence goes on from NC_143175.1 coordinate 761,312, forward strand.
ATACAATTAAAAACGAAATTTGCTAATTACTAAGAGATCAAAACCCCAAACATAGCTTTATTCGATCGGAAGCAAACACAAAACCATAGTTTCAATAACAAACAGAAACATCAAGATTCCATACCATCACACTGATTATACATTAGTAATGCCCTCATTAACTTCAGTTTAGATTGAGATGCTATTTGGAATTCCCTTGCCAGAGAGTTCAACTTCACCCGTTAAGTAGAGCAAAGTGTATGGTACATTGACAGGACCAACCTGATCTCTCAATTTCTTGTCCATGTTCAGCGTCAAAAGTTGCAAGGGGTATTGCATCTCCTGTCCAGTCAGGGGTTCGTTGTCCCGGATACACCTCAGCTTATGCGTGCTTCGACAGACCCAGGACAATTACAATTGCTGCAAATAATATACATGGGACCAAAAAAAGAAGAATCTTAAGCATACGTAATCCCAGCTTACGTATGCACTATGACGAAAACATTCGTGGATAAGAGGACCAATATTAATTGCCTTTAGTGTTCTTTTTCTCTCCGTTAATAATAAATAATAATGGCAGACACGTGATTTTATTCAGTATATTTCAATTTAAAATTCATCTATTGGGTTTTACTAAACCCCAAGTTTGTCTAAATGAAATTTCGAGATCGTAATTTTATATAATTTACAAAATTGGCTCGTTTTTTAAATTTTACTATTAAACCTTATATTTTAATTAATTTTGAATTAGATTAAATGTTAATTTGGAAATAAAGATTGGATCTTCAAATTCGACTTGATGCACTAGTAAGGGTTCTGACCATTTTATGCTGGTTAAATGGATATTTGATTTTTGGGTCCAATTTTGTGTTTTAAACCAATTACCTTCTTATGAGTTATTTTAAATTCAATTACTTTTGGTCTTTTTTAATTAATCATAAAATTGTTCCAATCTTGGAAGCACATGTCAACCCCCAAGAGTCAAACTTCATCAAGGCCTAATCAAATAAAAAAGAAGTGTTTTAAATTTAGATTTTATCCATTAATTGTTTTTTTTATATATTTAAGATTGTTAAAAATTAAATTTTTATAACTGAAATTAGTTAAGAGTATAACATATTATCAATAGATCACACTGTTATTTATTTTTATGTATGTATAATGAGAGAATGGGAGAGATAATTTATTAAGAATGAAAGAAAATGACTTGAACTTTAGCTGTTAACCAAATGTAATTTAAACGAAAATTATTGGTTGGAATAATTTTTATTTGATTTTAAGCACTAATTAATTTGGTTATACAACCTTGGTAGAGAAAAATGCTTTCAAATAAAAAATCATAAATTTCATGCTAATACCATATAAGCAAATAGTCACTTAATATTTTATTAGACCATATTTCTTGAATTAAGTTATAGAATGTTTCATTGTTCACATAATTATTGGACTACCTTTTTTTATCTATCGTAAATTAAGTAATAAAAAAAGATATCCATGATGCATCAAGAGAGAGGAAAAATACAACGGATTGCATACCTTTGGAATCAAAAAACACAAACAGGTCAGTGTCACATAAATATTGCACAAATATGTTGGGACTTGACTGTAGACACATTTTTTTTTAAAATTTTGATAAAGATAATGAAATAAAAATAAATAATAAAGGCAAAAAATAATCCTAATAGAATTTTAAGACAAGGAGGATTGTATTTTGAAATTATGCTGCTAAGAGGATTTTTTATAAATCAAAATATAACGGATGAATAGATAAGTTTTTTTTTTTTTTGAAAAAAATGGTTTTTAGTTTTTGAATTTGGTTTAGTCCTTGCAATTTAATCTTTATATAAATCATTGATCACGTAATCAAAGGAGAATAGTAGACAAAGAGATAAAAATTTTCAAAGAAGGTTAGAGTTAGTATTCTGATAAATTTTTTTAGAAGGATTTTAATCGTAGTTTTAAGAATTTGATTAGGGTCTAAGTAGTGTTGTGAAGGATCTTAAAATATAGAGAGTTGATTTGGCCTTTTTGTTGAGATTTTTTTTTTTAAGAATTTTGAAAATTCCAAAAAATGGTTAAAGTTTCTGATGAAATTCAAAGTTTCCGACCACTTCCCGGTGAAAATACCCAGTTGTTGCTACATTTCAGTCAGTCTCCCAAAAATCAATAAAATTTTCAGATCCCGACAGACGTCCAGCCAAGTTTGTAGTATCTGGCGACTTCTAGAGAGAGAGTAGCAGAGAAAATGAAATGAAAAGAAAAGAGAGAGAAGTAAATATTCAAACGATTATATTTTAAAAGAGAGAAAATGAAAAAAAAATATTTAAGTGATTATGTTTTAAAAATTATTTATTTAAAAATATCTCAATAAAATTTATTTAAATTGATATATAATAACGATAAAATTTAATGATATCTTATAATTAAAAATTGAGTTTGATACACATAATTCTTGCAAGCATAATCTTCATTCTTAAAAATATTAATTAAATATAAATGATAAAAAAATTTTTACTTAAAAATTAATTACTAATTTCATTATAATTTAAATTTGATCAAAATTTAATATAAGTTAACTACAAAATAATACTTTATTTTTGAATTAAATATTCTTATATGATTTATTTTAAAATTAATTTTTTAAATATATTTTAAAAGATATATATTATACTATTACTCTTTAATAAAATCTAAATGAAATGAGATATATATATTTAATATTTTAATTTCATTTAAATTAAATAAAAAAATCTAAAATTCCACGTTATAATTTCAAATGGATTAGATTTTTTTAATTTTTTCTATTTTTTTCAACCGCACACAAAAACAAAGTAAGCACGTGAAAAAGTATGCTCTTTTGTCTTTTTGGTTGATGCAATATCTGGCAAATCAGACTGAGGACACTATTCCTGAAAAGTAGATAGACTTGGCCAAGTCTTCTTTGGCCAGACTTTCCATTAAAAAGGCAAATGATGCATTACCAAGCGCGTCCGATGCATTGAAAATTAATTTGTACCTATGATAAAATATTAATAATAATCAACTTACTTTCAATTGAAAAAAATAAAAAAAAGTAAATATTCAAATAATTATGTTAAAGTCACTTATTTAAAAATATTTTAATAAATTTTATTTAAATTAACATATAATGATGATAAAATTTAATGATATCTTATAACTAAAAGTTGAATTTAATATACACAATTCTTGTAAGCATAATCTTCATTCTTAAAAATATTAATTAAATATAAATAATAAAAACTTCTTTACTTAGAAATTAATTACTAATTTTATTATAATTTAAATTTGACCTAGATTTAATGTAAGTCAACTACAAAATAATACTTTATTTTAAATTAAATACTCTTATATGCTTTTTTTTAAATGAATTTTTTAAATATATTTGAAAAGATATATATTATACTATTACTCTCTAATAAAATTTAAATGAAATAAAATATATATTTAATATTTTAATTTCATTCAAATTAAATAAAAAAAATCTAAAATTTCACGTTATAATTTCGAATGGATTAGATTTTTTTAATTTTTTTTATTTTTTTCAACCGCACACAAAAACAGAGTAAGCACGTGAAAAAGTATGCTCTTTTTGGCTTTTTGGTTGATGCAATATCTGGCAAATCAGACTGAGGACCCTATTCCTGAAAAGTAGATAGACTTGGCCAAGTCTTCTTTGGCCAGACTTTCCAATTAGGCAGCATGATATCGAATTAATTACATGTTTACTATAAAGAATGGTCTTTTTTTATTATATTTTGAATAAATTTAGCTTATTTATTTCTTGCTTTCTATCAGTTTAAGAATTCTGATATATCATTTACGGCATATCAAAGAAATTGATGTTGGTGTTAATTTGTCGATTGAGTAATTAAATCATACGCAATGATGAAAACATGGTCGCCCGCTCCAGAATTGGGTGAACTTTCTCGCAGCATGTTTAAACGTTGGGTATAGTTTTGTCTTTTGTGGAAATTACTACCAAAGTTCAAAAGAGTCGGTAGAACAAAAAAAAAAAAAAAAGTAGGTAGGAGTTGTTTTGCGTTCATATTTTCAAGCATTCCAGCAGAACTGTGAAATAAATATTTCTTTTGCCAAAATCTTGTTTTATTATTATATCGATTCAGTCATCAATTTCCAATTAGTTTTGCTTTTATTCAATCAAGATTATTGATTAATTAACGATTTGTCTTGAGGAAATTAACCTGTCAGTTTTCTCCATCCTAGTATATATACGCCTGTACAGGATCAAGATCATCAGTATATAAATTATATAGTTCTTTCTTTTTTTTTTTTAGCTTTTGAGTTAAAAAAAGTTAATATTTAATATTTTGTCAGTATAAAATTATAATTATATAAATAAAATTAAAAAACTGACACATATCATTTAAGATATATTTAAAAAAATAAAAATTTAATTAAAAAAATAAGACATGTATGGTTTTTTAATTTTATTTATGTAATTATAATTTTATATTGCCAATATATTAAATATTTACCCTTAAAGAAAATAAGCATTATATAACCCAAAGAGTACAATATTTTTGTTATTGGATCGGTGTTCAGTTTTTTTTATTGAAATTAAAATTTAATATTTTATCAATAAATCAAAATATAACTGTTAGCATTATATATGAAATTTTGTTAACTTAATCAATAATCTTCTTATGCTAAACAGTTGCTCACACATTGGAAACTATAAATGTGCCAAATATTTGCCACATTTGCTCATATATTTGAAGTTTTTGTTTTTAAATTTGGGTCCGAGTAGTCATCTCCAATATTTTTTGGGTCATTAGCTTTTTTATATATTTTGAGTCACCATCCACAAATAATTACATCCACAATTAATTTATAAATAAATTCTATGCATGTGAACAATTTACCAGGGACGAAATCATACTAATATTTTTCTTATTTATTGTAGAAGTGCCTTTTTCTTCGTTGTTGTCAATTGGGTAGTTAATAAATTCATCGAAAGCCTGATCTTTTTATTGCTGGTCACTAACCATCTGAATTGAAACCCATTGCTCAATGTGTGATTTAAAAATGAGATGATGATAAGATCAAGGGACTGAGCATAAAATATATGATCCCAATATTATCTTTCTTAGTTATTTTTTTGGTGGCTCACTAGTCAAGAAGATTACAGATAGGGCATCCTTAAGAAACTATGGTAGCAAAACACTAGAAATGGAAGATAGAGAAACCTTAGCTGAAGCATCCTAATTAACCTGACAATACAAATAAAAAAGAAAAATGTTAATTGCTAAGAGATCAAAACCCCAAACACAACTTTATTCGATCGGAAGCAAACACAAAACCATAGTTATAGGAAACAGAAACATCAAGATTCCATAACATCACACTGATTATACATTAGTAATGCCCTAATTAACTTTAGTTTAGATTGAGATGCTATTTGGAATTCCTTTGGCAGAGAGTCCCACTTCACCCGTTGGGTAGAGCAAAGTATACGGTACATTGACATGACCAACCCGATTCTTCAATTTCTCGTCCATGTTAATCTTTAATATTTCTCCTTCAATTTCAGCAAGTCTATTTTTAAAAGCTTCAAAGGCTGCAAGGGGAATTGCATCTCTTGTCCTGTCAGGGGTTCGTTGTCCAAGTTACACCTCATCTGATGCGTGCTTCGACCGAATTTCTACCACAGTAATGCCAGTGAGGCATTGTAGCTGTGAAGCCATTGTTCTGAAGAAAGCCTTCTCAGGGTTCCTTTCAAGCTCAGTATATTCAGTGGTGCCTTTCTCAGCCATGAACCTGCGGCTTAGTGCTGGACGATTTGGGTAATAGCCTCCATAGGCGTACTTCCCAAAGTTAACAGCCGCATGGAGAGCAGACGCTATCCATATGATAATGGTGCAGGATTCTATCAGCTCTTCACGAGTTTGCATTTTAGGCCACCATGGCTCATGTTTCTTGTCACCATGACCCACCTCTCGGAGTTCCTTCCACCAAGCTTCAAGTTTAGGGTCCTCTTGAACCTTTTTATCCGTCTTGTACTAGGAGGAGCAATAGTCTTTAACCCATTTTTCAAGTGCAAACCAGATATTTAACCCATCAACAGCATAGGGATACTCTGTTATCAGTAGTCGAAGACCGTGCGGGCAATTTCCATCATCAACTGCAATTCCTCTGAATATAGTAAAGAAAGACAATGCTAATTATTTCCATTAAAGCATATATATATATATATATATATATATATATTACTTAGTTAGCTAAAAGAGGATTTGATTCATTTGTCACTTATAAGATTATCTTTACCTTTTCTTGAGATCAGTGGGGAGTCCCTGCTCCAAGAAATTCCAACTCTTATAAATATGTGACGACGTCTCCAAGGAATATTTTGACGAGTAAAATGTCTTCTATATAATTCCATCTGCATTCACAAGCAGCTCCCTGGCCAATGCATTGATAGTCATCGTGTCACGATAGTAAGGGTGGAGAAGTTTATATATTGGATGAACCACACTCAGCTGTCTGTTTGTTGCAATCACGAATGGCTCTAAAACTGCATGTGTTCAACCTGAGATCAAATTGAACGACACCATATTAACTACAAACTGATTACTAATTTGCTTGATAAAAGATATTTAAACCTTCTTTGACAGATCCTTATTACCAGTTACTTATTAGCTGATGATGACCACAATCATTCGCAGCTACAAAAGCTTTACCAAACTACCAAATAGAACCCTCAACTCCATGTTCCGCTGGAGTGTACACCTTGCTAACAACACCGAATTTATCTCCATCTGAATGTGGCAAGCTCAATTCAATTGCCACCGGCTTCAATGTGCTGTCACCTCTCAAGAATAGAATTGTCCTAGATGCATGAATCTTTGTTCCTGTATGATCCAATATAAATAACCTATTGCTCCCCAGTGCCTGTGCAATCATAATCCATTTCATTTAGTTAGAAAGTTGATAGTTCTTTAGAGATAAATTAACAAATTAATTACCTCTTCTACACTGAGTCCCTCTAAATTATAATCGATGTGTTCCTTGATTATACAACTGTTTTGGTGACCATAAACTTCAGGATCTAGCTTGCTAGTTGGAGGGAATCCCTGCAGTTGATTTCATAGTTATAAGTTTACATTTAAAAACAATTGATTCCTTGGCAAACATGGGAGACAGAGAGGCCATAATGTGGTTAAAGCCTTACTTTGAGAAGACGAATGAGAAGAGAGTGCACCTAGCAACCATTTCCCTGGCAAATTCGTCATCTGTCCTCCATGCAGTAAGCTTATTCCTCTCTGTTCCCAAGTCTTTAAAATATTAAAATGAATATATGGCTATTCAAAATATATAGTACTATGTGAAGTCATAGATTAATTTTGAGCTCTCAAAGCCAATATTTAAGCTGTCATTTTGCAATATTTAAACAATTTTTTTCACCTTTAATCACTTGAGGCACTGGAAATTTTAAGAGCTGTTGCCCATCTGTCCGAAAAACCTCCTTCATCATTGGTAAGGGGATCTGACTCACAATTTGATTGAGAGCATCTGTAGGAAGTGGAATTCCATTAAGGTAGAGGTTCTCTACTTCCTTAAAGGAATCAAACTCATAAGGAGTAAGGTCAACAAAAGCCTCAAACAACGGAATCATTTGATTAACCAAGCCTTTCAGATTATAAGCAATAAAGTCTTGACGTTTTCAAGTGACCAAATTGCTCATCTCTAGGGACGTAAACGTTAAAAAAACTGTCCGATAGAAACCTCCTGCCCTCTGTCTTGGGATCTATAAGGAGAAGAAAATTAAGAATCATATTAGAATCCATCTCTATAATTACCAGTCTACACTTCATATGTAATACATTGTACCAGATGCTTCAATAATTTGTTCCATAAGCTGGATTCAAACCCATTCATCGGTCCTCCAATGTCATACTTTTTCTATATAATCTTGAATGTAATTTTCTATTGTCTACCCTGATCTTGATGGTGGTCGACTTGTTCTTCCTCTTCGAGGATAAGGATACTCAGCGGACCCTCCAAGAACAGGGCGAGCGAGTTTTGAACTCGTATCAGGATTCCCCAAATCATTGTACACAGCATAGTCATAGACACGATCCCCAAATTTGAGCACTGCTTTCCCATCTCCTCTCAAGGCCTTTAGCTCTTCTTCTCTGTACTTACGCAGCGGTGCAGGCGTTTCATGTGGAAGGTATGTCTACAAAAATAATAATAATAAATTTATTTAATACTATAACTCTTAGAAATTTAAATTTTCATGACAAATTAATGTTGCTTAATTACCTTGTTGGAGAATAAAACTCTTGGATTTTTATATTGTTTATCAGGATAAACCCAAAAGTTGCAAAGAAAGTGAATTCGACCTGCACCAGGAACCTCTTCAAGAGTAATAGTCTTTAAGAATAATTCAGCAGCATGATTATTTCGAAGGATTATAGCTCCTGGAATTCCAAGCTCCTCGTCCCACTCAAAAGAAACCTTGTACAAGGAATCGCCACCGGTTAATGGAGAGGTAAATGTAAGGTTCCAGTTCTGCAGGGCTTCTAACTTCCCAAGCTTTCCTCCGTTTCCATTTGCTACGTACAAAAAGAATTTAGTGGCAAAGCATAATGGCTTTTGTATCAAAGCATTGATAGGGCCCTGAAGATCATATATGTGAAAGCGAGATAATTTATTTCAATGAATAGAAAAATGAATAAAATTAAAGAAAAGCGAGAGAGGAAAGAGAAGTTAAGGCAAAGTCGAATAAAGAACGCGCACCAGGGTCAGCATTGTCTCCACTGACGAGCTGCAAAGTGACTCCTTGGCCTAGCAACTCAAAACACTATCAGCTACAGTTGTATGGATGGCATTGAAGTCCAAAACATTATTTTTCACTAAAATAACAGTGCCCCTGATGATCTTCTCGGATTTCTTGGTCCTGCTGGCTACCTCATTGACAACATCACTAGCAGCATTGAGAACACGCCCGAGAATCGTTTTTTTTTTTGGAATATATTTGGTGCTTTGGATGTGGCAAAATGAATAAAATGTTGGGTCAAGTTATAGCCAGAGATTCACCTTACAATTTTAATTAGCTCGAAAAGAAAGATAAGATGTTGTAAATGCCTCACGGAAAATATGATTCATGTGGCCAAAAAGAAGAATCCTAAGCATGCGTAATCCATGCTTACGTACATCATGTGCATGGGAGCAGGGATGGAAACATTTGTGGGACGAAAGGACCACCATGAATAACCTTTTCTTTTCTTTTGAAGGATATCCTTATCACTTGTTATTAAATCATTTCAGTTATAAACAGTTTCCTAGCTACAAATATTAGTTTTGTTTTCTGGTCCAAAAAATATTAGTTTTGTTTTTATATTAAATCAAGATTTTTGATTAAGAGTACATTATTTTATTAACAGATTAAGTAATAAAAGAGATAATCTATTTGGAATGAAAAAAAATGCCTTGAATTTTAAGTGGCTAACCAAATGTAATTTAGACGATGTTATACATTGGAACAATTTTTATTTCATTTTAATCACTATTTAACTGATTTATACAATCCAGATGTAGAAAAATACTTTCAAATAAAAAATTGTAAATTTCATGTTAATATCATATCATATGGAGATTTTCACATAAAATATTAATGGCCACCTTTCATGAATTAAGTTATAGGCTGGTAGTGTTCACATAATACTGGATCACTTTTTATCATAAATTAAGATAATAAAACAAAAGATAAATAGATATTTATTCTGAAAAAAAAAAACTTTCACTAACCCAAGTGGATAAATGTCATATAAATATTCCACAAATATGATAGGAGTTGGGACCATCTAATAAGATTGTACCTTATGCCATCATATTAAATTATTATATATCACTTTACTTTTTCAATCGTGCTAGATTTAAGTCATGATAACTCAATCCTATCTAAATATGCAGGTACAATTCGATGTGATAATTAAAATAATTATAATTATTTCCTAAAGTATAACTAGCCGTTTTGATTATTTCCTAGAGCACGAAAAAGCATGAGAAAAAAATACAATGGATTGGATGTGCTTGTGAATCAAAGAACAAATCAACACCCAACTTTGGGACCAGCTGCTTGGATTTTCGAGGATGGCAAAGAGCCTCGAGATTCATGTTCGTATCTACGACTTTTTCTAATATGAACAAATTGATCACCCATTGGTTTTCTCCTAGTATATGCTTTTAGTGGACCAGCATCACTTTATAAATATATATAACTCTTTCTTCATTTTTTTTGTTTTTTTTCCCTTTTGCTGTTGGGTTCAGAAAACGATAAAAAAACTTTTGTCGACAAACACATTAGTTTTGCATGTTTTGTGTTGAATGCTGGGGTTTATGTGGCAATAGACTCAATTTTAGGTAGGATATGTCTGGGAACGTATAATTTTTGTAGCAGAAGCTATGTCCAAACGAGGAAGCCCCTCCCATTCTGATCAATGTGGAAGCGTGGAAAAGTTTTGCATGGCATGGGAGACCATAATTGGCATACGAAAGAAATATTGGAGTAAATTTCCAAGACTGACAATTGAGTGTGAATCCATTACTGACCGTTACGTGTGAATGTGCTTTGTTAGAGTACATCAATTTCCAGGGCATATTTACGTTTGTGCAGGGGTTGTGGGGCAGGACTAGCCTCGTTGCAGGTGAGTTTTTGTACTGAGTTAATCACTACGCTTGTTTTACTCAACATACTTGCTCACTCATAACAAAAGTGTCAAATATTTGCAATTTCTTGCTATCGAATTCATTGGCAAATTTGCTCACGGTTCATTTAATGTTTTTGTTTTCAAAATTCTAGTCATGAAAGTCATTTTAAGCTTTCCAGTACTTAGTGTTCATCACGAAAAAATTTCGAGGAGGATAAAGCAAAAAACCATGTGAATGGTGCACAAACACGTCGGATTTTGGGACCGTGTAATAAAATCGATCGTACGTGGGGGGGCCAACATGTAAAATCATTTTCGCATGGCCTTTTCAATGGAACTCGGATGAAATTAATAACAATGTGACCATTTAATTTTCAAGCAAAGACCTGATCATAAGTTATATGTTGGTGGTACAACGAATAATGTTCAAAGTTGTTAAAATATTATAGAAGTCAATAAAATTGATTTGTTGCACTAATAGCAACATTTATTTGTAATTATAATACAATAGTATAATCAATTAAGTAGGAATAAACAGTAAGGAATGATTGCCCTTCGTAAAGAATTTGAAGAAGCATCAGATTGAGACGCTGTTTGGAATTCCCTTGCCAGTAAGTCCACCTTCACTAGTAGGACAGAGCAGAGTGTATGGCATATTGACTGGACCAACACGATTCTTCAATTGCTTGTCCTTGTTCATCTCTGCAATTCTTTCTTCAATTCCTGAAAGCCTCCTTCGGAATTCCTTAAAAGCTGCAAGTGGTGGTTCATCTAACGTCCATTCAGGTGTGTCTCTTTGCCCAAGATAAACCTCATCCGATGAGTGCCTCGACAGAATTTCTATCAAGGAAATTCCAAGGAGAGTCTGCAGCTGAGCAGTTATTGTTTTCAAGTAAACCTTTTCCGGTTTGGATTCGAGCTCAGCATATTCAGGAGTGCCTTCCTCAGGCATGAACCTGCGGCTCATACTTGGGCGGTTGGGGAGGTAGCCTGCATAAGGATATTGGCCAAAGTTAATTGCTGCATGGAGAGCAGAAGCCACCCATATGATGATGGTGCAAGAATCTATAAGCTCTTCACTAGTCTGCATTTTAGGCCACCATGGCTCATCTTTCTTGTCACCATGACCCTCCTCTCGAAGTTCCTTCCACCAGGCTTGAAGCTCGGGGTCTTGCTGAACCATTTCATCCGTCTTGTAGTAGAAGGAGCAATAGTCTCTGACCCATTTTTCAATTGCAAACCAAATCTCCAATCCATCATTAGCATATGGATAGTCTTTTATCAGTAGGCGAAGACCGTTTGATGAATTCTTATCATCAACTGCAACTCCTCTGAACAGAGAAGATGGAAGCATGGCATTTCCATCAAAAAATAACTAAAATGTACCACAAAATTTCTAATTAAAAGCTTTATATTTTGTAGGATCTGATTCAACGTCAGACTACCTCATAAAATTTCGTAGGATCTGACTCTGACAGGGTGAAGTCTAGCAATTAAATATTCCAAATTAATTAGTATCTGAATTGAGATTTGATTCATATCTAGAATCATTCTTGAACCATGTACCTGTTCTTGAGATCTTTGGGAAGTGCCTGTTCAAGAAAATTCCAATCCTTATATATTACTGACGACATTTCCATGGCATATTTTGCTGGGAAAACTGTACATTCTAGGATTCCACCTCCATTAATCAGAATCTGCCTGGCGAATGCATTTATGTTCATTGTGTCACGGAAGTGAGGATGGAGAAGCTTATGAATTGGATGAACCACACTAAGCTGCCTGTTCGTCGCAATCACAAATGGCTCAATTACTGCATGAGTGTTCAACCTGCAACCAAATTAAAGGCATAAGCATAAATCCCCTCTCAAATCGAGCTAATCATTGTATAATTGGTATATAATTATGTGTAAGCCTTCTTCGGCTGATAGCCATACCAATGGCTTATGAGCTGATGAACACCAGAGTCATTGACAGCCACGTAAGCTTTAGCCAGCTGCCATATGGAACCTTCAACTCCATGTTCTGCAGGTGTGTACACCTTGCTAACAGCACCATATTGATCCCCATTTGGATGTGGTAAACTCAATTCAATTGTCAATGGCTTCAAAGCCCCGTCATTCCTCAAAAGCAAGACGGTCCTAGACGCGTAAGTCTTTGTTGTAGTAGAGTTTATCCTCCTGAGGTATGGCATAATTGTGTCATGATGGTCCAATATGAATAATCTGTTGGTTCTCAGTGCCTGTTCAACCAAATACTTTCAAGTTAGAATGATTTAAAAACAAATAAAAGTTGAATCCGATGACAATAACTCTCAAGTATTCATACACTGTCCTTTTGAATGGAATCAAGAAATATACAAAACATTACCTCTTCTATGGTGAGTCCCTCTAGGTTGTGCTCAATGTTTTCCTTGGTTATGGCACTGTTTTGATTACCATATACTTCAGGATCTAGATTGCTTGTTGGAGGAAATTTCTGCAATTAAGAATTAAAAATAAATAAAAATTAGAAGACTTTAATATAATCTGTTAACCATTGAAGATCAAGTGGAGGAAAAGAATTTAATTCGAGCTCTGAGATACATTTTTAATGTTTTTCTATTTGTTTTCCTTCGATCTGCTTCCTTGACAAACAATAGGAAAAATAGAAATTCAGAGTGGTGCTTAAGCTTACTTCAAGAAGACGAATGATAACAGGGTCGATTCCAGCAAGCATTTCTCTGGCGAATTCTCCATCAGTTCTCCATGCAGTCCTACTGTCTGCTCCAATTCATTAAAATATCGAAGTAAATGGTAATGAACATTAGTAAATATGTGAAAAGTCAAAGACATTTAACTCTCAAATTAGCATATATTTGATGCATTCCTTGAATCACTTGAGGCACAGGAAACTTCAACAGTTGTTCCCCGTCAGTTCGAAAAATTTCTTTGAGCATTTCCAAGGGGATGTTCTTGATTATATTATCAAGCAAGGGGCCAGAAGGAAGCTTAACTCCTCCATAGTAGAGTTTAAGCACATCCTCAAATGAGTCGAATTCATTACAAGTGCGGTCAGTTAGATCTTCTAGCTCAGATATAATGAATTGAACTACAGACTTTAGTGCATAAGCAAGAACATCGGACATCTTCAAGTGTCCAAATCGTTCATCTCTTGGAACATAAATGTTTAAGCTCATAAGAAGTGGAATCCTGCTCTCAGTGTTATGATCTGTTAATTATTGGAGTAAGAAAACATTGTCAGACACGAAATATAAATTCAAAACAAGACAAATGATTATTGATTCCTTAATCCAGATCAATGTAATGTCTTACCCGATCTTGTTGGTGGTCTGCCTGTTCTTCCTCTACGAGGATAAGGGTACTTGGGAGATCCTCCAAGAACAGGGCGGGCGTGCTCGAGACCCTTATCAGGATTCCCCAAATCATTGTAATAAGCATAGTCATAGACACGGTCCCATTCTTGGAGCTCTCCTTCCCCATTTCCTCTCAAGGCCTTTAGCTCTTCTTCTCTGTATTTACGTAGTGGCTCTGGCATATCATGTGGAAGGTATGTCTAGAGAAACATCAAACATTTGTTAGAGGTATAAATGAGCGAACTTTGCTATGTTCATAATCTATTTATTTAATTAATGATCTAACGAACATAAATGAACAGAAAACGGATCTATTCAATAAAAGTATTTAAGTATATACCTTGTTAGTGAAGAAAACACGATCTTTGTGATATTTCTCGTTGGGATAAACCCATGAATTGCAAACAAAGTGAATCCGACCATGACCTGGAACATGTTCAAGAGTGACAGTCTTGAGGTAGAATTCACTGTGATGATTATTTTTAATCAGTACAGCTCCAGGTGTTCCAATTTCCTCATCCCATTCGAAGTTGACCCTGAATATAGATTCCCCTGCTAGTGGACAAGCTCCTGTAGAATTCCAATTCTCCAAATATGCTGGTTTTCCAAGCTTTCCTTGCAATCCATTAGCTACCAACACAATATCAAAGTTAAGGCCTTTAAACAAATTTTTTTTTTTACTTAATCTGCAAACAAAGTAAAAAAAAAATTACTACGAGCCATGTCTTATATAATCGAATCATTGGTTAATTTCGACCAATTCATGATAAAAAAAAAAGCTGTTAAATCCAGCAAACAAATTTGATTTTATATTATTCATGATTAATATATATATTAATAAATTGAAAGTAATTATGTAAAATAGGATATGTAAAAGAAGAAGAAAATGGGAAACTTTAGGGAGAAAAGAGAGACCAATTAACATTGACATTGACTTGGACTTGGTCATTCTTGAATTAGGAGACTTGAGACCCCCAAGTCTTTATGATTTTCGTAGCGAAGCGACCCCAGCTGCATTGATAAATTTTTTTTTCATTTTGATTGAATTATTATAGGATTATAATAAAAAAAAAAGATGAAATGCATATTTCTCTATTGAACTATATCATTTTTATTGCATTGGCACTTATATAATAAAAAGTTATAATTAAATATTTAAAATTTCGTTACATTCGACACTTCAATCCTCTTGACTAACACAGTTAGTCCAAAGATAATATCATTTTTTAAGGCCGATGATTAATTACCAAATATTAGGGGAATTCCTAGTCAACACTACATCATATTAGGGTCCATCACCAAATTAGTATTAGAAAAATATAAAAAAATTTATTTAAAAAAAGAAAAATTTTAAAATATATGTAATTTTAAAAAAAATAAAAATTCAAAAAGTATGATTTTAAAAAAAAAAAAATCAAAATATGGATTAAAAAAAGAATATATAAGTAAAAGATTTTTTCTTATGTTCTCTTTTATAATTTCAAAAATTAAAAATAAAGAGGCCTTTTTGCTATGTATTATGATTTTATGAATGTTTTTAATATATCATCCTTGGATTAAGGTATTAATCAAAAGAGATAAAATGGTTGATAGAATAAAACCTTCGGTATCTAATTGTAATTTTTTATTCTATAAACATTAATATAACAAAAGTAATATAATTCGAAAAGCAAATTAATATTTAATCTTAAAAAATAACAGGTGAAAGGCCCTTGAATCCATTGCCAAACAAACATGAAAGGGAAGCACAAGCATTGTTGTCCTGGATGGATGAAGAATAAAACACAGTAAATTGTTTCATTAAAAACAAACAAGTGGAAAAGCAAAGATAGAGAAATATAGTTGTAACATTTAATTAGCTTTGACTTGTATAGAATTTCACGTTGATTTTAGGTTTTGAATTGATCACATTGCCATGTCTTTTAATTGGAGATAGCTACATGACTAAGTCAGTAGATTTGTTTAATTGGAGATGTGTAGCTAAATTTTTTGTCATTCACCATCATTATATCTAACTGCTGGGGGCTCCATTTCCTTAAAACTTTTTCCAGTGTTTTATTTATTTATTTATTTTTATTTTCATACCTCGTGATGCACGAGTGGAGCTATTTTCATCACTTGAAAAGATACCTGTTTTTTGTAAAATAAACTTAAATCTTATGAAGTTAAAGGTTCATATTAGATCAAATTATAAGACAGAATGATAAGACAAAAAAATAATATAAAAAAATAAAAAAATATAAAATATTTTGTATTTTTATGATGATATGAATTATAATAAATAATTTTTATTTAAAATATTTTAAAAATATATAAATTATCAATATTTTATATTATATTAATATGAATTGTAAAATTTAGTTTAGATAGATAGATAGAATGTACGGTGTTCTAACCATAGTTTGATCGAAAGGTTAAGCGGAAAAAATTCCTGTCGGGTATGGGGGGAGTGAAAACTGTTACCAGCTAGTAAACCAAAAAGAAAGCAAATACTATAAATTAATGGCATCAACAAAACTAGCTTTTGTTTTGACTTTAGACAAGACAGACATGCTTGATATCTTATTATTTTTCAGGATTTTAGGATGAAACAAAAGCAGGAAAGAAGCAAAATTTATAAAAAAAAACTCACCACGGTCACCATTTTCAGCACTGATAAGTTGCAAGGAAACTCTTTTCCCTAACAACTCAAGAACCCCATCAAGAAAAGATTCATGGAAATCATTGAAGTCCAAAACGTTTTTTTTCATCAAAACAACAGTGCCCCTGATCTTCTCCGGTTTCACCATCGTCTTGCTCCCACTGTCACCACCGCCGGCGGCCGCGTTGAGTTGCAATGATTTGCTTCTGTAGGAAGAAAAAGAATATGAAGAAGATGATGATGATGTTGGTTTAATCGAATGGTTGAATTTGATAATTTTAGATAAAGGGGTTTGGGCCATGGAGGAGAATTTGTAGCGAAAAATTGGCCTAGACAGCTTTACCCCTATGTGGAACTGACAGGGAAGCTTCATTTTTGTGTTCGTATGGGATCGGAGAGTTTCTGTTAAATTTCCCTCCAATTGAAAACTTGGTTGAGAGTATAAAGCACTTTGGTCTTTATGCTTTTTATCTTATCGAATAAGTTCTCTCTTTTGAGATTGACCTAAAAGAAATTAACTCACTTCGAAGATTTTTTTTTTTAAATTTTCTTAGTTATATAATTTCTATTTTTTTGGGGTTATTTGAGAAACATGGAACCTTAATTACTTGGTAGGCAATAATTTTTGGAATTTAATTTTAGATCATAATGTAAGAACTATTTATTTTACATGATCATTGAACCAAAACTTGAATATGTCATATTTTGTAGATATTTTATTATGACAACTTATACGAAATATTATAGGTGAAATTTATGAAAGTTTTTATTAGAAATGAGTAAATAAAAATTTTTTAAAAAAATTCAAACCAATAGATTAATGAATTTAATGTAAAAATCAATAATATGTAAAAAAAATATTACAAATATTATTTATAGATGTCCTATTTAGTTTGAGGTGTTTTTTAATTTAATTTTAGGATTTTAGTATTTTATTTAATTTAAAATTATTTATTTTGTTAATTAATTGATTTATAATTTAAAAAAAAAAGAAAAAAATTTGATTCAGTTTGAAATATAATATTTTAATTGAAAAAGGAATGTATTAATTTGATAGGTGTACTTGGATTAAAAATCTAAAATTGACTTTGACTAGGAGATTGAAACCAAGAAAACCTTTTTTTTGTTGTGATTTGGATTAGAGACCTATAAAAAAATCTCATTAGGATCAATTAGATACAAGGAAAAATCAATAAGAAAAAAATCAAGAAAGAAAGTGTAAAAAAAAAATTAGAAAAATTAAAAGTTTTTTTTAATAATCTTTTTTGGTGTTTTGAGTTTAGATAATTAGGAATTTCTTTTAAAGGTTTTGTATTAAGAAAAGAAATTAAGAAGAAACACAAAAGGGAGGCATTCAACAAAAAGTTTTAATAGCAAAATTTCGAGGGTTTTAGAGAAACAATAAATAAGACAAGGTAATTTCTACTTTTTTTCTTCTTTATTTGTATATTTATTTATGTTACTTAGTTGTTTCTCTTTTTTCTTTTATGCATATTTAAAATAACTTTTTTTATAATAAATTCATGATTCCTACAAAATGATTAGATGATTTAAATCTTAAATTATGAATTCTCCAAATGATTGGAGAATTTCATAATAATTTTTTTGGTAAAAAATAAAATAAAATTTTAATCTTACTAAACGATTGGAGGATTCAAATGCCTTTTAAATCTTACCAAACTATTAGAGGATTTAACGACTTTTTTTCCAAAAGAAATTTTCAAGGTTTTCAAATAAAAATCCTACCAAACAACTGAGGGATATGCATTGATATAAAATTTTATCAAATAATTGGAGGATTTTATTGTTTGCTTTCAAAAAATAATATTTTAGAAAATATTTTAATGAATCTGACGATAAAATTTTTTCAAAGTAGGACACAATTTTCCATGAATATTCCTAAAGTGAAAAAATTATCTTAAATTACTACCAAACGATTGGAGTAACTTTAAGATTAATTTCTAATATTAAATTTACTTGGTAAAAATATAAACGTGTTTAAAGGCTTGGATAACACGAAATCAAACTAATACCATTTTTCGATAGGCATTGTGATGGTGCTATGATCTTCTTTACATGTTCTTGTACTCTCAAACCTAGATATGATTTTGTATACATGAATTTAACTTTTAAAGACACCTAAGTCAAGGTTGGGATTGTTCTTTAAAATGAGATAGATTCAATATGTGGCTAATCGTACCTAAATAAAAAAGATTAATGGCGACTCCTTAAAATCAAATCTAGTGATAGGTTTATGGATCTATAAGTTATGACAGTTTAGTGACTCCACTGGGGATAGTTGAAAGTCAAGCGAGTAAACTCATGTTATCCAAAGCCTAAGTTAAAATTAAGAAATTTTCTTTGAATGTTTTGTCTATTTATAATTGTATCATATTCTGTCATTCACTTATATTTACATAATATGAGCTCTACATTCAAGCTCTGTCTCTTAAGAAATAGTTAAATACCTATGCTTTAATGAGATATTATGTCTTTGATTGACCTAGCAAAACACTCTTACTCGAATTGAACTATTTTCATTTATAGCCTATAATGGGTGATGATTGTGGTAATTTACTAGTATGTGATGGAAAATGATATAAAAAATAATTTGAGAATCTTTAGATTTAACTTAAACCACATGTGATTAACCCAAAGAAGCCAATTCTAGGTTAGAGCCATGGCCACCTATTGTTAGAATGTAATCCAAGTTAGAACACATGAAAGAATTTTGGTAGTGTCATTTGTATGAGTTTTGTGATAAAGTTGAAAGAGTTTGAGTTTTAATCACTCTTTTATATGTTGTTATGCGGCATTCATACATTTATTCATCCATGCATCATTGAATTTTTATGTATCTAGCAGTTAATGCATGCATTCATCATTCATGCATCATTATGAAGCAAACATTAACTCATGCAACCATTCATGCAGTCATTTGTCAATCCATGTATCATTAAATTGTTATGTGAATACATTTATCTATCCGTTCATGCATCATTGATTTGTTATGTATTACATTCAATATGTGCATTCATTTATTCATTCATGCATATAAAAGAATGTTTCTAACAAGTTAAGATGATTTTTGGCATCTAGTACCATTATTATCCTAATTGTGGTAAAAAGGTTTGAGCATAGCTCAATCTCTGTATCAAGCCAGAATTATGGTAGAAGAACAAGCTTTTTTTTTTGCTTCCAAAATATGGAAAGGGCACAACAAAAAATAAAAGGGCAATTAGAAGATATGGTTGAATTATTAAAGAATTTGAACAAAAAAAATAGTGACTAACTAGATTAATGATCCAATATACCTACTTGGCTTTGGCACATATTCCAAATAGACATCTCAAAAGGCTCAATATCAAATACCATTTACGATAAGCTACCTCCACATGCATTTTGACATATTTACAATTATTGCTCATACTCATGTAGCTACCATTCTTGATTTAACTCAAGTTTCTAATCTGCATGATCCAAAAGAACAAGAGAAACTGAAGACAAATAGTGTAAAAACCAATAAAAGCTTTGAATCTCAAAAGAAAATGGATCTTATTAAAGAAAGGTTTTGAGTTATTAAAGGGATGAATTTTTATGGTTCAATGATGCTGTTGAACTGTGTTTAGTTCTTGTTATGGTCATTCCACCCAAGTTTAAAATCCCTAAATTTAAAAAATATGATGGAACCAAATGCCCCATAATGGATGTCACTATGTATTGTTGCAAGATGGTCGTACATGTATGTGATGAAAGATTGCTCATCCATATTTTTCAAGATAGCTTTATTGGATCTACTTTAAAGTGGTATGTCCAATTGGATAGGTTTCACATCTGTGGTTAAAAAAAACCAGCTAGGGCGTTCATCACACTATACAAGCACATCATATATTTAGCTTTAAATCATTTGTCTTTATAAAGCATGAAAAAAAAGACACTAAAAGCTTTAAGGAATATGATCAGATGTAGATGGACGCTGTCGCCCAAGTTCAACCATCACTCACTGACAAAGAGATCACAGTTCTATTTGTCAATACTTTTAAAGCCCTATATTATAAAAAGATGATTGAACATACCACTAAAAATTTTACTGATATGATGATTTCTAGGGAGATAATAAAAAATGCAATCAAGAATGACAAATTTAAAAAAAGTGGTACAAATGATGCAAAGAGAGATTATGCACCAAAGAAGAAGAAAAGCGATGCTCAAGTTGTAATTTATAAGGGGCAATAGGTTGAAGGCTTTACCCTATGTCAGCCTTATTTTATATACCTACTTTATTATCTTTCTATAAACAATCTTTCCCAAAATCTTTATCTTTGCCAACTTGTGCAACAGTTAAGCCTTCATGTAAATCTTTGTCCTCAAATAATAGTCATTCAATTTGCTACCCAATCAAGCTGCAAGCTAAAAAAGTCAAGAAATAATCAAAAGAGAATTCCAATCCTAATTATTGAGCTCTTGCCTTTACTAATAAAGCACAATTTTCTCACCTTTGTGCCTTTAAAAATAACCCTAAATCTATCAATAAGAAATTATGATCTAAATGATAAATGTGATTATCACATGAGGATAATTGGGTACTTAACTAAAAGATACAGATAATTGAAAAAGAAAATTAAAGAACTTATCAATAATGACATTTTGACTATGAAGCTTATAGAGTAATGAAAATCTGTTTTACAATAGTTTTTGTTTTGGATATGTGAAGTATCAAACAATTTTTAGGAAGATTTCAAAAATTTGAGTTTATTGTCTAAGTTTTGCTTTAACATATATATGCATGAGTTTTTACCTAAGTTTTGCTTTCAATTTTGTCTATACATGAATTCCTATATTACATGTGAAAATAATCTTGCAAGAATTGGTAATTATTGTCAATAACCAACATACTTAGTTATAACCAGTTCGTACTCCTATTCGATTGAGAATTATGCCATTCTAAAACCTGACTTCTTAAGTCTCACAAACTTGATTGTCACTTGACTGAGAGAAATTTCAATGATGATAATTTTCATTAAGTTTATGAGCAATGAAATTTGCAAAATCTTTGCAAGTCAATACATGAGGTATTCTCTTAAAAATTCTAGATTTTAGGTTATTTGATAAGTATCAAGGTTAGTCTAAACGCAACCTAACCTCTCTAATTTCTTTCTTGAGATATAATCACTGAAAAGGCCATATCCCTTAATATCCTTGTTCCACACTTTGATATATGCAATATCCCTTTTATTTCATTGTCCTAATATTTTTTTTTTTTTGCTTACATGTTGGGGCAAGTTTACCAAAAAGTCAAATTATCTAATTTTTTCAATATCATTTCCTTTAGATGACACTGATTTTATCTTTTGATATGAGTTATGAAAGTTAAGATTGTTACATTAGGACTTCATCTGATGCAATAATTTAAGCTTGAGTTATAAAAAAATAAAAAAAATAATTAAAAGTAACATCGTGCATATGAGACATTCAAATGATTTCAAAATTAAAAAAAAATCTTCTTCTAAAAATTACTTTTCAATGAAGATTTCCATATTTGATATAATAAATGGTCATCTTTCATATTTTTTTCATGAAAAAAAATATTTATTTGTTACCCCCTTTGAGGTTATTGAATTCTTTTTGGAAGAACCCTAACCAAGGATCACCTTCCACATTAAGGGGTAATTATAAAAGTTGGTATATTTGAGAAAGCAATGGATACAAATTTAAAGGCAAGAAATGAATGCCTACAGTCAAAAGGTAATTTTTCAAAATTTTAGGCTTAATTTGTCTAAATATGGAAAATGAAAAAAATAGAAAAAGAAATGAAAAAAAAAAGAAACAAGAAAAAGAAAATATGAAAATGCATGTTTTGAGAAGGTGAAAGGAAAATTTTATTGAGAAAAGAAATTATCATTAGTTCGATTACCCTTAAACACATTTTTTGGCCTATTTATCCTTTTTTTCAAAACCCTAAAACCTGACCTACATTACGTCTTCTGAAAAGCTTATTTTGATCAAGTGTGGATATTTAAATTAAAAAGCTTTTCTTTAAGAAATCACCATTACTTTTTTATTTTGGATGAATTTTGAATTTTCAAATGCTTAATGGAATAGTCAAAAAAAGAGAGAGAAAAAAAAGAAAATTGAATAGAGCTCTAAGGTGAAAACCCAAAATGACAGTTTAGAGTAAGATTGAAAGCAACGCAAGCAATGTCATTAAAGAAAGTGATTTTGAAAGAATCAATGAATAATGAAAACCTTTGAGAAATCCAAGAAGATGAAACCTAATTTGAAGATTTATTTTGAAATTTGAATGTTTCTTTCTTTTTTAAAAATTTTGAGCCTATCACAATTAGTCTTGACATTTGTTAAATTACCATATCAAGAAATTAAGATAGCATAAAAGTGGATTGTGCTTTAAAAGATGATTTTTCATTGGTCAACCCAAATGAAGACACATTGATTTACTTTTTCTTATCTAATGGCAAAATCTCCTATAAGACCTCAGAGTGTTGAATCATTTCATTCCTTTAAATAGATCAAGTTAAAATTCACTTTCATTATTCTATGTAATAATCTTTAATTTCTAAGAGATTCAATCACATATTTTTAAAATAATATGCATTTTTTGGATCATGGAATTGTTATATGGGCAATTTCTTTGGTTTTCATGAACATTGGGGCATATGTTGTGAAGATATATATATTTGAATTGACATAAATTGGTATGGATAAGAGATAGGTGTTTTTAGATCATTATGGTAAGAATGACTTTTTGGAACAAGAAAAATGATCAAGGTAAAAGGTTTGAAGAAGATCCACGGATAAGATAAATGGTTTGAAAAATGGAATGCTTTGAGTCAAAAGAAGGGGATGTAGGATTATTATTGAAAACTAGCTTGTTAGCTTATTCTAAATCTCTGTGACAAAAAATGAAAAAGGGCTTGAGGACCTATTTATCACAAATAAAGATTCATGACATTGATTTTTGCATTACATGCATGACATTCATCTCATTCATTATATTTCAGTTGACTTTGGATTTTGATTTTGAAAGGTTGAAAACTTGGAAATATGAGATTCTGATTCTCAATTGAGGAGAATTTGTTTGGTATGAGATTTTAATTTTTGATTAAGAAAAAAATTTCATAACAAAAGTGATAAGTTTTGGGCTAAGAAAATTTTCAAAATGAGATTTGTAAAAATGTTTAGCCTTGATTAAGGGGTGAAACCTTTTCCAAGATGAGATGTTTTATTTCAAAAGAAATGGTTTTTTTTTTAAGTTTCAAACCCTTTATCAAAGAGAAGGTTTTTCAAAGATAAGAAATGATTTGTAAGGCCTCTTAGCATAATTCTCAATACCTCTAAACATGATTTGTAAGATCTCTAGGCATAATTTTTAAAATCTTCAAACATAATATCAGAAAAACTAAAATTTTAAAAAATAGACTTTTTGATAAGATTTTGATCTTCGTAAGAGAAAATATTGATGATGTTTGAAACCTTTGGATGAAAAGAATGATTTCAAGAAGAGTTAGTAAATCTTGGTTAAAAAACTTTTTTAGTTTTAAAGATTCATAGCTTCCGTTTAGAGGAGCTTTTTTACTATAAGATGAGAATATCATATGTGAATCCTTGATACATTGAATTTTAGATTTAAATTTTTCAAATGTAAATATTTGAATCTTAGATGCAACTCTCTAAGATTTTCAAATGTAAATCTTTGAATCCTTAATGAGAATCTTGAAGACTTATGCAAATCTTAAGAATCTTTTGGTGAAAATCTCAAATTTTTGATTTGAATATTTGAATGAACCCCTGGTCTCCTTCAAATAAGATCTCTTTTGCATCTTCAAAGTTCTGAAATCTTTATTTAAAGGACTTAGGATTACGCTTGGAGATTTTACAAATCTCAATACGAAAACAAATTTAACTCAAAAGACTTACAAATTTTACCCGAAAGACTTAGAGACTATTTCCAGAGGTCTTACACATTTTTTAAAAGCCAAGTTGTAAATTAAGCTTTATCAAAAGCCAAGAACAATTCCCTTTGACATCTACATCATAGGACGATGTCTAAGAATATATAAACATGCAAGACCTTTTTGTTTACTAAACTTTTTTTTAAAAGAACATACATGTGGTAAATTGTTATAATTAAATTAACTAAAGACAAAGGAAAATACTTTAAATCAAATATATATATATATATATTATATTACAACATACATAGTTATCAGATAGCAATTGCTAACGTGAACACTTATGTAAATAGTTTTTTTTTTTCGACACGTAAGATAATTATTAAAACTTCTCATTATAATGACATATAAGATATTTATTAATTTTAAATTATTTATAAAAAATATATTTTAAAATTATTAAATTATCTAAAATTTAAAATTTAATCAAAAATCAATTTAAATTTTAATGAAATTTCTTTCTTCTATACATCACCTTATCTCAATCTAAAACCAATTTTAAAGCAATTTATCTTTTTCAATTTATTTGGAGTAAACATGAGTACTTATATTTATCACAACTTTTGAAAATATTATTTAATATTTTAAATATTTTTGATAAATAATCATTGCATTATCTTCAGTTTTTAAATATATTTCACAAAGAAAACGTGAAAATATATATAAATACCAGAACAACTTTAGAAAAGTTTCTTTTATATATCATCTCATCTCAATTTAAAACCAATTGTA
The DNA here is from genome assembly GCF_047325235.1 of Durio zibethinus. NCBI lineage: Eukaryota > Viridiplantae > Streptophyta > Magnoliopsida > Malvales > Malvaceae > Durio > Durio zibethinus. The sequence continues at coordinate 786,683 of NC_143175.1, forward strand.
AAGTAATTTATCTTTTTTAATTTATTTACAGTTAACATGAGTATTTAAATTTATTATAATTTTAAAATATATTATTTAATATCTCTAATTTTTTTTATAAATAATCCTTACATTATCTTTAGCGTTTAAATATATTTTACAAAAGAATATAAAAAAATATAAATACCAAAATAATTTCAAGAAAGTTTTTCCTATACGTTATCTTATCTCGATTTAAAACCAATTTTAAAGTAATTTATCTTTTTTAATTTATCTGTAGTTAACATGAGTATTTAAATTTATCATAACTTTTAAAAATATTATTTAATATCTTTAATATTTTTTATAAATAATTCTTACATTATCTTCAACTTTTAAATATATTTCACAAGAAAAATGTGAAAAAAATATATATAAATACCATAACAACTTCAGGAAAGCCCTCATTGTTAGTAGTTCTTAGTTATATAGTTTTTTCAATGTTCCACTAAGCTAAACATTTTTTTTCCTACTATTAATTTAGTCTATTTTTTTATTAATCTATTTTTACTATAGGAACTAACATGCTTTTTATGATAGGTACTATTTCACTAAACATATTATTTACTTATTCAAGTAGTAGGTATTATTTCATCAAACATATTATTCACTCCATCAAGTAGGAATTTTTTTTTCAAATTAGCTGCAATATTTTTTTGCTGTAATTTTTTTAAAAAAACTACAAAACTACAAAAACACATATTCTTATATTTTTACCAGTGTTGTTTGCAGATCTTTTATTTTTTTCACGGATTCTTCACTCAATCAAGTAATATATTTTGTCTTTTAATTTATTAGTTATTTAGTATTCCCTATTCGTATAAAATAAAAATGATGTTTTGATTAATTGATATAATAGATTTATGTGCCATAAATAGAAACATATATGCCAGTTGTACATTTAAAGAGTAAATAATTTCTCAACTTATATTCCCATTATGAAACATGTAACATAATTTTAAATCAAAAGATTGTTTTTCATAAAAAAAAATAAAATTGAAAAAGAATAATTCAGGGATAGTCTCATCAGTAATATTAATTTCAAGTTCATTTATATCTTAGCTTAAAAAAAATCTCAAAACCATAAAAGATTTTACTAAAATTCCTGACAAAGAAGATATAAATCCTATGATAACTCTGTAATTATGAAACAGAGAATTTCTTGTAACATTCAGCAAAATTTAAAAAAAAAACCTTATTTTTGTTATGCTTTGATATTTTAATTATATTATTTATATGTTACATATATTTTGAATATGAAAATAATTCAATAATATTAATTTATATTTTTATTTAAATTTAAATAAAATAAAAATAATCCATGCATCGCACGGATCGCAAACTTGTTTTATATATTAATGTTTTATTTTTTTATGAAAGAAGTAGTAGCCTAAAGATAATAAAAAGAGTATCAGATTAAATTTTAAACTTTAAATTTATTGAATATTAATGATTACATGAATAAATTAAAATAAACTTTAAATTAAACATGTTTCACAATTGCTCTTATATGTTATGTAACATATAGTCTAAAAAGATGATCTAAAAATTGAAATCTTATATGATGATCCGAAACTTTAAATTTGAATTTTAGTCTCTATAAAATAATTCATAAAAATTATATTCTCATACAAGTTTAATTTAATAATATTGATCCAATTGATAATACAGTTATTTCATCTCCATTAAATAACTGACATGATTATTGACTATACTGACATGACAATTAGAATTGATGAAATAAATTGTTAAATTATACAAATAGTCTCTATATTCATACGAAATTTGAAATTCAATTCATATATTCATATGAAATTTGAAATTTAATTATTGTACTCGTATAAAATTTTAAATTTAATCTCTCTAATATAAAAAATATTTTAAATTTTTTTAAATTTTCAAAATATTAAAATTTAAAAATATTTTAATTCCTCTAATGTATTAATTTTTATTATATATAATTAATTATTAATAATATTATTATCATTTATATTAATCAATTATAATATTTATAGTTTAAATTAATATATCAAAATTAATATTATTTTAACTAGTATTAATATATTATAATGAGAGCTTTTAATTTTTTTGTCTCCACAAAAAATTAATTAAATAATTAATTTTGAATCTAATTTAATAATATTTTAACAAGACTAATAACATGAAATTAATAGCAAAATTATTAAAATAAATAAAAATTTATTGAAAATAATATAACTTAAATTTATATAATTTATAACTAAACTTATCAAATATTTACTGAAAATAATTTTTAAAATAATTAAATAATTTTCTTAATTATAAAATTTTCATATTTTATGATTATTTAACTTATTTTGAGTCACAAAATCTCTAACATCCTATAATTTTTAGTGATAAATAAAAATGATTTTTAAATATCTAAGTTTAAGAAGTCAAAAGTTTATAAATCATCACAAATAATACAAATTGATTTAGATTTATTTTGTGAATTAGTTGATATATATAAAAAAAAAAGTCATGACTCCATCTTGTCTAAATATGCTGGTTAGGGGTGAGAAAAAAATCAAAAAATTTAAACACTGATTTAAAATTATAATGTCGATTTAATTTGAATCGATTTTTTTATTTTATTCGGATCAAATTTGAAAATTAAATGTATATATTAAGTTTGAATCAAATTTTGGATTGAAAGGTGAAAAATAAAAAAAAAATCAAATCGAATCGAATTATATATATTTTTTAAATTTTTATAAAATAAAATAATAATTTTATATCAAAATCTACTTAAATATATTAAAAAATATTATTAAAATAACATTTAAAAATTAAAAATTAATAAATCAAATCAAATCAAACTAATAAAATTTAATTCGAGTATAAAATGAAAGTTTAATTTATATTCGAATTAAATTTTAATTTTTTATAATATTATATAATATTTTAAAAAATTAAACTGAATTATTTCCTTTAATATTGGTACAATTTGTTTTAAATGGTGGGATCATCTAATAAAATCAATTGTACGTGTGGCCCACATGTATAATAATTTTCATGTGGCTTTTTCAACGGAACCGGTTTGGGGATCCATTCGTTTGAGCAGTGCGTTAAGGAAGGATTCCTCCAACGGAGCACAATATTTTTTAGAATTTGAATTATATGAATTGTAGTTGTTTATAGCAATCCAAAAAGTCAACACATTTTTTATGTCATTCATCGTTGAGCAAACCAAGGATCAGAGTAAAAAAATACAATTATAATTTTAATGTAATTAATTGCCAACATTCTGACGAAAAGCAAAATTAACACAAAATTTGAACCATAAAGTGTTTTTTTTTTTAAATCATATTCTAAAATAGAAAAAAAAGTTTTAAGTACTCAGAATTAATAAAATGATATATATATATATATATCATAGGATATAATAAAAATAAAATATATAACAGTCTTTTTAACATTATTTGTGAAATTAAAAAATTATATTATAAATGTATAAGTAACAAATTCAAATCAAATTAATAACCATGTGACCATTTGATTTTCAAGCAAAGACCTAATCATAGCTATAGATTGGTGGCATAAAAATAACATTCTGTTTGTTCCATTTTTTTTTTCTTTTATTTTGGATGTTACAAAATTATATTTTTTAAATATTTAAAATACTTATTTTTTTATATTTTAAAATTATTTTTTATGATTTTTTTATTTTTTGACATTAAAAATTACAGAATTTTGATTTTATAAAAAATATTAATTTTAATATTAAATTTATTAAATTCAAAATTTTTTCTTAAACTCCATTAATGTTAATGCAAGACAAATCAATAGGGATAGATGGAATATCCCTATCCTTGAATGGTGTGATCATAAAATCATCTAACACTATCTCCCGCATAAAACGAAAAACATAATATTCGCATTCAGTATTATCGGGTTGACGAGGTATCTAAAAATTAAATACAAGATATTAGAAAATATTTATCTACACAAACTCAGCATAAAAAAATAAATTTTACATTTACCAATAATGACACCTATTTCAATTTTTTTATCTTCTTATTGAATGTAAATATTAACCTAAATTGAAAAGAAAAACATTACTTAATACTTAAATAAAATTACTTATGAAGAAACATAAGATATATAATATAATAAAGTGTAATACCTCTTTATAAAAATTTGAATATCGAGGTTAGGCATTGCCGTTAGATTAACTGAATTAAGTAAGTATGGCATTAAAGATTTGGTATCAATCACAATAAGCACCAAATGATAACTGTAAAATAATAATAATGATATATTCAGATTACGCATCATATTAGATTTGGATACGGTTGGAATATAACTTACTGCGTATTATACGGGAACAAATAATAATCAGTTAATATCTTCATGCATTGGATCACATGATTAGTATGATAAGTGACTGTGCCACTTTGCTTACTAATGAAGTTGGGGTCAATAAATCTAAATATGTTAGTTAATTGTCTCCCCTTGAGCTCTCTATATAAGAAGCTGCACGATAACAATCAATATTGATAGTTAGTATTACACCGTAATATAGATTACTACATATTGAATGTGCATATTTGTATTTATAAGCTAACCTCATATAAGCAACGATATTAACAGTTGATAATTCATCCAATTCATAAAATTCTTTAACATCTTCCACACCAATGAAAGAAAATGATGGTTTATCAAATAACCTTTCTTCAGACTCAATGGTTATAAAGTTTCCTCTGAATAAATGCTTCAGCGGATATTTGGATTACTCATCCATCGTAGCCTGAGCAAAGATTATACTGTGAGTTCAAACATCTTGCTACAATATTTAATAAAATATAAGTATTAAAATCAAATCAATAAATATAATAAACGAATTATTATTAAAATTATAAACAAAATCATACTTCTTGGGTGGTAACGGAGGATGGGTTTGTTTCTTTCCTTGCAATGAAAGCTTCTCCTACGTGGACGATGCTATCAGATCGACCTACTAGCATGTTATACTGCATTGCTACCAACATGGACTCCAAAGCAGCAAGTCTTTGCTATTGCTCATTGAGGCGTTGCTCTTGGTTATCATTTCATTGCTGTTGTTGCTCAATGATTGCTTCATGTTGTGCACTTCTTATTCTCGAGGTTTTGTATTGATTACTAAAAAACTTTGATGGCAAGATAAATTTATCAACCCTATAAACCTGACCAGGGTTTTCTTTAGGGTTTAATGCTAAAGACAAAGGATCTTCGCCATACTGGGTTGTCAGTTCACCAGATTTGACTTTAGCAACATAATCATCTTGAAAGACAATAATAATATAGGCTGTAACAACAAATATATACAAGCTAGTATACACTCATGCATATAACCATAATGCCAATCATACATTATATTAAAAAAATAGTTATACATATAATCTTTTTTGCCATTTCTTCGGTTGCTTGATCTGTAAAAGATTCACCTTCCATAGATGTCCTTATTTCCAGACATCCCATCTAGAAACTTGGTGCCAGAGCTTACTGATTCTTATTAAATTATCGTAATAAAAGAATCAAAATGTATAAAATGAATGTTCATAAATTTTCATTAATCAGTATAAAATAAGTGTGCGAATACATATAAGCTTATACCTCACATTTGCATATCTCTTTCTCACTGTCTGATGTGATATTGTTGTTTGGCCAGAATGTTTCGTTGGTTTTATTTAATTTTTTATAAAAGAAAGAAGTTACGTCAATCACATATGAAGATCAAATGATGTATTGCATAAAAACTTATAAACAATTTTTTTGGTAATGAGTTTGCATACTGAAAAATATTTTAAAAGTTGATATTGAACAAAATTTATTCAATTTTTAACACTTATCACATCTGCATATGCCGCAGGTGGAACAACCAATACATCACCTTCACCAGCCAATGGTAAAATATATTGGATTGTCAATCTGCTTTTAAAGTCTCTGAATACTTTTCTAGCAGATTGCAACATAATCTTTTTCCAGTCAATTAAGATGTCAAACCATTCCTAAATAAGTTAACACAATTAGTATGAACACATTAAATTTTAATTAAATGATCATTTAACAAAATTTATGAAATAGTTGAATAAATATACCACAATCGACTACCATATATCATCTTTTAGATCATTAAGAACTCATCACCAATCGGTGTACGTAATTGAAATCCTACGATGGATGATGGCTCCAATATGGGTAACCATCTTGACAGCTCCTTCAGACACAGGCTGCCCATTTTGATAAAAGTCAACATGAATGTGTCACTCACTTTAATTTGTTTATTTGGGCTCTTTTTTTTTTTTCTTTTTTGGCTACAGGTGTATCTTGTGCATGTTCATTAGAAGAAGAATGATGTTGTTCGGAGTCCATAATACTTGCAATCTTGACCATAATTATATGACTTACATAAAATGATCGTCTAAATTTAACACTGTACGTACTTAAATACAACCAATACCATACTATGTACAAAAACACCATTAAGCACACCAATCAACAATGTGCTCAGACACACGCTTCAACAAATCACTCAGAAACACCATTCAACAAACTATTTAGCATATGATTTAGCCCTCCAATATCATACAATATCATTCAGCAAAATAATATCAAACAACAAGGTTCAGCAAACTATTCAGCATATGATTCAACCCTTCAATATCATACAATACCATTCAGCAAAATAATATTAGACAACAAGGTTTAGCAAACCATAATATTTAAGGCGTACTACATAGAAACAACATACATGCATAGGTCGTTATGGTTGGATGACTATGCTTACGGTGAAGTTAATGAAAATATGTAAACACATATGTAAATATTAAAGAACAAAAAAAAAAATCTCCATCAAATATTATAAATAATACAATAAACTAAAAAAAAGATTTATCAATAAAAAAAGGTGTACACCGTTGATTTGTTAAAGGTCGGTGGTGACGATAAAGATAAAGAAACCAATGATCTGATAAAAATGTGTTTATGGGTTTGGCTTGGTTGATTAATGTAGCTTTTAATCATTCTGTGTACCAACAGTTTGTGATTCTGATGTTCAAGGCAGGGAAATGAATATAAAAATTATTATTAAAGGTATTTTTCTGAAAAAAAATACCTTCAATAATCTCCTTAAAATTTTATTAGAGATTATTGAAGGCGTTTTTTACAAAAAGATACCTTTAGTAATCCAAAAAATAATTTTCAAATGAAATTATTAAAGGGTTTTTCCTTAAAAAATGCCTTTGATAATTTTAAAAAATTATTGAAGGTATTTTGAGTAGAAAATCATTTTCACTGATATCCCCGTGATAAGGATGGAATAAATTATTGATGGCGTATTATGTACAAAATGCCTTCAATAATTATGTACTTTAAAAGTTTTAACAAATTATTGAAAGCATTTTACAATAAAAGAAGCTTTTAATAATCTTAAAATTTTTTTAAAGGAAATTATTGAAGGCGGTTGTTATCTGTAAACGCCTTCACTAATTATCTACAAAATTTTAAAAAATTATTAAAGGCATTTTTCTTGAATATATGCCTTTAATAACCATGTTAAAATTGCATAGTGGTATATTGAAAGCATTTTACATTAGAAGATACCTTTAACAATCTCAAAAAAATTTAGATGAAAATTATTTAAGGCGTTTATTATCAAAAAATACCTTCAATGTTTATGTAAAAAATTTAAAAGGAATTATTGAAGGCATTTGTTGTTAACAAACACTTTCAATAATTATGTACTAAGCTTAAAAAGAATTATTAAAGGTATTTTTATGGAATAAATGCCTTATATAACCGTATTGGTATATTGAAGGTGTTTTTCAGTAGAAGACGCCTTTAATAATCCCAAAATTTTAAAAAAAAAAATTATTGAAAGCGATTGTTATAAAAAAATACCTTTAATAATTATGTACCTAATGAAATGTAATCAGTGAAGGCGGTTTTGTAGAATAAACGCCTTCACTAACTGTAAAAGATTTTAAGTTCTCAATTATTGAAGGCATTTTTTATTGGAATACGCCATTAATAATACCAATAATTTTAATTGAAAATTATTCAATGCATTTGTACATAAAATAAAATAAAAGCATTTAGTAAAGGTATTTTTCTATAATAAATGCATTCACTATCCGTCTTAAAATTTGAGCAATGAAATATTAAATACATTTTGCACTAGAAGACGCCTTCAATAAATTGCTTCAAAAAATAAAATGAATTAATCAAGGCATTTTTCTAGAATAAAAGCCTTCAATAACCCTTTAAAATTTAAGTTGTGTAATAATAAAAGCGTTTTCAACAAAAGATGCCTTTAATAATCCAAAATAATTTTTATCTGAAAATTATGGAAGGTATTTTTTTTATAGAAAATCATCTTCATTTATATTGTAAGATAAAAATGAGAGAATTATTGAAGGCGTATTATGTAAAAAACACCTTCAATAAATACATAAAAAAATTAGATGAAATTAGTGAAGGCATTTTTGTGATGTAAACGTCTTTAATAATCCATAATAATTTTACTACGACTCTATTGAAGGTGTTTATAATATATTCAAAAAATATTTAGGAAGAAATTATTGTAGGCGTTTTTCTTAGTAAACACCTTTCATAATCCGGTCCAATAAAAATCTTCCTAAAATTAGCACATCCAATCACTAACTTCAAGCTTTATCTTCATTATTATACTATTTCTCTTTTCAGACCAAGTACAATTTACTTTTCTTTTTTTTTTTTTTTTCAGTTTTTAGTATTTAAGCATTGTCTTTTAGAACCCTATTTTGACTATTCATTACTTATTTAGTTTAGCTTTTACTTCATTCAACTATTTCTTCAGCTTTTGCAATTCGTGATTTTCTTTTTGATGTAAATAATTTTCTCCAAAACCCACCTTATTTCACCTTATTTCAACCCTAACTATAAATACTCTTAGGTACTGTCTACGTTAGCAGTAGAGTTTTAACATTTATAATATTTGGTAGCTGATAAATTACTTCATAATAAAGAGTTCTTGTTTTGTGTAAGTACTGATCTTGTTATTATCTTTTTTTTTAAAACCTAGTAAACTTAAGTATTGTACATGTTCGTTTTCATATAAATATTTATATATATTTGGTTTGATAATGTAGCAAGTACTAAATGGATAAGAGTTGGATACAAAAGTCAAGATTAAGTCAAGAGTACAGAGATGGAGTGAAAATTTTTCTTACTTTTACATTTGAGAATACAAGTGAAGATAATATGATATTATGCCTATGTGTGAAGTGTGCTAATATCGAGTGACAAATGCGTCAAGTTATTTTTGAACATTTAATTTGTATTAGATTTATTTTGAGATATATTAATTGATATTTTCATGGAGAGTCTATACCGTCAAAGTCTTTCACTAGAGTTCTTTCACATGATCCTTTTATAGTATATGACATTGAAAGTATGTTGTGAGATTCTTTTTACATTCATAACCAATATTTTCATAATCTTTCTCCCCAAATTGAAGGATTTTATCAGTCCAATGTTGAAATAACTGAATTTGGTGAACCTGAGATAGGTGTACGTGACTAACAACCTAAAAAAGAAGCATCAAAGTTTTATAAGTTGCTCGAGGATATGAATGAAAAACTTTATGAGGGATCGAAGCATTCAAGATTATCTTTTTGTGTTCGTCTTTTTCACTTCAAATACTTATGTGGATGGATGGGAAACTCTTTAACTTTATTATTAGAGTTTATGAAAGAAATGTTTCCTTTTGTAAAAATCCCTGAATCTTATAAGGAATAAAAAAAGATGATTAATGATTTAAGTCTCGCATATGAAAAAATTCATAGTTGTCCCAATTATTGCATATTGTATTAGGGGGATAGAAAAAATCAAGAATCTTATCATTTGTGTGATATTTCTCGTTGGGTAGATAAAAACCTTGATGAAATGTTAAATGAGGATAGTGATGAGGTATGTGTAAAAAAGAAACGTATTAATTTTAATTTATTTTTCATTAATACCAAGACTTCAACGACTCTTCATGTCTTCCAAAACTACAGATTCAATGAGGTGACACTATGAAAAGTGGACTGATGATGGATATTGAGGCATCGTATAGATTTTTTGGCATGAAAATAATTTCATTCTAGGTTTCTAGACTTTGCATTTGATCTTTGAAATGTTATGCTTGGACTAGCATCTGATGGATTCAACCCGTTCAAAATGATAAGTACTTCTTATAGTATTTGGTCAATTATATTGATTCCTTATAATTTGTCACCATAGATTGCTATGAAGCAACAATCATTTATACTGTCTATGATAATTCCTGAGAAAGAAGATCCAGGTAATGATATAGACATCTACTCACAACCTCTTATTAAAGAGTTAAAGTAATTATGAGAAGGAGTTGAGACATATGTGCATAAAAAAAAACTTCAATATACATGTTGCTTTATTATGGATTATCAACGATTTTCTTGCTTATGCGAATTTATCTGGTTGGAATACAAAAGGTCGTTATGCTTGTCCATATTGTGCTGCACAGACATCTTCAAAGTGGTTACCCAATGGTAAGAAGTTTTATTAAATGAGACATCATCGATGGTTAGATGATAATCATCGATTTAGATTTCAAAAACATCTTTTTGATGGAACTGAAGAGTTGATGAGATCGTCTTGACCCATTAATAGGTCTAATATCTTGTCAAAGTTAAAAGATATCAATTTCATTTATAAAAAAATGACTCCATCAAGAAAAAAAAATGAGAAACATCTTTAAAGGTGTCTGACCTCGTATTACGCAAGTTGGTGATACTGATATTGAAGTTAGTGATCTTAATGTTCAAAGTGATTAAAAGAACGATGAAGCAGATGATCCCAATGAGTTTGAGTTGTGAAAAAAAAGAAGTATCTTTTTTGAGTTACCTTATTGAGAATATAATTTATTACGTCATAACTTTGATTTGATGCACATAAAAAAGAATGTTTATGAAAATTTTATCAAGATAATTTTTAATGTGAATAGAAGATTTAATGATGACTTAAAGAGTTAGCTTGACCTAATTGATATAGGGATTCACCTTGACTTTCATCCAAAGTTACTTCCTAATGGCAAATATCGATTGCCTGCTGCTTGTTTTGAGATTTCTAAAGCTGAAAAAGATATGTTTTGTAAGGTTTTGAAAAATGTTAAAGTTTCAAATGGCTATGCGTCAAATATATTAAGATGTGTGAATCTGAGGGAGTGAAAACTTTCTTTATTGAAGTCATATGATCATCATATTTTGATGCAAGACTTACTTTCAATTGCTTTACGTTCATCAATGTCAAAGCAAGTCACTTTTATGGTAATTGAATTGACTAACATATTTAAATCTTTATGTCAGAAATGTATGAATGTGAAAAAGGTTGACAAACTTCAAGATCGAGCCGCGATTACTTTATGCCATTTAGAGAAGATCTTCCCTCCAAACTTCTTCACTATTATGATGCATTTTATTATCCCCCTTCCATATGAAGCAAAAGTCGGTGGGTCGATTTATTATCTATGGATGTATCTTATCGAAAGGTATTATTTGTTAATAGATTTATTACATTTTTATTGATGATCAAGTCACTCTATTTAAAATAACATACGACTAATGTTTTATGCTATAGATTTTTGGAGAGGTTAAAGTCTTATTGTCGTAACAAACGCTATCCGAAAGGTTTTATTACTGAAAAATATTTAGCAGAAGAGTGTATGAGATTTTGTTCTCATTATTTGAAAGATGTTGAAATGAGATTTAATAGACCATCAAGAAATGTTAGTCTGCAGCATACAGAATCTGTCGACAATTATCTTTTTCAAAGTTTTGGACAACCAATAGGCAAAGCTGAATTGGTGGAGTTAGATGATAAATCTTGAGCACAAGCATATTGATATATTCTTTTTCATCATGACTTAATTAAATTATTTCGCACGTAAGTTTTTAGCAAGAAAATTATTCATTACATTAAGCATAATTTATTGTCTTTTTTTTTTTAATTGTTAATACTTTATCATGATGCTTTATAGTGAGTATAGAAATAATTTAAGAGATCCTACACATTATCGACGATCAAACCCTCGAGAGCTTGATAAGTTATTTGTTGAAAACTTTCATGAATGGTTAGGAGCAACTGTAAGTAATGCCATATTTTCCATTATGAGAAATCTACATAGAATGCTTACGGTATAACTAACATTAATAACATATATATTTATTTCATTTTTATAGGTTTGGAGTAGAAGGCTTGTTAGTGAAGAGGTAAAGTGTCTTTTATATGATCCGAACCGAATTATAAAATGATATAAAGGTTTCATCATCAATGGATTTAGATTTCACACTATATCCCATGAGAGATTTACAAGTACACAAAATTCAAAAGTTATAGTGACTTCATCAATTACTAGCCATGCTAGTGCAAGGGACACAAACCCTTTAGAGGAAAATGTTGACTATTATGGCATGATTAATGACATCATTAAGTTGGATTATTATGGCAAATGAAAAGTTATCTTATTTCGGTGTGATTGGGCTGATGTGAATAGTACAAGAGGTATTAAAAAAGATCAGTATAGATTTACACTTGTGAATTTTTTTCGATTGATTTACACTAGATAATAATTCATCGGTGAACCTTATGTTTTTCATCTCAAGTTAAACAAGTATTTTACTCTGAAGATCCCAAAAAATTGGGTTAGTTTGTTGTTCTTCGAAACACACTTAGAAACTTATTTGATATGAGGTTAGATACTAGAGATGATGTTGAACATGAAACTGAATGTTATCTTTTTGCTGAACAAAACTTGGATGAAAATGTTTCCAGTACCTACACTCAGTGGGTCCGCGAAAATGTTACTGAAGATATTTATGAACCATAAAATGGTCATCTATAATTTGTAATTCGAGTGTTTAAGACATAATATAGTAAATAATTGCATGTAATTATTGTCACAATCACTATTGTATAATTATTGTATTCTAAATCATACATTATTTTTTGATTTAATTAAATCGATATGTTCTTTATATATCGTAGGTTTTGATTTCTTAACTTCTCGTTGTCTTTATATATGTTCTAAACTAATATTTTTTCTATATTCACTTTTATGATGTAGGTAAGCTACAATACGGAAGAGTAGATTGAAAAGAATACATATCAAAGATATTAGCTTAGAACCATTTGCGACACCTATTGATATTGGTTATAGATTGAATCCTTTGAAAGGAAATGAACGTATTGTTGAATTTAACTCCTTCATTTCCAACCCTTCAACTGATATTGGATTTGACAATACGAGAGGTCCAGATTTAGATAGTACCTCATTAATTGATTATGTTTTAAATTTGAATGTAGGTATGATATACCATAATTTTAGAATTCAAGTATAATGATAAAGGTATTGTCATTTTATAAATTTATTTTTTATTTGTTGTAGTAGATAACAATGGTCAATGGAGGACCAGGGGCTAGACAACTTTGAAGGAATTGTTTGCACTATCTCTTAACGAGCGTACTGTAATGTCTGCAAACTCTGATAGAAAACCAATTGGTGAAGAGGCTCAACTGTTGGCTAGATTTCTAGGCACGCTAGCCCGTAATTGAATGAAATTGCCTATTCATTATGAAACATGGCATAAAGTTCCAAAATAAGTTAAGGCCGATGCTTTAAACTTTATTGAGGTATTAGTATAATTAATTACATATAAAAAAATTTTATTTTATATTTTGTTTACTTATTCAAACTTTTCTTATTGTATTATTACAGTCAAGATTTGTACTTGAAATACCAATTTCATTTGTGTTTAAGTCATTGGGAAATAAATGAAAAGATTATAAGCATAGTTTGAAGAATAAGTATTTCGATCGAAATACTACTGTAAAGGTGATGATGGAAAATCTATCTCGTAATGTGATTAGGTGGCAATATGAACAATTAGTTAGATTTTGCTTCTTAAGAAAAAGGAGAGGTATCGGTTTATAACTTTGTATAGTAAAATGAAATGATGAAAGTGTTTTATGGTTTAAGTTGGTAATATTTGTATTTCTATCATATAGACAATTATTTTTTATAACAGGAAAGAGAACATATTGGGATTGGTAGTAAAAAGCAACAAAAATATAGCCACACTAGTGGATTAAAAAGTTTTGCAAGAAAGCAAAAAGAAATAATAAGTTTATGATTTTAAACTTATTCCAATGAATGAATTTTTTGTGCCGTTAAAAGAAAAATATACAAATTAACAGTTATTGTTCTGTTTTAATAGTTGTGATAGTTTCAATTCATGATATTAAACTTATCGAAAGTTTTGAACTTAGTTGACACATATGATATGTATCAAAAAGTTATTGTTTACGTATATTTAGGTAAAAATTCAAATTTGTTGTTATTGTTGTATTTTAACAATTTGGATAGCTTTAATACTTGATATTAAACTTATTTGTTAAAACTTATTTGGACAAGAGAAAGCGAAAGAAAAAATGACTACTGAGATTAAAGTAGTATCTGATGGTTCTCTCAACATGCAAGAAATGAAAAATTGGATATTCATAAAAGTTGTTGGAAAAGAAAGGCATGGACAGGTCCGAGGCCTTGGATTGAGTCCAATACTATCTGCCTACTATGGACATAGCTCTTAGCAATTTATATTCTCAGCAAGTTAGTTTTCGCGAGACATTTCAATATTGAGAGAGGAGTTGCAAACTATACAACAATATTTTCAGCAAATGAAAGCAGAAAGAGAATAAGAGCGTGTCAAAATTGAAGAAGAACGTGCTAGAATGGAGCAAGAGCGTGTAAAATTTCAGTAGTTTCATAATCGATTCGATCATCTTATGAATTTTGTGCAACAACAATTTTTAGGAAATGATACTGGTACTCCACCAACTCAGGTATTATATTTAGTAAATATTTAAATTTTTACATATAAAAAAAGCTTACAATGAAGTGTTAAAAATTGTATGGTATTATTCAATAGGGTCTTGAGCACGTTAGTAACTAAGGTGAAAAAAATTTTTCATCAATTGGTAGCCAACAAAATGTCTGTAATCATTCATTTTAATTTTTATTTTGTTAATGTATTAAAAATATTTTAATGTTATTATACTAATTATTAAGCTTTGTATTAATTAGATACATATTTAAACGTGAATTAAGTTTATATTAATTTCAGGTTCTGAATTTAAGCTCTTTTATGAAAATAAAAATTATTAACAAAAATTAAAAAAAATACATTTTTACATAATGGCGGTATTTGCATTCAAAAATGTTGCTAAAGGAATAATTTAGTGACGTTTGTATCATAAAACACCACTAAAAGTAACGACTCTCTTACTAGCAAACGTTGCTAATTAAGTGACATTTTTTTATATAAATGCCACCAAAGCAATGGTGTTTTTCTCATAAAAATGTCACTAAATTGGCAGCATCTCAAAGATACAAACGCCACTAATATAAAGGCGTTTTCAAATACAAATACTTCTAAAGTAGCAGCGTCTAGAATTACAAATGCCACCAAAGCAATAGTGTTTTTCTCATAAAATGCTACTAATTTAGGGCATCTCAAAGATAGAAACGCCATTAAAATGGTGACGTTTCAGATATAAACGTAGCTAATATTAAGGTATTTTTTCAAAAACATTGTTATTTTTTATGACACGTGTATAGCCGGCACTCTGACTGGTGTTTTTTGTAAATGCCATAAATTTTTTAGTGGCATTTATAAATGCCGTTAAACGTTAAAAAAAATATCACTAAAAATCAAAACCCCTGTAGAGTAAGAGAGATAATCTATTTGGAATGAAAGAATTTGTTCATATTAGACCTATCAAAATCAATATTAGAAGTAAATGTTAATAAATGACGAACATAATACGAACATAATATAGCTTTTTATGATTTTGATAGTCATTTATTAACATTTAAATTATGTTCGTATATATGACTATTTCTAATATGAACAAGGTCTAATAAAATTTATTGATAGGATTATTGATAGGTCTAATATTAGAAGTAAATGTTAATAAATGATAACATAATTTAGCTTTTTATTTTTTTGAAGATATAACGAGTTTATGAAATTTATACTAACTTTAAATGGTGTGGTTATAAAATAATATAAAATTATCTCTCACATAAAATGAAGGACATAATATCCACATCAATATTATCGGGTTGACGAGGTACCTGAAAATTAAATTAAGTAGGTTTAGAAAATATTTATTGACACAAACTCAGCATAAAAGAATAAATTTTACATTTATCGATAATGACACCCATTTCAATTTCTTTATCTTCTTATCAAATGCAGATATTACCCTAAATTGAAAAGAAAAAAATTACTTAATACATAAATAAAATTACTTATGAAAAAATAGAAGATATATAATATAACAAAGTGTTATACCTCTTTATAAAAGTTTGAATATCGGGGTTAGGCATCGTCGTTAGATTAACTGAATTAAGTAAGTATGGCGTTAAAGATTTGGTGCCAATCACAATAAGCAGCCAATGATGACTATAAAATAATAATAATAATATACTCAGATTACGCATCATATCAGATTTGGGTAAGGTTGGAATTAAGATTGGAATATAACTTAGTGTGCATTACACGGGAGTAAATAATAATCAGTCGATCTTTTCATGCATTCAATCACATGATTAGCATGATAAGCCATTGTGCCACTCTGTTCACTAATGAAGTTGGGGTCAACAAATCTAAATATGTTGGTCAATTGTCTCCCTTAAACTCTCTCTATATAGGAAGCTGCACTATAACAGTCAACAATACTAATTAGTATTACACTGTGATATAGATTAATACATATTGAATGTGCATATTTGTATTTATAAGCTAACCTCATATAAGCAACAATATCAATAGTTGATAATTCATCCAGTTCACAAAATTCTTTAATCTCCTCCACACCAATGAAAGAAAATGATGGTTTATCAAATAACATTTCCTCAAACTCAATGATTATGAAGTTTTCTCTGGATAAATGCTTCAGCGAATAATTAAATAACTTATCGATGGTAGCCTGAGCAAGAATTATATTCTGAGTTCCAACATTTTACTACAATATTTAATGAAATATAAGTATTAAAACCAAATCAATAAATATAATAAGCAAATTAATATTAAACTTATAAACAAAATCATACTTTATGGGTGGTAGCGAAAAATGGGTTCGTTGCCTGACTTGTAACAGAAGCTTATTCTATGTGGATGATGCTATCAGATTGGCCAACTAGCATGCTATGCTGCATTGCTGCCAACATAGCCTTTAAAGCAACGAGTCTTTGTTGCTGCTCATTGAGGCATTGCTCTTGGTCATCAATTCATTGATGTTGTTGCTCAATGATTGCTTCATATTATGTATTTCTCATTCACGAGGTTTTGGGTTGATTACTAAAAAACTTCAACGGCAAGACAAATTTACCAACCTCATGAACTTGACCAGGCCTTTCTTTAGCACCTAATGCTAAAGATAATGGATTTTCACCATACTGGGTTGCCAGTTCATCATATTTGACTTTGGCAGCATAATTATCTTGAAAGATAATAATAAGAAGGGTTGTAACAATAAATTTATACAAGCTAGTATACAGTCATGTATACAACCACAATGCCAATCATATATGATATTAAAAAAGTAGTTATAAATACAATCTTTTTTGTTATTTTTTTGGTTGCTTCATCTACAAAGGATCCATCTTTTCGTAGATGTCCTTATTTCCAGACATCTCATCTGAAAACTTCGATGCCAAAACTCGTTGATTCCTATTAAATTACTGTAATATAAGAATCAGAATGTATAAAATGATTGTTCATAAATATTCATTAATGAGTATAAAACAAGTGTGCGAATACATATAAGCTCATACTTTACATTTGCATATCCTTTTCTCACATTTAATTGTGATATTGTTGTTTGGCCCGAATGTTCCGTTGGCTTTATTTGAATTTCTACCAAAGAAAGAAATTACATCAATTACATATGAAGATTAAAGAATGTATTGCATAAAGACTTATAAACAATTTTTTTGTAATGGGTTTGTATACTGAAAAATCTTTTAAAAGTCGATATCGAACAAAATTTATCCAATCTTCAACATTTATTGCATCTGCATATGACGCAGGTGGAACATGTAATACATCATTTTGATCAACCAACGGTAAAATATATTAGGTTGTTAATCTGTTTTTAAAGTCTCTGAATGCTTTCCTAGCAGATTGTAACACAATCTTTTTAAGTCAATTGGGACGTCAAACCGTTCCTAAGTAATTTAACACAATTAGTATAAACACATTGAATTTCAATGTAATGATCATTTAACAAATTTTACAAAATAGTTGAATAAACATATCACAACCGATTGCCATATATCATCATTTAGATTATCAAAAACTCGTCACCAATTGGTGTATGTAATTGAAATCCTACTATGGATGACGACTCTAATATGAGTAGCTAATTTGGCAGCTTCTTCAGATACATGCTTGCTTACTTTGATTGAAGTCAACGTGAATTTTTGTGCCATTCACTTTAATTTATTTATTTGTGCCCCTTCCCTTTCTTTTTTGGCCTACTGGTATGTTTTATGCATGTTCAATAAAAAAAAGAATAATGTTGTTTTGAGTCCGTAATATCTACGATTTTGATCATAATTATACAAATTACATGAAATAACCGTCTAAATTTAATATTATTCATAATTAAATACAACCAAAATCATATTACGTACAGAAACACAATTCAACAAATCAATCAGCATTGTGCTCAGACACACCCTTTAGCAAACCATTCAAAAACATCATTCAGCAAACCATTCAGCATATGATTCAACATACCAATATCATATAATTCCATTCAGCAAACCAATCAGCAATGTGCTCAGACACACCCTTCAACAAACCATTCAAATACACCATTCAGTAAACCATTCAGCAAACCATTCAGCATACGATTCAGCATATGATTCAGCATACCAATATCATACAATACCATTCAACAAAATAATATCACACAATAAAGTTCAGTAAACTATAATATTTGAAGAAAAGTACACAAAAATAGCATACATGCAATGAAAGATGCTTGGACGATTATGCTTATAGTGAAATTAATAAAAATATATATGCATATGTAAATAGTAAGGAATTGAAAAAAAAAGTTCTATCGAATAACATAAATAATACAGTAAACAAAAAAATAAAGACATACCGATAAACAGAGAGGTGCGCGTCATTGATTTATTAAAGGTCGGTGATAACGATAGGGATAAAGAAGCCAAAAGTCTAATAGAAATGTGTTTATGGGTTTGGTTTGGTTGATTAATACAGCTTTTAATTGTTCTCTTTACTAACACTTTATGATTTCGATGTTTAAGACAAGAGAATGAATATAAAAATTATTATTAAAGGTATTTTTTTAGAAAAAAAAACCTTCAATAATCCCCTTAAAATTTTAATTAGAGATTATTGAAGGCATTTTTTACTAAAAGACACCTTAGTAATTCAAAAAATAATTTTCATAAGAAATTATTAAAGGTGATTTTCCTTAAAAAAATGCCTTTAATAATTTTGAACACAAATTATTGAAGGCATTTTTAGTAAAAAACTGCCTACACTAACCATTCTGTGATAGGAATGAAATGAATTATTGAAGGCGTATTACGTAAAAAATACATTCAATAAATTCCTTGAAAAAATTATAACGAATTATTGAAGGCATTTTTTTGAAAAAAAAAACACCTTTAAAATTTCTTTTAACATTATTAAAGCCATTTTATACTAAAAAACGCCTTTAATAATCCCAAATATTTGTAAAAAAAAATTATTAAAGATGTTTGTTTTCAAAAAATACCTTCAAAAATTATATAAAAAAATTAAAATGAATTAGTGATGACATTTTTTTAGAATAAACACATTCATTAACCGTATTAAAATTTGAGCAGTGAAATATTTAAGGTATTTTTCACTAGAAAATACCTTTAATAATCCCAAATATTTTTAAAAAGAAATTATTGAAGGCATTTGTTTTGAAAAAACACATTCAATAATTATGTACAAAATTAAAAAGAAATTATTGAAGATATTTTTCTAAAATAAACGCTTTCACTAACTGTCTTAAAATTTGAGTGCTAGTATATTGAAGACATTTTTCACTAGAAGATGCTTTTAACAATCTCAAAAATTTTAAAAAAGAAATTATTAAAGGTATTTGTTCTTAAAAAATGCCTTCAATAATTATGTGCATAAATTAAATGGAATCAGTGAAGGTATTTTTCTAGAATAAACGCCTTCACTAATCATCTTAAAATTTGAGTAGTGAAATATTGAAGGTATTTTTCACTAGAAGTGCTTTTAATAATCCTAAAAATTTTTAAAAAAATTTATTGAAGGTGTTTGTTATGAAAAAACACCTTCAATAATTATGTATTAAATTTAAAAAGAATTATTGAAGGTATTTTTTTGGAATAAATGCCTTCACTAACTATCTTAAAATTTGAGTGCTAGTATATTAAAGGTATTTTTTTTACTAGAAGACGCCTTTAATAAAACGCTTTTAATAATCTCAAAAATTTTAAAAAAAATATTATTAAAGGTGTTTGTTCCTAAAAAATACCTTCAATACTTATGTACATAAATTAAATGGAATCAGTGAAGATGTTTTTCTAGAATCAATGCCTTTACTAACCATATTAAAATTTAAGTAATTAAATATTGAAAGCATTTTTCATTGGAAGATGCCTTTAATAATCTCAAATATTTTTAAAAAGAAATTATTGAAGGCATTTGTTCTGAAAATATACCTTCAATAATTATGTACAAAATTTAAAAAGAATTATTGAAGGCATTTTTCTAGAATAAATGCCTTTACTAATTGTTTTAAAATTTGAGTGTCGGTACATTGAAGGTGTTTTTCACTAGAAGACGCCTTTAATAATCCTAAATTTTTTAAAAAAAAAATTATTGAAAGCGTTTGTTCTAAAAAAATATCTTCAATAATTATGTACATAAATTAAATGGAATCAGTGAAGGTATTTTTTTAGAATAAACGCCTTCACTAATCGTCTAAAAATTTAAGTAGTGAAATATTAAAAGCATTTTACACTAGAAGACACCTTCAATAAATTCTTTCAAAAATAAAATGAATTAGTTAAGGTGTTTTTCTAGAATAAACGCCTTTAATAGCCCCTTAAAATTTTATTTATGTAATATTAAAGGCATTTTGTACACCATATGCCTTTAATAGTCCCAAACAATTTTTAAAAAGAAATTATTGAAAGCATTTTTAGTAAAAAATCGCCTTCACTGATATTCACAAATAAAAATGAAAAAATTATTGAAAGTGTATTATGCAAAAAATACCTTCAATAAATATGCCATAAAAATTAGATGAAATTAGTGAAAGTGTTTTTGGGGCATAAATGCCTTTAATAATCCCAAATAATTCTACTACGACTCTGTTGAAAACGCCTATAATATATTTAAAAAATATTTAGGAAGAAATTATTGAAGGCATTTTTCTTAGTAAATGCCTTCAATTTAAGAAAAATGCCTTCAATTATCTGGTCCAATAAAATTGTCTCCAAACTTAGCACATCAAATCACTAATTTCAAGCTTTATCTTTATTATTTTACTATTTCTCTTTCCAGACCAACTATAATTTACTTTCCCTTTCCTTTAGCTTTTAGTATTCGAGCATTGTCTTTTAGAACCCTATTTTGACTATTCATTAGTTATTTGCTTTAGCTTTTATTTCATTCGACTATTCCTTCAGCCTTTGTAATTTATGATTTTTTTTTTGTTTAAACAATTTTCTTCAAAACCCACCTTCTTCAAATACCCATTTTGTAAACCATCATCCACGTCCCTTTCCTTTTCATTTTTTTTTTTTTGGGTTTCCTCTATACCTGTTTTATCTTATTTCAACCCCAATTACAAATTCCCTTGGGTACTATCTACGTTAGCAGTAGAGTTTTAACATTCATAATATCAAGTAGCTGATAAAATACTTCACAACAAAGAGTTTTAGTTTTTTGTAAGTACTGGTCTTATTATTATCTTTTGTTTAAACATAATATACTTAAGTATTTTACATGTTCATTTTCATATAAATTATTTATATACATTTGGTCTGATAATGTAGCAAGTACTAAATGGATAAGAGTTGGATGTAAAAGTTAAGATTAAGTCAAGAGTACGGAGATAGAGTAAAAATTTTTTTTAATTTTGTATTTGAGAATACAAGTGAAGATAAGATGATATTATGCCCATGTGTGAAGTGTGCTAATATCGATTGGCAAATGTGTCAAGTTATTTTTAAACATTTAATTTGTATTAGATTTCTCTCGGGATATGTTAATTGATATTTCATGAAAAGTTTGTATCGTCAAGGTTTTCTACTAGAGTTTTTTCAACTTCAAGTACTCCCTACACCAACATGATCCTTTTATTGTAGATGACATTAAAGGCATATTGTGATATGCTTTTAACATTCATAACCAATATTTTCATAATCTTTCTCCCTAAAATGATGGATTTAATTAGTCTAATGTTGAAATGAATGAATTTGGTGAAACTGAGATATGTGTAAATGACCAACAACCTAGAGGAGAAGCATCAAAGTTTTATAGTTTGCTTGAATATATGAATAAAGAACTTTATGAGGGATCAAAACATTCAAAGTTATCTTTTTGTGTTCGTCTTTTTCACTTGAAATGCTTATGTGGATGGATGGAAAACTTTCTTATTTTATTATTAGAGTTTATGAAATAAATATTTTCTTTTACAAAAATCCCTAAATCTTGTAAGAAATCAAAAAAGATGATCAAGAATTTAAATCTTGAATATGAGAAAATTTATAGTTGTCCTAATGATTGCATGTTGTATTGAGATGATAAAAAAATCAAGAATCTCATCATTTGTGTGATATTTCTCATTGGATGAACAAAAACCTCGATGAAAGGTTGAATAAGGATGGTGATGAGGTCTACGTAAAAAAGAAGTCTATTAAGGTTTTACGTTATTTTTCATTAATACCAAGACTTCAACGACTCTTTATGTCTTTCAAAACTATAGATTCAATGAAATGACATCATGAGAAGTAGACAGATGATAGATCATTGAGGTATCCTACAGATTTTTTGACATGAAAATCATTTCATTCTAGGTTTTCAAACTTTGCATCTAATTCTCAAATTGTTATACTTGGACTAACATCTGATGAATTCAACCTATTTAAAATGATGAGTATTTCTTATAGTACTTGACCAGTTATATTGATTCCTTACAATTTGTCACCATGGATTGCTATGAAGCAACAGTCATTTATATTGTCTATGATAATTCTAGGAAAAAAAATCCCAGTAATGATATAGATATCTACTAACAACTTTTTATTAAAGAGTTTAAGTAATTATGGGAAGGAGTTAAGAGATATGATGCATAAAAAAAAAAACTTCAATAGACGTGCTACTTTAATATGGACTATCAATGATTTTTTTGCTTATGCGAATTTATTTAGTTAGAGTATAAAAGGTCGTTATGTTTGTCTATGTTATGCTGCACAGATATGTTTGAAGTGATTACCTAATGATAGAAAGTTTTGTTATATGGGACATCATCGATGGTTAGATGATAATCATCAATTTAGATTTTAAAAATATCTCTTTAATGAAACTGAAAAGTTGGAAAGATCGTCTTTATCCATTAGTGGATCTAATATCTTGTTAAAGTTAAAAGATATCAATTTCACTTATGAAAAAATGACTTCATCAAGGAAAAGAGTGAAAGACATTTTTTAATGTGTCTGGCCTTATATTACACAAGTTGATGATACTGATATTGAAGTTGATGATTTTGATGTTCAAAACGATAAAGAGGATAATGAAAAAGATGACCCCAATAAGTCTGAGTTATAAAAAAAAAGTATATTTTTGAGTTACTTTATTGAAAATATAATTTATTATGCCATAACATTGATTTGATGCACATAGAGAAAAATGTTTGCAAAAATTTTATAGGGACAATTCTCAATTTAAATAGAAGATCAAATGATGACTTAAAGAGTCAGCTTGACCTAATTAATATGGGGATTCACCCTGACTTTCATTTGAAGTTGCTTTCTAATGACAAATATCGATTACCTACTGCTTGTTTTAGGATTTCTAAATTTGAAAAAGATGTATTTTGCAAGGTTTTGAAAAATATCAAAGTTTCAAATGGCTATGCGTTAAATATATCAAGATTTGTGAATCTAAAAGAGCAAAAACTTTCTTCATTAAAATCACATGATTATCACATTTTGATGTAAGACTTACTTTCAATTGCTTTACATTCATCAATGTCAAAGCAAGTCACTTCTGTGGTAATTAAATTAAGTAACATATTTAAATCTTTATGTGGGAAATGTATGAATATGGAAGAGCTTGACAAACTTCAAGATCAAGCCGTGATTACTTTATGCCATTTAGAGAAGATTTTCCCTTCAAACTTCTTCACTATTATGATGCATTTGGTTATACACCTTCCATATGAAGCAAAAGTCGATGGGCCAATTTATTATCGATGGATGTATCCTATCGAAAGGTGTTATTGTTTAATAGATTGATTAAGTTTTTATTGATGATCATGCCACTTTAGTTAAAAATATATATGACTAATGTTTTATGCGATAGGGTTTTAGGGAGGTTAAAGTCTTATTGTCACAACAAACGCTATCCGAAAGGTTTTATTACTGAAAGATATTTAGTAGAAGAGTGTATGACATTTTGTTCTCGTTATTTGAAAGATTTTGAAATGAGATTTAATAAAACCATCGAGAAATATTAGTATGCAGCATACTGACTCTGCCTACAGTTATCTTTTTTAAAGTTTTGGACAACCAATAAGCAAAACTGAAATAGTGGAGTTAGATGATAAATCTTGGGCACAAGCACATCGATATATTTTTTTTCATCATGACTTTATTGAATTGTTTCACACGTAAGTTTTTTAGCAAGAAAATTATTCATTACATTAAGCATAATTTATTGTATTTTTTTATTGTTAATACTTTATCATGATGCTTTGTAATGAGTATAAAAATAATTTGAGAACTTTTGTACATTATCGATGATCAAACCCTTGAGAGCTTGATAAGTTGTTCGTCGAAAACTTTCATGAATGGTTAGAAGCAACTGTAAGTAATGCTATACTTCCCATTATGAGAAATCTACATAGAACGCTTATGGTATAACTAACATAATTAACATATATATATTTATTCCACTTTTATAGGTTTAGAGTAAAAAGTTTGTTGTGAAGAGGTGAAATGTCTTTCATAAGGTCCGAACATGATTGTAAAATGATATAAAGGTTTCATCATCAATGGATTTAGATTTCACATTAAATTTTGTAAGAGATTTAAAAGTACATAAAATTTAGGAGTTGTTGTTACTTCATCAACTACTAGTTATGCTAGTGCTAGGGACACAAACCCTTTAGAGGGAAATATTGACTATTATGGCATGGTTAATGGCATCATTGAGTTGGATTATTATGACAAGTAGAAAGTTATCTTATTTCAGTGTGATTAGGCTAATGTAAATAGTATAAGAGGTATTAAGAAAGATCAATATGGATTTATACTTGTGAATTTTTCTTGATTAATTCACACTGGATAAAAACTCATCGATGAACTTTATGTTTTTTCATCTCAAGTCAAACAAGTTTTTTATTCTAATGATCCCAAAGAATTGGGTTGGTTTGTTGTTCTTCGAAACATACCTAGAGACTTATTTGATATGGGGTTAGATACAAGAGATGATGTAGCATATGGAACTGAATGTTATCCTTTTGCTAAACAAAACTTGGATGAAAATATCTTTAGTACCTAAGCTCAGTGGGTCCACGAAAATGTTAATGAAGATATTTATGAACCATGATGGATCATCTATATTTTGAAATTCAAGTATTTAAGACAAAATGTAGTAAATGATTGTATGTAATTAATGTCGCATTCGCTATTGTATATTTATTGTATTATAAATCATACATTATCTTTTGATTTAATTAAATCAATATGTTCTTTATAAATCATACGTTATGATTTCTTAACTTCTCAATGTCTTAATATATTTCTAAACTAATATTTTTTATATATTCGCTTTTATGATGCAGGTAAGCTACAATACGGAGGAGTAGATTGAAAGGAATACATATCAGAGATATTAGTTCAGAACTGTCTATGGCACCTGTTGATATTGGCTATGGATTGAATCCTATGGAGAGGAATGAACGTACTATCGAATTTAACTCAGTCACTTTTAACCCTTCAACTGATATTGAATTTGACAATACAAGAGGTCTAGGTTTAGATATATCCCGTCAATTGATTATGCTTTAAATTTGAATGTAAGTATCATATACCTCATATTTAGAATTCGATTATAATGATAAAAGTATTGTCATTTTACAAATTTATTTTTTATTTTTTGTAGTTGATAACAATTATCAACGGAGGATCAAAGGCTGGACAACTTTGAACAAATTATTTGTACCACCTCCGAACGAGCATATTATAGTGTCTGCAAACTCTGATAGGCAACCAATTGGTGATGAGGCTTAATTGTTGACTGAATTTCTAGGCATGCTCGCCCATAATGGAATCAAATTGCCTATTCATTATGAAACATGATATAAAGTTTCAGCAAAAGTTAAGGCCGATGCTTTAAACTTTATTGAGGTATTAGTATAATTAATTACATATAAAAAAACTAATTATTTTAAATTTGGTTTATTGATTAAAACTTTTCTTTTTGTATTATTACAGTCAAGATTTGTACTTGAAATACCAACTTCATTTGTGCTTAAGTCATTGGAAAAAAAATGAAAAGATTATAAGCATAATTTGAAGAATAAGTATTTCGATTGAAATACTACTATAGAGGCGACGATGAAAAATCTACCCCATAATGTGATTAGGTGGCAATATGAACAATTAGTTAGATTTTGGTTCTCAAGAAAAGAAAAGGTACTAATTTATAACTTTGTATAGTAAAATGAAATAATGAAAGTGTTCTATGCTTTAAGTTGGTAATATTTGTATTTCTACCATATACACAATTATTTTTTATGACAGGAAAGAGAATAGATTGGGATTGGTAACAGAAAGCAACATAAATATAGTCACACAAGTGGATCAAAAAGTTTTGCAAGAAAGCAAAAAGAAATAGTAAGTTTATGATTTTAAACTTATTTCAATGAATGAACTTTTTGTGTCGTTAAAAGGTAAATATGCAAATTAAAAGTTATTCTTTTGTTTTAATAGTTTTGATAATTTCAATACATGATATTAAACTTATCGACAGTTTTGAACTTAGTTGACACGGATGATAAGTATGAAAAAATTATTGTTTATGTCTATTTAGGTAAAAATCAAATTTGTTGTTATTGTTCTATTTAAATAGTTTGGATAGCTTTAATACTTGATATTAAACTTGTCCAATTGATTGAACTTGATTTTTATGGTTGATATGGGTGAAAAAGTTATCATTTATGTCTATTTTGGACTATTTTTGCCTTTAAAAGGCAAAATTACAAATTAAACTTTTGGATGGCTTTCAACAGTCTGAATGGCTTCAATCCATGATATTAAACTTATCCAAATAATTGAATTTGGTTGCTATGATCGATATGTGTGAAATGCTAAAATGATTTTATTATTTGCGTCCGTTTAAGACTATTGTGTTGTGAAAGGGCCAAAATATAGATATATGATATTAAAATTATTTGAATTTTTTAAACTTGATTGACATGTATGATATGCATGAATAAGTTGCAGTTGATATATATCCTATCAAATAACATATGTTTTTGTATAAGAGATTGAGATGGGCGATAAAATTGGACGTGTGAAACTTTTTCACTTAATACACACAAAAAAGATGGATATTATATGAATATCGAAACACAAGAAATTATGGTAATTTGTAACATCTATTTTAACAAAAAGTAAATATTTACTCTTTTTAACATATTATCAATTAATCACTAAACTTAATAGTTGTATGTGACTAATTTACAGGAAAAAACGAAAGAAAAAATAGCTGCTGATATTGAAGTAGCATCTGATGGTTCTCTCAATATGCAAGAATTAAAAAATCGGATATTCATAGAAGTTGCTAGAAAAGAAAGGCATGGATGGGTCTAAGGCCTTGGATTGAATCCAACGTCATCTACCTACTATAGACATAACTCTTAGTAATTTACATTCTTAGTAAGTCAATCTTCGCAAGACATTTAAATTGTAAACTATGTAACAATATTTCCAGCAATTGAAAGCAGAAAGAAGACATGAGTGTGCCAAAATTAAGAAAAAATGTGTTAGAATGGAGCAAAAGCGTGCAAAATTTCAACAGTAGCATGATCAATTCGATCATCTTATGAATTTTATGCAACAACAATTTTTAAAAACTCATCTCAATGGTCCATTAACTCAGGTATTATATTTAGTAAATATTTATATTTTTTAATATAAAAAAAGCTTACAATGAAGTGTTAAAAATTGTATGCTATTATTTAGTAAGTTTTTAAGCACGCTAGTGATCAAGGTAAAAAAATTCCTTCATCATTTGGCAGCTTTCAAAATCTATGCAGTCATCAATTTCATATATTTTAATTTTTATTTTGTTAATGTATTAAAAAAATGGAATGTTATTATACTAATTATTAAACTTTGTGTTAATTAGATGCAATTTGAACGTAAATTAATTTTATATTAATTTCAATTTTTGAATTTAAACTCATTTATGAAAACAATAAATATTAATATAAATTTTTTATTTTAAAAAAATATATTTCTTAATTTCGCGATGTTTGCATTTAAGAATATTGTTAAATGAATAATTTAGTAGCGTTTATAGCATAAAATGTCACTAAAAGTAACAACGCTCTTACTAGAAAATGCGCTAAATTAGTGACATTTTTTTGATACAAACATCACCAAAGTAATGGCGTTTAACTTATAAAATTGCTACTAAATTAGCAGCATCTTAAAGATAAAAATATCATTAAAATAGTGGCATTTTCAAGATACAAACACCGTTAATATGGTGGTATTTTCCATATACAAACGTCACTATATTTATATTAGCGACGTTTTCTAGATTTAAATACCGCTAATATAGTGGTATTTTTTAGATACAAACACTGCTAATATAGCAATATTTTATAGAAAATATCATTATTTTTTGTGATGCGTGTATAACAGGCACTCTGATTAATGTTTTTCACAAACGTCGTAAATTTTTTAGTGACATTTATAAATACCGCTAAACATTAAAAAAAATACCACTAAAAGTTTAAACCCCGTAACGACATTAGTTTGGCATGTTTTGTGTTGAATGCTGGGGTTTACGCGGCAATAGACACAATTTTAGGTCGGCTATGTGTGGGAACGTATAATTTTTGTAGCAGAAGCTATGGCCAAACGAGTGACGCCCCTCCCATTCTAATCAATGTGGAAGCGTGGAAAAGTTTTGCATGGCATGGGAGACCATAATTGGCATACGAAGGAAATATTGGAGTAAATTTCCAAGACTGACAATTGAGTGTGAATCCATTACTGACCGTTACGTGTGAAAGTGCTTTGTTAGAGTACATCAATTTCCAGGGCATATTTACGTTTGTGTAGGGGTTATGGGGCAGGACTAGCCTCGTTGCAGATGAGTTTTTGTACTAAGTTAATTGCTACTCTTGTTTTACTCAACATACTTGCTCACTCATTACAAAAGTGCCAAATATTTGCAATTTTTTGCTATCGAATTCTTTGACAAATTTGCTCACAGTTCATTTAAAGTTTTTGCTTTCAAATTTCTAGTCATGAAAGTCATTTTAAGCTTTCCAGTACTTAGTGTTTATCACAAAAAAATTTCGAGTAGAATAAAGAAAAAAGCCATGTGAATGGTGCATAAACATGTCGGACCATGTAATAAAATCGATCGTACGTGGGGGGGGCCACCATGTATAATCATTTTCACATGGCTTTTTGGATAGAACTCAGATGAAATTAATAACCATGTGACCATTTAATTTTTAAGCAAAGACCTGATCATAGTTATATGTTGGTGGTACAACGAATAATGTTCGAAGTTGTTAAAATATTATAGAAGTCAATAAAATTGATTTGTTGCACTAATAGCAACATTTATTTGTAATTATAATACAATAGTATAATTAATTAAGTGGAAATAAACAGTAAGGAATGACTGCCCTTCATAAAGAATTTGAAGAAGCATCAGATTGAGACACTGTTTGGAATTCCTTTGCCAGTAAGTCCACCTTCACTAGTAGGATAGAGCAAAGTGTATGGCATATTGACTGGACCAACACGATTCTTCAATTGCTTGTCCTTGTTCATCTCTACAATTCTTTCTTCAATTCCTGAAAGCCTCTTTCCGAATTCCTTAAAAGCTGCAAGTGGTGGTTCATCTAATGTCCATTCAGGTGTGTCTCTTTGCCCAAGATAAACCTCATCCGATGAGTGCCTCGACAGAATTTCTATCAAGGAAATTCCAAGGAGAGTCTGCAGTTGAGCAGTTATTGTTTTCAAGTAAACCTTGTCAGGGTTGGATTCGAGCTCAGCATATTCGGGAGTGCCTTCCTCAGGCATGAACCTGCGGCTTATACTTGGGCGGTTGGGGAGGTAGCCTGCATAAGGATATTGGCCAAAGTTAACTGCTGCATGGAGAGCAGAAGCCACCCATATGATGATGGTGCAAGAATCTATAAGCTCTTCACGAGTCTGCATTTTAGGCCACCATGGCTCATCTTTTTTGTCACCATGACCCTCCTCTCGAAGTTCCTTCCCCCAGGCTTGAAGCTCGGGGTCTTGTTGAACCATTTCATCCGTCTTGTAGTAGAAGGAGCAATAGTCTCTGACCCATTTTTCAATTGCAAACCAAATCTCCAATCCATCAACCGCATATGGATAGTCTTTTATCAGTAGGCGAAGACCGTTTGGTGAATTCTTATCATCAACTGCAACTCCTCTGTAAAGAGAAGATGGAAGCATGTCATTTCCATTAAACAATAACTAAAATGTACCCAAAAATTTTCTAATTAAAAGCTTTATATTTTGTAGGATCTGAATCAACGTCAGACTACCTAATAAAATTTTGTAGGATCTGATTCTGACAGGGTAAAGTCTAGCAATTAAATATTCCAAGTTAATTAGTCTCTGAATTTAGATTTGTTTCATATCTAGACTCATTCTTGAACCATGTACCTATTCTTGAGATCTTTGGGAAGTGCCTGGTCAAGAAAATTCCAATCCTTATATATTACTGATGACATTTCCATGGCATATTTTGCAGGGAAAACTGTCCATTCCAGGATTCCACCTCCATTATTCAGAATCTGCCTGGCGAATGCATTTATGTTCATTGTGTCACGGAAGTGAGGATGGAGAAGCTTATGAATTGGATGAACCACACTAAGCTGCCTATTAGTCGCAATCACAAATGGCTCAATCACTGCATGAGTGTTCAACCTGTAACCAAATTAAAAAGCATGAGCATAAACCCCCTCTCAAATCGAAGCTAATCATTGTATAATTGGTATATAATTATGTGTAAGCCTTCTTCGGCTGATAGCCATACCAATGGCTTATGAGCTGATGAACACCAGAGTCATTTACAGCCACGTAAGCTTTAGCCAGCTGCCATATGGAACCTTCAACTCCATGTTCTGCAGGTGTGTACACCTTGCTAACAGCACCATATTGATCCCCATTTGGATGTGGCAAACTCAATTCAATTGCCAATGGCTTCAAAGTCCCGTCATTCCTCAAAAGCAAGACGGTCCTAGACGCATAAGTCTTTGTTGTAGTAGAATTTATCCTCCTGAGGTATGGCATAATTGTGTCATGATGATCCAATATGAATAATCTGTTGGTTCTCAGTGCCTGTTCAACCAAATACTTTCAAGTTAGAATGATTTAAAAACATATACAAGTTGAATCAGATAACAATAACTCTCAAGTATTCATATACTGTTCTTTTCAATGAAATCAAGAAATATACAAAACATTACCTCTTCTATGGTGAGTCCCTCTAGGTTGTGCTCAATGTGTTCCTTGGTTATGGCACTGTTTTGATTACCATATACTTCAGGATCTAGATTGCTTGTTGGAGGAAATTTCTGCAATTGAGAATTAAAAATAAATAAAAATTAGAACACTTTAATATAATCTGTTAACCATTGAAGATCAAGTGGAGGAAAAGAGTGAAAATTTGAGCTCTGAGATACATTTTTAATGTTTTTCTATTTGTTTTCCTTCGATTTGCTTCCTTGACAAACAATAGGAAAAATACAAATGCAGAATGGTGCTTAAGCTTACTTCAAGAAGACGAATGATAACAGGGTCGATTCCAGCAAGCATTTCTCTGGCGAATTCTTCGTCAGTCCTCCATGCAGTCCTACTGTCTGCTCCAATTCATTAAAAATATCGAAGTAAATGATAATGAACATTAGTAAATATGTGAAAAGTCAAAGACATTTAACTCTCGAATTAGCAAATATTTGATGCATACCTTGAATCACTTGAGGCACAGGAAACTTCAACAGTTGTTCCCCATCAGTCCGAAAAATTTCTTTGAGCATCTCCAAGGGGATGTTCTTGATTATATTATCAAGCAAGGGGCCAGAAGGAAGCTTAAATCCTCCATAGTAGAGTTTAAGTACATCCTCAAATGAGTCAAATTCATTACGAGTGCGGTCAGTTAGATCTTCTAGCTCAGGTATAATGAATTGAACTATAGACTTTAGTGCATAAGCAAGAAAATCAGACATCTTCAAGTGTCCAAATCGTTCATCTCTTGGAACATAAATGTTTAAGCTCATAAGAAGCGGAATCCTGCTCTCAGTGTTATGATCTGTTAATTATTGGAGTAAAAACAAAACATTGTCAGACTGAAAATATAAATACACAACAAGAAAAATGATTATTGATTCCTTAATACTGATCAATGTAATGTCTTACCTGATCTTGTTGGTGGTCTGCCTGTTCTTCCTCTACGAGGATAAGGGTACTCGGGAGATCCTCCAAGAACCGGGCGGGCGTGCTCGGGACCCTTATCAGGATTCCCCAAATCATTGTAATAAGCATAGTCATAGACACGGTCCCATTCTTGGAGCTCTCCTTCCCCATTTCCTCTCAAGGCCTTTAGCTCTTCTTCTCTGCATTTACGTAGTGGCTCTGGCATTTCATGTGGAAGATATGTCTAGAGAAACATCAAACATTTGTTAGAGGTGTAAATGAGCGAACTTTGCTATATTCGTGATCTGTCGTTCAATTAACAATCTTTGAAATTTTAAACTAAGATAAATGAATAGAAATCGGATCTATTCAATAAAAGTATTCAAGTATGTACCTTGTTAGTGAAGAAAACACGATCTTTTTTATATTTCTTGTCAGGATAAACCCAAGAATTGCAAACAAAGTGAATCCGACCATGACCTGGAACATGTTCAAGAGTGACAGTCTTGAGGTAGAATTCACTATGATGATTATTTTTAATCAGTACAGCTCCAGGTGCTCCAATTTCCTCATCCCAATCAAAGTTGACAATGAATATAGATTCCCCTGCTAGTGGAGAAGCTCCTGTAGAATTCCAGTTCTCCAAATATGCTGGTTTTCCAAGCTTTCCTTGCAATTCATTAGCTACCAACACAAATCAAATATTAACTGTTCTTTTAGTTAATCTACAAACAAATTAAAAAAAAAATTATTACTCATGTCTTATATAATCGAATCATCGATTAATTTCTAGCAATTAATGATAAAAAAAAAAAGTTGTTAAATCCAGCAAACAAATTTGATTTTATATTATTCATGATTAATATATATATTGATAAATTAAAAGTACTTAGGTAAACTAGGATAAGTAAAAGAAGAAGAAAATGAGAAACTTAAGGGAGAAAAGAGAGACCAATTAACATTGACATTGACTTGGACTTGGTCATTCTTGAATTAGGAGATCTGAGACCCCCAAGTCTTTATGCTTTTCGTAGCGAAGCGACCCCAGCTGCATTAATTATTATTATTTTTTTAATTTTGATTGAATTATTACAGGATTATAATAAAAAAAATGAAATACATATTTCTCTATTGACCTATATTATTTTTATTGCATTGATAATTATATAATAAAAATTTATAATTAAATATTTAACATTTCGTTACATTGGATACTTTAATTTTCTTGACTAACACAGACAGTCCAAAGACGATATCGTTTTTTAAGACCGATTATTAATTACCAAATATTCAACACTACATCATATTAGGGTCCATCACCAAATTAATATTAGAAAATTACAAAAAAAAATTATTTAAAAAAAGAAAAAAATTTAAAATATATGCAATTTTAAAAAAATAAAAATTCAAAAAGTATGATTTTTTTAAAAAAAATCAAAATATGGATTAAAAAAAAGAATATATATGTAAAAGATTTTTTCTTATGTTCTTTTTTTTTATTTCAAAAATTAAAAATAAAGACGTATTATGATTTTACAATGTTTTTAATATATTATCTTTGGATTAAGGTATTAATCAAAAGAGATAAAATGGTTGATAGAATAAAACTTTAGGTATCTAATTGTAATTTTTTATTCTATAAACATCATTATAACAAAAGTAATATAATTCAAAAAGCAAATTAGTATTTACTCTTAAAAAATTACAGGTGAAAGGCCCTTGAATCCATTGCCAAACAAACATGAAAGGGAAGCACGAGCATTGTTGTCCTGGATGGATGAAGAATAAAACACAGTAAATTGTTTCATTAAAAACAAACAAGAGGAAAAAGCAAAGATAGAGAAATATGCCTATAACATTTAATTAGCTCTGACTAGTATAGATTTTCATTTTGACTTTAGATTTCGAATTGTTCACATTGCCATGTCTTTTAATTTGGAGATAGCTACATGACTAAGTCAGTAAGGCTCCATTTCCTTAAAACATTTTCCAGTGTCTTTTTTTTTTTTTTTTTTGTTGGAAAAAGGCAGCGCAAGCTTTGTGATGCACGGGTGGAGCTATTTCCCTCACTTGAAATGATATCTGTTTTTTTGTAAAATAAATTAAAATCTTCTGAAGTTAAAAGGTTTATATTAGATCAAACTATATAATAAGATGGTATGACATGAAAATAATATAAAAAATATGTAAAAATATAATATATTTTGTATTTTTATATGAATATAAATTGTAACATATAATTTTTATATAAAATATTTAAAAAATTTATAAATTGTTAATATTTTACATGAGATTAATATGAATTATAAGATTTAGTTTTGATAGATGGATAGAAGGTTGGGTGTTCTAACCACGGTTTGATCAAAAGTTTAAGCGTAAAATTTCCGGTCGTGTATGGGGGGAGTGAAAACTGTTGCCAGCTAGTGAACGAGAAAGAAAGCAAATACTATAAATTAATAGCATAAACAAAACTAGCTTTTGTTTTGACTTTAGACAAGACAAACATGCTTGATATCTTGTTCTTCTTCAGGTTTTTAGGATGAAACAAAAGCAGGAAAGAAGCAAATTTTATAAAAAAAAAAAAAAAATTAAAAAAAAAACTCACCAGGGTCACCATTTTCAGCACTGATAAGTTGCAAGGAAACTCTTTTCCCTAACAACTCATGAACCCCATCAAGAAAAGATGCATGGAAATCATTGAAGTCCAAAACATTTTTTTTCATCAAAACAACAGTGCCCCTGATCTTCTCCGGCTTCATCATCTTCTTGCTCCCACTGTTACCACCGCCGGCGGCCGCGTTGAGTTGCAATGATTTGCTTCTGTAGGAAGAAAAAGAATACGAAGAAGATGCTGATGATGTTGGTTTAATTGATTGGTTGAATGTGATAATTTGAGATAAAGGGGTTGGGGCCATGGAGGAGAATTTATAGAGAAAAATTGGCCTAGACTGCTTGAGCCCGGTGTGGAACTGACAGGGAAGCTTCATTTTTGTGTTCATATGGGATCGGAGAGTTTCTGTTAAATTTCCCTCCAATCAAAGACTTGGTGGAGAGTATAAAGCACTTTGGTCTTTATGCTTTTTATCTTATTGCATAAGTTCTCTCTTTTGAGATTGACCTAAAAGAAATCAACTCACCTTTGAAGATTTTTTCCTTTTTCGATTTTGTTAGGTATATAATCTCTAATTTTTTGGAGTTATTTGAGAAACATGGAACCTTACTTGGAAGGCAAGAATTTTTGGAATTTAATTTTAGATCATAATGTAAGAACTATTTATTTTACATGATCATTTAACCAAAACTTAAATATCTCATATTTGGTAGATATTTCATCATGACAACTTATATGAAATTTCATTGCTGAAATTTGTGAAAATTTTTATCAGAAATGAGTAAATAAAATTTTTAATAAAAAAAATCAAAATCAATAAATTAAGGAGTTTAATGTAAAAATTAATAATATGTAAAAAAAATTATTTAAAATATTGTTTATATTTTAAATTATCGATAATTATTTAATAGTAAAAATTTTGTCAATATTTTAACTAAAAATATCTATTTAATTAATATATCAAAATTTATTAAATTTTTTTCAAATTTTACACACTTAATTTATGTGATGAGATCTTTTAATTTATTTTGATTTTTGATTTATTTATTTCTAATAAAAAATTTCATGAACTTCACCTATGAAATTTTATGCAAATCTTTTTCATTCAATTAATAATAAATATTAAATGAATATGTCATTGTTTATTTTTGTTAATTCCTGTATTTTTTTATTTAAAAAATTGGATTCAAATTTTAACTCCCATAATAAAAAAAAAAGTTAAACATGTCATTGATGGTATTAATTTCATTTTATTAGTTTTAATTTGACAGAATTGTTGGTTTAGGTTATCGAACTTTTTATTCCATGCAAGTTGATTTGGTGTGCCTTTGGTTGACTGATATATAACAAAGTCTTTTTTTATTATTCATTTCTTTTTCTTTTCCTGTAAAACCAAAGGACGACTATGTCACACTGAAAAACAAGTTTAATGTCACTTTCTAAAGGAAAAAAAAAAATCCTAAAAATCTTAGTGATATTTAAGAAGCCAAATTGTAAATCAAGCTTTATCAGAAACCAAGAACGATTCCCTTTGACATCTATTTCATAGGACGATGTCTAAGAATATATATACATGCAAGACTTTTTTGTCTACTAGACTTCTTTTTTCTTCTTGAAATGAACATGCATGTGGTAAATTATTATAAATTAAATAAAGAAAAAAAGAAAATGCTTTAAATTTTGTATATAAATGTTTTATTTTTTTTACAAAAGAAGCAGCAATATGAAAAAAATAAAAAGAGTAACAGATATTAAATTTTAAATTTTAAATTTGTTGGATGTTAATGATTACATAAATTAATTAAAATAAATTTTGAATTTAACATGTTTCACTAATGCTATTATATGACGTGTAACATAGAGTCTAGAAGGAATGATAGTTGATCTAGAAATTGAAATTTTTGAAGAAACATGAATTCTTAATAACGTTAGAATAGAATCCAAGCAGAGTTATATGATGAAAATTGATTATTGATTTTCTTTCTCAAGCCTTTTTAAAAATAAAATAAAATTAAAGATCTCTTTAGTAAAAAAAATTATGTCACATCGTGTGCCT
The DNA here is from genome assembly GCF_047325235.1 of Durio zibethinus. NCBI lineage: Eukaryota > Viridiplantae > Streptophyta > Magnoliopsida > Malvales > Malvaceae > Durio > Durio zibethinus. The sequence continues at coordinate 824,408 of NC_143175.1, forward strand.
ATGTCAAAATTCTTCTTGTAAAAAGTGATACTTCTCAATCCGACAAGGTATCTATCTTTTTTTCTTTTTTTCTTTAAACTCAAACAAAAAATAAAATTCAAAAGAAGGGAATAAGGAGGCTTCTTCACAAGATTATAGTCCATCTTCCACTAACTTTTCATCTATAATTTTGGGTGTTTTTTTTTTTCTGGAAATTTTGAATATATGCAATTTGTATAAAGACATTAAAAATAAAAAACATTATTCTCTTTGAAACCATGATGTTTATTAGTGTTGAAATGACATGTCTTTTTTGAAAAACCAAAAAAAAAAGTTTTTTTTTTTGTTTACTCTTGAATTATATATAAAAAAAGTAATTTTATATTATTTTATTCTATTTTATTATAATTTTATGTATTAAATATGATTTAAAACTTATTTATTACTCTTGACTTATTCGAAGACAAAACAATTCTTTATCATCCCCTAAGTTAGATATTTCAAGTTCAAATCCTAAAATTAAAAGCTAAAATTTATGTGACAAGAAAGAAAATTATATATCTCTTATTGTATAATTTAAAACCCGATAAATTTATATTTTTTAGGAGACGCCATAAATCTGTTATGTATAAAAGCAATTCATATATAACACTAGTCATTTTTATTGGGCCAAATAGTTTGAATCCCATCACACTAACAGAAGTGAAATCAAATAATCAATCAAACACATAAGAGATAATAATTTAACATGATTCAACTTAATCGACTTATATTCATGGACGAAAAATAAGATCCACTAGTTGTAAAGAATTAAAAACATATAAATCATAGTAACTTCACTCAATAATCAATACTCATAAAACATTCACAATATTTTCTAGTCTTATGGAGTATTTTCAACTTAAATAAATACATACCCTTGTACACCCATGCATCATACCTATGTGGACCATTTCATTCTCCTCTAGTTCACTCAAACATATACACCCATAAGGACATTAATCTCTTCTAGTCTTATGAAGTGTTTATCCCATAAAATCTTACAACTCTTTTATATATTTTTTTCATATCTAACCTCATATAGACTTCACCTATTTTTAAGTATACAAACTTGTATTAAGAATCTTTTTTCTCTTAAAATTCTTCTTTTTCAAGTCAAATTTGCCTATAAAAAATTTATTTTCTCTTAGAATTCTTTTTCTAAAAGTCTTCTTATCTATCAAGCAATATCTAACCAATCATAAACAAATCTATTATGGGATTTAAGTCACTATTCTCATCAATCTCCACATTGACTCAAATTCTATCAAATCTTTTGTTTTAATGCTAGATATACTTTATTCCACCTGCAATGGAAGTTTCACAATCATTTTCTCTTGTGTATCTTCACACTTTACTTAAACTGATTCTCAATCCTCAAAACTTAAATTCAAATTTTTCTCTTGAATCGAGCCCTTCTTGGCTTGCCTCTTCCCATGGCTCGAGCCTTCAGTTCTTTTCACGTTTTAAGCCTTCAGCTTTGATACCACTTGTTAGGTCAAATAGTCTCAATCCCATCACACCAACATAAGCAAAATCAAATAATTAAATAAACACACAAAAGATAACAATTTAACGTGATTCAACCTAATTGACCTACATCAATCATAAGAAATAAGATACACTAGTTGTAGAGAATTACAAATATACAATCAAATCAAGTACTCATAATCAATACTCATAAGACATTCTCAATTTCTTCTAGTCATATGAAATATTTTCAACCCAAATAAACACATACCCCTATATACCCATGCATCATACCTATGTGAATCATCTTATTTTCTTCTAGTCCATTCAAACATACACACCCATAAGGACGTTAATCTCTTCTAGTTTTATAGAGTGTCTATCCCATAAAATTCAAAAACTCTCTTACATTTTTTTTCTGATACCTAATCCAATAAAGACTTTACCTATTTTCAAGCATATAAACTTACCTATTAAGAATCTCATTCCTCTTATAATTCTTCTTCTGCAAGTCAAACTTATTTATTAAGAATTCTTTTTCTCTTATAATTTTTTTCTGCAAGTCTTTTTGTCCATTAAGTAATATCTTATCAATTTCAAACAAATTTAATATGGGATTTAAGTCACTATTCCCAAAAATTTTGATTGATTGTTTGGATGGGATCTGTTTTTGCCATTCAATTAACAAACTAATATCATTTTATATAACATTTTGAATTATAGTTAGCCATCAACTAAGTTTGGCAGTGGTCTCTCACCTTATTATTACATTTTATCTAACCATTACAAATTAAACAAAAATTTGGTTAACATGCATAAGAAAAAATGTTGCAATTAAATGATAATATATATAAATGACATTTACATAGTATATAGAACAATGTCATTTTAGATGGGTTTTGTTAATGGGTGTTATAAATTAGGAATATGGTATTTTAAGACTTTTTATTACATAAATGCTACAGCTTGGAAATTAGTAGTGTAAACGAATAAAGTTTTAGATGAATTATCCGTAAATATGTTTGGTTTCTATTTGTTTATATTCATTTATTAAGCTTAATAAATGATCATAAATAGTATTTTTATATTCATTTATTAAACGAACCGAATACGAATAAAGGTGTGTTTGGTTTGTTTATGTTCATGAACAAGTTCATTTAAAATTTATTTAAAATTTGTTCGTTTATTATTCATTTGCTATTTGTTTATAATAACACTAATAAAATTATATTATGTTTTATCCTAATCTTATTTTAAGATTCATTTACATTCATTTATGTTTGTTTGAGATTTGTTTATTTAAATTAATTTAGTTATGGTTTGTTTATTATTTATGAACATGTTCGTTTATATATATTCGTAAACATGTTCGTTTAATGTTAATAAACGAGCTCATTTAACTTAATTGAACTCGAATATCCTATTATTTAAACAAACCGAACTCGAACGAACAAAGTAATTTTTTTATCAAATATGAACCGAATCTAAACACCTTTAAAAATAAACAAACAAACCACATACATATGCTCGTTCATATTTAGTTTGTTTACAGCCCTACTGAGAATAAAGAAAAAGATTGCAAATGATGAGATTTGAACTATAGATCTGTTGAATGTTATATTTATAAGGACGATAGCATTAACCTAACATAATTAAGTCCTGAATTCCCTTAAAAAATATTTTCCATTGTATGTTTAACCATGTATAATTAACTACAAAATGATTTCCAGAAGTTAATCACTGTTTTTTGGGAGAACAATTCATAATTAATGTGTGGAAGTAGCAGTTGCAGCTTTTTTAATGATTGTGTTAACGTGTGAATGGTTCATCAGATTAATTGGAAAGAAGGGAAATTTTTCGTAGCAGGAAGTTTAGAAAGAGCTGCAATGTTTAATTTTGAGTGTTGAAGCAAAGGTGGGTTTTCCCAAATTTGAAGGCTATGATAGTAAGTGAGAAGAGTAGCATATATATTATGAAATTCTGCTGAAAATCATCTTTGGCAAATGCTTCATATGGACAATTCTGTGATTGATTTTAGGATTCTATGGTTAAGCACGAAAATTGAAAATTTTTAATAAAATTTAATATGTTTGAAGTTTAAATTTTAATAATTATAATCTTTTTATTTCAAATTATGAACTTTTTTATTAAAAAAATGCAAAGCAATTCCTTTAGATGTTTTGGAAAGGAAACGATATTTGCCAATTTAGTTATAAATTTCTCATCCCATATGTTTTTTTTTTTTAATGTAACCATGACGTTAATTACTTGTTTATATATGTGTTGTACTTGACAATTTAAAAGAGATTGTTGCAGGTCGTACATTTGATATGATATCAACAAATGATCATCAGTAAAACTCAAACTCAATACTTTTTCGTTAAAGAAGATAAATTTTAATCGATTGAACTAATCATTCGTTAGTAACACATGAAATATACATTATACTATAAAAGATGCCCTTGCAAGCTATTTATGGGCTTGCAAAAGCAAGAACCTGTGTTGTGTAAAGCGAAAATCATTCATATGCAAAAAAAAAAAAATTATACAAATACAATTAGGAAAAATTAAGAGTCTTTCAAATTAAAAAAAAAAATAAAGAGAGAATTATTTGAGATGATTTAAACATATGAAATGTATGTTCATTTGTATATTGAAAAATAAAATTTTAAATTTAAGAGAAACCAAAATTTTTATATGTATATTAGGAGAGATGTAGATGTAAACTACTAAAAAATAATATAATAATTAAAAAAATAAATAAATAAATTATTATTAATAAAAATAAGTGATGTAAAAAAATTTAAAATTATAATATAATACAATTTTTTTTATCTTTTATATAATCGATTCCAAAATATACAATGTAAGATTTAATTTATTATTATTATTGTTATACAAATTCATTTAATTTGGATATGTGACTAGGTAATAAGCGAAAGTATTTAAAAGTTTAGTTTATTCAAATTTAAAGTTCGAACATTAAAATGTAATTTTTATCTTTTCTCAACTAAAAAAATCTGATTTGATTTTGTTGTTTTTCATTTAAAATTGTAGCCAGGCAGGTAAGGTTTACAAATAGATTTTTTTTCAAGTGCACATTTTTGGTATTAAATGCAATAAAGTAGGCATGTGAGGTTCGGATACCAATGAATCATAGATAGTTTTACCTTTGTTTGGGTCAATATCAAAGGATAAAGAAAAACATTATATTTTTGTGGAACATGATTTTAGTTATAACTTAGGGATTTTTTATTTTATTACTCAAAACAATCAATTTTCTAATGATTATTATATTAAAAAAACATGTTCTTTCATCAACAACGAGTCATTTGAAAGTGATTATAAACAAAAATAAAATGTTTTGTAAGTCAAAGTGGACTAGTAAAGTAGATTAAAATTTTGAATTTAGCATCACTTGTATATTTAAAAAATTTTATTTTCATTTATATATATAGATGAAAAAAATTAAATTTATTGTCATCACAAAATAATAAATTTGAATAAATTTAATTAAATTAAATTTAAAAAATGATATTAAACAGATTTAATATTTAAATGTTGACATCTACAATTATATTCTTATCCCCGTATTACGACATCTTTTATAAAAAGCAATCAATTTTTTTATGATAATTTATATTAAAAAATATATATTCCTTAATCAACAAGAGTCATTTTATTAAGGATTTGGTCATCATTATCAACTATAAAAGAAAGAAATAAAGAAACATATGGATTGTCACTTGTGATTATTTATGTCCTTAAAAAAATTTTTTGATGACATTGGCAAATAGGAGTAAAAGAAATTGAAAAAAATAAAAAATTAATTTAAAACTATAGTGTTTAGTTTGGATCAAATCATTTTTTTAAATTTGGATTAAATTCAGATATTAAATATATATTAAATTTAAATCAAATTTCGAGTCGATGTGTAAAAAAAAAAAAATCAAATCGAATTATTATGTTTTTGTTAGCTTTTATCTATATTTTAAATTTTTATAAAATAAAAATAATTACTTTATATATAAATCTAATTCAAATATATTAGATTTTATTAAACTAATATATAAAATAAATTAAAATTTAAAAAACAATAAACTAAATTGAATCAAACCGATAAAATTTGATTTGAATTATATTGGTTTTAAATAAAAATTGATTCAAATTCAAATCAAATTTTAAAAATTTATAATACTATATATTATTCAAAAAATTTAAATCAAATTAAATCTAATTTGATCACAACCGTTATCATCTACCAAAAAAAATATAAGACAATATTTTGAAGTTTGATCCATCTATTTCTCAATCAAATTTCAATAAAATTTTTAGTCTGGTTATGCTCTTTTAATTTTGACAGCCCAAATTCCATCCAAGACCAAGGGCCATTTAGCCCAGTCTGAGAGCTCCATGTAGGTGCTAAGGAAAACTATGGACATTATTAGAGCTCAAATAGTTAGTTGGGCTAACCATTTGAGTCTAAGCCCAAATCATTATCTAAAGTTGGACTGTCCAAAGCAGACAAAATTGCCAACACGAAAATCGGGCCGTTATTAGGAGACTATTAGACTCAGTTGGGCCCACGTTGAAAGACATAACAGGCGTGGCCTAATAATCATGGGCCATTGATGGGCCAGACCTTTTTCTGTGGATCTAGCAAACATTCTGACATGGCGGCCTAAGAAAAAACAGTTGCAAAGGAGTCACTTTACTTAAGAAACAGACAATTCTCCCTCTTTTTCTCTGTGTTTTTCTCTGTGTCTGTCTCCTCTGATTCACGCCAACGTTGCTCTTCCCCTGCGGCAATCTCGATTACCTATGCAAAATCTAATTCCCATTTTTCGAGGTTCTTTCTCTTTCAAACACCAAATATTCCCATAAATAATTTAATCTTTTTTTTTAAATTCCAAAGCATCAATTTTTAATTATAAATATAAATACTATATAATGCAGCTAGAGCTAGGAGTTTTTAGAATGTGATCTCTGCTTTTTCTTTTAGATGGCGACAACCCAAGAACAGAATCTCTCTCATTCTGGTGGGTCACTTGACTCTGTTTTATTCCAATTCCAAAAACATTTGGTTTGTCTACTTTCTGTTTGGTTCTTAGGAAAATCATTGGTTTCTGAATTGGGTTTTGGTTTTCGTATTGTTTTGCTGCAGTTTCCGCTGGTAGCTTCTTTATGTCCTTTTGTTTTTATTTGGCTTTTAGAAATAAAAAATGAGCTCAATTATTTTACAGTTGAATTGGGATTAATTCAGTTTTGCATAGGAGTTCAGAGAGCTTAGGAGTTCTATTAAGCTCAAATTATTGGAGCTTTTCCACCTTTAATGGTTAAAGGATTGAACTTTAGAGACTTTATAAAGATCCCACTTTTTCTTTTTCTTTTTTTTCTGGTTATTTGTAATTATAGGATCTGGAAGTTGCAAAAACCTATGTGTACTTGTGATGAAATTTTATATTTTTTTCTCATTTTCTTGTTTATTTGTGGAATTTCTATTGATTTTGGAGCATTTGTTTGATAGGAGTAATCATCTGGTGTTTTATCTTATAGGACTTCGTGAGAAGCACCAAGAAGAATTGGACAATCTTACATTAACAATTCAGCCCTTAAGAACTCTAAAGCTTTTTGCCTTTGCTGTTATTCAATGGATTCATCAGATAATTCGACATCGAGCTGGTTGGTTCATGTTTTCAAGCACTTTGGCTGGAAGTATTGGAATTTTGGTCATGACCATTGGTGGGCCTCATGAATTGGTATGATGTTATGCCATATTGCTTCTGGTGATTACTTCAGTCCAGATCGTAGAAGATTAAGTGGCTGCTAGTGTTTTGAGTGGTTGTCTGCTGCTAATTATAGATAATGTGATTCCTTTTTTTTGAAGAAACAGTAGTAGTTGAGTATTACTCTTTTGTCTTTTGAGTTGGAAATGCCATGCAATGTAATTTTGATCAGTGATTTTTGCTAGTGTGTTGGTTTGATGAGGAATATTTGCAGTTGTCAGCTTGATTTCTTGATAATATTTCAATTCATCCTTGGAAGCTGCAATTATGTTTTGATTTGTTTCTATGTTCTGATGAATAGTGCGACTTTGGCAGGTTCAAGAGCATATTCATTACGTTCAGTTTGGAGTTTGGTGGTTGGCCCTTGGGGTAGCATCATCTATTGGTCTTGGTAAGGGGAGTTCTACTTTGTCACTATCAGATTTTTTACGCCACTTCTATTATATTCTAGATGCTTGTACCATTTGCTTTGGAAGGATTCCGTTCAAATTTTCCTCTCTTGCAATTATTGAGCATTAGCTTTTAAATTGTTGTAAGAGATGGTGAGAAACTGTTGTCTATTCCTAAAATTAAGGGATCATACTTCACTAGATTAGCTGTTATATTCCTTTGGTACTTGTTATCACTGTTCTATTTTCTTGCTTAAAAGAATTTGCTGCTTATTCTCAATAAAATCATTTATATACATGGATTTTTTTTTTAAAATGGGACTCTGAATCTATTCTATTTCTCACAGGATCTGGTTTGCACACATTTGTGCTGTATTTGGGTCCACACATTGCCTTTTTTACAATTAAAGCTGTGCAGTGTGGCCGTGTTGATTTAAAAAGTGCTTTATATGATACCATTCAACTGAACACTGGTCCTTCATGGCTGAAAAAAAATTGCTCTGACTATGGACCTCCACTGTTCCCATCAGGACATGGTTCAAGAGTTCCACTCGGTAGCATATTGCCTCAGGTTCAACTAGAGGCCATCTTATGGGGCATTGGGACTGCACTTGGAGAGCTCCCTCCATACTTCATATCTAGAGCAGGTCATAAGGGCACAGCTATTATTATTCTGTGTTTGCACTTGTATACTTCCATTATCTTCTGATTGTTTATTGATTATGGTTTATAATCTTGACTTTCCTACTTAAATGCTTTGGCAGCTTGCATATCAGGTAGCAAATTGGTTATCATGAGTGATTTAGATTCTTCTTCAATGGAAGATGGTAGTATCACAGCCAATCATCTGAAACAGATAAAATATTGGCTCCTTTCACACTTACAATACTTGAACTTCTTTACAGTTTTAGTTCTTGCTTCGGTAATCTAGGAACTTTTTCTTTCTTCTTTTCTTCACAATTTTAGTTGTACTTTTGATTTTTTATCGTAACTTTGATCAATGGTATGAAAGAGTAGTTATCATAGTAGCTATAGCTAATTTGGACAAATTAGCTGGAGTGAAAATGTCTGCTTCATTGGTGAAAGTTGGTTTTTGAATGATGCTGTCCAAAAAATTCTTTTGCTCATTTGGGTAAATAATTAGAAGGTGATATTAGCCTAATGAAATGCATTAGATATCACTGCAGTTATTTTTGCAGCAGATCATAGTACTGTAGTACTAATTTCTATTAATAATCTTTGCGCTATACTGAAGCAGAGGCTTGTGTTGCTAACCTATTTGGATTTGTAATTTTCTGATTAGAGTGTTATATTTTCAGGTTCCAAATCCTCTGTTCGATCTTGCTGGTATTATGTGTGGGCAATTTGGTGTTCCATTTTGGAAGTTCTTTCTAGCAACATTACTTGGAAAGGCGATCATTAAAACTCACATTCAGGTTTGAGAAGTCCTAGATTTTATACCAGGAGGTTTTTGAGCTACTTTATTTCTTTAAAGTTGTTATCTGTCTCTAAAATCATAAAATGTAAGTAAAAAGGAAAAAAGAAAAACTTCTATGTGAAAGGGGGTCAGTAAGCTTAAGCATGATGGTAAGTCCTGCTGCTAAGTGGTGGGAACATTTATGCTGATCCTTGATGTTATTTTGTGACTTATGGTTGTTATTTTCTGTTTGTCACCGCAGACGGTTTTTATCATCTCAATTTGCAACTATCAGCTTCTGGACTTCATTGAAAATGAGTTGATTAGAGTGCTCAGCTTTATCCCAGGAGTAGCCACCATCCTGCTGGACCTTATCAGGAAACTACATACTATTAGAGACAAATATATGTCACCCTCTCCTCCAGTCTCCTCAAATATTAAAGTAATATAAACACAAAATAGTGTGATAAGCATACCTATGCAGGATGCCTTAGGTCTCCAGCGGAACTTCTTGCCTGGTGCTAATTTAGCTTTTTTTGTTTTCTCTACAGGTGAATAGTTGGGATTTATCACTTGCTTCAATCTGGAATACTGTTGTATGGCTCATGCTTCTAAACTTCTTCATTAAGATAGTAACAGCAACTGCTCAGAACTTTCTCAAGGAACAACAGGAGAAGGAGTTGATAACATTATCAAAGAACTATTTTGAATTGAATCCTTCAGCTTCTAAATCCATTTAGACATTTGATAGTAGTTCTGTTCCCCGTTTATGTTTATCTTTTGCATCATGCCTAATGATGTGGTAATTTTAGAGGCAGAAAATTTTTATATCTGTTACAGTTAATAGTTTTCCACACCATACTCGGTTTTGTGTTTAATTTGTATGGAAAGCTTGAAGGAACAGAAGGGAAAAAGCAAGTTCCATACTTCATTCATTCTTGTTATTGGATTTTGGACTTTAACATATCATCTTTGTTGTCAAACCTCAGGCAATATAAATCAAGTTATTAGCTTTATCAATCATGTCAAGCCGGGTGTTTTTTTTTTTTTCTCTGATCTATCTCATTAATTGTTGAGGTGGGGTAAGAGGATTGCTGATGCTTTTTTTTTCTTTTGTCTTTGTTGTTTTGTAATCAGTATCAAGTTATGTTCAACCATGTATCATACAATGGTAAGCTTCCGAATTCTTGGAAATTCTCATGTTAAGAGCATATCAGGTATACGTTGATGGTGAAAAATCTAATCTCAGATGATGCTGTAAAGCATATTAAACTTTAAATGTTGCCTTCCAAAACAATTCATTGATATATCATCATGACAACAATCAGTGACTTAAAGTTTACCTTTGATCACCTCAACGGAAAAGAAAAACTTCTTGCTCTGAAGTTTGAATTTGCTTTGCTTTGTTGTGTCTCATATAAACATTTCTTGTAAGTACCAGAAAAGCAGTATAAAGTACCATACGTCGATGATGGCACGCCTAGATCTAATCTCTAACTTAAATCCAGTCCACTACGATAGGAAGAAACATATCAACTGCCCCATGTGTGACCAAGACCGTATGCATCCATAAAGCCGGCTGCACGCGCATGGTCATGACCATGGGCCACATGGCCGTGGCCGTGGCCGTCACTGTCACCTTCACTGTCACTGTCACTGTCAGTGTGGTCAGTGTCTGTTGCTTCATCAAACATCTTCTGAATATGCGCAGCAATGGTCTGTTCCTCAACTTGTCTAACTGTTTTGGGCAATGAAGAAACAAAATGAGCTACAATCTCAGCTAGCTCACCAGGAACACCTTCCTGAGATCACAAAGACATAACAAGCATGAATTCAAAATGAAGCAAATGCATGTAATGTTGACAACACATAGAAGACACCTAAGGAACTTGTTAAAACATCTTATTATTCTAGAAAACATACAATCAATCTATGATGCTCTTGATTTAAATTCCAAAGGGTGCATCCATGGTCCTATAAATTTGGAAGAATGCAGTTACCAAGTGACATGCAAAGTAATGGAGTATCGCATCAATTTCAACTAAAGAGCACACAATTCAAAAGGTATGTAAAGAACCAAAAACAACATTCATGCAAGTATCAGAGCAAAAACAATCTATTAAAGACATTCAATCAATCAATCATACAAGAATTAACCAACAATATAACATGGCTGCATATCTTTGGAACATATGAGAGCAAAAATCAAAGGTCAATCAAGTCAGAATCAATCACAAACTCAGTCACGAGCATGCCTAAAATCATCCAAAAGCGGCTATATTATGATAATTCAACTGTTAATAATGTAAAACAAGAACAACAGAAACTTAATACGTCGAAGGAGTCAATGGGACCTGTGGCCATCGCCCTCCAGAATGAGTGACAAATTTTGCCCCAGGAAGTGCCTCAGCAATTCGTCGACCCTCTTTACTCCATTCGTCTGACCAATCATTAGACCAAAGTACCTGCAATGGCACACCTTTTATACCATCCAAACCTCCCCACTCTTCTATATCAAAACTATAATTCAGCTTCTTCCCCATCCCCACAACTGCTCTTCTCGCATCCCATCCCGTCAAAAGCGCTCTATGTGCCTCCAACTCCGACCAACCAATCCCCTTTGAGCAACACAAGTTTATCAACCTTGCATACGCAAAAGAAAACCACAACACAATCTCACCCACCACAGGTATGTTCAAAACCCAAAAAGGCAAAGCTGGTTTTAATCCTGTATCAATAAGAGTTACACTTCTAATTAAACTTGAATTCTCAGAAATCCAATTTGCAGCCATAACAAAACCGGAATCATGCAAAACTAAATGCACAGGAGCTAATCTCATTGTTTCTATAACTTGCCCCAAAACCCTTCCCATCTCTTGACTTCCCATTTCAATAACCTTAAAACTCTTTTTAACCAAAACTCTTGACTTTATCTCTTCATAAGGGAGTTCACCAGTTTCAACCGCTTGATCGAAAGCCCAAAACAAACCCTTTTCTTGAATCAAACTATAAACTTCCTTAAACCTTCCTAAAACCCCATTTGTTCCTTCTTCAATCTCTACCCTTGAGTTATCTGAAAACCCATTTCCAGGCAAATCAAAGGCTACAACATGAACTCCTTTTGTGCCTAGAACTCTTATCATTTCCCTATAAGAATAAGAACTCAGCCCCAGCCCATGAACAACCACAACATTCTCAGATGAAGAAAACTGACCATTTTCGGAAACAAAAATTTCACTTGGTGATTGGTTTGGGTTTATTTGTACTTTAATGGTTCTACCATTTGAGTAATGTTGGCGTAGGGAATTAGGCAAAGAAAGGAACCAGGATCTGGGGTCTTGAGGGGACAAAGAGGAAAAAGAGACGAAGAAAGTAATAAGAAAAACACTGAGAGGAAAACAGAACCAGAAGGCAAAAGGGTTTCGAGTTTGGGAGCTCGGGCTTGGCTTTGAAGTGGGTTTTGAAGGTTTCGAGTTTGGATTTAAAGTTGGTTTTTCAGGGGGTTTTTTGTTTCCTCTTGTTTTCCGTGACCCTGGCTCTATCCCTTCTGTTATGATCGCCATTGACAAGCATCAACTGTAAACTTCAACTTCTAATCTTTGAAACACATCATGAAGAAGAAAAGTTAACAGCTCTGTTTCAAACGTATAAACTTTAAACAGTAAAAAAAAAAAAAGCAAAATTTGAGATTTGAGATTTGAGATCAAGCTGGAGAAAATAAATTGTCCACCTTCTGGTCCTTTTAGTCTCTCTGTTTCATTCCTTAACGACAACGTTTTAGTCTTTCTGGTTTTGTACTCTATCTATAAAAAGCTTTCCTTTCCTGAAGAAAGACTGTTGACTTTAATAAGTAAGATTAAATTATTAGATTTCAGACATTAAAAAACGACACCGTCCACTTTCAGCTGTTGTCTTTTTTCCTTATACGACACAGTTTTCATTCAACTACCATCATTTCTGGTTTCTCTTCTTTGACTCTGACTCACAAACCTTGATACCCTGTATTCTCTGTTGTACTTATTCATTTTCTTGTTTCTATCGGAAGTTGCTACTATTATCAACTATGCAGTCGCTACCATCACAAGCAATGCGTCCTCTATCCCTCAACCCATCTCTTTCCTCTTCTCGTTTTCTTTTCTTCTCCTTCTCAATCCCCATTTTCCACAAATTCAAAAGCAACCCCACAATTTATAATAAATCACAGAAGGGTCCTTCGTTTTTGACCCTACGATGTTGTAATTCTGGTTCAGTAACTGCCAAGCCTTCTTCAGAGCTTCATAGGAACCGTACTGTTCAAGAACCGGATGAAAAGGTTGTTGCTCTTCGCCAGCTTTTTCCCAAGCCTGGAATTGGAATTGATGCCTATATCATCCCTTCTCAGGAAGCTCATCAGGTTCAATTCTCTTTCTTTTCTATACTTGTTAATGCTCAAATTCAATTAGTTTTTGGTTGTTTCGAGTAGCTGGTGTTTTGACTATTGAGTGCTTTCAGATGAAATATTCTGTCATAATTTAGATGGTAAACTGATATAAATGAGACGAGATTAACATTATTTGGACTCTTAGGTGCCCATAAACTGTCTCAGATCTCATCATGTTCATAAATGCATCATTGCATTATTGTTTTCAACTTTTGGTTGGTTCAGTAATTGTATTCAAGTCTGTTTTAAGCAGATTTTAAGTGCTTCTGTTAATAAATTTCATGTGTTATGATAAATGATTATTCAGTTTTACTACTTGTTAACATTTATCAAAATGTCACCATTAAGGATTATCAGGGATATCTGTATGTGAGACTGAAATTTGTCACAGTAGAACTTTCAAGTTCTGACTTCTACTGCAATTAGTTTAATTACTATTGGCCATGGTTTCTAGAGTGAGTTCATTGCTGAATGCTACATGAGGAGAGCCTATATATCAGGCTTTACTGGCAGTGCAGGGACTGTTGTCACAAAGGATAAAGCAGCTCTATGGACTGATGGTAGCTATTTCTGCAGGCTTTTTCTTGTTGGGAAACTTTATTAAGTCATTTTAATGGAGTTCCATCTAGTATGGTCCACCATAGATTAAATGCTTGTTGATACTAGTTCTTCCTGTCTTCTGACCATTTAGGCTGAGAAATAGTTGCGCTCAAGCTGGATTCTCATGTGTGCTGGTAATCTTGGAGTTCCAGCAATTAGTGAATGGCTTAATGATATTTTGGCTCCTGGTGGCAGAGTTGGCGTTGATCCTGTGAGCACTCTTTCAACCTCCTAAATGGGTGCATCTAGCTTACCATTTGCAATCAATATAACCCTTATTAATTTTTGGCTGTGTCTGATGACGTCTGATAATTTGAAGGGAGCAGTTTCTATTTTCTTATGATGCTGCAGAAGAATTGAAGGAGGATATATCTAAGAAGAATCTTGAGTTGGTTTACTTGTATGATTTAAATCTTGTTGATGAAATATGGAAGGAATCAAGGCCAAAACCTCCTAACAAGCCAATTAGAGTGCATGATCTGAAATTTGCTGGCGTAGATGTGGTGTCCAAATTATCTGCCCTGAGGGCTGAACTAGTTGGTACTGGTTCATCTGCAATTGTTATATTCATGCTTGATGAAGTTGCCTAGTTGCTGAACTTGGTATTAATACTCACACTTACTTAGTTGCTTGTTATTTTTTTTTTGAAACAAAAACAGTGATAGTCTTTGTTTTGTCAAGATTTCTTAGAATGCTCATTACTTTAGAAGAAATCTGATAGCTCAACTTGCTCAGACCAATATACATATACATATACATATATATATATATATATATATACACATATACATATATATATATGTATATGTGTGTGTGTGTGTGTGTGTATATATAGAAAGAGAGAGAGAGAGAGAGTTAATCATTCAATAATTTCTTCTTTTGCCTTTAATCCTTCATCCGACTAATACCTTACATCTTGTTTTGCAGAGTGGAAGTGATGTCCCACATTCACCTGTTATGTATGTATACTTAACTGTGGAGGTTGACGCAGCAAAGTTATTTGTAGATAATTCTAAAGTCACCCCAGAGGTGATGGATCACTTGAAGAATGCAGGTGTAGAATTAAGACCATATGACTCCATCCTTTCTTAAATAAGGAGGTATGTTTAGGTGATGTTATTTTTGCATTTGAAACATTTTTCTTTGAATGGGGCATTTTTTTATGCTATGGTGAAGTGATGATTTTCACTTTAGTTCATTAGGAAACTAGCGTGTCTTTCATTGAAGCAGTTTTCACAAGATTTTATGCATTTTCATTTAGATAGCTTAGACTTTCTTGTTTGAAAAATATGTAATAAAAATGTAAAAGCAGCCAGCAAAGATGTCTATCTTTATCTAAGGTTGCAAAATTTTTTATTATATCTATTCTTAGCTGGTTTTGCCAGGTGTGCTAGGGCAAACTTATTTTAGAAATAACTAAATATACCTTTTTCATACCGGCAGCAAAGGGGGCTCACCTGTGGTTAGATACATCATCTGCTAATGCTGCTATTGTGGAGACATATAAGTCTGCTTGTGATAAATATTTTATGAGCCATGGGAGTAGAGGAAAAATAAAGAATAAGGGATATGGTGAATCCAATGGTCTCTCTAGAGGTCCTTCTGGAGTTTATAGATGATCTCCAATCTCCCAAGCGAAGGCATTGAAAAATCCTGCTGAATTAGAAGGGATGCTGAATTCTCACTTGAGGTAATTGATTTCTCCATATAATAGTAATACCTCAGTTTGTGGTTATAATTTAGTTGGCTGCAATCCGTTTTTGAAACATTCGTCTTCGGAGGATATTCCTTTTAAGAAACATCTACCCTTTTGTAAGCAAAGAGGACACCTACCATTGTCTGTTGACATGCCTGCTATAGCCCTTCTTTGTGAAACTTTCTATTTTGGGGTAGCTAAAAGCTATTGCTTGCTAGAAAAGATATGTAGATAAAAAAACTTTAAGAATTATAATTATGGTGATAATATACATGCAGGGATGCAGTTGCTTTGGCACAGTTCTGGTGCTGGCTGGAAGAGGAAATTCATAAGAATGTGAAACTCACAGAGGTAGATGTTGCAGACAAACTTCTTGAATTCCGTTCAAAGCAAGATGGTTTCCTAGACACAAGCGTTGATACAATAAGTGGTATATTACTTTATGAATTCTTGATTACCTTCCAGTCTAAGTCCAGCCATTTTAATTCCTTGCGTCCTGGAAAAAGTAAAATTGCCATGCTTTGTTTTATTTTGGAAGGGAATATGTAAATTAATAAACTCCACAACCAAAAATCAAATCTCTGTCTATCAATTTATAATTCACTCTTAACATTTTGAATAATATTGCGGGATCAGGTGCAAATGGTGCTATTATACACTACAAACCTGAAAAAGAAAGTTGTAGGGTTGTGGATTCAAATAAATTGTTCCTATTGGATAGTGGAGCTCAATATGTTGATGGAATAACTGACATAACAAGGACTGTACATTTTGGTGAACTAACTTCCAGGGAAAAAGAATGCTTCACCCGAGTTCTAAAGGTGCTGGTTCTGTTTTGATCTATCTTGTCGGTATCATATGAGCCCCATGTATGTGTTACATAAAGAGATTGACTGGCTCTTAACCAAGTTTTTCTAAAATATTTGAGAATATTGGTAAATTTTTTCTTACTTTGTGAGATCACAACAGCCTTGTATCCCTCACATTCCTTTTGTCTGGTTCTCCACTTTCTTTTTTCTTTGTACATATAAAATGGAAATCCAGTTAGAAATGGAGCATATATTTGATTATTTTTAGTCTTATGAGTACCTTCCACCATGATATGATTTCATCACTGTACTACTTCTAAAGATTACCAAGCTCTCGTATATGAATTGGTTATTTTGGTGTTTCCTGATATACCATCAAATTGCAGGGTCACATTGCTCTTGATCAAGCAGTATTCCCCGAAAGCACTCCAAGTTTTGTGTTGGATGCGTTTGCCTGCTCTGCCCTTTGGAAGATTGGACTTGATTACCGCCATGGTATTTCTCCCATCTTTCCAGTGACTTCCCCACAGTACGAAAAAGCTTTGTCTATTATTGATTTATGACTTCATTGTCTTGTTCCCTTTATGCAGGTACTGGGCATCGTGTTGGAGCCGCATTGAATGTCCATGAAGGCCCACAAAATATTAGCTACAGATATGGAAATATGACTCCCCTACAAAAAGGCATGATTGTTAGCAATGAACCTGGCTACTATGAAGACCATGCCTTTGGCATTCAGATTGATGTACAAAGTCATTCGGCCATATCTGTTTGTTCTAAACTTTGCATTAGCTAAAAGAATTCTGGCTGTTTAATTTCCTTGATGAATTCATTTAATTGATCTAACTGCTGGTTTAAAGCTAAACTTAGTTGGTCCACATCCAAACACCTCATGTAATTTGAACTACATTGTGATTAAAGGTTAAAAGTTATATTAATTAGGTTTGAGCATTATTTTGTAGTTTATATTATGAGTAACCCTCTAGTTACTGTTTGAGAAGCTTGGTCATTTCTAACTTAGAATCTTTCATCTTGCAGAATCTTCTTTTTGTGCAAGAGATTCATACACCTAACCGTTACCGAGGAATTGAATATCTTGGATTCAAAAAACTAACATTTGTTCCCATTCAGGCATGCTGCCGATTTCCTTGTACTAATGCTGTTCAAATCTTACTTTGCGCATTAAGATGCTGTATTTCCACCCACTTTTGCTGTCTGCTAACTCCACCATGATAAGTTCTTCTGGGCATAAATTACTAGTTACAATCTGGTTCTGAATCAGTTCTAAGAAACTTACTTAGAATCTGAAACTCAAATTTATTAATGGATTAAGTTGAAATGTTCACTTGTAAGGAAGTAGAAGTCATCTGGTCATCAGGCTTCCAAGAGCGATCTTCTGCTAACGAACATGAATATATGCGGTACTTAGCTTTCCCTCATACTGGATTAGGAAGATTATTATTTTACAGAAATAACAGCATGTACTTATTCTCGAAATGTGCATATTTTCAATTTTTAACTTGAATGTTGATCCGAGGGTTGGAGCTGATTGCTATAGGGAGCTTTGCAATTAAATGTACAAATTATTTGCTGCTTCGACTTCCTTAGTAGGATAAACTAGACCGGTTACTTATAATCTCTAATTTTGAGTTTCTTTTTTTATCATGATTAAATTTGATTCTCGGTTATGTTAAATGAAGTTCAGCTGGATATTTTATTTTTAATCATGTTTGTATCTGGGGTACAGACTAAATTGATTGACTTATCCTTGCTCTCTGTCGAGGCGGTCGAATGGCTCAACAATTACCGATCACAAGTTTGGGAAAAGGTAGGTACACATATGTATATGTATTGAAAAATGTTCACTTCCGTTAAACCATTTGCTAAAAAAGATCTTGTGAGTTCAGTTTGATAGACTTCCTGGTTACCTGTTCAGCTTATTCTCCTTTCGAGTTATTAACTTGATAAGTTCTTGCAGGTTTCACCATTGCTGGAAGGTTCTGCTCGTCAATGGCTTTGGAACAGCACACGACCCATTGCCAAGCTATGATTTCCAGTCCCAAAATTTCCATTTTTTAACCCAAAAGCTTAAAACTTTAAAAAATAAATACCTTGTAAATGTCTGAGAAATTATGGTTTGTGGTATATCAGATTTTGTATAGAGCATCACATAAAAATATGTAATTAGAGAAATTCCAACGAGAAATTTCTTATTGCAAGTGTTACGAGTTGAACTTAGACTTGTCGCATGAATCAGTTTGACTAAATTTCGAGTTCAATCTCAATAGAATTTGAGTTGAATATATTTAACTATGCAAAATGCGATGAATATATTCATCTATATTTACCTAGGCATATATTCATAACAGATCAAACTCTTGAGCTTTGAAAAATATAAAAACATTTTTATTGAATGTAAATATACATTACAACAGAGACGTGAAAGCCTCAGTTTAAACATGACTATATATAGTCATTGAACACGTAAACAACAACAATCACTCACCTGGAACGGGCAATCCCTCTTCCATTTCTTTTCCTGAAAAAGGAATGCCCATGTTTCCATCCACCTTATGCCCCTTTGATCTTTTTTTTTTTTTTTTCCTTTGCAACTTTTCCTGTCGCAAGAAGTGGCACTTGGCTCATAACATTTTTTCTGGTATTGGATCGGATGTCGAAAGTTCAGCATACATGTTGGATATGGTTTTTGCGAAGTATGCCTTTGCTTGAGGCCGCTTTATCTGGATAATAAAAATAAAGTAAAAAGAGTAAAATTTTCACCTCTTTTTTGGTTGAGATCAATTGGATTAAAAGTTTATTGATGCTCCAAAATTCAATTTCCACTATGTTTTGTGGCATAATGATAAGATTATTTATGATTCAAGTTTTGTTCCAATACAGTAATCATGCTCAAACAATATGGCCAGTAAACAAAGAATGGCGGCTAACCTTGAATGTTGGAGTGAGAAGGCCATTCTCCTCGGTGAATGGTTCTGGCACCAAAGTTACAGCTTTTGCAAATTCGAAGCCTCTTAACTGCCAAAAAAAATCGATTTCAATAAAGGAATTCAAATAAATTGACTGGTCTCGTAAAAGATGGATCATTGGTTAACATAATTTACCTGTGCTTCCCTTCCGACGTTATCCATCTCAGCAAGAACAGCATTCCTCGCTCTTGGATCATTGCACAGTTGTCCTAAATCATTGTACTGACAAATGCATTCAAGAGAACCTTTAAACTGTTAAAAACATTCTTTTGGGGCCACTAATAACCTCAACATAGCATGGAGAGAAAGAGTGTGGGATCGGAAGTGAATATAATCACATCAATGACCTCAAAAATCTGAGTGATGGCTATTATAACTAGTAAAATTCGCATGATCAATGTTTCCAGCTGACTATATAACGTTTGCAATGCTAATGAAAAATTACAGAGCCATTCTTTATCATTGTTAATAGAAAAGACAAAGCTAAACAAAATTCTTCATTATTTTGGATTAAGTAAAAAAAAAATTATCCAAAGAAGAACAAAATCTGGAAAAATATGCCAGAACTAATGAAACTGCCACAAGATGAGGTCACTCAAAAACATAAAGCTAAACTAAATTCATAATAGACCAGACTTGTCTTCATTGGCTCTTTCTTTTTATTTTTTTTTACTTGATGAGTTTGTCTAATTCACATATTAGTATATTTATAATTTTGGTTTGTCATGGCGACACAAGGGCCTGACAGTTTTGAAATTTTGAATATACTGACGTAGATATGACCAAGGACAAAGGAGGAGAAGAAAATGAACCTGGATGCCCTCAGATGCAGCCCAATCTCTCATCACATCAGGTTCCACTGCAACTATAGCTACTAAAGATGAATTCAAACTATCACCTGTAAACATATTAAGCAATCAGGATAATAAACCCTGGTGAAGATTAATCAATATAAACTATTTCCTTACCATATATAAAACACTGCAAAATAAATTTGCATTTTGCATATACATTCTCAACCTTCTCAGGTGCTATGTACTCCCCCTGTGCCAACTTAAATATGTTTTTTTTCCTGTAATGAATTAACAACCATGGTCATAAAAAGGTTCAGTAAATATGGATAGAAACAATCCATGCAGATGATTTATTACCAAAAATAAAAAACAACAAGAAAATCAGAACATCATTCTCACATGTTTGAAAAGGTTTTCGTAGCAACTGAATGAGCCAACACCACCACCACCCCCCCCCCCAAAAAAAAAAAAAGCGCACACACAAGTAAGACTACTAGTCAAGCACAAATGCTATCTCATATATATAAAAAAGCATTGATATCTAGATAATAGATCACAAGGTGGATATGAGTATCTTGTCCACTGAATAATATGAGAATAAGGGCAAACAAATATGACCTATCGATAATCTTGAGACGGCCTCCAGGTAACCACAAACCAATATCTCCTGTATGTAGCCAACCATCATCATCAACTACTTCTCTCCTGTTCAACCAACTAGGCAGTCAGATCAACTAAAGGTTTGCAGATACATGTGGCAACAACATCTAATGTGTGAAAGATGATTACGTTTGGACTTCATCCTTGTAGTAGCCTTGAAAAACAATAGGACCCCTCACACAAATTTCCCCACGAGGATATGGCTCATCATCAGATGTGTAATTCATTTCAGGAACATCCACAAGTTTTATTTCTGAAAAGAGAAAAATGATGTCCAGAACAAACGAAATAAGCTACTTGATAATCAAAATTTTCCAAAACCAGATGAATTCCATTCAACAAGTTCTTCACTTTAAAATGACTGGCATTTAGGCCTCCTGAATTTACAACTAGTGATTCAGCCGTCCCAAAAGTTTGACATTTAATCGCATTTTTTTTTTTTTTATGTAACAGCATGTCCATCTGTCCCTAAATATTGATTTTACTCAACTGAATTTAGATTTACAGCTAGTGGTTCTATCCAAAAGAAACCAAGGCTACTCACCACATCCACAAAGAGGAGACCCAACATGTCCAGTTAAGTTGTCCCCTCCATCCATCAAGGTTATGATGCAAGAAGTCTCTGTCATGCCATACCCCTCAACTACTAAGCAGCCAAAGCACCTGCAAAATACACTAGTGTCAAAGACTGAGTAATTTAAAGCTATGCTACTTCAACTCTACACTTTAACAATAACATAACTACATCAGACAAATGGTGCTCGTTCGGATGGCTATGGCATTTGAAGACCCTGCAATGGTAACAAAGTGCTAAGATACAGCAATCATCTATAATTGCCTCATGTAAGAAAATCAACTTACACTCTCAAGAAGTCCAATACATCAGGAGACAGAGGGGAAGCACCTGATGCCATAAAACGTACTCGTCCTCCAAGCTTTTCCCTTATTTTATTAAAGACCAATCTGTCCCAAATTGGTGATGCTTTCCTTCCTGCAACAATGGTAGGAAGCACAAGCAATCAGACAGCTAAACAGGAGGCAATCATACTGATAGCATTTACTGTTTTACACTTCACATTCCCTTATCATAACTCTATATACTTGCTCTTTCATCAACAATATAATGTTCCAGCAAATTAATAAGAAATTTTTGCTATAAAGAAGAAGAAAGTTCAATTATTAGCATGGATACCATTCATGATGGCTTGCTTCTTGGAATCGAAGGCAGCTTTAAATAGCCTCTCCTTTAGAGCACCAGAAGTCTTTACGGCATTGGTGATTCTATGGCAGTGAAATGAACTAAATAAGAACTGATAAACATAAAAGTTGCAATCAATTTATTTTTTGCAACTCTCAACCATTATCATACCCAGCATAAATTCGATTATATAATCGAGGCACACTGCAAAATATTGTTGGTCTAAGAGCAGCCAAATCATCCATCAACTTCAAATTATCCTGCAAACAAGAGGGGCATATACATTCATGAAGATTGTATGAAGACAAAATCAGAATAGTAATATATTTCGAAGCAGTTGAGCACTAAAGGATTGGGTAGAAACAATATCTGTTTTACCCAGTACCAAGTTTTTGAATTGAACAACAATGAAAATGTACTCAATTTACAAGGAAAAAAGAGAGCTGGGTATCTTAACTTCTAGATTCATTCAATGAAAACTGCTATTTATATTCAGGGAAATAGAAGCAGCCTTATCTGCAGATCTAAACTGTTATTTCTGAATGCCAACAAATTGAAAAGGAAAGAATCATCATGCAAAAGGTTTACAAGTGAACATAATATAGTGAGAATATATCAAATCAAGAGAAATTACTCCAGACTAGCACTCTATCAGACTTTTAAAATAACAGCAAACTAAAACTTTCTACTCTATTCATCAAACAAGCTTCCAGGATTGTAATGCAGCAGAGAACAGGATTCAATGAACAGTAGAAAGACAAGCACCAACAAAGTTCAATCAAACTTTTAATACTATAACCAAGATGGATGCACTTAAATTTTTAGCATACCTTCGCATATGTTCAAACTGTTTACCTAATATTGTGCATAATATATTGAAACTTATAAATTTACAGATCAATTTGATAGATAGCTACCTCAACATGCAAGACAAGAGTTATTACAGATTTGATAGAGTCACATACCCCCTGGTAGAAGCCAACCCCCATGCCATGGTGAACACAGATGATTTGGTTTGTTCGTTCATAGATGTGAGCCAAAGGAAGATAGGATATGTAACTATTAAATGAGAACATTAATCAATAGAAATACATGAAGCAATGTATCTTATCAAAAAATTCATAAAGTTTGCATTACATTTGGTGATAAATTGAACACTGAACTCACATGTCTGAGGGATAGAATTTAAAAGCTCGGGAGAAACCAGCAACATTTGCAATTAAATTTCCATGTGTCAAGACAACTCCCTTTTCAGAGAAAACAAGAAATAATAGTATATATTAAACAGAAAATAAAGGCAGTAAAGGCATGAAAGGTATGAAAGTAGCTGTACAAGACCAGCATCAAAGTTCAAACATCATAAAAATCTTACCTTTGGTGTTCCAGTGGTACCACTGGTGTAGCATATCGTTGCAAAATCTTCAGGCTTTGGAGGGCAAAATGACTGCAGGTTACTGCAACCCTAGAAGAAAATCATTTAAAATAAGTTGATATAAACTAGATGCCAGATTAAATAGGCAGATCTGCAATTTCAATTGCATTTCAGTTAGATGATTTGCTAAACTAATTATAAATCCTGTAATATGATGGAATAGTTTTAGTCAGTAATCAGGTGAAATGTTTACTAAAGCATCATCATTCTAAATAATTCAAGGAAACATAGAAGTTCAGCAAAACAACTAAATCCTATTATCAGCACACATATAAAATGAAGCATATGGAGTTATTTGAACTATTAGCAGCATATTGAAAATGGAATCACATGGTTAAAAGTAAGTCTCCAACATGAATAACTAAAAATATGAACAAAGAAGTAAATTTATACCTGACCAAGTAATTTTGAATATGATATGAGCTTCACACCAGATGTCAAGGGAAGTAAAGGTAAGTGTTCATCAGCTCCTCCCACCACCTGAATAGAAAAAGGTGCCAGACGAAGACATAAGCTTAGTGGGAATAAACATATAGCATATGTATAGTTTTTTTATGATTTTATATTCTACAAGTACATACCACTATAAGATGTACAGATGGAATCAGAGCTATGAAGCTCAACAGCTGCAATTTTTAGAAGAGACAAATGAGACAAGAAGTAAATTTTAAATCAGCAATTAAAACAAGATACAAGAAAATTTTCAGTGTTTGCAGCAAGTTAAAAAATCTAATACGGTGCAAAACATAGATCAGCAACTTTACAAGAGCAAAAATGAAACTCACATTGTTCAAAGTTTGTGGGACACAAAAAATAGCCTGTATGCCAGAATGATTCACAACGTACTTAACCGCATCAGGACCTGCAATGACCAAAACACTATTAGAATTGGGCTACAAGGGACTAAAAGAAATAATTACCAGTCAAAGGCACACCTAAAGTATCATACAAAGGAACTGAAATATATGAATATGCTGCACAAGCATGATCAACCACCAGCCACTCGGGTCGGTTTATAAAATAAAGTCCAATACAAGCTCCCTGTTCCAGAACCACAAAAAGTCAAAAATGCCTTAACACTATCAATATTTAAACATTCAAACAGGCACATATTCTAGTTGTAGGAATGCTAATATATACAGGCAAATCCATGGTTGGACAAAGATGGGAATCCAAGTTCTTCAAAGCAACTTACTTGTTCTACCCCATAATACCTAAGACCAGAACCTATTGCCTCCCTAGCTGTAGCTGCTTCTCCATACGTCATCCACTTATACCTTCATATGCAAAGCATAGTTAACACAATCCCACAATTAAAATCCCATACTAATCCTCAATAAACTTCGATTTTAACTTTTTAAAATTAAATAATTATATAACTCACTCCCCAACTGTTCCATCCACCCGAATTCGCGTTCCCAAGTACTTGTGATCTCTATAAGTCTCAACAGCATGTCTAAGAAACCAAAAAAACATATAATAAGCATAAAATTACTCCAACATTTAAAGAACAGAGAGAGAGAGATTCTCACACAAAATTATCATGCAATGTCCCAATTTCAGGATGATCATCAAACCGGCTCAAAAGCTTCATCGGAGAACGAACCGATCTGCGTAAGAAAATTCAACGTTAAAAAAAATTCAAAAATAGAAAGGAATGAAGAAGCAGAGTGTAGCGAGAAACAGAGACCTATAAACATTCCATTTTCCACTTCGCAAGTTCTCTGGAAGAACGACACTGTATTGTTTACCTATAAAAAAATTATAAACCAAAAAAAAAAAAAGAATGATTAACGTAATAGAAAGCAATGAGATCAACCAAATATATACTATGATGATCAAATCAAAATAAGCAATCAATCAAAACAAACACTGAATACTTCCATTTTTATGACGATTTAACTCCAAAACACATAAAAACATGAATTATCACGTTACCAACTGTACGTATATACGAGTTTATACGTATACTTAGAGAGTATACGTACCGTGAAAGAAGTGCGAAGAGGAGGTGAGGTTACGGCGGAGAAAGGAGTCATCCTCCGTGGTGTAGGAAGGGAGGATGTGAGATTTGATGGCGCCGAGCCGACGTTGAGCTGGAGACTCCATTTCCACGGAAAGTGTTTGGACTTTGGAGGATTAATTTTCCCGGAAAAGAAAATGCATAAAGCCAGTTACGTGATGAGAGGGAATTGGACGAAGTGATAAGCCAATCCGAGTCGCACGATTGTGACTGGTCAACTGTAGGATTTCACTATTTTTTTTATTTGCGGTTTTATTTAAAAAAAAAATAGCTCTTTATGTAGTTGGTGGAATGCAAAAGCGCAAGCAAGTAAGAGAAGGGGAGATGCTAATGTACGCTGGATGGCTGGAATTTATATTGGCCCCATGGATGAACCGCAGCGTTTTAAGGGACGTGGAAGGCAAAACTCCTAAATAATTGTATTTAATTCGCTAGCGTGATCTCTGCGTGTACATTAGTCCTACCCAGAAAAACTTTTCTCTACCTCTTTTATGGGGTTTATTTTACTTTTTGAATATTTAAATTATATTTTGGTTTTATTTTTTATTTTTCATAAGACAATTAAAAGATGTAATCTTTCCACGTGGATTTTCTTGATATACAAAAAAAAAAGGTATTTAAATTTTAATGATTTGTCACATTTATTCTAAAGAATTTATAATTAACTTTTTTTATAAAATTTATAATGACTTAATTTAGGATTCCAAAATTAGAATATACGTAGGATAACTCAAAATATTTTATATGATTGAGTGTGATTCTTTCTTAATTTTTTAAATTTAAATTCATTGAAAGATTGTGAAAAAATAAATTTTCATGAATTCATTATATTTTATGTAAATAAATTTTTTAAATTGGTTCGAAATGGGAATGCATTCTAAAATTTTTTACCATTCAAATATATATATATATATATATATATATATAATGTTTATGCGCCTAATGCACCCAAAAGTATTAAATCCACAAAAAAAAAATTTATAATTAAATTGATAAATTTTATAGGCATATCTCAAAGTATGAACAACATGAACTTTTAAGAGGTATTCAATACTAAATAAAAGTGATTCCATATAACAAGAATCTTAGTAAATATTTTTATTTTTTTATTTTAAGAATATAAAAAACAAAAATTAAAAAATGAATAGAAAATCAATGACAAATAATAAAAAGATCAAAAGCATATGATAAGAATAATCTTATTGCTTTTGCTTCAAATTACATACATGTAAAGATGCATTTTTCTTTTTTTGAGTTAAACTAATTAGAGAAGAAAATTTAAAATTTTAAATATTATTTGATAGGTAAAATATAACTATTTATTTGGATATCCAAGTAAACTTTGTATTTGTTTTTAAAAGAATAGTAGAATTCATAAAAAATAAAAAATTAAAAGATTAAAAAAACTAGGCATAAGGATCCAAAAAGCCTTCAAATAAACAATTAACTATTTTTTGTCTATTAAGGGCTAAATTGATGAGAATAAATGTTTGAAGGTTTAATTGATTGCAAAAAAAAAAGATTTAGATGATTATTAAATTTTAGAACAGGGGCTTTTTCGACTTTTTTGTCAAAAAAACTATTTAGTGTACTAATCGTTTTCAAACAAAGGGGACCCTTGAATGAATAATGAAAACTAACACCTTAATTTAAAATTGCGGTTGATGATTCAATCTCATATTAATCTTATAAAAGCAACATGTGTTTCAGCTTACATACATAAGTATATCCAAGTATGTTTGATCCTCAAAACCACGTGTGTTTCAGCTTTCATTGAAGAAAGAGCAACAGAGAGTACATAAGAGCATAGCTGGTGATTTGCTGAACAGAAGAATACACTGATAACAGAAACACATTGACAATGCTAAAACTTGTGATGTCCTGTTGATTGAAGGAGAGCATAGTTAAGTACAACTTTGATTGAACCGAACATTACTTATTAGCTAAGGGAAGGTTCAATTCATATTGCATCATAACAATTTACTTTGCAGCCTATAATGCAATGTACATGTTTGTTGCTAGATAAAAAATCATTAAGCCCAGACAATTTCGAAACAAAGTAGATAATACTACATACATTACTTTGAAATGGCTTTGACGAATCGGTTCAGTGAAGAGAAAATGCCTGCTGCTTGACTAAACAACGATGGACCTTGCTCGGACTTCTCCTCTACATCTCCAAATATCACCTGCAAAGATGAAACCAAATTCAAAATGGTTGCATATCAAGGTTGAAGGTGCATTCCAAAGATTATTGAACTTATTTTGGAAGAAGTGGGGGTGATGTAATCAAAGAGTGCAGTCAAACAGGATCTATAAATAGATTTATGATGAATTTGACACTAACCACTGATATCTATTTTTATTTTAAACTTTCCGACTAAGACACAGAAGTTTCTGTAAGCAACTAACCTCAAGTTCTTCTGCATCAGGACGGCTCACGAGTTCTTTTGCAAGCAGATACCTGCCAGGCCTGTCTTTATTGTCATAAAACACCTTCCATAATCTGGAAATTATCAGAAAAGAGAGAATTTAAGCATGGGAAGGCAGGAAATTTAGAGTAATTGGCTAATATATGTCAACCTAATCATTGCGGCTAAGTTGATAAACCTTTTGAGCCATCAGGCTCAAACTTTTGCTTGATTTGGAGGTGTGGTCACCATGCATCCAAATCAGGCCTTGTTCAATACATTGTCTGATAAGCTCAATTCACCAGAAACTATAGTCCAATGGACGTAGGAGATATTAGGAATATAACAAAATCTAAATGAGTCATACCCTGGATAACACCTAAACACAGCACCAGCTGCCAAAGGTTTCATTGAGTATACAGTCGAGAAAGAGCTGCAATACAAATGAGATAGAGTTTATTACTGTGATATAACCAGTAAATGATGGTTTAATAATTCAAAGTATAGCTGAAGTATGATGAGTTAAAACAAATGGCTATCCTAGAATGGAAAGAATCATGGTGATATTTCTCATTAAATTGAGAAGGTTAAGCTGATTCAGCTGGAATGCAGGTTGAAATGAATTGGCAAGTAACAAAATGAAAGCCAAAGACTGCTCAATGAATATGTAGCTAGCAACTGGAAAGGTAAGAGAAACAGCAACATTGTGGGTCAACATTGAACGGCTATTAGATGGTTAAGGTGGCTGACTCAAGCTGATTTGAAAAAAGAACAAGAAAGAATGAAAAAGGAACAGAAAAAGACACATCTTGTCGATGTAAACAAAATGAAGGTTTTACCTTAAAAAGTATCGCCTTAACTTGCGAACATTAACCCCAACTCCAACATCTTCACTTATGAGACGCGGGTTCCACATGATGAGGGGCCTAGGCTAGCAACATATGAGGAAAATTGTGACAAAAAACAGTCCTTTTTCTGATACAAAATTATCAAATGTTTCTTTACTATTCAAAGATAACAATTTGATGCTTTATATGATTAGAACTAGCTGGCTAATGATGAATAATAAAGATTATAGGAGTTGATAAGTTGCATTTGATCTGCACATTCTTTTTCTTACAAAAACTTGGGACAAACAAATTTTCAAGCCTTGTTTCTCTCATTGTCATTAGTGAATAAGGCACCATTGATAGGGATTCTAGAAACTGAGACCAATTAAAATTTCAGAAACCTAGAGAGACAGGATACTCCATCTTCCATGTTTCCATCGACACAATAGTAATGTAAAACCAAACAAGGGAGTGAGGGAGGATAAATCTTGTTCTTGCATCACTAGTATGAGAAATATATGCATGAAGAACACTGCTTCCATAACAGTACAAGGCAGGTTAGATTGGTACCGGATCATCTGATAGCTCCAAGGCAATTCTCTCTACGGACTCCAGCATCTGATAATCAGGAACAACCATAACTATAATCTCATCTTGGCTCTCTACAGGCTTCCGGTCACTCAGACTGGATAAACAGAAATAGGAGAATTACTTGATGGAAAAAAAAAGGAAATAGAGGAATTGCACAACAATGTGTATGCAAGCTGAAACATTATCTTCAGATTCAGGCTAATCTCTGAGTCTAACTTACTCATCTGTTCCACAAATACTCTAAAAAAATGCAATAACACACCATACCAATTTTTCAAAACAGAGGTTTAACAAACTGAACAATTACCTGGCAAATCCAAAAGCAGCATCTTTCCATCGATATTTCAATAATGCAGCAGCTCCAGCATCTGGAAATATAGCTCTAACTTTCTGACATTCAAAATTTCAGAACTTAGGGATAAAGCTGAGGAATTGATTCACTAGATATATTATCAACTTCATATTAAGAAAAAAGCCTTACACCTTTGGTTACCAAACAAGTGTATGCCAAAGTGTCACATCAAATCAATAATGGAGGAATTGTAGTTCAAAGGTAACCATTGAATCCAACTGTATAGCAAAGTTAATCTTTGATTTCATTCACAAACTCCAATTTTCTAGGCATTCTCAGTTCCAAGGGGTAACAAGATTACCATGGTTCTTAAACTTAAAGCTCTAGTTCCAACTACCTGACATCCCGTTTCTTCTATAAGTGTATCCAAGAAAATTCTTGATAGTTCCCAAAGCTCAACTTGTGCACCTTCATCATCAAGAAACTGTAGCTGTGGTATTAGGAGCTCAACCTGTAGAAAATAAAACAAGCTATCCATTTTAAGTTAAAGTATAGAAATAAGAGCAAGAATTACATCCAATTCAATGGATTAGATTATATCCTTCTTTGGCACATACTATAGCTCTCATTCCTCCTGAAGACACGAACAACGCACCCGCTTGACCTGATTGCCTGACCGCACCCTCCAAGTCAGATGGCAAGCAGCTGAAACATAAACGATAAAACCAAGACCATTTTACAATTTTTGTTGGCTCTAAAATGCATCACCAAGATATGGGTATCTAACGATACATCAAGCTGATTCACCAAGCTTGTAGATAAACCGATAGTTAAACAAAAAGAAGGAATACTCTGGGAATAAAGAAATAAGTACAAACTAAACCTGTCATCTTCTTCCTCATCTTCTTGTTCAACAGTCTGTTCCTGGGTTTGTACAGAAGAAGCTGTAATATCTTCAAGATTGGCTTCAGAAGGGTCACCTTGGAATTTCTCAAACTTAGCATATGTTCTTGAACTAGACACAGTTTTGGTTAGTGAAATCCCATTGCAGCCATTGAAGATTGGACAAGAAAAGGACAAGGGAAAGTTAGTGGATGAGATTGAACTGTTGGGTTTGGAAGCAAAGCACCAGCGGCAGTTGAAGCAGCTTGGTGCTGAAGCAGCCATGAAGTGAAAGAACTACAAATAACTTACAGCGGCCAAATTGTCTAAGCCATAGAGAACTTCACTTAAAGTTTATCGAATTTGCAGAAAGTTTTTTTTTTTTTTTAATTCTTTTTCTTTTTTAATTTAATTAATGGTAAGGAAAATGTGAGGTGGGGAATGGCATGGCACGGTGGCAGTATTACATATCTAAAAGAACGCGGGCCAATCAACCAACAGCAAGTTTGCTTTTAATAGTAAACTTTACTCTTTTTTCCTTCCTTTCCACAAGCATTTCTTTGGAACATAGTCAGATGAACAATTGAACACATCTTTACCTGTCCACAAGAAAATAAACAACAATTTTTGGTTTTGTCTATGAGCTTTTTCGTATTTGATTCTTAATATATAGTTATAGCATTTTTTTTTATCAAATTTTATTTGATGTAGGACTCCATTAAGAATGAACTTTATAAAATCGTCCAAATATTGTCAACAATTTCATTCCGGTCATATAAAAACCTAATTCAAAAGAATTTATCAACAACTAGATATGGAGTCATATGTTTATATAATAAATAGCATAATGAATTAGTAAATAAAATAAAAAGAAACACAGAAGAATGTACTTTGTTTATATGGTGTAGGGGTCAGTCCAAATGTCTCACAGTCAGATTAGTCTTCTATCTATGAAAAAAAAATAGTCTTCTATACTTTTTGGGTAAAAAATATTTGACACCTAAATTTGAGAGTTATTGACTTGACTTAGGCTTTATTTGAATAAGCAGTGTAAGGGATTCCCACTGCACGAAAGTTGTTGTTTTGTAGCTAAATTTTTAGGAATTCAGTGACAAAATGAAATTTTTGGTGAGGTGAAAATTTCTCACATCATCTATCCAAATGAAGCATTAAGAAATAAATGCCAGTGATCTAAGAAAAATTATTCTCTACGATACGGATAAATGGAACACAATAATGGATCATATGATAGAAGAATGAATGTATACAATGGAACAGGATGCGCACTTTTAGTAATCTCTCAATAGGTGCGCAGCAGAGAAGAAAATTTTTGCTGTTTTTTAGGTATGGAACATTAAGGTTTATTCCCTCTCAGCTGAAGGTCGTAGAGGCAAAAATGATGTCTTCCTGTAACTTTGCATGGCCTCTTAACTTGAGTGGACTCCACACCAACGATTTCCGTTGTAAAGCAACAACGGTTGGATACCTTGGCTTCCATGAACCTGCCTGTGCAGGACTCCTAGTGAATTTGCTACTGCTTCTCATGGCTGCAGGTGTTGTCTCTGATGGATTCCTAAACTCTGGCAATGGAGAAAACAATCTTGAATATCTTGCCTTCCTGGGATCCCGCACTAATGATGGTCTATCCATTGTACCACCATTGTTAAAACCAGAAGCAGAGCTACGGAGTGGTGTTGTCATGTGTGAATCTGGCCGGAGGGTAGCGATGGATACCCGCCTTTTAGGCTGAAGAACTTGTGTCGCGGTCATTGGGGGTCTGACAGCAATGGAAGTACGTCTTGGTTTCAAAAGCGTTTTTGTGTTTGTTGGTGCCATCACAGTTTTCCGGTTGTTTTCTTTGTCATCTGAAGCTGCCATGGATATTCTAGTTGTGTTTCTGCTGGTGGGCATAGGTGATGCTGGAGGCATGATATTGGTGATTCTTTGCAACGGTAACCTTATTTTTGATGGACACAGCGGTGGTTTTTTCTTCATTTTGGCCTTCTCTGCTGCTTGTTTAAGTGGTGGTCTAATAGAAGCAGCAGCAGCAAACACTCTCGTTTCCTGCTTTAATCTGGTTTTCCGTTCCCCTGCTAATTGATTTTCAAGGTCACGAACCTGTCATCAAATACCAAAGAAGGAAAATAATACAAAATATCAGGAAGAAAACATCAGAATCTAGATGGATACTAAAAAGTTCATGATCTGGAAAAGCTGTCCAACAACCCAACCGAGAAGCTGAACGTGGTTGCATCTCAGAAAGAACTGCTTAGGTTTGTTTAATGATAATTACCTTTTCTTGCAGACTTTTGCATATATGTTCTCTGGCTGCCAGTCTCAACTGCAAGGACTGTATATTGTCCTGCAACTTCTTCGTTTCCTTCTCATCATGTTTTAACTTTTCTGCCTGTTAATTAACAATAACCAGAGGTCAAACAAATTGAACCCGCCAGAAAAGTTGGAGGTAAAATTTTAAAATTTCTGTCAATGTACCATACCATTTGCTTATACTTGTAAACCTCAGTGAGATCCACCTGTTTGCGGGCAGGACCACTTTCAATCCCCCTAACTCGGCTAGCAAAATTTGATGAACAGAGGGTCTCCCCAAGGTCTGCAGTACTTGGGCTGATCTGCACAAACATCACGGTCTTGCAATATCCTCCTGCATTTCATGATTCAGTATTTCAGTTAGCACCGGGATAATGATACCCATGAAGTTTTCCATTAGGCCACTAAACATGAATAGAGAGCCTTCATGGGCATTCTTTCCATATTAACCAGCTTTATGTATAAGGGATCTACTTCCAATGATACTATGATGAGACAAAAGCTTACCTAGAGAGCTCTGTAGCATATGTGTGAGCTTTGAGTTCCTGGTTTTCCATGGAAAAGTAGAAAGAGTAAAAGCACTAATGTTAGACATGCATATTTTTGCTGTGTTGTGCGCATGCCATGTGTGTGTATGCAAGAGGGAGAGAGAAAGGGAGAAACCTGTAAGGAATATGGCCAGTTTTGGATGCAAGGGCAGAAATCACATCACCAAGCGCTGAGAGAGATTTATTTATAAATTGGGATTCCTTCAACCGTTCACCTTCAACTTCAATCTTTCCCACACGCTCACTGCCAGCCAAATCTACCAGCCATAGGTGACTCCTAGTTTTTTGGCCATTTATGAAATTAGTTCCCCTTACAGTTACACGCAGTAAGCTGCAAAGAGATAATTTTTGGGTTATTATAGTAAAACAGAAATGTTTGGAAGCACCATTGTTTCTCAGCCAATGTTGTTGAATACCAAAATTTTCTGATTTATTATATCACAAAAAGTCTAGCATCTTAGACATAATTCAAAAGCAAAACAAACAGAAAGTAATATATTACCAGTGAGAACGGCTACTTAATTCATTGGCATTGGTGGCTCCAACAGATCTGACCTGGCTTCCAGACTTTAGCAGCTCCCACACTTCCTCTGTACTGTAAACATGAGCTTCAACAAGTCCTGGAACTTCTTGTGTCCCTTCTGCTGCTTGCTCGATCTCCAACCTTTATAAACATAATGTAGGACTTCAATTAGGAAGTCAAATTCTCTAAAACTGTTCTTAAATTACTCTTTAGGAGACATTTTAACCAGAGACCAGTTAGAAATTATTAGGTTTATTTTATTTTCCAATATTAATGGTGTCATTTTCTCAACAGATTGCTCATAAGAATAGTTATTGAAGTTTGTGCCATTAGATTTTTTTCTTCATGAAGAGAAAAGTAAACTGATGCTCAAGCTGGACATAGATATAAGTGTGAGTTTGCAACCACACTTTAATAATTTGCCAACCATATACAAATTAATGTTAGGAAGTCAAAACTAAGACTTAACATGATTCCTTTTTTGGCCTTTCATACAGCTGACAACAGAGTTATGGGATATAAGGCTTAGTTTGTTGTTGTTGTTATACAAATTAATGTTAGGTACTAACCTTTTAGTAGGCTGGTTGGAGTTTTCTCCTAGCAGGTCCCTTATCTTTTCATTGTAGACCTCCATCATGCTAACAAATAACTCATATTTCATCACACCAATTCTTTCTCCAGAAATTCGAAACAACTCCTCCAATGTCCTGTAGTTAACTCCCCTATTTTCTGGTGTTCCCTCCATAGTAAATGTTTTCCCAGTTCCAGTTTGCCCATAAGCGAATATGCAGACATTATAGCCATCCAATACGGAAGTGACAATGGGTTTAGTTTGTGCAAATACAACCTCTGCACAATTAAAAAGAACACAGAATTAAAAACGTTTTCAGGATGTAGTTAACTCATTCAAGAGATCTCAGGTTACCTTGGCCATCCTCCGGCCCAAATACATGGTCAAACTTGAATTGCTTCTTGGAAGAATCAGAAGAAATTATCTGTAGCTCAGAATCTTGGTTCGAGTCAAATTCAACTATTGAAGAGCACCCATTCGCAATTTCAACTTGGTTTAGTGGTCTACATCTGCAAAAAACTCTGATGTTTCCTTTAAGTTCAATCACTTCATTGTAAAGGCGTTTCCTCTCTGATGACTCATCTAGGTATTTCTTCTTTAGAAGTTCATATCCATTATCTATAACCAGCCAGGAAAGAGAAAAGCAATTCAAACCAAAATAAAATAAAATAAAAACAAAGATCCAATTACAGTAGTTTCTTCAATCTATTGGGTACTTACTGAGAAGCTGAAGAGTTCCTACAACATCATGATCAGGAAAAGACTTCATTTGATTAGACAGAATTTCATGCTGTTTCTTCAAATTCTAGGACATTAAGTTATGGAAGTTATCAAAGCCAAATTTTTAAACCATTATCAAAAACGTAAACAAGAAAATAACATCAAGTTTATTAAAAAAAAAAAAAACCCTATTAATCAGAGAAACAATAGCCTATTCTGCTTTACCTGAACACTGTTACTCAAATTAATAACTTTCTGTAATATGGGAAGAGTTGGCCCCTGAGCCAGAGAAATTTCTTGGTTCATGTTGAACATAGTATCCTCATCCATTGAATTGGTATTCTCTTCTAATGATTCTAAAGAAACAGCCAAAAATCTTCACATTAATATTCTAATTATACAAAGATTAGCATTTGAAGCATGCAAATGCACCAATATTAAGAAAAACAGAAGAGTTACAACACATAATCTAGGCAATACAAAGGGCTTATGAACACTAATCAAGAGTTCTAATTAAGCCAAAACAAAGGCTTAAAATCAACTAAATATATGCCACAGATTTTGAAGTTTTGAACTGAACAAGCAAATCACAAGAATCATCAATCATCTTCAAAAGTACAATCCAAGAAAGCATTTTCTAGGATTTAGAACATGTAAAAAATCCCAAATCGCTAATTCAAAATTTGCCTAAATACTTTGTTTAAAATAAAGAAACAAAGAAAAAAAAAAGAATGAACCTTTTGATCTAAAAAGATTTGTTTTTTTTTTACGAATCAGAAATTTTGAAAAAAAAATTGAAAAAAGAAGAACAAAGAAACGAAAGCGCTAACCTTTATCAAGAACGCTCTGACCGCAAATCTCCGACCACGTTTCCACTGTTTGACAGATTTTCCACAAAATCAAACAAAGAATTGAGCCGTTTGATAGGATTCGATTGGGAAGAGAGCTGAGAGCGTTGAAACTGGAAGGGTTGGGTTTTGCTTTTTGATTGGATTCGATTTTGAATTCCAAAGAATTGAGCCGTTTGATTGACATAGCTGTTTCTAACGGCTACTTAATCTCTCTTTAAGGAGATCGTAAGCTCGGGTTTTTAGAGTTTGGTTTCGGGTAGTTTTAACCCGATTAAATAATATGGACCAGTCTTTATATTCTAAAATATCTTCTCTTTTTTTTATTAAAATTTCTTATTTCAGCCTAGATTAGTTTGTTTAATAATAAAAAATTAAAAACAAAAATCAAGGATCGGATTATTTGTCAAGATCCAAAATTTTATTCAAATTTTAAAAGAATTTAAACAAAAGATTAAAATTTGTTAAACAAAATTAATTTAACTGTTAAATTAATTTAAATTTTGAGTCAAAATTTAAATAAAAATAATTAAAATTTAAACTCGACTCAATCAAATTTTAAAAAATATATAATTAAAACATTATAATTATATAAATATATATGTGAATTTTTATTTTATAGTTTATTTTAAAAAAATTATTATAAAAATTAAATTTAATAAATACATTTGAGATTTATTTTTTTAAAATTGAGTAAAGTCTAAAAAAGTTTTAAAAGTTGAAATATATGATTGAGTCAAACCCAAATAAATATATATGTTATTAATACCAATAATAAATTTAGCTCAAATTTAATCAAAATTCAATCCGATCTGTCTTATAATTTCTTTTATTCTTAATATAATTTGGTGCACCTACAATTTTATTTTTTAAAAGAAAAAAAAGTTTTTAGAAGAGTAAATTTTTAGGTAATTTTTTATATAAAATGAATAGATTATTAAAATTTAGTCATGCCCTTGTTTTTAAAGAGAGAAAATAATTAATTTTCATTATTAAAGATTTATTTGGATTAGTTTTAGCGTGATTAAAAACATCAATATGTAAAATTATGTGAATCAAAGCGTTAAAAGGGAAAATAAAACACTTGATTTCTCCATAAATGATGATGGGAGTGAAAAAAAAAAATTTTAAATCAATTTAAAATTATAATACTCAATTTAGTTTCAACTAATTTTTTTATTCAATTCAAATTTATATTTAATTTTAAAATTTTATAATATTATATATTAT
The DNA here is from genome assembly GCF_047325235.1 of Durio zibethinus. NCBI lineage: Eukaryota > Viridiplantae > Streptophyta > Magnoliopsida > Malvales > Malvaceae > Durio > Durio zibethinus. The sequence goes on from NC_143175.1 coordinate 861,881, forward strand.
TAAAAAAATCAAATCAAATTCAATTTTATCGGAATTATTATAAGCCATGTTGTATATGTTTTTTCTAATGGTAGATTATTTTGCCGTTGGGACAAGCAAAAAGAGAACCGTTACCCAGTACTCAAAAAGGACTCTCAATCTCCAACCAAAAGCTTGTGACTTTGGGGTTTGAAGATAAAAAACAGTAACTGAAACGAATCCGAAGATTAACTCTTCTTCATGGGTATTTAGAGAAACAAAGAAAGGGAGGAGCGGAGGAAGAGCCAACAAAACGATTCCTTTGAGCAAGACCCACATTTGTTTATATTTCTTTCTGGCAATAATGGTTGCAAGAACCCCACCAAAGCAAAGGAAAATTGTGGTGGCTCCTCTTAATCCTGTCCTACTCAGAGAAACTGTAAAGAAGGTAAAGTTGGGCACTTCATTTTCTAATCAACTATGAGGAAAAGGTCCTTTTTTTGGGCTTATGGGGTTTTTGTTGTTTGATTGGGATTGTGAAGGTTGAGAAATGTATGGCAAGATTGCAAGAGTTGCAGTGTACGGTGGCAGGAGGGACAAGGGTGATATCAGGGTTGAGTCTAAGTCCAAGAAGTACTAGGGGTTACTTGAGGACTAGTCTCAGGTGCAAGCAAGAGTCTTTGAGGTATGCTCAGAACCATGGCAAAAGCCTGAGCCTTTTGTTTTGTTTAAGCATACTAAATTGGGTTCTTTTCAATTTGAAGGATCAAGAATCCTGCCCCAAGGAAATCACCAGTTGGGAAGTTTCCACCCATTGCAGGAGGTCTTCCCCTCTCTCTTTCTGTCTCTCTCTCTCTCTGTGATCAGATTGGACAAATGGGTTTTTTTTTCTATGTTGAAAATTTGTACCCATAATTTTGCTCTCTTGAGAATTGTTGTTTGAATTGCTCATTGTTTGATGAAATGAGCTTAACTGCATAAAATGCTTTTAGGTTTTTTTTCAAAGTTCAATTGGATTCTTTCAACTTTTAATGCAGGCGAATGGAGGAGAATGTCATTGCCAGCAATGCTAGTAGGAGAAACAGTGGCAGAAATCCTTCAAGCAAGTCAATTTGCAAGAGAGATACTGGCAGCAGTTGATAGCAAAACAGAGAAGACAACTGCTGAGGATCCAAGAACTCCACCGCCTGAACATAGACAGCAAAGACTACAGCCTGAAAACATTGAACTCAGAGCTAGAAGAAAGAGGGAGAAACAGAACAAACTGCAACTAATTCGGACAGAATCCGACTCCCCATCTCTTCAAAGGGCTCGTTCCAGGATCAACTTCAAGGTTTCTCCTCCCAAATTCAGGGAATTTGATAGGGAAAACAATAGACATGTGGCACATAGGGTGTCACCAAGGAATAGGCCATGGGCTAAACAGACTTTTTTATTCCCAAATCCTTTGTTCAGTTCAACACCAGCTTCACAGCAACAAAAGTTCTGCAAGACAAGGTTTCCGGTGATTGCAAGAAGTAGGCAAACTCCACATAAGTTCCTGATTAAGTCGCCTCCATCAGTTTCGAAGTTTCAAGTCAAGATAAAGAGCCCACGCATGGTTTCTTTATCCCCCACAAGATCAACAAACATGAGCAAAAAGTCACCAAAGGTGTCAGCTGCTTCCAAGCTGCGTAAATCGTTTTCACCTTCTCGATTGGCAAACAGATTGATGTCTCCATTGAAGGGCAGAACAAGTTTGCAAAAAAGTAAAGGACCGAAACAGCGTCCAGGCCTAAGCAATTCTCGACTGGGAGAATTTAAGGGTCATGATCTTTCTTTGATTTATCAGTATGGCTTGAAGTAAACTGTTCAAAGATAATATTTCACAATGCCAGCAGTTGATTTCCTTACATATCCATGTAGTTGGTTGATCTTTCCATTTTATTGATTGATGTAAAAGTTTGTGAGATAGATTCAATCAGGAACTCTTATGGAGTCTGAGTCTTTGGTTCAGTTGGCCTGACTGTTAATAAAAACAAAGCGTCAAGGTATTCTACATCCTCTGATGTCAATTGTAAGCATGCATGCTTTTGGCTAAATTGCCATATATCACAATCTTATTATTATTATACCACATCAGTAATACAAATATATGCACCAGACAAACTTGAGGAAACATATACCAAACCCCTCAAACCAGTAAACCACCCAGAATAGGCAAAGGAGGAAAAAATATATATAGTATCACCAATTTATATGTTGAGTGAACAATGAGAAATTGCATAGGAGCTAGAGATGTCATAGCGGCTTTCATGGGAGCCAGAAGAAGCACACTCCAAATGAAATTGTAGATGTTATGATGATGAACTCTTGAAAGGAAAACAAAACTTCTCAAGAGGCATCGTTAACTGTAACATGCACTCATTTGCCCGGAGATGCAAACCTTGTCCGGTCTCTCTGCCTATTTAAGGCCCGATCCTTAGGTGACGAAGTCTTCCCTCCCACACCTGCTTGGCGTAGCATCTCTGCAAACATTTCGCTATTATTTGCTAAATTATATGGACTATGAAAATCTGGATAGTCACCATATTACTACCTAAAGACAAACTTGCTAGTTGAAGAGACATTTATCCTACAATCTTATGGCAATACAATGTTAAAATCATGAATTGGAGACTAATTCAGATAAGCTGCCATCTAAGGCAGATTTCTTAAGCTATGTTTCTCAAGGAATTATCAGGCATGGGCAGCAGTAGCTACCAAATTTGTTTTGAGCATGACATCAGTGAATTTTTGGGAACGCATAAGGATTCTTGAGTAATATAAATAAATTAATTATTCATTCCATGAAAAAATCACCATAGTCAACCACTTAGTAAGCAATATTGGGAAGAAAAAAAAGTGGTAGAAGGGAAGCAGGACAGAAAGGAACCAAGTATATCTACCTCGCTTTCTCTCAAGCTCTTGGTCAAGCTCTTCTTTCCACTTCCTCTGTCTCTCAGAGAAGATTACACTGTACATAACAAATGATTGCATTTCAGATTACTCCATAACAGAGATTCAGTATAAGGGCAGGCAACAAACCAATCAAGTATGAACTAACCTTGGGCTGCTTGGTTCTGGCTGGCCATCAACTAGAAGCCCTTTCCAATCACTATGCTGAGGTGATGAATTGTCGTGTGGAGTTTGGTCACTAGCATTACCAATATTTGACACTCGCCTGCTATTGTTACTCCCTGGACTTCCCGTACTAACAGCATCAGCTGCCGAAGATGGGGTGCTAATAGGACCACGACTTGGGGATCCACTTTTAGGAGGTAATTTCAAGTAATTTGGGGGTGTCTCATCACGTTTATTTTCAATAAAACTAGGGGAGCATGTTAAATTCAAACTGTTGTAAAACTCTTCATATAATGGTGTTTGCAGCTTCTTTAGTTCCAAAGCCTGAGGTATTAGTTAACGCTTCATTGTCACAAGAATTTGTAAGACCAATTTTAAAAGAATCTAACTGCAAAAGAGCTAAAAAAAAAGTACCTTCTCATCCAAAAAGGCTCTAATTTTTGATTCAGTGAGTTCATCATCATCTTCAGAGAGTGATGGCCCACAAGTAAATGAAGAATCATTGCCCCCTTCACCACATGTTGTAGGGCGACCAACAGGCACCATTTCAGGATCTTCACCAAATTTGCTCTTCCAGTTATGAGAAGGTTCATAATAGGGATCAGAACTCTAAGTAAAAATAAGATGATTAATGAATTAGCACTTTAACACTAAAATGATTAAAATATCTGAACCTTGAGAAGAGCATAGAAGTAGTTACCTTGTTAACATTATCAAGCATTGAAGCAGAAGGAAGCCTTACTTCACTTACCATAGAATCATCTTTGTCAATCTGACACATATCATCTTTACCGCAGTTCATTCTCCACATGCCTTTGCTTTCTGAAAACTTATCGACAAATGTGTTTGAGCAGTTCAGACTACCCAAGTTACAGATATCTGCTGAGTCAGGGCACATTGAAACTTGACTGCAAAGAAAATTGATGCTATTGTTAAAGACCCTTTCCCGCTCAACAATTGCCAATGCAATTACTTACTTTACAAGTCCAAGCAAAACCACATTGTAATACTTACAAGCTATCATGGTTAGTGGCAAGTGATGATGAAGGGATTTCAGAATTCTCCTGATGAAATAGAAATTTTTCAGAAGTTTTAAGGGGGAAATGATAGACAAACCAGATAAAAAATTACAGCTCAAGGGCACAGACCATGACTGAAGCAAGCAAAACAGGATTAGAGTCGTGGGATTCTCCAGTGACAAAGGGATGCTGCATTTAGTTGACAAGTGGAGAATATTAATAGTACAGACAGAATATAATGTCCAAATGACAAAGGAAAATGTTAGTCAAACCACAATCACCTTCAGTAGTTCAGATGGTGCAGGCCTCAACTCTGGTTCCCTGAAATTACAAAACTCATACATTGGAGGTTTGAAGAGAAGAAAAGCCAGAAAATATATTCCATGATATTTACTCCAAGAATCAATGAAAAAAAATAACATACTTTTGCAAACATTTCAGGAGAAAATCTTTTAACTCAGTAGAAAGATGCTCTGGAATAGGTGGATGAGATTTTGTTGTCCCTACATAAAAGAGAGCAGCAACCTGAACAAACACATTAGTACAATGATGAAAGAACACCTTATGGAATAAATCTTTAAAATGTCAATAGACTAGGTACCTCCTGGTACTGTTGGCTCCAAGGAGGCTTTCCAGTGGCCATCTCAATTACCGTACAGCCAACACTCCATATATCAGCAGAACTAGAAAATTATATCCATTATATACATATAGTATCAATAAATTCAGTACATCAATATACCATATATAACTATATCACATATCAATCATTATAATCCACAGAGGCCCACTATACATGCTGCAAATATAGCTGATTAATAATTATCAGAATGTGAAGCACATGTAAAGACTAGCAAAAGAAAGCTCTAATATCATTTAAATGCTTCAAGGAATATAGAGTGGGGACCGGGGACCTCAGAGATCCACCATAATCAAATTCACAGAAAGCCAGCCAATTCTAAGCATGTGAAAGAGAACTGGAACACACGTAAACAATAAGACTTTTGTAGTGATCTAGTTTTTCTTACAAACTATGCCCTGTCTGCAAAATGACTTCAGGAGCCATCCAATATGGAGTACCCTTCATAGACTTGGCACCAGAAACAGTAGCCTATAGAAACACCATCTCTATCAGAATGAAGGTGATTTTATAAAGCATTGATCTAGAGAAAAGTACATTCTACAATGGAGAAAATTGTAGATGTGAAGTAAGGTTGACCAGTTGCATAATTACCAGCTCAACGACCTGTTTGGATGCACCAAAATCTGCAAGTTTAATGCTTCCTTTATTATCTACCAGGATGTTTGCCCCCTGCCGATGGATAGATTGAACCAATCACTTATTCATCAGGAAAGAATAAAAGAGAAAGAAATCAAGGACTTTTTTCAATTTATTTAATGACTGGAAAAGAAAAGGCACCTTAATGTCCCTGTGCATAATTCCATTGTTGTGTAAATACTCGAGGCCCAATAATAACTGCTTCGTATATGTTCTTATAACCTGCTAGACAAATTAGTACACAAGCATAGCATTAAAAACAACTGAATTCAAAAACTTCTGTCATCCAAGACTTACAGCTTCAGGGAAGGGTCCAAATTTTCCCAAAAGTGATGATATTGATCCTCCAGGCACAAATTCAAGCAAAATATTTAAAGTTTCCTCCTCCCTCACTGTCCCCAAATATCGCTGAAGATGGAAAGTAATGTCCCAATGAAAAAGGGCAACAGCCTTTATCAATTCAATCAATATAGAAAAAACCAGTCATTACTTACAACAATGTTTGGATGTGAAAGATTTTTCAGAAGCTTCACTTCTTCCTCAAGTTCCCTGACATGAGCCTACTTACATAGCAATAAGCAAATCAAGTTAGGTCATGTTATGGCAAATCCTCATTAAATTAACAACGAGAAGCTAAATTAATACCAATTGTCATAAGTGGAAAATTCATACACCTAGATAAACATACATTTCATTGGCAGCTAACCAATAAGTGAAACTAAATTCAGAATCGCAAGACTTTCTGTTATTCTCTGATTATGGCAGCTTTTACATATGTAAAAGACAGTATTTACTATGAGATAAGATGTTTATTGTTTTATTTGTTAAAAATACAAAAGAATAAGATGTTTATTGTTTTATTTGTTAAAAATACAAAAAGAATTTAGTTCAAACATCAAACCTGTGCTTTTTCCTTAGAAGCACTGTTTGCTGCAATTAGAACCTGAAAAAACAAAAAGCAAAGAAACAAATGAGATCAAATCCATATCCACTAACTTGAGATCTCATCCCACCGCCAAAATCAATGAAGCCAAAATAATGCTCAAAATAAAAACCCCAACTTGAAAACCAACACAAACCCATTTCAAAGTTTCAGTTTTGAACCCACAATTAAACTAAAACCCAATAAAGGAAGCACAAAAAAGAACCCAAAAATCTAAGTAAAAAAAAAAAAAAACCTCTTTGACAGCAAGAAGCTCTCCAGAATCAAGATTCATGCCCATATAAACCCTGCCAAAGGCACCAGAACCAATCAACTCCCCTTTGCGCCATCGGATCGGAGGAGGAGGAGAAGGCGACGGAGAGGAAGGTTTGGAGAAGACCCGTGATTTTCGGATGCAAGAATTTATCTTTTCAACCAAGGAATTGGCTGTAGTTGGCAATGGGGGGCTGTTTTCTTGGCCGCTGTTGTTATTGTCTGGGGTTGTACGGAACACCAGTGAACGGCGAACTGATCCGAAGAGGTCTTGCATTTGGAAACAGTTGAGGAACAGAGACAGTGAAAGAGCGAGATTGGAGTGAGTTAACTCTTCAAAGTTTGATTCTTTTCATATTTTTTTTTTCTTTGGTCGGCAAAAGTAACTGAGAAAAAAATTGGAACTTTGGACTTGGAGAGAGATAGAGAGGAGGGAAAAAGGTGGGGTTGGTTCTCTTTTCAAAAATACCAGTAGTTTTTTATTTTAGAAAATATTAAAAAACTAAAAATCAGATACATAAAACTAGAAATAGGATTTGCCAAAAAAAAAAAAAGAACTTGTATAGTCCTAGGAGGTTTTTCATTTTGTTGAAAATCTTTAATAATAATAATAATACTAATAATAATACTAATAATAATAATAATAATAATAATAATAAGATGAATTGGAAGTGGAGGTGGAAAAATAAAAAAAATATAATCATAATATATCACTACTAATATTTGTTCATTTAGAGCAAAAGAGAAAACAAAAATAGTGGAGAACAAATTGTTGATAGACATAGAGATGCTGCTGCCTTAATAATGACAGATGTGTTTGCTCTTCACAATCTTCAAATTTTTTATATTGAAAAAAAATTCTAAAACTTTTTTAAAGCGGGGGAGGGATCTTCTTGTTCCAAACTGTTGAATCTTACATAAATTGTAAAACTAAAACAAGGGAATTTGAAGAGAGAAAAAGGGGACAAATTGACATAATTTTTTATTTTCCCTTCAAGAATTTGGCATCCCTTTCATTGAACAAGATTGTACTGTCTAGGATCTGTTACAGCATTCTTCCAATGTTCATCAGGGAGACTAAGATTCCTAGCAATCTCTCTCCCCTTGTTTATCCTCCACTTCATGTGCTCAGTCAGCCAACAGTATTGCTGCAATTTCTCAGGCATGGCATCATAGAATTGCCACCATTTCTCATGAGCTTTATCACTAGCAAAAACCTGCCCTTCTTTCATGTCCCAGTTACAATCATAATCCCTGTAACACATCCATGGCTTCAACCCCAGATAATGTATTGCATAAACATCATCAGGGATCTTGTCCCGGCGGTAGCTTTCCTTGCCCTCAAAACACTTCAGGAAATTCACCTTGGTAGGCAACCTATGCCACCAAGTAAACACTTCATTGAGAAAGCCTTGATCCCCTCCATTGTGTGAATCCACCCTGAAACTTTTCACCTTCAAGTCTTCAAACATACACAATGATGGCTCAATCACCATGATCCCGGAATTGAACAAAGTTCTATCATTGGAAGCAGCTGATAGTTGAGGATAAACGAATAGCCTATCCAGGTTCCTGAAAACTAGAACATCTGCATCAATGAAAACCACTTTGTCATACCATGTTAGCAACCATATTCTAAGCTTACTATAATTCGATTCATTGAATGAATTTTTCTTGGCAAAGGGGTTTCGGATACGTCCGATTTGCCTTATTTTCCAACCGGCAGTTTTCAACCCTGTTAAGGACTTGGGAGATATTTTTTCATCATGGAGGAGGAGTAAATCCCTATTAGAATTGGATTGGATAATGCTTTGAGCCAAAGCTATTGCACCACAAACATAAGCATCGGAGGAGTGGAGAACGGTTACATAGGCCTCCCTTGGATTGAATGCGTTCGGCCTTTTATGGTCTGTGGAATAGTATCTCCAATCCTTTTTACCTGTAACATCACCAAATAAAAATGATAATGTTAAAAAAAAAATTGAGATTTGATATTACCAATGAATAATAGGTCAAATGCCACCTTACCAAAAGTTTTACTATACATTAAGTATGTTAATTATATGAATTCTCATTATTAGTTAGGTAGTCAATAATTTACCAAAGGCAAAGATATTAAAGAATATCTATTTTTTTATAAAATTTAAAAACTTTCAACTCAGTGTTTTTTTTCGAATTTTTATAAAAAATATTATAATCTAAGATTAAAACAAGAGTTGTAAGTGTCGAAAATTTAATCTTAAATTTATTATATGAACTAAATTTTTAACTTAATTAAGTATTTTCGATAATATCATTTTGTTTTTTTAAAAATAAATAAGCATCTCTCTTAATTGTACAAATTACTACTAATTTTTTCAGTAATTAATAATAGCCAAAACATAAAGAATTTTGTGTTTTTTTTTTAAAAGAAAAACATAACAAAAAGCAAACTAGAACTAACCTGTTTTACCATGTGGTGGAGCAATTTGGCATGACCCTAGAGGCATGAGCACCTTTTGTTTCAACCTCCTCAACTCCGGCATATACACCCAATGATCCCCTACCTTCCTCAACAGGTCATCACATCTGAATATCTCCGGCATAGGTCCACAACCGCCGACAAAAACAGCGTACACCGCCCTTTTAACATTAGGCGTGACCCAACCACTCCCTACCAAAAGATTAGCCACCACCAAATTAACTTGTAGCCTAAACACATCCCTAAACCCTGCCTTACCTGTCCACCCTTCACATGGTACCCTAGCCACCACGACATGGAGGTCCCGGTAATCCTCCAGCCGTGGCATAGGGATTTCCGGACAAGTCGGCGGCAGGCTAGACTTGTGGTCTTCATCAATCCACTCAGGGAAAAAATCCTCCCATTTTCTTGCCTTAGACACGTTATTAAAACGTACGTGAACAGTACTAACAACTAAACCATGCATGTTGTATTCAATCTCTTCATCATTAAAATTAACTAAACCAACCTTAATCTTCTTCTTACCCTTAATCTCTTCTTGAATCTCTTCTTGAATAAGATCAAACCACCTAGGATATGTGAACACTTGAGGCTCATCGGTCTCGAGTTTAAGTGTAACTACAACATTGTTAGATTTTGGTCCAAAGAATATAACTAGAATTATCAATGGTAGAGAGAGAAGTATTAGGGAGAAAGCGAAGAGTTTTTGGTTGGAATTGAGGGATCTGGAAGCCATTTTTGGGATTTGGATTTAGCTCATTCACGTTCAATGAAGAAGAGAAGAGACTTTGAATGGAAATTATTTATATAAGGAAATAAACGTGGAAAAGGGTTGGTAGGGCTTTGGTATATGTATGTCTATGGTTGCACGCATGCACGTGGAATTGACATTTTTAGCTGTTTTGGAAAATTATGGTTTAAAATTCGTGGTGAAGAAAATATTATTTTAAAAAAATTCTCATATATATATATATTTATTTATTTATCGAACTCTTTCGTAACTTAAATTATTGATGCATATATATAAAACAATTACAAATAATACAAGTTTGATTATAGTAAAATTGGTAATTGCAATTATAGTTTATGATTCATTTAATGGTATGATAAAAGAAAAAATGAAATTCTAAGTTTACTTCTAATCAATAATCCAATTAAATACGAACGAAAATAATTAGTATACAATAAATAACTGAGAATAAATTAAAGAATCAATCTTAATGCTAGAGTTTTGTTGAATTATAAGCAGTGGTGGATTGCACCAGATTGATGTATTCTCAATGAAATGGCAATCCATCTCAATATGTAAACCTGTTCTTTTATGAAAAGACTATATTGGAGGAAATGTGAATTGTTGGCTTTTTTTTTTTTTTACCAAAGATAGGCATAACCCATGAGAAAGGAACTACAGTTCTGATTCGAAACCAAAATTTTTATGTCCCCTTAAGAACTCTTTAATCACATTGTTGTCTTGTTCAGTTTGGATATTGAAGTTCATGTCACGACTGAGGTCTTCAAGAAGTATTGATTGAAGATAGAAAGAGAAGGTGATATAGACCATCAAACTGATCATGAGGTTGGCCGAAGAAACAATAAAACCAAAAGACGACCCTGAATCGCCAGTCGGCTGTCACAGAGACGGAGCCTTATAAAAGTTATAGCAACTTTGTTCACCTTCCAAAATCAAAGACCCAAACTTCAAAACTTGAAATCCCTCTCCTTCAGCATTGTTCAATCCTACCCTAAAAGTTTTTAAGAAAAGAAAAAACCTCAAATTCGAGATGATGTGTAAGAAAATCCAAACTATAGAAGAGGGGGAACTAGAAATGCCACACCTTTGCCGGTAGTCTATTTTAGTTCAGCAACATGTACACAGCAATGAGCATTGCAACAAAATGGTTAAAAATCTGTAGCAAAATTTTTTATTGTACTCTTTCTTAATGTTCATACTCTTGCACCCCTAAAATGACAGTAGAATTTTGCATATCTTTTTCTACAGATAAGGGTTTTCAGTATGACCCTGAAAAGTGGGCCAACGAAATTTGAAAATTCATGGCACAGCTGTGTCTAAGAAGATGACATAACCTCATCCCTCAACTGGAGGTACTTTTCCTTGCAGCATATACGCGGTAAGCTGCCAATCCAACAATGGCTACAGCAGCTCCAACTGCAAAAAAGGTGAAACACAGCATCGAAAATTATCACAACCAACATCCAAAAGAATAAAGAGGGAAGTTCCAAAAATGGTGACTCGAAGAGAAAAAAGGAGCAGTGCCATTCAAATCAAAGCAACTTTGAAGCATTATAAGGAGTACCATCTCAGATTGTTTAAAGACAATTGCTGCAAGAAAAAATTTTAAATATATATTTTTGCTTGCATATTAATCCTCCAAGAAAAGAACAGCGTCCCTTAGAATGAACAGTAAGCCCAACTGTCTGAATTTCAGATATAGGCTTAAACAGAATCATAACTAGATCTTGTCAAGGATTAAAGTGCACACATTGTAAGAAAGTAGATAAAGGCAAAGAAAGGCATGTTAGTAATTACCCCTACCCCCAAGACAGAGAGAAAGAGAGAGAAAAACTTAAAAGATGTGCACAGCAACAAGTCATCAGAGAATCTAACCATGGTAAACAACATTTTCAAGAACCAAAAGCTTCAAGTGCATTGAGAATAAAACAGTTGTGGGATGCCAGACCATCAGCATACCAGAAACAAACATGAGAGATCGGTTTATGAGCCGATGGTATTGCTTCCTGCTTCTCCCAGCCTCAGTTTCAGGAATGCTTAAATGAGGATGCTCAGCTGCGTTTACTATCCTTCGGAATATGTTATTGAAATCACTCAATTTTGCACTGATAGGTATAGGCGCTTCTATCCCCATATCCTGGCTAACCTGCAAATGCAAAATTTGCGATAGAATACATTTTCACTGCACTTCTTCAAGATGAAAATTCTAAAGGGCTTGTTCAACAATTATCCTATCACAGTGAGACCAGCAGTGACATGAACACACATGGTACCTCTTCAAGGACTTGAACAAAAAATTTTGCATTTTATGACTACTCTAATACATTCTACTTAGTCTCTTAAATATGAAAGAAAATTAAATTATTAAAAAAAAAAAAATTGAAGCACAATACCCTGGTAGAATCCTGTATTGCCATTGGAAATGAATCCAGATCATCTTTAGCAGCAACAATGAGGCAAGGCACCTCATAACCAGTATCTTCACCATGACCAGCAACATCCACAAGCAATTCAGTTGCTCTCTTCCATGAAGACTCATCAGAACTGCAAAGGCCAGACAATCATGGCATAGCACTTAACAAAGAAAAAAATAACATACACATACGCATCTAAATGAATTTTTACAAAATTCAATCATGGAACAAACAAAATATAATTATCTTGATTTGCCACAAAAAACAGTGCATTCCAAGCTCATGAGAGAACAACCTTTTCCACAAATATGATCATATAACTGAAGATATTTAACTAATACTAGAGATACCTCTAAGAAGGCGTTTGGTTCACAAAATCTTAGATTTTGGGAGGGAAAGTGATCCCCAAGAAAGTGTGAATTCCTAGCAAGAGGTGGTTTTTCATGGCATAGGATTGTCAGATTTATGTGTTTGGTTGCAAGGAAAGTCAGATTACTTAACCATGTATTTTTACTATAATGTCCTTCATTACATAATAAACACAACAATGTCAAAAAAAAAAAATCAACAATTAATGCATTCCAAATCTTAAAAACGCAATATTCGAGTGGCCAATTATTAAAAAAAAAAGGTAATCAATTATTGTATTAGAGAAATGCAGGAAATAATCCACAATTACTGTGTTTCAAAGCTTAAAAATGCAGTATCCAAGTGGGACATGAAAAAATTTTCAAAATCAATTACTACATTTCCACTCAAAGAAACACGGAAAATACGATAATTACTGTGTTTCAAAGCCTCAAAATACAGTGTTAGACTACTCATTTTAAAAAACATACAATGAACAATTATTGCGTTTAGCTTCAAAGAAATGCAGTAATTATCATACCCATAATAAATGCTCATTAAATCAAAAGCCATTGAAAATAAGATGAAAAAAAATTAAATACTAAATACTGCGTTTCTTAATTGCCATAGCCATAATAAATGCACATTAAATCAAAAGCCATCAAGTCAAACAGAGGGAAAAAAAAGATGCGAGTTGTCAAATACTAAAACGCAATATATAATCACAATTACTACATTTCAAAGCCTACAAATGCAACATTCAAGTGGGAAAAAAAAAAAAATATATATATATATATAAGAGTACTCAATTAAAAAAAAATTTCCAAAACAAAAGCAATCCACAATTACTTGATTTTCATACGTTGATTTTCTTGGGGGTAAAATAGAAAGAAAAATTTTTTTATTCAGGTCAAATGTGGGACAAAAATAACTTTCCTTCCAAAATCTTAAAAAACCACAAGGAGAAGTGGGTTTTTGATTCCGAGATTTTTGGGTAATGTTGGGAATCTAAGATTACCCCTAGAAATTAAATATCGTGAACCAAACGTGGGAATCACATTCCAACAAACAAGATTCTGGAGAACAATCTCAGATTCCTCTGAACCAAACACCTCTTAAATTTAAAATCCTACTTCGAAATAATCATGCCCTTGATTTACCTGTCATGAACAAATACTGCTATGTCGCAGGTGGCCAATGACTCTTTACTAGCTAGCAATTTTGCAACTCCATCTTCAGGGATTTCTCGCAAGACTAGAGTTTTCTTTATTCCCTAAGAATGAAAAAAAAAATCACAAGAGTAGAAATATCAACACATCAAAGCAACAACCAAGTTAACCGACACTCCAAATGCTCAGAAGGATATGCCAATGAAATGATTAGTTTTTATGTGCACGGCAAGGAGTATGTGGATTTTGACAGTTTTTCATCTCAAAGAAAGTCCAATCTACCATTTCACCTGAACCTTAAACAACATCTTTCTAGTGTACCCATTACAACACACTTTACAGCTAAACTCTAGAACAGCAAGAAATGCATATACATAAAAGTCCAAGTCACTTCTGCCACAGTCCCCAATAGCCCAAAAGACAAAAGTTTTTTGAGTGGGGCTTGCTTGTAACAAACAATTGCAAGAAATGGTGCATAATTTAATGGCACTTACCCCAGGTAGTTCCACAACATTCACAGCATATTGCTCATCAGTAGTTGGAGAACATGAATCAATATAGGGCCTACATTAAAATAAATAAAGTTTAAAAAAATTTAGGGAAAAGAGAATTAGCTATCAGGAAAAGAAATTTGAAAGAATACCTGCCAAGAAAAGAATTCAATAATGCAGATTTCCCAGCATTCACTGGACCGAAAACAAAGCACTGGAAAACATTTCTTTCTGATTGTTTCTTCTTTCGATCTAGATGCCTTCTCCTAGTCACGCTGATGGCAGAGGAAGGATCTCCATGATATCCAATGTATATCAAATTCTCCAAGCTACGAGCTGGATCCAGGAGTGTCATAAGGGCCCACTGCAGTACACAACACAACTCATTAAACTATGAACACAGGCTGATCTATGATAGAAAATTTTGCGGTAATGATCATTGATCAATCCAGATAGCCCATCCACACACATGCAATAAAAAGTGCACTACTACATTTTCATAAGCAGCCATAAATGCTTACGAAGGTGCTATTCATTATTCCCATGATGCATTAATGGTTGAACTAGAAAACCCCAAACAAGATCAAGTTGAGGTTTTCATATATTAATGTATGATATTCCCTTTTTCAAGAGAAAGAGAAAACCACGAGTACCTCTGACAAAAATGCATCAAGTGATAGCCCTCCCAGTGCAGTTTTTTCCACAGCATGCTTATATGGAGCATCATTCCAAGGACTGAAATTAAACAGAAAAATGTCAAGCATTACTGCAACGATGTCCCATTGACAATTTATAATAATAGAGATCATCTATAAGTGCAAAACTCATAGTTGCATGTATCTCATTACAACAGTTTTTTGAAAATAAAATCGCCTCATTTTCAGTACACAATTTTTTACTAGCCTTTTTAGTCAGCAGCAGCCAGTTATCCTGCTTTTTTTTGGGACAACAAATTAGTATACTCCCCACCCACCCCACCCCCTCTCAGACAAAAGAAAGAAAAGGGAAAAAGTTGAGACAAAAAAGACACCATAGTGCTTAAATTTGCTTTCTCAAGAGTGTGCAGGTTGCAATTTAGCAACAGAAATTGCACAAATATATTTCAAATAGGGAACCATGATACCTTTCTGGAGCAGTTGAAAAAACATCCTCAACTTCAATAGGCCGAAGGTTATTGTCCTGAAAAGAACAATATTCCAAATGATAGAACTTCAAAAACTTTAAGAACAAGTTAGGAATATTAAATATTTGTAGACTGAACATTGACAAAGGCAAGGAAAATCAAATTAAAATATATGTGGGAAAGACTAAGACATACTAAGTCACCGTCAAACAATTCATAGACTCCCTTCAAGAATTCAATAGCTTCATTCGTCAGCTCCACACTCTACACCAATGACAACAGAGCAGAGCAAAGAGTCATAAGGAAAAGTATAAATAACATCACAGTAGAGAATCATGATGAAAACATAGTATATTATGCCAATTTGAAACAGTAGAATTCATTCTTGATCTAATATCAGCCAATTTAGGCACTGCTCATCTTAAACCACAGCTAGACATTCCATTGGCAATCGAATATAAAATTAATAAGAATAGTCGTATCCAAACCCAGTGCTTATAAAAAATTCACTCTGTAGCAGACAGAATATTACCATTTCTTACTAATGCTCATATGGACAAGATTGTAAGCAAACAATGATGGTCAGACAATGGTAGTCGAAAATGAATACCAAAGGACTGACAGCTTTAAATGCTTATTTCAGTGTTTTCTTAAAAAAGAGAATGTTTATTTAAAGGAAGAATTACCTGATCAGGAGCTCGTTTAAATGAAGAATATGGGATTAGATCATCTGAAAGTTTGATATCATTGTTATATCCAAACTTCCTCAGGACAGTCCATGTTGTCTCAAGGCGTCCTTTTTCTATGAATAGTGCATGAAGAAATAGAAAACCAGTCAACGTAAGACCACGTTCATTGACTCCTTCAACCAGCTTATCTTGCACAACCCGTTTCACACCGACTATTTCCGAAGGTTGTAATGGAGCATTGAAACACTTGACCTGTTTTGCAACAAATTATTAGATTCTTCTAGATGTTCAAGCACAAGATATCTTAAGTTAACATTGACAAAAAGTTTGTTTCAAGTTAAAAAAGATCAGCATTCAATACATCAAGCAGTGAATATGACAATCCTTATTCAAGAAACAGTCAACCTATCTCCCTACCTCATCCCAACCACCTCAGAAGTAAAAGACAATAATAAATCAAGGAACAAATGAGGAACCTGAAAATCATTCAATTCTGCATCACTAAGAGCACCATCCCTGTCATGATCACAAAGAATAAAAATTCGCTTCAAGGCTCTCACACAACGTGGCTTCAGAGTTTGTGATTCCTGATCAAATAGTGGGCCTGTTGGATGAAGCACTGCCTTTTGTGCATAGTAGAAAACCTCAGGGATCTGAGAAAAGAAGATACTTTAAAAGTTCAATTCCTGATAGCATCACTGTGTTCTACAAATATCAATTAGTGTCATGTCACTAACTATAACGATGCCAATTGTCACATAAGTGCAAATAATATCTGAACACATTCAAGAAAAAAAAAAAAAAGGAATCGATGCTAAAAGCAATCTACATTTTATTAGCATGATTATAACATCTACATTTCATATTAACCTCAAAAACAAACCAAAGAGGGTTTTACCTGAATGTGTTTATATGCTGAACACTCAATACAAGTTTCAATCTCCCGAAACTGTTGCATTATAGGTGACATCACCTGTTCCAAGCTCACTTGCTGCTGGTCATCTCTTAAATCCAGCTTACAGCCTACTACTATGACAGGTACTTTCACCTGCTCAACAAAAATTTACCTCAGTTTCTGCAAAAGTAGATTCATGAAGGAAAAAATATTCCACATGATCTACAAGGTGAATTAAGCAAAGGTAATGGTCTATATTCAAGTAAGGTGAAATCTTAAGTGAGCCCATTCGCAGCCGAAAGCAGATTCAAGTTGCTTAGACACAGGTTCAAATGCTGGAAAATTGAAAGTTTAACAACATCAGATATGATATTTTGTGAGTTTTTCCTTATATTTAATAAAGTCACTTTCCTCATATCCAAGTCAATCTTGTAGTGTATGATACGAGTCCAACACAGGCACATGAAGTAGAATTAAAAGTAGGAAGAACATAGTAAAAAATTGTTTAACAAGTTAACTTCCCCTTAGCATGCTTTCCATCAAAAGAACAAATACCAAAAATACATCAGTGCAAATTCGAGCTAAGATAGAAACCTCTAATTGGCGAAGTTCCGGAAGCCAGAAAGTACTCAATCTGTTAAGAGTTTCAGGCTGATCACAAGCATAAGTAAGCACAACAGCATCAGCTCGCTTCAGCTCTTCTGCTAGTTTACCTCTATCCTCCGGACTAACAAATCCGCACAAAATAAATAAATCAAAACTTAGGTCAAAAACACACCAAGAATCAAAACAAACAAGAAATTATCTTATTACATTCTGCTTCTTTATTGCGTTAAACTAAATCTAAGGCTCTAAGTTAAGCCGCAGCAAAAGCTAAGGCTCTAAGCTAAGCCGCAGCTAAAACTATTGCGAATTTATCTCTTACTACAAATTCATTTAAAAAAGTTACAATTACGGCTCCAAATAACAATAGAAATTGCGTCAAATATATTCGAAAATAAATGAAATTATGTAGTAAAGAGACTAACGAATAGAAATTATACTTGGAGGAGGTGTCGATGATGGTGATTGGGACACGGTCGGGGTAGAAATCTTCGGGCAACCGAGTAGGCGGTAACAAGCGGGGCACATTCGTCGGGAAAGTGTCGGCGGCGGCTGTTACAATCAAGCTCGACTTTCCAGTGCCTCGGTCTCCGGCCACCACGATTCGAACCACGGTCTTCCCTTCCGGATTCGACGATTTAGCCATTCGAAAATTAAAAACTACAAAAAGAAGTTTAAATAAATAATCAAATAAATGAACCCTAATTTATCGGAGATTTTAAAAAAGTTTACTGGAAATAGCTAAGATGCAGTGTCAATAACGTAAAAAAAAATGGTGAGAAACAAGAAAAGGAGAGGCATGAAAGGTAAATAACCTGATTGTTGAGGTTAATAAAAGAGAGAGGCTTTATCTTCGTAGCGGAAAGCGGCCGCCGAAAACCTAGGAAGGGACGGCGCAGGCGGCGGGTTCGGTGGCGGCACTCTCTTTAAGAAAGTTTAAGAAGTTTCCCGGACTAAAAAATTGTTTGTATATATTTTTTTAATTTGTTTGGAATTGAGAGCGCCGTTTTTTGTTGGAACGATGGTGGCCGTTAACTCTAAGATGGCTACTGGACGGGTAAGATTTGATTTAGAACATAATTAAACAAAAAAATCAATTTTCATCTAGTATTTTTTTTTAAATAAATCCCACAGTGCTAAATTACTTTATTTTTGTGTGTTATTGGAAATTTTAAATTAGTAAATTTTTTCGCTACATATTTTCAAATCAATTTTATTTTTTTATGTTACTTTTCTAATAAATTTTTTAAATAAATAAAAAAACAATGTAGGATATTTTATACTCTTGAAAAAATCAATAAAATTATATTAAATAAAATTTTGTAGAATATCATGAATTTATTAATTGGGGAAATATTTAAAGACATGTGTATGTTGTTGAGTAAATTTTATAATTATTTATAAAATTTTATAATTATTTATAAAATTTTATAATTATATAGCTTGAACATGAAACTCAAGCTTATGAAAAAGTGTCAAACAATCCAATAAAATCTAATTGTTTTTATTTCTATAAGATTTCATTTTATTTTGATTTGCAATTTGCAATTTGTATATTATCAAATTAGCAATTTTGGTTTTCCATGTGAAATTTAAATCAAAATAATTTAATGTCAATAACTTACCATATCACAAAAATATATATTAATCATCCATCCATCTATGATATCGACAAAGATTATCAGATTATACAAATTAAACACATATAAATATATACAATTAATTAAAATAATAAAATTATATGTAATATTTTAACTTAAATCGAATGATAAATAAATATTTTTATTACATTATCACATCGTTTTAAGATTAAATAATTGATCATTTAAATAAAATATTAAATTTTAATTTAATTTATTTTTCATATCTTAGATTTTAGATGTTTAATATCTTAATCATGATGTTCACATTTTTTTTTTCATATATTTTGTAGTTAGATGGAAAAAAGGAAATTGGCAAAAAAAAAAAAAAAAAACTACTTAGGCATCACAATGTATAAATTATGGAAAGAAATGCTACATGACAAAGAGGGTGGATGTTGGGTGATTTCATACTATGTTAAGCTTTTTTTCCTTCTAAGAAACTTCCGTTGGGTTAACCAAAAAAATGGATTGATAGCCCCTTTCTTGAACAATCAAATTTGTATTAGAAGACTGGGGACCATTTTGAACTATTTGAAAAGTTTGACTGCCACTTTCTCACTAAATAATCCATTTTGGCTCCTTCAAGTTTTTCAACTTTGAAGCTTCTTGTTTTCAAATTTCATAAACTCACATTTATTAGATTAATAATTTTAATAACTTGATTTTTGGGATTGGGTTTTGTTTTATTTTTCCTTGAATTTAGGAGAATAACATCTTTCTTGTTATTAAAAAGACTAATGGAATCTTCGAACTTAATTAGTTTAAAAAATTAAAAATTAAACATTTTTTAAAATGAAGTGAATTTTTTAATTTTTTATATATTAATGTGTTTTAGGTTTCGATTAACATTGTGTTAGATTTCAAAATGCAATTTTTGATCAAAAAATAATGTTAAATACATTATAATTTGAGCCAAAAATATTTTTTAACTGTTAAAAGTAAACCAATCATAAAAATTAATTAAAAGATGATAGTTATTTGGAATTTATGATTTGAAAATAAAATGATTAAATATTTATTTTTGACAAAAATAATATATATTTTCCTTACCAACGTAATTTTATTTTTAATTATTTTAAAATTTTACTAAAAGTGTTTCAAATTACATAAGATTACATTATTCCAACAAATTAGAAAGGCTGTTGCAAGTGTAACTCAGGATTAAAAATAAAAAATAAAAAATAAAAAATCAATTTAAAATCATATCAATTAAATATATTATGTATTAATTAAAATAATAAAATAAAATAGAATAAAAATATTAAATTGCATTAAAAAAAAAAAAGAAAGGGAAAGAAACACGCTCACGTGACGGCTGACTTGGGCGAGAGTTATTGTTACTACCACTCACCAATAAACTCACGTGATATGTTAAAAACCAAACAACCGACGCTAAGCGTCGTCGTTAAAATGGACGGAGAAATCCCACGTTTTTTCAAATCCCAATGAAAAACGCCAACGCATCTCCATCATCCTCGCTCGCCGTTTTCCTTTTCCATTTCTTCTTTCTATATAAAAGCCAGCTCAAATGATTTCGTAGATTCAATTTCCAAAGGTCCCAAAGACCAATCAAAGAGAAAAAAATAAAGAAGAATTTTGAAGATGGGTGTTGATTTAGAGTCTTTATCGGAGGCAACTTCGGGTGCTATAGGGTCACTGTTAAGCACCACGATTTTGTACCCTCTTGATACCTGCAAAACCAAGTATCAAGCCGAGGTTCAAGCCCACGGTCAACGAAAATACAGGTCACCCATTTCTTATTTTCGAGTTCTTTTTTTTAATTTTTTAATTTTGCTGTGATCATGATCCAGGAACTTATAAATTTCTTTTCTTTGTTTTTTGGTGTGTGAATTTATGTTGAATTAATCCCTTTGTTGATATGGCTTCAGTTTTCTTCTATGCTGTGTTGATTGATACATGAAAGTGAAAACTTGCTATTGATAATATGGGTGTGATTTGCTTATTGTTAAAATGAATATGATCCTAGCATGATGAGGTATGTTAATTGAATTGGATCATATGATGTTAATTTCATTGTACCCTTACCGTTTTTCTGGTCATATACTTGTCTTCCATTTTTCTTAGTTATTCGTGTGAAAATTGGCGTGGTGGGTCTCAGATGATGACCTGCAAGGCAATAGACAGAGAATTTGGAGTTGATTCTGGCCTAACTCTTTGGACAGGCAAGTCAGCGACGAGTGAGAAAGGAAATAGTAGAGTAAATGATGAGTTGCCATAATTCCCTTTAGTATAATTACCTGTACTAAGTCATCTGAGGTTATTTGGGACGATTGTCTGTTTGCTACAAGTTACTATGATTTTCAACAGTTTTCCATTTTATAGGTTTAGATTGTTAAAACTTGAACAATGCAGAGTTGCAGATACTAGATTTTCTTCCCTTCTACATTTGCCATTTGTGTTATGTTTTCCCTTTTCAATCATATGGTTGAAAAATGATACTGTTTAGTCCTATTTTTATATTTTATTGTTGTAGTGCTACTTGATATCAATGAATGTTCCTTGCACATGTGTGCCGTACTGCTAGGCCTGTTGGCAAAGGCAGGAAGTTCTTTGGATTGAGCTTGTCAGTTTCTGATCTCAATTTCATATCTTATGCAGGAACCTTTCAGATGTATTATGGGAAGCAATATCTACCCGCCAAGTTCTTTCCTTGTACCAGGGCCTAGGCACAAAAAACCTGCAGTCATTCATTGCACAATTTGTCTATTTTTATGGATATAGCTACTTCAAAAGACTGTATCTAGAAAAGAGTGGTTCCAAGTCAATTGGAGCAAAAGTAAACTTGATTCTTGCTGCTGCTGCAGGGGCTTGTACTGCTATTGTCACTCAGGTGAGACATCATTTGGCAAGTCTCTTATGTTTTTGTTTTGAATATATAAATGCTTTGATCCATCCAAGCAATAGTTGTATCTGTTGATTGCATAGTATATCAAGATCAAACTGTATGATGCTTTCAAAAAATATGGAATTCTCACCTTCCATGTTCAATTGGGAGACTACCATCTATGATTTCTACTCTTGTTTGGAAGCATTCCATGTGGTCAAAAAATATGGAATCCTTTCTTTCCCTGTGGTTGCTGCAAAGGCAGGTTAACTAAGAAAGTAAAACTGTGCTATTTTTTAACTATTTCTTTAAAATGTTGGAATGAATAGAAATGAAACTTGTTATGCCATTGAAATTTGAATGCAAGTCTTTGGTGTTCGGATTATAGACCTTGATGTTGTATTTTTGAGCAATCAAAGGGTATAACTTATCTGTGATTATGAGTTACAGTTCCCTCTAATACTTTGATTATGAGTGGCAGTTCGAACAAATACTCCTTTGTTCATGTACATGGAGATAGGTAACAGAAATATGAATTTGTAGAGTATTACAATATTATTGTTTTCTGAACAGATAAGCAGGAAAGATACTGATGTTGTTGCTATTACAGTTTCAAGTATCTTTTTTTATTACTTATAATTTTGCGTAACACAAAAGCATGTATGATGTAATTTTGGAGTTTGATGTTAAATACCTGGTGTATCACTTTGTAGCCCCTGGATACGGCCTCCTCGAGGATGCAGACAAGTGCCTTTGGAAAATCGAAAGGGCTCTGGAAGACCCTTACAGAAGGCACCTTGAGTGATGCATTTGATGGCCTTGGCATCTCTCTTTTGCTGACCTCAAATCCTGCAATTCAGGTTCTACACCTTGCTTTATAATTTAAAAGAATAGACTGTCTTGCATCACACCTTCATCTTCAAATCTTAATTTTTAAGTTACCTTCATCATAACTAAGGCTAGAAATATGTTAAACTGCAGTATACAGTTTTTGATCAGCTGAAACAACGACTACTTAATAAAAAACTGAAGGAAGCAGACCATGGCTCATCCCCAGTAGTTCTGTCTGCATTCACAGCTTTCTTGTTAGGTGCAATATCAAAGAGTGTTGCAACTTTTTTGACTTATCCAGCTATCAGGTGCATAGCCGCTCTCCCAAATTGTACATTATAAATGCATGCTGTGTAGTGGACTATATGGAAGTAATGTGTGTGCCTACTCAATGCAGGTGTAAGGTAATGATCCAAGCTGCAGATCCAGATGATGATGATGATAGAACTAAGAGAGCTCGACCAAAATCCTGCAAAACAGTGTCAGGAGTTGTCTGTGCTATATGGAGAAGGGAAGGAGTCCTGGGCTTTTTCAAGGGATTAGATGCCCAGATCACAAAGACTGTATTAAGCTCTGCTTTGCTTCTGATGATCAAAGAGAAAATTACAGCCACCACATGGGTTCTTATACTTGCTATCCGAAGGTATCTATTGCTTACAAGGGGCAGACTGAAAAACGTGTGACAAGAATAATAATATGAGCTATTATTTGGAGATAAGTGAATAATCATCTGGCTTCATTACAAACCATTTGTGATTTATAGAGCAAGGTTCCAATTCTTTGAAGCATAGCTGCAGCAAAATAGATGCTCTTCTATCCCTTGTTGCTTCATCCTCCAAATAATTTTGTATGTTGGAATGCAATGCAATGACAGTCACAGTGATGCATGTATAACATTTTCTGTTGGAATTATATTGGAGTATTATCATCTGTCAATGTTCTTCTGGTTAAACATTATCGCTTGAACCTGAGAAATGGTTGTTTATAGTCTTCCATCACAGCTTATGCTGCTCAGAGCCATTGTTTCGTGCATTATTTCTATATTCTGGGAGGAACGGTAAACAGGGTAGGGTAAATGGGGATTTTTATTGTTCATCAACCCACAAAAATTTAAAAAAAAATTTCCTCACCTATCTAAAATAATTTGAACTTTGTTTCATACTAGATTCTAGAATTAGCTTTCAAATTTTTTTTTTTACTTAAAACTATTAAATTTTGAATTTTAATAATTGAAATTAATAATTCATCGTTCGACTAATATGACCTTTTAATTTTTTATCAGAGTCATCTTTAATTCAAATTAAATTAATTATAGATAAATTAATTTCATGTATGTAAACATTTTACTCCTTAAATTAATATATAATTATTTACATTCAAAAATCTATTTTTTGGGATAAGGGAGTAAAATAATCGGTAAAAATCGTTATTAAGTAAAGGGTGCTTCTACGTGCATTTCATTTTTTCTCTTTACATCTATTTTTTTAATTATTTTTAGATAATATTATTTAATTATTTTTTATTTCAATTTTAAAATTTTTGATATGTATGTCTAGTAAATTAATTTTATAACTTATCTCATATGCATATTCGATAAGTTATGATTAGAGTTTAAAAAAAAATCAGTTAAAAAAAAAATCTCATATCCTAAAACGTGATTTATTTTAAACAATTATAAATTATTTACAAATTAATAAAAAAACTATATATTTTTTTAGATTTTTTCTTGATTTAAACTATATATGGGACAAAAACTTTAAAACATCCGGACATGTTACAAATCCAAAAACTTAGAAGTAGGAAGAAATTTGAAAAAAGAAATAATTTCATTTAAAGATAATTTATATATATATATATCTATATAAATATATATATATATAAAGATATTTAAACCCTTAAGTAAACTCTAAATATCATAGGAGATATTGAAAACTCGTTCAAACCTATTATTAAAATAATAATTTACATTCAAAAGTGTGTTTTAATGCAAAAAAAATTAATAATATTAAATATGATATGATGACACGATATAAATACATACAAATATAAAATATGAAAATGATAAGGTTTAAAATTTTAGTAATAATTATATTTACGTTTAATAAAATTAAAAATATATTTTTTATATAAATATAAATTATGACATATAATTTTTATATAAAATATAATATAAATTTTAATATTTTAATATTTTAATATTTTAATATTTTATGCTACACAAATACAAGAAATCCTTAAGTCTAAATTAAATTGCGATTTAGTAGAGGGAACATTTCCACTTGATTTTCGGTTCTATCAATATATTTTTGTATAAGAATTAAAGCCCAGCCCAGGCCGGTCCACAAACCGAACCAGAAATAAATATTGTGTTTGGTAAGGCCATGCATATTCCTTGGGCCATCTCTGGTGTTTTCAACATCTCAAAATAAGTTAAGCAAAACAATGATAAAATATCAGTAAAAGCATAAAAAAAAAAAAAAAAAAATCAGCAAATGCATCAGAATATCATCATTCTTTGACTTTTGAGAGAGCTAACACAATTATCCTTAACCATTGGCTTATTGTGTTAATGTGGATATGTGTTTGTACTTTCTGAAATTTCAATGTTGTAGATTCTTGCTCCAAAGGCTGGCATACATTTTCTAACTAGATTAGATTCCTAGGTTTGAATTTAATCTTACATTTAGGACCCTGCAAGGAAAAAGACCTCATAACTTGTCTAGATTCTAGGACAAATATTATAGTCGCACTTTGCAAGAAAGGTAATACATGGGGTATTCATCAAAGGCCTGTCCAAAATTTCAAGCTTTCCAAACTACATTGCTTTCTTCAGCGTTTTCATTAGTTTCTGGGGAATATCTTTGTACCCAGCAGCTAGAATTATGGATATGGCGTGGCACTAGAGAAATTCATGCTATTAGCCAGCAGCTGCATGATTGTTGATAGAGTGTTAAACTTTTAATTTTAATAATCAGAATTTAAATCCTGACAATCTCAAAATAAAAATAAAAATAAAATTCATACAATTCTATTTTTAAGTTTTGGCAATGGTTTACAGCTTGTAACAAAGTTAATTAATCGGAAAAAGGTGAAGGTTAACAATATTGTTAATGCAGTTTAGCTTAATGACCATTACCCTTGCATTGGAGAGAGAAGGCAGGGTTCGAGCCCGGCTTAACCAGTTAGCCTTTTTCAATTAGACCAAAATGAAAAGGGGAAAAAGTTAGCCTTTATTTGTATCCGGAGAAGGGACCTCAGTCCTGGCCTGACTATCAACTAAGAATGCCTTTCAAATACTGACTCATGGAGTAGTATAATCTGTCATCCTGTGATAAGAGTTATAATTTTGACTGTAAGCAATCCAACAATATTCTAAATTATGAATTGCAGCAGCAAAACATACTGCCATTCAGGCTACACAGAAATGAGCAGGTTACAAAAAGCTTTTTACATTTCAATCATCGATGCTGCAGTACAATATGAGAAAAGAAAGACGCTGATGACTCTTATCTCTAGATGTGTGGGGTGCTTATTTTGATTCACCCGGTTCGGAAATGAATAATAGAATACAACTGAATCACAAAAAGCAAGAGGACGTTTCTACATCAAGTTGCTATATTACAGCTCTCTTAAAAAGAATGACAACCAATGAAGTAAACAATTGAATCCTTCCGTCAGATCGGATCTGGAAAACTCAAGTTCGCATTTTTATTTCCAGAGTGAAATTCCTGGACTTGGGCAACTCTGATTACAGTCAAGAAGCCTCATCCCGGACAGCAAAATTATTCAGCATGATCTCTGCCGCAAAACTTTTGGGAAATACACCTTTATTTTTCCATGGCATCTTCATTTTCTAACATGTATGTGGGGCAAATTTGGTGGATCACGACTTATTAAATTTGCCCACAAGTTGACAATGGTTAGAAAGTAATGCTGTCCATCCCAAACCACCATTTTCATGCCTGATTCAAGAGAATCAAGATAATGTTAGAGACTTATGTGAGTGCACCTTAAAAAGGTCAGATTCAGAATGTGATTGCAGAATTTACAAATTATTTTGCTCGGTTATATCCCCAGGTAAAACACAATCTTCTGGAATCAGTTATCACACTTTAGCTGTTAACTAAGTATGGCTATCATTTTGGTAAATCAGTATAATCTTTTAAGAAGGAAATTAATGTGTTTATAAGATCATGCTACAAAAAAAGTATCTACCGTATATTAGCTCTAAAAGAAACTTAAAAGCAAAGAACATAGATGATGTTTTTACAAGTTCAAAGATTATGGAACTTAGGTTCCAATATGTTATGGAGTATCAGGGTTATCTGAGAGGGTGATGTGTATCACCCATAAAACTACACTCTTAAAGACCCTATAGAGCAAGCAACTTTCATGACCTACCTACACCTTAAAGATGACAACATGAAATAACTTCTCTTTCTCTCTCTCTCTCTCTCTCCCTTTTCTTCTTTGTCCAAGATAAAGATATTACACCTAACATCCTCTAGGCTAAAAAACCAATATCTTCGTACCTGGCATTGTTCCTGCACTTACTCCTGATAGGTAGCACGTAGGTTCTTGTCCGGAGAAGACTTTTTTATAGAGTTCATGTGCATCAAAATCATCAGTACTCTGGATGGAACCAAGTAAAGCTTCAACATCATATTTTAAATCAGTAGGATCAGACAGACTTTGAAGGGCTTCGTCAAGTCCAGAACTTGACCACAAAGTAGAACACTCCCTCACAAGAGCAAAGAAGCTAGTGGGATATTCAGAACTAAACAATATCCAAGGCTTGTAGAGTTTGGTGGACAAAGATCCAACAATCTTCACAACTCTGAAAATTTCTCCAAGTGCAAGAATGTACTTTCTGCCTGTAAATGCGCAAAATATTATATTAACACTGTGAAGTTAAAACAACAAAGACTATATAAGATTTTATATGCTCGACTTTCAGGTGAAGCACCTTGAGGTTTAAATAGTAATTGATTGTGGATGTTTTTCTGTAATGATTGCTTCCAAATCGAAGCACCATGTTTCAGCTCTAGTGCACAAACAGACAAAATCCTTGACCATAAGGATACATAATTAGATTGATCCTCAACAGACCCCAATTTTAGAATCTTTAGTGTTGATACAGCATGTTTCAAGAGTTCAGTTGCCGATCTCAAATCCTTCTCTGCCTATTCAATTGAACATACAAGCCAGTGTCATGTCGTGGTCAAAGCCAGCAATAAGCAAAATAATCATCAATAAAATGGAAACAGAATATCTGAACTCTACCCAGCATTGAATATTCTGAGAGGTTAGTTCAGATATAGCCATTCATATTGAAAATACTAAATTTAAGAATATAAATATATGACAAACAGTGGCATGGAGGGGAAGCTTATGGATATTCAGTAGAGGATATCAGCTACATTCCCACTTAATACCAGCCTGTAAATGTACATCAACTTGATGTTTGACAAAACTAAAGCAACTATGCTTTTACATTTTAAAATGTCTCTCAAGACTTGCATCGAATCAATTTCTTGAAATAAGAACACATATGAATCAAAGCAAAAGACACACACCAGTGATAATTTCTCTGATAAGTGATATTCTGATTCAAGCACTTGAAACTTTTTTTCTTCCAGAACCTTGGCAAGTTCACTTAGGTAAATACTTCTTGACTGGAGATTCTCTGAGGTCATTTCTTTGGATATTGTGCCATCTTTTTGCAGTTCATTGCATACGCCCTACAACCATAAACAACAGACAAGATCAAGTCATTATTTGTCCAATACTCTATTGAGCAAACATGAACAACTAGACTCACATCTGAGGATGACACGATTTACTTGAATTTGGGCATGTTTAAATTGCTCAATGTGAGAAAGAATTGCTCAGTAAAATTTTAGAGGCTATTGTAAAACCAATGAAAGACAAAAAAGAAGATTCAATCACAAATCAAAACAATGCTACCAAAAGTTGCTCAGCAACATTTCAAAGGCTAATGTAAAACCAATCAAACATCACTATGCATCCTTTTCAGATAACATGGATAAATATAAGTCATGCAAAGCACTATCAAATCGAAAAAAAAGCTCCAGATCCTAATTAAAAGAGATTCATCTTCCAAATTTATGTTTTTGATATGAAGTAAGCAAGTGCCACAAGTTCAAGCAAAATAACAGAAAGGGGATTTTTGTATGCATTCTCCTGATCATTTTGGGATATATCTTTCAAATACAAAGAGAGTGTACAACTAATAAAAAGGGAAAGGAAAATTGCAAGAATGATCAGAAATAGCTGCCAACCTGGATTTCCTTCTCAATAGCTTTTACTTCAGCATCTTCACCAGAAGGAGCAGCACTACTTCGATCTTTCTAATAAAAAGCATATTTCAGAAACAAAATACTTTAAACATTACTATCAACAAAAAGGAGAAGGGCAAAAAAAAAAATAAAAAAATTTCAAGGACTCTACCAACCTTCATATTGTCAAGATGGCTAAGTGCAACAAAGCACAATTCAGCTGTCAATTTAGAGTAGAAGTCCACATAATCATTTAGCCCCATTTTGGTAGAGTATTCTTCATATGAATCTCCCAAACCAAGTGGAGAGTTCAGGTTTTCTCCTGTGGTTCCAGAAACAGCACCTTTAAATTCCCAGGAATCATCATCTAAATCATCATCACCATTTACTAAATTGGAATCCACCTCTGTCTGGGAGGAAAGAAGTCCTTTTTCACTTGGATTGCTTATGTGATTTAAAGAAGCATTTTTCTCAGCTTGACTATATAAACTTGAAATAAGATCATTGATAGATATATTTGAATGAGTATCCTTCATGTCAACTCTTAGAGAGGGAGGTTTGTGAGTGGAAACATCTTCATATCTCAATGAATCATCAGTTTCAAGTTCTGCATCACCAAAGATGGTTAGAGGTAAGGCTCCCTTGTGTTTCTCCACTGTTTCCTCATTCCCCTGAGCACATTAAAGGGAAGATGAATAGAGATTGAAGAAGAAAATTTTCCAATGAAAGTATGTAACCCTAGTAAACTGCACTTTTCTCTCAATGACAAACAAAATACAATATGTTAGATGAGGAGGCAAATCTCATGCAACAGTCATTTAACGCTTAACATGTAATCAATTTGTAGAAGCTTAGCACAATATACAGGATTAAACAATGCCTCATCAGTTGGAATTTTTATGAATGACATTTTACTGAAGCATTTTGCATACTAAATGAACCAAAACCTGGATATGACTGTCAAATGAATAGTCTTCCAGTCCAGAAGAAGCATCAGCATCCTTTCGCTCTTCCTACATATATATGTATAAAAAAATATTGAAGTTTGATAAGGCAGATTGTTTGAGATAAAAAGAAAGAAACAAGAATGAATATCAAATCAATCAATTCATACCTTAGTCTTCGATTCATTTCCTGAAATTGTGTCCCTAAAAGCCCAGGACATTTTGTCAGGTTCAATATTTTTATCAACTGGCGAAGAAATCACACCATTTTTGGTATCATTCTGTTTGCTTTGAGATCCAAAACTAGGGGAGAAACTAAATCCTAAGTCCCATTCACCAGGATTGTTAGAGATTCCGCCTGATGTGACAAAAAACATACTGGAACCATTCATGCCATTCCCAAATCCAAAGCCGAATTCAGTTCCCTTAGGATTTTCCTGCTCTCTGCCCTGAACCTTCAAAGTAGTAAATAAAATGGAGTCCCTGAACAACTTGTGGATATGTGAAAAAGAATTATATATATATATATATATATAATCAACTTAAAGTACAAAAAGTTTTTATAATTAAAATAAAGCCTCCCTTTAGGTATGCACAAGAGCAAAATGCAAATATATACATCTTACACGATAGAACACCAGTACCAACAAACCATCACCACTAATAAAGAAACAGAACTTTGTGGTTATATTATTGACAAGGATTTTCCACCTATCAAAATAAAAGAAAGTAACTTTTACCTTAGCATTGCCAGTTCCAGAGACTGTCTCTGATTCTGCAGTCTTGAATTCCCATCCACCATTATCACCAAACTCCTCATTTTCGTCAACTAAACTAGAGTTCAACATACTTGCATTTGAGATCACCCCACTGACATTCGAATTCAGCCCATTGGCATTTGTACCCAACGGATCCCAACTCAATATGGGCACATTGAAATTTGACATTGGTTCATTCTGATCAATCTGACAAAACCAAAAAAAGTTCAAAATAATATCAATAAAGCACCCTTTAAAAAGAATTCTTCCAGCTTCTTACTTTCTAGAACTCTCATTTATCTAAACCGGGATTAAGTATGGAAATTTCCATGCAATTCTCAGTTCTTTTCAAACAACAAAACATGAACACTGGAAACGACATTTCCAATCAAAAAAAAAAAAAAAAAACAAAACTTTACCTTCAAATTTTCAGCTTCAGCTTCTGCTTTTGATTCTGCACCTTTAAATTCCCACCCATCATCCTCCTCATCATCAATCAAATCGGAAGTACCCCCATTCAGATCAAATGTCAACCCATTCTGATCCAAACCCGTACTATTTGAGCCCAAATTCCCTTCTTTTCTTTCCATCCCAAATACATCACCATTTGAACCCAAAGTATCCTCTTTTTTATCCAAAGCAGGAGCATTTCCACTCAAATCCAACGCATCCACCTTAAAACCCGACCCGTTTAACCCCAAATTCAATCCGTTCCAATTCCAAGTCTCTACCTTTGGATTCAAATCAACTCCCTTCTTAACATCCAAACCCGACCCAAACCCATTTCCCTCCTTTTCCTTCTCATTTTTCTTATGCAAATCCGCTATCAATTCATTCAAATCCGATCCTTTTCCCTTCAAATTCCCATCTTTTTTAGGAAACGAAAACGAACCTGCCACACCGTTAAACCCTGCGTCCACTGCTCCAGACTCCTCTTCTTTATCTTCTTCCCCAAAAATCGATAACGGTAAAGCTCCGGTCAGCTTGGCCCATCCGTTTTTCGCTGGCTCAGCTCGGATCGGATCCGAGTCGGGCTGAGTTGGAGGGGACGAGTTGGGAAAGGGATCGAAGTGGAAATGATTGACGGGAAGAGATTCACCACCGGAGATAGCATTGTCAGAGTTGATGAAATCTCCCCAATCATCGTCGTCGTTAACGATGGTCTTTGTGGTGGAAAAATCTGGACCGTTGATTGAGTGCGACGATAAGGAAGATATGAATATGAAGTCGCCGAAGCCTTCTTCGTCGTCATATTCCGCCATGGTTTCAAAGGCTTCGAAAAGCTCCCTTTTCTTCCCTGTTTTCGCGCGGTCGATCGGTTGATCAGAAAATCTGAGCTTTTTTTCTAGTGCGTTATTTTGAAGAAGGGGTGCGCAGGTTTAGGGTGTGCGCACCCTTCACAATTAAAAAGGTTTGGCCCATTTCCTCGAAAATTAAAGGGCTTGGACCCACTGCTTGACCTGTCTTAAGGGCCCATTTTTTTAATAGTAAAAATTAGATTAAATAATTCATATATTTTTCATCGTGTCAAATGTATAAAATATAAAAATTATTATATTAAATTTGTATTGATAAAATAAATACGAAATATAATTTTATTTTTATTAAATTTATATAAATTTTATTAAAATTTTAAATCATGCTATTTTTATATTTTTTATATTATTTTTATATTGTATTACATTATAAATATATAAAAGAAGAATCAATTTTAAGAATGCAAACATAAATATGGATATGTTATTATTTTGAAAAATTATACAATAGAGTTTTCATATTTCAGAATTGAAGACAAATAGTAATCTCTTAATCCCCATTTAACATGTTTTTATTTTGAAAAATTATCACACTAGATTGATATTGACATCAAATTAAAATACTAATAGTAAGTTGTTATAGTGAAAGACATATCTTCATAAAAATCAGGTACTCAGTCCGACGTTAAGTCAAGAAGGCGTCAGAGTCTTGAACACTGATTAAAATACTTTAGTTATATGTCTGATCTATGGAATGCTTGTGGTTGATATTATCTTGACAAGTTGATCGATCTACACCCTATTAAAATAGTATCAGATAGTATTGTCAAGATTTTACAAAATTAAAAACTCAAAATTGAAACCGTCAGTTGTCATAGCTTTGACCATACTACCTTATGCTGTGCATAAAAATGATACCATCAAATATCTTTCTCCTGGCTATTACTCTCTTTTTCTAAAAGAAAAAGTTTTATTTATTACATTCTTGAATATTTTGTTTCTTTCAACTCTTGATGCATTGGTTGAATTGATTAGTATACTTTGTTTTCCACCTAATTATCAAGTTTAATTGTTGAAACAAATGAAATTTTTAAAAAATAAAAATATTTAAATATGTAAAGAATTATATGGTTCAAGATTATTATTGAAAATTACATATCACTTTCTAATTAAGCATGATGAACAAAGTTTGAACACAAATGTCATACACAAAGCAAAATACAAAGTCTTCCCACAAATCAAAGTCCACAAGGTATCAAAGAACAACACATAGAAAAGAAGAGAGGAGTTCAAGCAATTTCAGTGCAAAAGACAAGGAACAAAACCCAACAAGAAAAGTAGCATGTAATGATGGCCTAGGCCCACCTTTGCATTAACCAAAGAATAAGCTCCATTGGCAAGGCTCCCTGCTGGGGTGTTGGCGGCAAGGACAACCACCATCCACTCATCTTCCGAATCAAGCCCGATTCCAGTGAAGCTCGAATCGTTTATGAACTTGGAGTAATGAGTGCGTGTGAAGTTGGTAAGAACAAGAGTTGGAACCAGTTTCGGTACGCAAACAGGCAGCACGATTACATCACTTGTGGTGTTGACATCAATGCCGCACTTTGATATTGCCTTTGGATATTCGGATAGTTTAGTCTCGTTGCCTCGTGAAATGCTGGGGTTCGTACATGGCTGGTCGTCGTCTATGTCATCTGCAATTTTCTCTGCTACACAATGTGCGTTTTTGTTCTTGTTGAATGCTGGGAGGTTCACCGATGTCCTGTAACTGTTGAGTCCTTGAAGAAGATTGTCTTCCTCATCTGTCAATAGTGGGAAAAAAATGTCAAATTATAGGAAGAAATGTGCAGGCAGATTATACTCATGAATGCCAGATGCTGAAATTCAAATCGAATCCCAGACCTACTAGATGCTATAGTGAGATGAACCAACTGAACTAAACTTCAAAATCAATGATGGCCATCGTCAATATGTTGCAAAATGAAGAGATCAAGTAACATTTGATCATGCATCACTTGACAAAGAAACGTCAGTCCATAATTGCTATCTTCTCAGTTGCCCTATGCATTATCAATTATTGGAATGTGTTGTCAAATAAAAGCCGCTGCTTAAAAAAAGAACGCAATTTTGCACACATAATATGATATTTTCATCTATCGGTTTGAAGTTTTTATTTTAATTTTCATTTAATCAGATTTTATTAAGGATTTTTACAAATTTTATTTAAAAAATTTCATCCACATGCATGCTTCAAAGTAAACTCAAAACAAGGACTAAAATATCTAGGAACTGATAAATAATGCAGAAAATTTGGTAGATTTATTTGCATGCATTAAATTAAAACTTCTGTGACTGCAGCACTGAAGTCTTGATAATTAATTTCTTATTGTCAAAAATGAAAAAAAAAATTTAGAATACCAAAAAGGCTTGAAAACATACACATTCAAACCTCAGCATATATATATATATATATATATATATATCTCAGTCTCCTGCAAAGCAAGAGAAGGTAAAGAGATCTAGAGAGTTACCATTACTGTGAACAGGATGAGAAAGCAAGAAAATGGCAAGAACAACCACAAAGAAGAAGTGGGAAGGTTTGAGAGAGGCCATGGCAAGCTTCTAAATTAATCCCAATGTTGCGAGGAAAGCTGAGGAAGGGAAGCAGATAAAGAAAAAGAAAAGGGGTCTCAGCTGGCTGCAAGCTTTTGTATGGAATAAGCTTTATTTGAATTGGATACTTCTTCTCTTCTTCTTCTTCTTTTTTTATGGTTTGCCTTGGATGTCAAGCAGTTTACAGGTGCCACTTTATGGATTCGTTACTCAAGAAGAAAACGTGTGCTATACTGACATGTAAAAGTTGAGGCTTGAGAGGGCTCCACGTGGACTACATGCAAAAGTATTGAGTTTTTTTGAGTTAAAGGCTAGAAGGTTTGAGTAATCCGGCTCAAATTTTTCAAAGACAGTCTACAGGCAAACTTGCAATGAAGGTCAAGAATCCCTTTTTCTCTTATAACCTTATGACCTGTTGAAGAATATGGAGTGAAATGAAAAAAGGCTTAACATGAAATGCCATTGAATCAAATGTTCATTTTATCTGCAATTTTTTCCTTCATACCATAGTGCAACTTGTATTAATAGCTTTGCAAAAGTGAAAAGGCAATTGAGGAAAGAAAAGGGATGGCTGGTTGTGAAATTAAATGTAGAGCCATATCACTCTCCCCCTGCATTAAAAAATAAAATAAAATGACCATATACTATATATTTTCTGATAAAACATAAGTCTGTTTAAAAAAATAAAAATTTTAAAAAATAAAATATTTTTCTTTTTATTTTTTTTTCTCATACTAACAGTTGTATCCTGCATTTTACTGATCAAGTGAAGTTTCATCCACAAGAAAAAAAAAAGGGTTAAGTCCATTTGTCATAGTTCAGAAATACAGATCAAAAGAGATCAGTTCACCTGAGTACCTGGTAAGAAATTGCCCCGTTCTCAAGGATCATGCTAGAACATTCTCACTTCACATGGGTCCCCATGTCAACAAAAACGTCCGTTTCCACAGACGTGCCCACTGCAGGCGGATGACATGACACGTGGACACCTTGCTGCCACGTAACCGTAGGTGTCCACCTGGAAACTCATTATATTAGCATTTGCATTAACTTTTCCCATTCACTGGACAGATCAAAATCCTATACTATATAAGTTTTCTCCTCCACTTAGTTCCATCAGACCTTTTCTACTGTAGTTTCTTGGTGTCCAAACAAAACCCAACTTAGAGTTGATAGAAATCACTTTCCGAGGAGTCATCAGAGACCTGTTAGATTGTTTGAGATCAGAATGGCTTCTAAAGAGCAGCAGCAGTTTCCTCCTCAGAAACAGGATGCGCAGCCTGGAAAAGAACATGTCATGAATCCTATCCCTCAGTTCACCAACCCTGATTACAAGCCTTCTAACAAACTTCAAGTATGGTTTCCGCACAAACCAATGACACATTATATATAAGTTGCCTTCTTTTATTTGTACAATGAGATAGGTCATCAGCTTTTCAATTTTCATTTGCATTACTACAATAAGAAGCTATCATAAAAATGGCTCCTGGATAGTCTTGTTCCTCATGGAAATACTAAATGCATGCCTGTTTGAATAATTTTTTTCCCTTTTGCAGGGGAAGGTGGCTTTAGTTACTGGAGGTGATTCTGGGATTGGCCGAGCCGTTTGCCTCTGCTTTGTCCGAGAGGGTGCAACCGTGGCGTTTACCTATGTGAAGTCTCAGGAGGACAAGGATGCAGAGGACACTCTGGAGATGCTGAGAAAGAATAAGACGCCAGATGCAAAGGACCCTATGGCTATATCTGCTGATTTGGGGTTTGATAAGAACTGCAAAAAGGTTGTTGATGAGGTGGTGAACGCGTATGGTCGGATTGATATTCTGGTTAACAATGCAGCAGAACAGTACAAGGCAAGCAGTGTGGAGGAGATAGATGAGGAGAGGCTTGAAAGGGTGTTTAGGACTAATATCTTTTCTTACTTCTTCATGGCCAGGTGATGCTTTAAATTTTCTTAAAGAATTAAGGGCAATGACTTGATTGAATACCATGTAAAAAGCTTAACAAAATTAGTAAAACGTGATACAATAACAATGGTAATTGATTTTGTGATGTGATATTTATAGGCATGCTTTGAAGCACATGAAGGAAGGCAGTTCCATAATAAACACAACATCGGTAAATGCATATAAAGGCAATGATAAGCTACTTGATTACACAGCAACCAAGGGTGCCATTGTGGCTTTCACTAGAGCCCTTTCACTACAGCTTGTGAACAAAGGCATACGTGTCAATGGTGTTGCACCTGGGCCCATATGGACTCCATTGATACCAGCATCCTTTGATGAAGAGGAGACTGCCAAGTTCGGATCCAACGTGCCAATGAAAAGAGCTGGCCAGCCTATCGAGGTTGCACCATGCTATGTGTTCCTTGCATGTAACCACTGCTCCTCCTACATAAGCGGCCAAGTCCTCCATCCAAACGGTGGTGTTATAGTGAATGCTTGATATGGCCATATGGGGTTAAGCCAAGCTCTTTGCTTTTAGTGTTTTTTATTATGCTATCAGTAGCGTTTACTACTATTTGCTGTATGTAAGAGTGGTAAGCAGTCTCTATTTCCAAATGTAAGTAGCTTTTGACCTGGCAGCCTCAATGCTAAGAGTCAAATGTGTGCTTAAAATGATTTTTTTTTTTGTAGAAAACATCTATATATTGTCCTTGGTGTCTCTAAGAAGTAATAACGGAACTAAGCAGGAGCCACCTGATACTGGGTCAGATGTTTATATCTGTTGGTCACTTTTGTGAGTTGTCTGTTGGCTTGGGATGAAAATTAACCACCAATCTACAGCAGGATTGCCATTGGTTTCCATTCTGCACTTACAAAGCTGTAGCATACCCTTTTTCCAAGTTTTGATAAACACTATATCTTTGATTTTCGATGTGACTAAAGGGCAGATAAATTTCCTGCGTACACACAGGTTTCCATTAAAAAAAGGGAGAGAGGGATGTTTCAACTCAATGATTGGTAGGCACTCGACTGCTACAAGGAATCCATGCAACTTTAAGCTGATGTCTTTAGAGTCGAAATATGCAAGGCATTGAAGTTTTATCAGCATGGGCCATTTTTCAAGCTTGGAAGTTGCCATGTCTGGAGAAGGTATCCTCTATTTCTGTCCAGGAATTCGGTTGAGTTGAGAGAGGAATACAAACTAGAGTGTCAGGGGAGATCCTTGACATTCTCAATTTAGGACGATTGAAAAAGGAAATAAGTGCTTCATGATAAAATTTCTAGATATTTCTATTTTTACATCTCTAAGTAATCATTCCAACTAGAAACGCGGTAGCAAAACAAGATTGAAAAAGGAAAGGGTGCATGGAAAGGAAAAGTAAATTGTTCAAACATGATTAGTCATTCTTCCAGAATAGTATTTACAAAAAGTATGATCTTCAGCTAGAATCTTGACCAAGGCTTTTGACCAGTAGATGCCTCCTTATTCCGTTCCATTGAACATTCCCAAGATGTCCCAAGGAATTGTCTGTAATCAATTGAAAAAGCAAGCAAAGATAAGAATATAAGAAATGAAAGTTCTCAAGGAATGAAATTGCAACTAGAGCAATTATTCTACTTTCTGCGGTTCCACTTTCCGATTCACGTTAAAAGTATCAAATTACCTTCTTACGTTCTATGCTAGAGCTTCTAATGGTCAGAGGATGACTGTTGTTGCTCAGGACCTTTTGGCCACATCTGTTGCACCATGTAGGGGTGAGGCTGCTGGGCATACATAGAAGGGTCCACCACAGGCTTCCCCATAATCATTCCCGGAGTCCCAACATGAGGTGCATGCTGGGTAGGCATGTAATATGACAGCGCCTCAGCAGGTCCTCCAAGAGGCATTGTTCCTCTTGAAATTGATGCAAGAACTTCATCTTTCAAATCCTCCCTCGGAACTATGTCAACTAAGAAATCAAATATGTCAGTCCTGGTAATTGCTGCTGCAATATCATTTTTCTGAAGTGTCCTCCTTTTGTTCTCTTCTGTGTGATTCCATGAACGCAATGTCAATTCTAAGATGAACATTTCACATGCCCTGGCAAAAATGACAGGAGCCTCAGCTGATATCATCCTCACATCTTCATCAGCTTTCATGATCTTCTTGATCCTGGCTAAGGGAAGGCTATGGTTCTTGAAATCAGTAACTTTCTCAATTTCTTGATACTGATTTGCCCAAAATGCCTGAAGTTGTTGCTGAAGTTGCTGTAGCTGCTGCTGGTGGATTTGCTGATAAGCAAGTTGGTGCTGTGCAAGTTGAGC
The DNA here is from genome assembly GCF_047325235.1 of Durio zibethinus. Lineage (NCBI taxonomy): Eukaryota > Viridiplantae > Streptophyta > Magnoliopsida > Malvales > Malvaceae > Durio > Durio zibethinus. Next base: position 900,820 of record NC_143175.1, read on the forward strand.
TCCCGTTGGCTGACTGGTGGATTGAATGCCTCCAACTGATGTTACAACTGACCCTGGATTTGGGGCCCCAGTCACTTGGTTTTGATACGGGTTCGTGCCATAAGGCACCTGAACTCCGCTACCAGTGATCCCCATAGCTGGGGGCTGTCCATGTCCTTGCTGATCCATTCTAATCTGGTGAACCAATACTTAATGCCTCTGCTTCAAATAAAACAGGAAATGTAGCAAGAAACTTTTATTGCATTCTAAATATCCGAAGTCGAATAAGCCTTCTAGACAAGATCAACTCTTTTACAAGGAAAATAAAAAAAGAAAAGCCAGAAAATCAGTGGAATTTCAAATTTATTGATTTCTACTAAGATCCTTTATATGCAAATTGTGTTTGAAACATACAAAAAAACCATCCATCATTTTCCCTTTTTCTTTGTTATTTCCCGAAATCAATTCCACTAATACCTTAACATGCAGGATCAAGTTCCATTAGTGATTCAAAGCAAGACCTACTTATGCTTAGCACAGAAATTACCAGCATTTCCAGGAGGACCATAACATAAAACACCTTAAAACAAAACCTGTTGCTTCCATACAAATTAAAGATAATTCCTGAAAATAGAGTCATTTTTGCTGCAAAAACGTGAATTTCATCCTGATTTACCTAATAAAATTCTCCATCCAAAAAGAAAAAAAAAAAACAAAAAGAACGAAAAGATTGTAATTGGTCGGCAGCTTATTCAATCAAACAAAACCAACATGTTTGCATTTGAGACGATCATTCAAATAACATCTTCTAAACCAACACAGATACGTATATGAGTGTATATTATACGTATAAAAGAAATAATACAAAAAGCTTATATTTTAAGGGAAAAATTATACCTTGATTGGAAGACTGAGAAGAACCTGAGACAAACAACTGAAAAAAGAACTGAGATGTAAAGAGACGGGAAGCTTCCAAGATCAAAAGGGCAAAATTGGGTAAAAGGTTTTTTAAGAGAAATTTTCTCGTACGGTGAGAAAGATCCAATTTTGGAAAATTTTCGGGTTGAGATATAGAAAGAGAATGAACTTTGAAGATATTTTCTCGTACAAACTAACCTTGGATTGGAAACAACAAAAGCTGAAGTTGTTTCTGTTGTTATTGTGAGTTCTATGTTCAGTTTTGACCCATAATGTCAGAACGCGGAAGCTACTTTTTATTGGGTCTTCCCTGCTTTTTCATTCCTCTTTTTGGTTTTCTGACGAAATTACCCTTTTCCTGAAATTACCTTCTGAATTAAGCTTGTTTTGTTTGGCTTTGGGGGGTGACCTTTTTTTTTTTTTTTTTTTTAATTCTCTTCTCTTCCTAATGTTGAGGTGTGTTTGCCTGCATCAAAATAAAATGATATTGATTTGGTTCGAGTTTGCAAGATCAAATTTTGCATTTTTAGATGTTATAAGAATTGATGATTTGCCTTGCTATTCTTATAGATTATAACTTACAAATTCATGTTTAAGTTAAGTATGTTTGTGACATGTTAAAATATCAGATTTCTTAAAATAAATTTATCAATAAATTCAAATTGTATAAAAGAAGTTGTAGTATGAAGATAAAAGAAAAAGTTATAAGTTTGAGATTTAAATTTTAAACTTAATAAATACTTTCTTAAAGATGAATACGTTAATCAATTGAATAATACTTCGAGTTAAAATTAATAAATCATTTTAACATATGGAAAGATCCCTCCTCAGGCTGGTCAGCCTCTATTTAATGGGAAGATCCAGCAGCTAAGCATCCAATACTTAATGTTCCAGTCAAGACTGTGATAGTATGCACATTCCAGGGTAGGATAATCCAATTGCAATACTTAGTATGTAGGAACCTGCTTCTCAAAAGGTTTATAGCTTTTACATTCCTGGCAGCAAAACTGGTGGACTTTGCCTGTGCTTTCATAGCACCAGTTAGCTCCTTATATAACTGGTATACACAGTTCATTTGTTAATGCTGGCAATTTCATGGTATATGTAGCTGTGAGAGCTAAGTTTAAGCAGTCATCAGACTAGAAGAATCTGGCCTTTCAAACATAGCATACAATCATCTGGAAAATGCTTTGGACTAGTTGGGGAGTGTAGCTTTTTGGGGCTTCATTTAACCAAATCAAGAATTCTGCAAGGTAAAAGCAAGAAAATGCAACCAAGAACATGTAAACCATTGTGTAAGAACATATTATAAATCATATTATGCTTAGACTGTTGTACTATTAAACAAGTAATTCATTATAATACTGGAGAATCTACCAACTGCCAGATGAAAAATACAATTCCCTCCCAAGATAAAAGTTATCTATCTAGAAATTGCAGACAAAAACTCCCTCAATTCCTTTAATTCATCCTCCTTTGACACAATGAATGTATACAACTCTGGCACCTTGAAACACTGGGACAAGTAGACAACCAACATATATAGTAGCTTTTGAAGCTCTCCAATCTCCATGAATCAGCATTAATGAATTGAATGCCTTCAGCTTAGTGGATCAGACCAATCACCCGGAAAATTTAGCAATGATCAAGATAACTAGTGTGAAAATGATATAAAGGCCAACAAGGCAGAATCCCCAAAATCAAGGCACCTGGAATCTAGACCAAGTTAAAACCGATAGAGATCCATCAGGCTCAAAAGCAAGAAGAAGACAAATGCAATAATGATGCCAATGTGGAAATGAAGCTGATAGGCTTTTGGATAAACCTGAGCTGTTTGCATTACCAAAGCCGTTCCAAGCCCAACAGGCATCTTAAACATCGGCCCAGTGAAGCATCAAGCCATGGCCATTGCTGGATGGCCTGCTAAGATCTGCCACCGAGTTTCGCCATGCAAGTATTGAGTCCAAGTAGTGCTGGAGGCAATTCAAGAAGTGATCCAAGGGCTGCCAAGCAATTCAGCAATTCCCCAGCAACAGTGGATATCCGGAACACACTCATGTCCAAAGCCACAACCACTACGGGCATTTGCTCGCTCTTTGGGGGTTCTTTTTCCAATATAAAGTGAAGGACAGCTAGAGAGAAGCTTGCAAAGAGTACTTACTACAAACCAGAATGCGAAACGGGTGTTTGGAAGGAGGAAAACTATGGGGTGATCTAATGGCATGAATGAGTTGCAATCATATAAGAGGGCTAGAAGGCAAAGGGCAATATTCACAGATAGGTAGAACATATTCCATGCAGAAGGGGAAGTTTCTCGAATAGTGAGCTTGAGAAGAAATGAGATAGGAACCTTCCATGCTTTTGAGATCTGCATAGAAAAAATACAAAATATTAGGGAAGAGGGATGGTCGAAGTTTATGTGTACAAGCAAAAACATGACTGAGCTGAACCAAAAACCTGGCAAGTTAGATCTCAATTCGAGAAAATTCATGGAACCTATTCCTTTTTCTAGCTCCTAGCATGAAGTAATAAGCAAAATAACATTCCTGTTTTAGCCATTAAGTTGTCAGGTAAATACAAATATTGCACTTATACCTTCAAGGCCTAACAATCTTGCATTGGACTCCTACGTACCCAATATTTCTGAACATTAAGGAACCCAAATCAATGTGGTATAATTTCATATTTCCAGGTGTATAGCTTAGTTCCATTTTTACAGGTACAAGGATGACAGCATTGACATCAAGGGAAGAATGAACTTCAACAACATATAAACTGCAGTATACTTTGTGATTTCTACAGCCATGGGCCCCATGGACAAGAAAATATTCTACATATCCATCCCTGGAAGGAAGGCTCCTCTCTACACTATTGGTTTTATGTTCATAGCATCCTACATGCACATTCTTCAATTCACAGCAAAGGAACATGGAAAAATTTGCTCAGCTTCTCATCAAATGCATGTAGTATTTCTTGATTGGATTTTGGGGCTACAGACATTGATGAATCACCAGTTTTCCACCTTTTCTTTTGATCAGGTATTTCTAACTCTGCCGCCAGAGATTACAGATCCAGAAGATATCATTAAAGCGTCATTGTCAATCTCTGATTCATCCTCCTCTTCACATAGTGGCACAGCCCCAAACTTGAGTGTTGTCCAAGTCCACTTATTGGGTTCCATTACGATTACCATAGCATAAATGGTTAAAGTAGTGGCAGATGGGTCATGGTCTCATGGCCCCTCCTGCCCAAATCATCAAAACCTAGAAAAACAAATGGCCTCATGGGTCAAGCCATTAACCTGGAACGAATAAAAAACCAACAAGCATGAAAACATTCACTTTCAAAAACTCAAAGCATGGTGCTACTCGCTGGAGTTTCTTCAAAGCTAATATTTGAAGATTGCAATCATAGCAAAGATTTAGTAGTCAAAAGCTGAAGCCAAATGGACCCTTTTTCTAAGATTAGATGGGGATTGATGCCCAACATGTTTTCATATTTGAAACCAACATCATTAAAAATACATTTGGTACATCTTTTGAGAAAGCAACTGATCTGTACCCCCCATTGGCCCATTCTCTTTTGTGACCATTCATCCTAGATCCCTCAAACTTCACCTACATTTTCTTCTACGTGGTAACCATACTAGTATTTAATTGTCCAAGACTTAAAAACCCAAGAAAGAAAAAGAGTTTGGAGATTGATTATCTAGGGAAAACAAAATTTTCCCATTGGCACCAAACAGAAGCAATGTCTTCTTGAAGCTTGCAACCTTGTATAAAGCATCCTAGAGAAGCAAAAACCAAAAAGAAAAGGGAGAAAATGAAAAGCATTACTAATCTAAGAAAATTTTACATGATACTGCAACTGTTTGCGTTCTCATCACTAAAGAAATGAGCATATGATTCAGAATTTGCTGTATGCATTGGAGGGGGCCCATAATTTGCATGGGGATATGGTTGTGCATACATCATTGGCTGATACATCCCCCCATTTGCATTTGCACGCTGTTGATTCATCATCATGGCCATGTATTGATGTTGGTTATAGGGATTTCCAGGACCCATCCCTGTATAGTACCCACCAATACCATTCATTGCTGCAGCTGCAGGTAGTCCTTGCACTGCAGGAAAGTTAGCCATCTGGCTCATTGGATAATTTCCCATTTGGCCCATATGACCCATTTGACCCATATTATAACCCATCTGACCACCCATTTGACCCATATGACCCATCTGACCACCCATTTGACCCATATGACCCATCTGACCACCCATTTGGCCTATCTGCGCCATATTCTTACCAACCCCGCCACCACCACCACCACCACCACCACCTCCACCTCCCCCCCCTCCTTTGCCATGATTAATGACATCAACATCAAGAAACCCACCATTTTTAATTTTGTTCATCTCATGGGCCCCACCACCATTTTTGCCCCCACCCTTTTTAGCTCCATTGCCATTATTGTTTCCACCACCATTGCCCCCATTACCATTGTGGGAACCCTTATTTTTACCATCCCATTCATTTTTACCCTGCTTATGACTACAGCCTTTTCCACCTTTGTCCTTACTAAAAAATCCAAGCAAACCGCCACCTCCTTTTTTACCACCTTTTTTATCTCCTCCCCCATTGTTTTGCTTCCCACCTTTGTTCTTTTCACCACCTCCTTTCTTTCCTCCATTACCATGCTTCCCATCTTTGTTTTCCCCCATGCCCTTCATTACTATAGGTATGTCAATAACGCCTCCTTTCTTACCATTCATGGCAGGGCCATTAATCATACCATTAGGTCCAGATGGTCGATGACCTTTTCCCATCATTGCTACCATCTTGTTTTGCATTTGATGCCCATGGCCAAATTCCTCATCATCATCATAATCATCCAACTCATCATCAAATTCATCATCCAACTCATCACCGAACTCATCATAATCATCATCAGTTTCATCTAAATCATCCTCAGGCAAGTGAAACTTGACAGATTTCTGGTCTTTGGACCCTTTCATCATTTGCTGCATATGCTGTGGTGCAAATTGCTGCCCACCTTTTTGGTTGTTATTTCCACCACCACCACCACCCTTTTGAGATTTGTTGTCCTTCCCACCTTTGCCACCATCCATATGCATGTTCTTGAACTGGTTTGTGAGTTGATTTGGAAAATTGCTTGAACCCTTTTGAGCTCCCAATAGCTGTGCATGTTTGCCTGACTTCTCCAGCTTCTTGATAAGTATAGTTGGATCAACATTCCCTGTCACTGTTACCCTGCCTTGCTCTGCATTTATACTAGTAGCATACACTCCTGACCCCAAAAAAATCAAAATCAACAAACCAAAGTACCAAACTTAACAAAAAAAAAAAAAGAAAAAGAAAAGAAATTTAACATACCATCAATTTTCTGCAACAGTTTCTTTATTTTCTGCTTACAGCCATCACAGCTACACTGTATATTCACTTTGAGAACCCATGTCTGAAACAGAAAAAGCAACCCCAAAACAAGCAGAGAAAAGGTTATAACACTATTGAAAAAAGTGCCATAAGTAGAACTAATTTAAGTTACCTGCATCTTCATGACTTCTTGTTTATTCATCCTTCGAAGAACAGAAGAAAATACCTAAGAAACTGAACTGAGAGAGAAAGACAAAAGCTGAAGCTTTTGCTTCTTCGTTCAAGATTTAAGAAAGAGAAGAGCTTAAAGTTGGTTGTTGGGTATTCAAATTTAAAACACCTCTCTTTTGGCTTTGAAAAACTTTTCTTTTTGTAGAGAAGAGGCAAGGTACATGAAGATCTAAATACAAAAGAATATGTGAAAAACAGCTGGGAAGGGAGGGTCTTGATAGTATGAGCAAAGCTGGATCACATGACTTTATACTATTTGAAGCTTCCCAAGTGATTTACAGCCTAATAAAAACTTACTAAATCAAAAGATTAAAAGAGAATTAATGCTAAAAGAAAATTTTAATGGTTGTGTCACACTTGGGATGGGACCAATCTGAAACACTTGTCTCTGGTCTGTTGTCTGATCTGGTCCCCTTTGCATTGCAGTAGTTTCTGTCCTGTTGTTAGACTTCTTAGCTCAGGCTAGTGGCTTTGTGACAGAATAGAATTGCACATGCTCTGCTCTGAATTGTAAGTAGATATCTGAGTAGATAACATTTGATTCTTCTTGAAATTAAAAGCAAGTTTTCTAGTAGTTAGATAGTGTGGACTTTGGATCTTCGAACATGCAAATAAAAAATAAATACAAAAGAAATTTATGAAAAATAACTAAATTTTTTTTAAAATTAATAAAATATTAATTCAATAGTATTAAAATCGACTTTAATGAAAAAAAAAAAAAACTATGAAAAACAGGGTATAAATAGTTTGGACTTTGGATCTTGGAACATGCAAAGAAAAAGTAAATATAAAAGAAAATTATGAAAAATAAAGTATAGATAAAGAAAAAAAACGACTATCCATTTCAGGGGATAACATCTTAATGTTTAATCAAAATTAAAAAAATTTCTCTACAGTGATGCCAACCAAAAATAAATAAATATTTTGGACTTATCCTAAATGCCAAAACCCATTATCTAATGAAATATTTCGCATAGATATTTGTGCTTTCCCCAATAATACAAATTTAGTTGATTAGTTTGACTTTGGTTATGCATTTCCACTTTATTATCACATTTATTTATTTTTCAATGTTTTTCATATTAAAGCAGTAATTGGTGAAATTAAATTACAAAATGCACATGTAAAGGTGTGTTGTTATAAAATATAAAATGTGTGGACTAACCATGTGAGCTCTTTTTTAATAGGGATTTCCTAAGGTAAAGTAAATAATGATTTATGATAAATTTACAATTTAAATTTAATTTATCCATTGAATTATTTTTAAAAATAATGTAACGGATTTGAGATTCAATAACTTCTTGTAATTTTTTTTATTCTCAAGTTACGATTTAAAAAAAAAAAAATTACCGTTTTGAAATTACTAACTTTCCTACATATATTAATAAAATTTTTTATTGATTTATTTAAATTGATAAAAGTTTTTCATTATAAGGTTAATGCCACCCTAGAATTAGTTATAGACATAGCCAAATTTAAATATATTTTAATTAAATCTTATGAAAAAAAGAGAGAGAAAAGATTAATCAATAAAAAGACATGTCTTAACTAAAATTAATATCTTGATTGCATTTGAATTCATAAATTCTTAAGCAACAAGCACACTGGCAGGGATTAAATACAAAATGTGGCATTATACTATGTCAAATATTGAAATTTCTCCCTGTATTTTAATTTTATTGATTTTTACCATTATATTTTCAATTTCAATTTTTTTTAATAAAAAATGAATTAAAATATTTTGTTAGTGCAAGTGGTAAATTTTCGTCAATTCCATTATCTTTTGTCTAAAAAACCAAAATTAAAATAATAATAAAAATAACAAAAATTAAAATATAATGACGAAATTCAACATTAACCTATAATATTATGACAAATTAAACCTTAATCTCACATTCACCGTTGTGTTTCTTACTTTTAAATTTTACCTAATTAATGAAAAGCAAAAGGAGGAAATAAAAGTATAGGACATAATCATTAGTTCATTATATAAGTTAAATTCTTTTTTTTTTTTTCTCTCTTAACATGATTAGTTAAGACGTGCAAGTTTAATGAAAGCAAAAACATTGTCCCAAAGGATTTCAAAGGATGATTACAACTAGATATTGGCTTTGATATATAAATAAATTTACCATTATGTAATAACCAAAATAATATAAAAAAAAAATCCAAGCAAGATTATCATATATATTTTAAAATTTTTGTAATTTTTATAAGGCATGATAGAAAGAATCTGAATTCCTCTTACAAAAAGTTTAGATAAACGGAGGTTATTTCAATAAAAAAAAAAAATTTACGATATAACATGAATTTTTTTTTTACTTTTTGTACGGTAATCAAAATATTTGTATTGTTTGTCCACCTTATTTAGCAGTTGGTTTTAGGGTAAAAAATTACTGTCCCCACATGTCTTCTTTATATTTCCTTTTCTCTGTAAAAGATGCCTGAATGGTGACAAAACAAGAAAAAAAAAAAAAAAAAAGGGTCCCCCACCATAGGGTACATCCCCTGAAAAAATCAAAATAACCCTTATAAAAATGGGGTTAAGCTTCGAATATGACTTTTCTTCTACTCTACAACTTTTGACTACCAACCTTCTTTATTAATCAGCAACATTGGATATCTCATTAATTGGATTAGATTAAATTCCATGATGATTATCATTATCAAAATGGAAAAAATATTCCTCTAAAGTTGGTTTTATAACTTTGGATCATATGGTTACAATGCTTTTGGATCATATATGCACTAGATCAACAAATTGCTTTAGTTTTAAAACGAAGAATAATTCAAAGTACTTTTTTCTTGTTCCTTTTATTATATTTTATCAGCAAAATACGTAAATTTATCTATGCAAAGTTAGAATTTTGATGTATTTTCTATATACCACATTTCATGTAAAATTGCATAAGAGTACCTATCGGGCAATTTCTAGAGTGTGATGTGAAAATCACATGAGAGCTTTGGGAAGCCTTGTTGAAGGGAAAAATGGAAGACTAGAGGAAACCATGACTATGATGGCTTATTGCAGTCTGGTTTTTGGACTGACATTTTTATCTGATGGCTTATTGCAGTCAATCAAACTTGATCAGAAGGGGGGTAAAATAACAGTTCGATGTTGCTATTCACCTAAATAAAGTGATCAGCAAGAGCTGTATAACCAGCTTTTGTCACTTCCTCTTTTGCATCTGTCTTAACAGTAGAAAACATAGAAGAGAAATGTTGCAGCTTACGTTACTGACATTGAAATTGTTTCCAGAAATGCAAGTCAGGCTATTCAATTTTCTGAGTTTATGCAATTATAATATGCAAGCTATTTCGATTCAAGCAATACTTACTTAAATGATGCTGCAATAATATTTGTTTGGAGCATTTCGAAATAAAATCCTGATCGAATGCACCAGATTACGGTGAGAGTGTATTTTTAAGATCGTTCAGAAAGTGATTAGGTTGAAATAGAGTCTGAAGATCATATAGAATTTTCAATTTCAGAATTTAAAGTTTAAATCTAAATTGAAATAAATACTGATTTGTAGCATAGAACTAAATTTGTCGGTCAAAATTTTTAAACAGTGTTAAAGTTAGGTTATGGCCATAAAGAATTATTCAATTCCAAAAAGTTTTTTTGCACATGAAAAAAAGAAGGGCTTAACTATAGGACCAAGAGGATAGTGACATGTATCCACAGCTGGTTGAAAATTAAGTTGGGTCCCCAACATGAGGGTCAGTTGACAAGGTGTGGAGGGTTCCCAACCCCCCAAACAGGAGCCAGTATTAGTACCGTTTTTGTTGGACAGTCACCTCAAGCTCCTAAGGGCGCAGGCTTTCCTTTGTTTGAGATAAGATTTGAGGTATGGTTGGTGTGATGACAGCTAAATGTGAGTAATTGACCTGGTAACTGACAAGGTTCAGTGGTTCTTCGGCCCTGTGTTGAACCCCATGACCATGACCATGCGCCATGCCAAGCCAAGCTAGCCTAATAAACAGGATCTCGTTTGACTAGATAAAATAATAATCAAACCTCAACTAATCCCACCACCAACCTTCCAATGTTCAGATTGATAAAAACAGTATATATGGTTTGAATTAGCCAAGATTAGTTTTAATGGCCAGAATTCAGAAACTTCTTTATAGATGAAGAGAGAATTAGTTGTAAATGTTTTAGTTTGATGTTGAATCAAATCCTTCAAGTTTGTAAATAATTTCTAAGCTTAAAGTCTAAAATTTCATACCTGAAATCTTTTTTTGATTTTGAAGGTTTCCAGCACCCAAGACTTTTGTTGATGCATACAGATTAGGACATGCCATGAAAGAGGTTGAACATTGAAGAGATAACAAAAGCATGATGCCCTCACATTACCTAATTTGACTGCTAAATAGATGTGATTCACTGTAGATATATGACAAATCATATTAATGATTTGGAAAATTTCAATTCACCTTATCTTTTTCTTTGCAAAAGATTATCCAATGACTTAAAAAAATCTATTCATTTGAATTTAAAACTTAATTTAATTAATTCATACAATTATCCTTAAAAGATGACATCTAATAGGTTTAAAATTTAAATTTTATTAGCACAGTACCTTCCCCTCACTTAAGGCATGGGAATAAAGAAATTCTTGATATATTAACTTATTTATTTACTTTTGAATGTGAGGAAGTGTGAATTCAAATGTCATTCAAATGCTGACATGAAAATCGAGGCCAACATTTTGCTGTAAAGAACAATTCCAACAAAGATTCAAATTCTGCAAACAATAAGCACAAACCCCCTTGATTCTTTTTCACTTTAAGGTACCATTCAAAGACAGGAGACCTCACTTTTGTCCTCCTCTTCTCTCAACACAACACAATCTTCACGTAAACTTTAAGACAACAAATATTCTCTCTGCCTTTTCTGTTCCACAAGCCTCAGAGAGATTGTGACAGACAGACGTGGAGAGAGAGCAAGGGAAAAAAATACTACAGGTTCAACTCAACAAGCTTGTTTAATTTCTTTCTAAAGCAATATGACAAATTTACAAGAAACATTAAACTCTTCTGATCAAGCGTTAAATTCTCTGAAAAGATTCAACCCAGTGTATTTAAGTGTACCAGCAAAGTGAAACCATACCAAAAGTTAAAGTTTAATGAAAGACAAAATGTTAAATTCTCTGAAACGTTAATCTTCACCAGTGAGAATCTCTTCAATGATTCAGAAGAAATTGAAGACGCTCATGAAGATATATAAGTACTTCAAAAGCTATATAATTATGTCCCATGTAATTTGGGTTTGGTTGATTGGGAAAAATAAAAAATATTAATAGGTTATTTAGATTAAAAAATTATCATTTTTTCAAATTTTTTATTTTGAATGCCAACAACTAGATGAAGAAAAATAGCTAATTTAACAGGATTTTATTGAATAAAAACTGGTTCTTTAGCCTAAATATGGTTGTTTATGAGGAGGGATGATCTCAGATTGTGTGTATATTTTGGAAAATGTAGGTGATTTAACAGAGTATTGATAGGTGATTTCTTGAAGAAAGTTTTGTTTTTTATCTTTAAATGTTGTTATTTATGATGTAGGTTACTCACAAATTTTGTGTTTGTTGTGTAAACTTTAGGTGATTGTAGATGGGAGAGACTGAGGATGGTATGATGCCAAAGAAAGTGGTTTTTGTGACTGTAGGAACAACGTGTTTCGATGTGCTTGTTAAAGTAGTGGATTCTCTGGAAGTTAAGGATGAGTTGTTAGGAAGAGGATATCCTTCCCTTCTCATTCAAATGGGTCGAGGGTCATATCTTCCTACAAAGGTATATCAGAACTTTAGGGGACTAGTGAGTAGCTCTTCATTATAACTTATATAAGGTAATGATCAATCATTTTTAATGGGAAAAAATAGAAGTCATTATTGTAATTTTTTTGATCAAATTGGTGATGTGGGTTAGATTTATGGATATGAGTTCAAAGAAGAGCAATAAATCTAGGGAAGTATGAAGATCTTCTAACAGCATTCAAAATTAATAGGCATGCTCGTAAATTTGAATGGTTCAAAAATTTAATGGTAAAGATGGAGTTTTACTTCACTAGATATCCAAATTAATCAATGCTACTTTTTTTTCCTGAACTGAAGATCGCATCCTCGTCTTCCTCATATTCTTATTCTAGTAATTTTCATAAGGTTTATTTTTTTAATGTAGTCTACTGGTGATGATGGATCTTTGGCTGTAGACTACTTCACATTTTCATCAAGCATTGCTGACCATATGAGTTCTGCATCTCTTGTGATCAGTCATGCAGGTAGTTATTATTATTATTATTATTATTATTTTTGCTTTTACCCTGTTATATTATCCATCTTTCCTTGATAAAAAGTTTTATATCACTCTTATCTTCCTTTATTCGTACTGCAAATATAGAACATGCTTATTGGATGTTATCTAATTGGTTGGACATAATCTGTAGTTCTGTGTATTGTTCTTCCTTCAGCAAAAAATATATCTGAGAACTGTGGCATAATCCATGATCACATTATCAAGTTATTGCATTGGCTCTATTCACAACATATGGTTAATTTAGTTGTTGGACATATTTTCAAGGATCTGCAAAGTGCCTAACTCCTTGAGAGAATTCAAGTAAATCTGTAAATACACTACCACTGAACCTTTTTGTCTCTTTGCTTTGATCCAAAGATGCAACACACGATTGACATGGCACAACTTTCCAAAGTCATTCGTAACCTAAAGATTTGTTTCATTATTGTTAAATTCCCATTTTTGGGTTGTCATTGAGTTGTTCTGCCATTGTCACATATACTTAATTTGGTAAATTCTCAAAAATTTGATGAGGAACTGTTTCCAACTGTTTTACAGGCTCTGGGAGCATATTTGAGACCTTGCGGCTTGGCAAACCTCTAATCGTGGTGGTCAATGAAGATTTGATGGATAATCATCAGAGTGAGCTAGTAGAAGAACTCGCAGAGAGAAAGCATTTATATTGTGCTCATCCTCAGACACTTCACCAAACTATAGTTGGTATGGATTTGAAATCTCTTCTTCCATACTCTCCAGGGGATGCCACACCAGTGGCCAAACTCTTAATCAGGTTTCTTGGTTTTCCAGAAGATTGATGAGGCTGAATATAGTATAAGGAAGTGAGCAGTTTATGTTCCTTATGGTCCAACTGCAGTTATGAGCATTTTGATGTTCCCTTGAATATACCCAATGGGCCTTACCTGAAGATTTATTTTGCAATATTTCTTTTCCCTGGCAGAAAGTTCCTTTTAAGTTTGCATAGATGTCATATATTCTTACAAACTTTCACCCATAGATTATAAAGGAGTTGCAGGTGTCCAAGTTAAGTCATTGGAAATTTGGAACCTTATAACAACTTTGGCATTGGAAACTAGAAAGTCGAGCAAGAAGGTTAGCTGGTGCATGGCAACGGTAAGTCGTAACGTTTCACAAGCAAAATATAAGCAAAACATTTCAGAACACATGTAATGCATGTAGAATTGAGATTGAAATCATGAATTTATGATTTGAGTTTTAAACCTGCAGAAGCTATTGAACTCTTGTGAGTCGTGATTATGCCTGATTGTTTAGTAATGTTTCATCTGATGTCAATAGATTATAGTTTGGACTCTTCGATCAATGAATTCTGGTTTCCCTGTTTTATACGCAAGATACTTCTGATCTGGTTTGGTGCTTTTGTGTGCTCTGGAGCAGCACATGTGAAGTCTGTGACAAGTCCACAAAGAAAGCCATAGCCTCTCCTTAAGGGCCAACAAGTTATTTTCCAACATGTGAAGTGAAATGCAGGCCATAGGATCCCAAAAAAAGAAAAAGGTGAAATCTCCAATACCGAAGTAACTGCTTCCAAATGCCACCTTATTGCTTCAGTTCACCAAACTTGCAAGCTGTATTTCAATGAGATCTGAAATTTTCTCCCAAGTTGTCAAAGCATGAGAATGACCTGTAAGTTTGGAATAGATTCCATACACATTTGCAAGTTTATTACAATATGGTAAGTTAATGAATTTTCAGTTAAAACCCAATTTTCTCCAATTATGGAAGCAACCAGATCAATATTTTTGTTACAACAGTCCTCTATTCTAGCCTTGCAAAATAAGAAATTGCCAGTAACAATTTTCTCATCAATTATTTTCATTTCTTCTAATACAGGTCTGTTGATTGTTATCCTATTCTTAACCCATCAAGAGTGCAATTCTATTGGAATTTTCACTCGAAATCTCTATCAAATCTTTCTCTGGAATTAAAATTTAACCATTGCTCTGTCAGGCTAAAGCTTCCAGAAAATAGTAAAACAAAAAATCACCCTTATAAGTAGGCTTTTTAAAACAATACGATAATACGTTAAAAATTCATTTACGTAAAATTGCGATTGAAAAGCAAATTAAAATCAATAAATAAAAATTTTTACTTAAAAAAAAAAAAATTGCAAAGATAATGTACATATCTGCGCAATGCTCGTGGCTTTAATGCCAAAAATTAATTAGAGTATTAATAAATTCTTAAAATTGTTGAAAGAAAAAAATTGCCATTAAACAGGGGGGCGGCTTGAGTCACCCGCCGGTCCAACCGGCAAACTTGAGGTCCCTTCGCCATCCTTTGCTGCCACCTTTGGTGACTTCATGGAGGATGCTCTACTGAAAAACGGTGGTGTCATACTAAACACCCACCGGTCCGACTTAACTTCCCGGTCCAACTTTTCCAACCTCCTAATAGATGTTCCTCTACTACTTCCGCCATCTTCTCCGGCTCGATATCCTCGCCGTGAACTCCTTTCCCTAGGTAATATCACCAAGCTCGTTGCCCTGTTCAGCTTCCGGTTTATTAACTGCTTCCGAACCTCCACCGGTAATCGCAAAGTGAACCGGTCAGTGTTCTCACCAGGCTGGACCAAAGAGTGTCCTGTCGAGTGAGACCGTAAGAAAAAGAGTTTACGTGTACGGCTGGATCTTGATCCACGTGTACGGTTCGTATTTAAAGTTCGGTTCATAACAATTACTTCAACCTCCGGAGCAACTTGAGCCTCGGCGTCACGGTTAACATTTTGAGTATTATTTCCTCTTCTTTCTTCTTCCGTTTCCGAGTCACCGCCGTCGTTCTGAGCCTCGAGGTCTAACTCGTTGGTGGTGTTATTCGACTCGGTAGGTTGACTCGCAGGGTCACCTGGTTGAGGAGCGAGATTAGCTCTACAAACCGGGCAAGTAGTGTGAGAAGCCAACCAAGCGTCGATACATTCAGGGTGAAAAACGTGGTCACATTTGGGTATTAAACGCAGCGTTTCATCGTCATTGAATTCAT
The DNA here is from genome assembly GCF_047325235.1 of Durio zibethinus. NCBI lineage: Eukaryota > Viridiplantae > Streptophyta > Magnoliopsida > Malvales > Malvaceae > Durio > Durio zibethinus. The sequence continues at coordinate 916,654 of NC_143175.1, forward strand.
TCAAACAAACCGCGCACTCCAGCGCTCCTTTGCCGATCTTATGAACCTTAACTTCGGAGTAAACCATGGTGGGAAAAGTCTCGATCACCGAAGCATCAAGTCCACGCGTCCCACGCCGGGAACGGCTGGCACCGCCAGTGACAGGGCGGACGCTGCTTCCGCTGGCGTTGGTATCGGAGCAGTTCCGTATGTAAATCGAGAAAAAACCCATAAAGAACAAAACAGCAACCAAAGCGGAAACGATTATGGCCAAGGATGGGGTAAAACGCGCGTAAGGGTATCGCTCGTCGGTTTGGTTGGTGGGTTGTGCGCTGGAGGGAGGCGGAGAAAGGAGGAAAAAGAGGAGAAAGAATAAGGAAACGATTCCATGCTTGGCAGTGAACGACATGGTGAGAGGCGGAGCATTTGGAGAGGAATGAGACGAAAGAACGGTGGGGGAGGGGGGGTTTAAATGAGAGAGGGGCGGAGGAGGTGGGTCCACTAATTTAGACAATTTCTTTGGTGTGTTTCTTTGGGAGTTTGAAATTCAGACACGGTGAGCCACATGGGGAAGGTGCCCAAGAACAGGAGATTTTGTACTGTTCTGATGTCAGAACTGACATATAAGTATTGTAAATTTGGAGGTACGGTAACGATAAATTAAAAATAATATTAATTATTATTATAAATATGAATAAAAAATTATTATAATAATTATTAAACAATTAATAAAAAAATTATTTTTAACTAAAATTAATATTTAAATTTAATTAATGGTGATTGAAGTTTAATTGCTTTTCATTAAATATGCATTTGCATTCAAATATAAATTAAGAAAATTGCATCATTAAAATTTTTAATTTTTTTACTAATATTTCATTTATAATTGTTATTAATATTTAATTAAAATTTAAATATTTTTGAATGAAATTTATATGTACGTAAAGTTTTGACGAATATATGCATGATAAATTCTGTCATTAAAATAAAATTTGAAAATCTTGAGCAAAAAATTAATGATAAATTTTACTTATATAATTTAATAGTACTAATCTTAATAATTATAAAAATTAATTACTCTACTATAATACTAACTTTGTTTTAGCGTTTTATAAAATATATATATACATAAATAAAAGAAAAGCAATAATTTGATAATATTAAAAATAATAACAACAAAAGTAACCATTACAATGGTTGTCAACGATATGATTAAAATAATAAATAATATTTTAATTATATTATATCGTGTCGCATCACTCTTTGATTCAAAATTAATTTAAAAATTTATTCACTGCGTAATTAATTTTTTTGACAAAGTATTTGAGTGGGGTTTTAGAGCAATCCATAAAATCACTACTGATCATGATCAAGATCCAAGTAAATTATTTTAATCAAATTTTTTATTAAACATATCAAATAAAAATTATTTTTAAAAATCAAAAAATATATTTAAAAGTTTTTTTAATCATTTTTAATAAAAAAATTTTAGAAACTTGGCCTAAGAAAATTTACTAAAATCTTGTCAGCTGTGCCGCCAAATTAATCTATAATTTCTTAGCACAGTTCTGAATCTTGAAAGAATCATTTGCTTCGTTAATTGATTATTTTTTCTTATTAATGGCTCAAACACACCACTTGAAGCTGGTTAAAAAAATAGATTCAATCCCAGGAAGCCTGAAAGAAATTCTTGATCTTCAAGTTAGGTCAGGCAATAATTAAAATTAATAATCCAAAATATGAGATAATAATATAATATTAATATAATACGAAAATAAAATTTAAAATTTAATAATAATTATATATATAATAAAATAAAAATATTATATATTTTTATATAGATATAAATTATAAAATATAATTTTTTAATAAAATATGATATAAATATATAAATCATTAATAATAATAATAATAATAATAATAATAATAATTGTAGGCATGAGGGCTAGGGAAGTAGCAAAAGCAGAGTTTGCCAGGAATTTGTTGTTCCTGGAAGCCTCCTGCAACATTAGTCAAAAGCTTCCAGAAACAAGAACATGTTCCATGGGACCCCAACTTAACTTATCTATACAATTATTATGGAAATTTAAAGGAAAACCAAAGCAAAAGAAAAGAAAATAAAGAGTTGAAGGGACTTGAGAGGTTAAAATTTAAGTATTGGATTTGAGTAACAAATGATGTTTATATTCGTATCAATTCAAATTTGAATAAATTTAAAATTTATTAATATTTTATTTCAAGTTGACTTGATTCATAAATAAATTTATTAATAATTAATGCGGTTATTTAATTTATTTTTTAATAGTTATATTTTTATTTTTCATCCATAAAAAATATTCTTTTTGTTTCAATAAATTTGTGTTATATTAATTTCTTGGATAAATAAACACAATTTTGATTTATTATTATTTTTTATTTTTTAAGTTATACATTACGATTATATAATTAATTTAATAATCAATAATTATATTACTAAATAATCAACCTTACACATAATGAGACTTGAATTTAGTAAGATTCTAGGGATTTTTACTTGTCATTACACTAAAATCTCATTGATATTTTGATCATTATTTTTAATAAATCGTAAAACAATAAAATGTTTAAAAATAATATTTATAAAATTTGAGTTTTAAAATTTTAAAAAGCATATTTTTTAAATTTTAATTCAAAATAATATTTAAAAAGAAATCGTGTTTAAAAAAAATTAAATCCAAATAAAATTTGAAAACATATTCAATTATCTTATAAAAAATAAAATTTTAATTCGTTAACATGTCATGTCATCTTTGATCAAAGGATTTTCTTTATTGTATTCGTTGTACTAGAAAGGAGAGAATTAAGCTTGAAATTCTTGAGTAATGTAAAGATATATGTAAGAATTAGATTCTGGCAGCTAACAAGAAAACTGTGTGGAGATTGGATAAGATGTGAAGGCTGAAAGCTGAGGCTCCCTTTTGTTTATATTCTCTTCTCTTTCACACAGGCATGACTAGAAAAGAAGACCAGTATTGTGCTTTACTGAGCTTTTAAGCAAACGAATAGATGGCAAGCAAGTGATGAGCAAAACGCGTAATAACCAAAGTTGAATGATTTATTGACCAACTCACCCAGCAATATTGACTCAAACCTAATGACTATGGTGAAAGGGATTTTCATTGTGTCGTGATTATGAGTATCGATTTAAAGATTCGGTCATAAAATGATATCTATATTACTGTGAGTCGCCTCTCGTCAGATGAGCAAATATAAGGGTGATAATGATTTGATTTTTTAAAATAATATATAATATTATAAAAATTTAAAATTTAATTCGAATTTGAATTAATTTTTTTAAAATTAATTTGATCCAAATTAAATTTTATTTATTTAGTTTGATTCATTAATTTTTAAATTTTAATTTTTTATATACAATTTTAATAATATTTTTAATATATTTAAATAGATTTATATATAAAATAATTTTTTATTTTATAAAAATTTAAAAAATATATAAAAATTAATAAAAATACATATTTCAATTTTTTAAAAATTTTTCATCCTGATTTGAGATTTGATTCGTACTTAATATATATTTAATATTTGAATTAAATTCTAACCTAATAAAAAAAAATCTCAACCATATACTATAATTTCAAATCATTTTTTAATTTTTTTCTCACTCCTAACCAAATGAATAAATCTATTGAGACAAACTTTTTTTTTTTTTATCTATCTCGATATTGAATGCACAATCTTATAAAATATGATACGTTTTTTGGAAAATTAAATAATTTGTTTACTTTAGGATTTTTATAATAAAACTATATATTATATTGTAGTTAGTTGTTTATTATAGCCTAATGTAAAGGGTACTTCAATTATAAATATGGATGGTTATTATTTTGGAGTTTGAGTTAAGTGAAGCAAATTTTATATTTGTTAAGAGCACACTTTTACAATTCTAACTTGTAAATATTTTCCAGAATTAAAATCTTGACTGTTCCATGATAAATATTTTTTTCATGGTGAGTCAAATTGTCTAGAAGCTGACTTTTGTTGTTAAGTTAAATTAAATTAATTAATTTGTTAATTTCTGATTCTTTTCATATCTTGGCAGCCATCCATGTTTACTCATTTTTGTTATTGAATCCCAAGAATTTGCATTCATACTTTGAGTCTATCACCTTCATCAAAGATATATTAAAAATAAAATCGTAACATGGGGATATATAAAAGAAAGAGATAAAATTTAAAATTTGGATGTATTTGATGTTAACTTTAAAAGATAATAACATGAATCGATTAAATCATCATATTCGAAACTTAATTAATTTTTCATAAAAAAAAAAAAAAATTTCACAAATTTAATTCTACCCAAGTTTTGCCTTCCCATAGAGTGTCAAATGCTCTGTATGACTATTGAAGAATCCAATATGATCCTGGTTTTTGGCATATAATTATATATAATATATGATTAGAGAAGCATACAGTGGAGATTTAAGCAATTACAAGACTGGCTGTGCAGCCAAATCCACTCTTCAATTTCTAACCCTTTGAATGATACATTTTCTTTCTCAGTTTTCTAGTTGATTCAGAGGCGTCTTGGAATTGGTTTACCCTTGAATTCTAAAGAAGGCTGCTATAAATTGTTAAATATGCTTGGACCATTCATGGCAAGCAAATTTGTGAGTCTTTTGGAATCTGATTTTTGGAAGGGTTAAACATTAGTTTATCAGCTTCTCTCTCAAATTACTATGATTCCAAACTAAAAATTATTCTATTATATCTTCATATTTTGCTTCGTTAAATCTTTTTTATAAAATTGATGGAAAATATTTTTAGATTTTATCTGAAACTAATCTTTTTCAAACAATTTTAAAAATGTACACCAAAAAAAAAAAAAAAACAAAGAAATTGTGGAGCTCTCTTGTTGACATTCTCCTTACCTAACATGGCCAAAATGCTTTGAATATTTCAAGCAAGAGTGGGGAGCAAGCAAATCTATAGCTTAGAAGCAAAATAAAACAAGAAAACTACCCATATAAAATCTTTATTGACCAAGTCACCCATCAATTTTGACTGAAAATCCAAAGATAGAAAGGTATATAGTCTTTCCATAATTCATCCTTGAAGCAAACGACACTTTTTTTTTTTTTAATTAGAAACAAATGTTATAAATAGAACTCCTTGCGGATGGCATGGTACCAAATTGAACGGCTCAACATTGACAATAGGACAAATGATTAATCATTAATTAATGAACTTCCTAGCTAATCTAATAACTTATCCATATTTAATACAACATTAATAGCTCATGGTTGATCTTATTTTTAATTCTAAATTAGTTATCCCTAACATATCATATAAAAAATTAAGTTTGATTTTGAATTCCCGACAACTATACATAATATGGGTTAATTAGTAGTAGAATAATGAAGATAAACAAATTTGTTAAGGACACAATGAAAATTAAGGTAAAAAAATGAAGATTGTTAAATATAAAATTTAATTTCGTTGATTTATATAATTATTTTTTTAAAAATAACATTTAATGAGTCTGAAATTTAAATTTAAATTTTTTTTATTTTTTTTATTTTCAAATTATAATTTATTTTGTTAAAAAAATAAAAGAAAATGAGACTGTTAGTAGTTTGAAAAAGCTTTAAATATATTGAAATTCTTTGTTTCTCTTCATTAAATGAATACATTAATGAAGATGTAGTATGTTAAACAATGTTTTCACTTTGAAAAATCTAATAATAAATTTTTTTTATGACAAGTCAAGCCATTCAGAAGCTGACTTTTGCTGTTCATTTTGATTTACGATCCTCTTCATTTCTAGGCAGCTAGGCCTATTTGACTTTAGAATCTGATCAAGAACTTGCAATTCAAACTCTGAGTCTATGGTCTCTACGCAACAAAAAGCATGATCAAGTCTTTTATTTTAACAATAATTTTAAGTCTGAATTTTACAAATTCATTGTTGTCAACCTATTTTAGGTAAAATTCACTAATAGCCATTCATTTTAGATGATTTTTTTATTTTGATCATCTAATTTTAAAAACTTACATTTTAATCATTACCATTTAAGAAAATATTTTTTAATCACTCATCTATTAGTGTTTAATAAAATATTGACGGAATATGTCACATAATTCTATTAGACACGTTGCATGCACATATAAAAAAAAATAACGTCAACAAATATATTAATTAATGAGTCAAATTTGAAAGAAAAACTCGAATAATGAATTTTTTATATTTTTATAAATAATTTACATTTTATTTATATAAAAAAAAAATTAGCCACAACCTATCAGTCTAATGTCTAACTTCATCTAGGTTTTAGACTCACAACAATTTAAACCCAAAACCAGGCCCAGCTACCAACACAGTCCACTAAGAAATTGGATTTAGCTCATTGTAAATTTTGGGCTATTTGTCATTGTTGGATTGATAGGTCACAAATTGTAATTAGGCTTTTTCGTATGATTTTGGGCCTAGCTTAAATTGAATCTTGAGATGTAAAATTTACAAAATTTTAAGAGGAAATAGGCAAGTTTTGAAGGAAAATGAGCATAATAAAAAATGGTAAATTAATTAGTTAACAAAAAAATTAAGAAGATCCAAAGTTATTATAATGGTGTGGATTTAATTTAATTTTTTTTTGCACCCAAACATTTGATTCAATGATCGGTTCATAATTCTTCCGTTCAAATGAGTAGGATTCGAATCATTTTTTCTCTTGATAAAAAAATCATTTTTTAAGTATTAGATTATCAAAACTCTTATTATTAGTATTTAAGCTTATTTACAAGAAAAAAAATAATAAAAAGGAGAGAAGATGATAAATAAATTTCCATGATACTATTGCACCACAAGAATTGATATATATTAGCCCAAATTCGGGGCTGATCAATTCAATAATGCCATTTTATTCACCAATTTATTCATCCATATCAATGGTTCTTGAATTTCTTAATTTTTTTTCGTTTTACAAGTCAAATAACATTTTTTTTTTGTATAATTAAAGTTTTGGTTATTTGTTTTGATTTATTATTTAAATCATACAACTGGTACCGAATTAACCTAATTAATCCGAAATTCATGTTATATGTTTATTTTTCTCGACATGATTTTTTTTTGTTTCAAATGAGGGTAATATCTTATTACATAGAAAGGGAGAGGGAGTGACTTAGTTCGAACCAAAATTTTAATATCTTCCTTAAGGCTTCTTTACTATTAGACTAAGAAGTGGGAGACATTAGTATTTATTTTTTTCAAAAAATAAAAAAAAAATTTATGAAATGGTTACTTTAAATGATCGGTATATGTTGCTTCCATTCAAACGGTTACTTCTTCTACAATCATTACTGTATGGTGCACTAAAACATGGGGCTCAATAATGATGGTGGGATCAGTTGATCACAATGGAGGACAAATCGAAATTTCTTTTTGGGTTCTTTAGATGGAAAATTATGACTGAAAAAAGGAATTACTACCACTGCTACAACATTTCTTTTTGCAATGTCAACTTCATTTTGGGGTCCATAATCTAACAAAAATTTTGATCTCTCTAGGCCTCTGTCCCCCTCTCTCTCTCTAGCCATTTGTTGTTTTGGAATTTTGTTAAGGTTCAAAGCAACCAATGTTATCAAACAAATGATCATAATCATGATGAATAATGGGTAATCAAATTAGTGAATTTTTTTTATCCATGGCCTCTCTTTTTTAATTTTTTCTATATATTTTCCCAAATATGAATTTTTACCAAAATTTCCCTGGAAATTATATAATGATAGAAAAGAATTTCCTTTGCTGTTAGCTTAGTGTCAGCTTCATTAGTTAGAGCATATCTTATTTGAAATCAAATTCGTAATTGAGTTGTTGAAGTTGATTTTAGAGTTGAGGGTCTCGAAATCGAACCTGAACCTGATCAATCGCAATCATAAGACAAAAGAAAATCATAATTGAATCAGTACATTAGTTTGGTCGGTGGCTCACGTTTCAGATTTCAAACATGTTGTTTACCTCAACAAAGAAAGGGAAGAAAAAAAAATGGAAAAAGAAAAGAAGAGAAAGAAAACGGTGTTGTAATTATGCAATTTGGGAATGGTTTCGGAAAAATGTAATTCACTGCTTCACAGACATGTTGCAAAGCCGAAGTTGTTGAAAACTTTAACAGATTATGGAGATCATGAGCTGGAAAATTTGCCATTAATGACATTGATGTATCACAAAAGGAGCCAGCTTCTTAATTTGAATAACAATCATTGCTGTTACCTTGAATTCGGATAAACATTTTAAATTTATTTCGTAATACTTTTTCCTAATAGAAAAAAATACCACTACATTCTTTGAAAAGATTAAGTTATGTTAATCCAAAATACAATAATCTTGTGTATAAAATGTAAGATTTGATTAATTTATAAAATTTTTGAATTTAATTTAGTTGATTTTTAGAAATTTATATTGTTTATTACGTGATGCAGATGCATGTGCACGTACACACATAAAGTCACGAATATTGCCAGTAAAGTTGGAGTTACGTGAAGAGAAGTTAATTACTAACAATAATTTAAAATTTTCGTAGTAATTTAATCGATTTGTTGATTAATTGATTGATTCGTATATTTGATTAATTGCATGAAATTGTAATTATTTTATACAAATAATTTGAATTCTCGACATGTACATCCATGGAGTCCTTTTTTGTCTCTGAAACCGGTTCTTAAAATGTAAACACAAGCTGTCATCACCTAAAAAAAATTGCAAGAATAAGAAACAGAGAAAATGTACACCAAAATATTTGCAAAAACCAATCATTTTCCCTTCAATCTTGTCAATATCCCATATTTTATTTTTTTTAGGGACTAGCTGCCATGGCAAAATATATCCACTGTCTCCTTATAAATCTAGAATTTGTCTTCATGCCCTATAATTTTCTGAAGTGCAGAAAATAAAATCAAAATAGAGATGATCATTCAATTTTTCAGGTACAATGTGGAAATAATAATGTCAGAGCAATTAAGTAAAAAAAATTTTTTTTTCACAAACTAACCTCCATTTCCAATGATCAAAAAGATCATGAATTTCATTTACATGTTCATGTGTGGATGATAAAAGTTAATCTTATTTTGATTCTTAAATTTTGAATTTCTCTATTGTGAATCATATGCTGTATAAAATTTCTGTCAAGTTAAAAAAAATGGAATTCTATAAATATTGTGTTGATTATTAATGATCATAATCAAGATTGCAGCCATTGATGAAGAAATAATACTTCATGACAGTACCTATATATATATATATATATATATAAAAGCAAGGCAGCTTTCTGGTTCTCGTATGGTGACCCCATGACTGCAACCAACCCAACTGATAATAGGGCAGGTCCAAGGCATGAGGGACGCTAACCAAAAGTTTCAGCAGCAGCAGCAGCAGATGAGAGACATTGAAAAACCAGGGGTGAAAAGGAGCCAAAGAAGAGACATGTTTAACCTGTTATATTATTATTATTGTTACTATTATTATAGCTTTACCACGATCAACTGTTGCTTGCCTAGCTAGCTACGGCACTACTGCCCCCCAACGCATGTCAACGTCCATCGACTTCACAATAAGGCCAAAACCAATGCATGTGTTTGTTTTCTGAGGGGTATAACCCCAAACCCAAAGGCCAAATCGAAACCGCTCTGGTTTTGAGGGCTGCGCCGTTGTTTCTCCAAATTTTGGCTTCCAAATTACTCACCGTGGAAAGACAACTCAACTTACTTCCACCACGGGCTCGAAAGAAAAAAAAAAAAAACACAAGGGTATCTTTGGATGCCACGTATACGGCCCTGAATCGTCCATCAAAGTGTCCTTCCAAATACACCATGACAAACTAGTTTTCTTTATGTCATTTCCATCCAACAGGTTGGAAAGACTTGTGCACGTTAATCAGGGCTAGGATTTTGTTTTCTCAAATGTTTTTTTTTTCTTTTGTTCCCCACAGGCACATGGAGTCGACTGACCTGACCACTGAAATTGTGAATGAATGCAAATAAAACTTTTGCATGCATGCATGCAATGTATGCTTCTGTGGCCTTATGAAGTTCTGTTAGGGTATTTTTATGTATTATATAAATAAATAAAATTAATAAATTAATCAAAGGGCTGGCAGAGCGAAACGTGGCATGCTTCAACACCACAAATTCAAGATGATGGAATTCAGTGTTCCACATTGAAAATATATTTCATTGTTATTAAAATGCAATGTTTAAAACTAAACTGGAGATTAATTTGGAACTGAGGGAAAGTGCTGTGAGCAAAAGCTAGCCATAATCCGCCATCTAGATTGAACCTAAGTTCCATTTGCAAGCTTGACTCATCATTGAGCTGAACAGACGTTGGGAATTGGGATTTCTTATCTGACTTGGAGATCATGAGCTAGCCAACCAAGGGTCTTATATAGGGTTTTTCCTTTACCAAGTGTCTTGGTTGCTAGCTTGAGGCCCTAAGCCATGGTACCTAATCTCAATGATGAACTTTTTAACTTGTAAGAAAAACTATTGCAAACTTACCTCTCAAATCACCTTTCCCTGAATGAGCTATGTGATCCTATATTCATATGTGACGATGTTGTCTTTTTCTGGTCAAATTTTTAATTTTACATTTTTATTTTCCTACTAATTTAATCATAAGAGGGTTGAAAATAGTTCTGAACACCTTAACGACCCAAATCTTCAAAGTTAATTACTTTAATTAGTTTTTTTAACATTAGCACGAATAATCCGAAATCTTGAACTGATTAGTTTTTATCATTAAAAATAATGATCCAAAATCTTGAATTCCCTTTAGTTTTTTTTATTATTTGGAATTTATGGATTCAAATCTTGCTTTTTGAGTAAAGAGATCTTGCATTAATCACTTAAATCAAAGGCCGCAGTTATGAATTTCCTTATTAAATAATTAGATTATGGAGTGAGGTATGATGGGCTTGTAGACAAGCAATTGAGATGCAAGAATCCTAGGTTATACCAAAACAATTATTAGTTCAGGCAATTGGAGTAGCTGAGCAACTCAAACAAATATTTTTTAGCGTCAATGGATAGATGATTATGCTAAGATTGAAACTTGACATTTTGCAATAATGCCTTATATATTTGGAAGAAATATAGGTTTAATAAATCATCCTAGTGAGCCTACCAACTGCTTGATTTGTGGTAGCCTCATGTCTTCATAGTGCAATAACAAAAGACTATTCGAAGCTTGGGACACATTGACAAAGTATACAGACTAATTATTATGCATGCCATAGGAAAAGTGTTTTCTCTGCACTTGAGATACCCAAGAGCCTTGAGAAGAATTTGATTGGAAGTGAATGCACTTTTTGCTGTTAGCTATCCATAATAATAATGAAATCAAAGGTATATTTATGTAGGGTAGGTACGTAGGTGAGGATTGTGGGGAATGGATAGATTATGATTGAGCTTTTGGTCGACAATGATTTTGCCGGTTTGTTAGGATAAATTCGGAAAAAGTTTCTGCCTCTTGCTATTGATTTTCTTTGTCGAAAATATTTCGTTTTTCTCTAATTGTAAGGGAGACATATGTGGGTTTGGTTCAAAGGAACAACATCACTTAATATATTGTTTTTTCAATTGTTGTATTGTTGCTTTCTTGGTCTAAAACAAGCTGCTCTCCCAAGCTTTTTCCTTCTATCCTATACAGTTTGGTAGGGAAAAAAAAAAGAAAAATAAACAAAAAAGTTTTGATATATTGGTTAAATTACAAAATAACACGTGTTGTTATGAATTTCGATCACTAATGTTAGTTCCGATGGGATGTATGTTGGTAAGTCTTCATATAGGTTCAAGGGTGAAAAGACTTACATGAAGATTTATAGGTGAATTTCGTAAAAATTTTTATTAAAAATGAGTAAATAAAAATAAAAATTAAAAATCAAAATTGATAAATTAAAAGATTTTATCAAATAAATCAAATTTGTAAAATTTTAAAAAAAATTTAATAAATTTTGATATATTTATTAAATAGATATTCTAGTAAAAATATTGACAGAAATTTTATCCTTGAATAAGTATCAATCAAATTTGAATTATAAATAATATTTTTAATAATTTTTTTATATATTATTGATCTTTACGTTGAATTCTATCAATCTATTGGTTTAAATTTTTTATTAAATTATTTTAAAAAAGAAACTTCACAAATTTCACATAAATAACTTCATATAAGTTTTGTCCGGTTTAAGAGTATTTAAAAAAAAATAAAGATAAATTAAAATTTTTTAAAAAAATTCCATTCCAAATATAGCCTTAATTAATTTCTCTCCCCTTAAGAATTAAGTAATTTACAGGGCAAGAATACCAGTACTGGTGAGAGAATAAAAATATAGATGTCATTGAGACCCCACAAATTCAGTGGTGTTTTCACATGATGAAAGAATTAAAAGCACTGAGGCTTCATCACTCTCCATCTTCAACATCCTTTGTTTCTTCACATGAAGTAATGATAAAGCAACTTCTTCCCTTCCTCTTCTCTCTATTCCCACAAAACATATATAAATTACAAGACAGCTAGGGAATGCATTATATAATCATAACTTTTGTTGGAAAATTATGTTTTGCACAGTGTTTAAGAGTTAAAATTTTGCTCCTAGGCATTACCAGAGAGGAAAAGAGAAAACAGCGGCGGATTTAAGATTTTTTTTTTCTTCACTCATAATATATATAAAATTGAGATAAATTTATCAATTTTATCAACGTAAATAATATTTAAGGGAAGATTTTGAGGGTATCAAAGAAAAAGATTTTCTTACAATTTTTTTTTTTTTCAAAATTTGGTGGTGTTTTTGGATTCACCCCCGAGGATGAGAGAGAGAGAGAGAGAGAGGGAAACACGGGCAGCCAATGCAATGGAATTTTTTTTCCATCTGTGTGCTAGCTTTTGGAATTATTTAGACAGCTTTCCATGTGGAAAATTGTTTCAAAAGCCTCCATTGATGATTAATTTCCGATTTCAATTCTTTTGTTAGGTCTGCTCCCCCCAAGTGCTTGAAAAAACCATGCTCTTAGGAAAGAACATTTGTATTGGAAAAGTCACCATGTGATGGGCCGAGGAGACAAACAAATGTCAAAAGAATTTTAAAGATGATGAGACTCAATTTTCTTTGAATTGCATGCTTGTTCTTGTATACTTTAGAATTTTTAGTATAGAAATATTGAAGCATGGGCGGCTTCAATCATTATCTTACTAATGGAAAAGGGAAAATTTTAGAGGATATAATGGGATTTTTGTTTAACATTTTTCACGACATATGCAGTCATTAAAGAAAATTTTGAGATTTAATTTAATTGATGTATATAATTAATTTTAAAACGTAACAGATTTGAAAGTTAAATCAATTATGCTTTTAAACAAAAAAAAATCATATAGACTTAGATCTGTTCAAAGGTCAAGTTACCTATTTAGGTCAGAATGTTCATTTAAATTTTGAGGGAATTTGGATAAAAAAATTTAAAATTTATTAAATGAGTTTGGACATAATTTTTAAGTTTATTTAAATTTTGAGTTGAACTTTGGATAAAAAAAATTAAAACTCGAGATTGGTCCGATCCGAATTAAATATATAATTAAAATATTATAATCATTAATATATTTCTTTATATTTATTTTTTTAAATAAATTTTTATTTTTTTATTATATAAATTAGGTTTAATGAATGTATTTGAGATTTATTTTTTAATTTGGATTGAGCATAAAAAAATTTTAAAACTCGAAATATCAAATCAAACTAAATTTAAATAAATATATAAATTATTAATATCAAATATAACTTGACCTAAATTCAAATATAATTTGATCTAAACCCAACCCGATTCAACCCATGAACATCTCTACGGCTAGCTACTTAATCAAAATTTTATTTGAAATAAAGTGCAATGGTATTGTCCACTGCAAATAATGGTGTAAATGCAATAAAAGTGATCAACTTTGTTGGGATCATACCATTAAAAAGTTCTCCCCCTATGGTTTCAAAGTCCAGCTACCTATAGCTTCAGTCCATACTAATATATCTCTCTACAACCTAAAATTTTGGAACACACCATCTTCTGTAAGCTTTTCTTCTACTCAAATTATATATCTATATATATATATATTTATATACACATATATTTATATTTATATTTATATATACACACCACTACCAGTTAATGAAAATTTGCCTGAAGAAAAATCTACATCTTAATAGCAGTCACACTCATGCTAGTAAAAATTTTCCTACACACTCTTCAAGCATCAAGGAATTTCAAATTAATGTATAGACTTTATAGAATTATCATTTTTTATATAATTAAAATTATCAAAAATTAAATTCTAATTATTGAAATTAAAAGTTTAAGTAATGTATATAACAATAGATCACATTACTATGGACTAAATTGGACTCAAGCCATATACGATGAGATTTTAAACTTGAAATCTTAGGTTTTGCTTGATTGAAAAGATAGAAAATTTGTTAATTCAATAGTTAAAATTTGAGTTTTGGGTTGAAAGTTAAAATTTTTTTATTGAATTTTTTTATAAATTTTGAAATTTTCAATTAAGTTCCCATCAGTTTTCCAAAAACTATAACCAAACTCAGTTTCCCATGGCTAGGTCTGGGATTTCTAAAAAAAAGGCAAAGCAAAAATTTTCTAAAGAAAGAGAAAGCTGAGGCAGTTTTGAGGAAAAATAAAGGATTTGGGTTTTTATACTATGTCAAAACAACACCATTATGAAGATTTACGCATCAACCCATTGACTTGTGCACAACCCGCGTGTTGGATCTAATCCAATCGCAGGTTTTTTATTTTATTTTATTTTATTTTATTATTTATATTTATATTTATTTTATTTTTTTATAAATTTTCTTATCTATTTTCTATTTCATTATTATTATTTTTTAGATTTTTCTTAATTTATTATTATCAATTTCTTTCAAATACTTATAGAGATTTCACATAATACAAATGTTTCTAAAGAGAATTTATGAATTCTACCAAACTATTGAAGATTTTTTCGTGAATTTAAATTTTTTTATGAATTCTATCAAATTATTAGAGAATCTCATAAATCAATTTAAAAAAATAAATAATTGCTAATAAAATATTTTGTTTCGATCTTGTCAAATTATTGAAAGATTTGCATCTTAAATTAAATCTTACCAAACTATTAGAAGATTTAATATATTTTCTAAAAAATAATCTTATAATAAAATCTCAACAAATTATTAAGAGATCTGTATCAAAGTAAATTTTACCAAAATATTGAAAGATTTTATTGATTATTTCTTTAACTAAAATTTAAATGAATCTGACGATAGAGCCTCTTTAAAGTGAAACACTAGTCTTCATGAATACTCTTGAGGTGAGAGAATTATTTTAACTTGCTACCAAACTATTGGAGTAATTTTAAGATTAATTTTTAATATTAAATATTTTAGTAAAACATAAATATGGTTAAGGCTTGGATAATTTAAAATCAAATTAGTATCATCCTTTAGATGGACGCTGTGAAAATGTTATAACCTTATTACCCGTAATCGTATTTTAGAATTTGAAATTTGATTTTATGGACTAAAATTTACTATTTAAAAATATCTAAGTTAATTTTGAAACTCCTCTTTAAATAAGACAAATTGCTCAGTTGTCCAATCACATTTTAATAAAAAAAGATTGATGACAATTCCCTTTAATTCATGTTTAGCAGTAGGTCCACCAATCTATATGTTATGACATATATTTTTTATATTTTATATTTTTAAATATTTTTAAATTTTTTATTATATAAATTAAGTTTAATGGATAAATTTGAGATTTATTTTTTAATTTAGGTTGAACATAAAAAAATTTTAAAACTCGAAATACCAAACCAAATCAAACTTAAATAAATATATAAATTATTAATAATAAATATAACCTGACCTGAATCCATTCCATCTAACCCATTAACATTACTGCAGCCAGCTACTTAATCAAAAATTTATTTGACATAAAGTGCAATGGTATTGGTCACTGCTAATAATGGTGTAAATGCAATAAAAGTGATCAACTTTCTTGGGATCATATCATTAAAAAGTTCTTCCCCTATGGTTTCAAAATCTAGCTACCTATGGCTTCAGGATCATATCATTAAAAAATTCTCCCCCTATGGTTTCAAAATCCAGCTACCTTTGGCTTCAGTCCATACTAATATATCTCTTTACATCCTAAATTTTTGGAACACACCATCTTCTCTGAGCTTTTCTTCTACTCAAATTATATATATATATATATATATATATATATATATATATATATATACACACACACACAAACACACACCCCACTACCAATTAAAGAAAATTTGCCTGAAGAAAAATCTACATCTTAATAGCAGTCAAACTCATGCTAGTAAAAATTTTCCTACACACTCTTCAAGCATAAGGGAATTTCAAATTAATGTATAGACTTTATAGAATTATTATTTTTATATAATTAAGATTATCAAGAATTAATTTCTAATTATTGAAATTAAAAGTTAAGTAATATATATATATATATATATATATATATATATATATATATAACAATAGATCACATTACTATTGACTAAATTGGACTCAACCCATATATGGTGAGATTTCAAACTTGAAATCTTAAGTTTTGCTTGATTGAAAAGATAGAAAATTTACTAATCTAATAGTTAAAATTCATAACCATTATCTTAATTTATAACTTAACTATTAAATTAACAAAATTTTCATTCTCATTCTTTTCCATCCTTTTCACCGAGGCAAAGTTTTAAAGTTTCAAACTTTCAAGACCTTTTCTTTACCATTAAGTGAAAATCATTAGTGATAATTTTGGTAAGATGGTGTAGACATAATTTACACTAATATATTGTTTTCATTAAGGAAGATGAGCTGTTATACAAAAGTTAACTCGGAAATGGGACAAAGCCTACAAGGGGAAGAGTTTCCAGCACCGTCGGCAACAACAAAATCTAAATCCTTGAAAAATCTGTTTGTTTTCGTCCACAGCTTGACCGGATACTGACAAAGTTGCGTGAAAAATCTGGCTGGTTATATGTAAGTCATCGTCATTGGACTTTGGCCAATGGCCAATGGCCCCCATCGTTTTTAATATCTCTTACCGACTCCCTGTGGTCTGCGTCTATATGCATGAATTTGAGCTCTCTCTCTCATACAAAACCCTAGCGCAGAGGGAAAGTTAAACCCATAAATGAAATTCAAAGAAAAAAAAATCACTTGTCTGATCAATTAATTCGATTAGTTGCTACACCTTCGAGATGATATATAATTTTGACTTTGAAGAGAAGATATTAATTGTAATCAGTTGACAGATTATTCCTTGGACTGAACGAGTTTTATGTACCATGAATTTGCCTATGACAGAGACCCTACCGGCCTATAATGTATGCATTGCAATTGGCTGATAGTTTTAACTTTGGCCATTTTTTATTACCAAAGTAGGCAGGATTTCAACTACTCAATCAATTGGGGTCCTTAGCTCCATCCTTGGACCCTCCACAGGCAGCAAAGTTGCTTGCTAAATTAGTCGGTAAACTGGCTCTATTTCGACTAGTTATTATTGTATATCACGGATTAGAATTCGAAACTTAATTCAATTGATTTATGCAACCACTTTTGAAAGAAAGTATCCAACATGTTTGAGGTTTGAATTTCATCATCTGTAATTTCTTATCTTATCCTCAAACTACGATCTCTTTTATAAAAATATATATATATCCAGACTATTAGTCTATACACTAACTCCATAAATAGAGTTAAAATATTGTTACACGTCTTTTATTTATCATATTTTAAAGAAAATGCGATAACACTAACTTTACCGGCGGATTTAATAATTTTCTTGTATATCAATATGGTAGTTGAATTTTTTTTTCTTCTTATATTTTTCTCTTTTCATCAAATTTAGGGTTAGTGGTGCTAAAATTTTGTTACTAAAAACACATCATTAACTCATTATTATTAGCTACATGGATTTAAATTTTTAGGTTTGGTACTTTAATTTCAATATGATCAAATAAACATTAAGGGCTTTCCATTTCAAGTTCATAAGGAAAATATTTTTTAGGCACCAATGATAGATTGAATGAGTATTAAAAATAACTTTTATCTCGCTAATCAATCTTATGTTATGCGCAAGTATGAGCATGAAATTATATGTGATTAGAATTCAATATTATCATAATTACGTCATGTATTTTTTAATGTATAATTTTATCGAGTTAAGTTAAATATATCATAAATATATATTATTCTAGCTGTCAATAGTTAGAGAATGTATATATTTGTTTTGTTTAGGCAGCATATATGGGACAATATTATTCTAGAGGTCAGTTATATAACTAATGTTCCTTTCATATTGTTTCATTAATTTTATTTTTTTGGATATTAAATAAAGACAACAAAATGGTCTATAAATTAATAACAAATTGAAGTAATAAAGCAATTTAAACAGAAACCCATGAAACAAAAAACTTGTTCTGATCCACAGGAAAAATTTTTTTTATATAACTATGTATATTTACTATGTATATAACTATATATATATATATATATTTCAAAATTTTAAACCTATAGGATAAAACAAATTGGTGAAGTATAATCTAATTAGCCTTTGAAGTGTGTTTTTTTTTTTTTTGGTTATTCGATGCAGGGGGATTCGAGTTTTGTTCTTTGAGTAAATGATCATGCACTAATAAACTGAATCAAATGCTCGGGACATGCGCCTTTGATAAAATTATAGATGTATATATCAAATTTTAAAATTGTATTAATTATATATATTTTCTTGGAAAATCATTATTTAGACATAGAAATTAATGAATAATAAAGAAGAGTAGGGCAAGAGAATCCACCTTGGTTTTATACATGCCAAGAGCCAAATACAAGTCAGAGTTGTGGAGTCGCAAATGGAATCCATTAAATATAATAAATCTGCTTCAAAATGGGACCAATGAAGTGGATACACTAAGCCATAATATGTCGTTACCTACACTAATCTTGTTTTTGTTAGCATCTAATTAGTAATAAATTGCTTTATTAGTATTCATGACAAGATATGCTTTTTCGTTATGAATATGATATTTAACTCATTCGTTTTATATAATTATTTTTAAAAAATAACATTCAATAAATTTAAAATTTTTTTTTTTATTTTTGGCTTTTTTTATCGGAAAAAGGATATGCTTTTTGTTTTGTCTCACAAGATTAGGAACAAACTAATAAAATAAAAAAATTAAGGTTAATCCAAATTAAAAAGCTGTAATCTTCGTAATGACTGAATTGTCAACGAATCTCTTAAACAACAATATTTTTGATACACCTCAAACTAGTGCCAGTTGGGTCTAATACTTTCTTTAGTGGGTTTTAGATCAATTGGCTACTGAAATGTTAAAAAGCATATAGTTAGTTTATATGATTATGAGACTTTATCTAATATTAATATTATAATATTAATATCACATAGTTATTGAAATGTTAAATATTATAAAGTTGCTGAAATTTATGAGCTTTTATATCATTTTTTATGATCTTGTATGCAAAATCAATAACCTCAAAATACTTTATTAATTATTTTATTTTTAGTAACATTGGAATTATTTGTCAAAACTTGTTGAAAGAGGTTGAATTTATTACTATTTTAAGATTAAAAAACAAGAAATAATTAAATGATGCACCCTCCAAGAAAGGGAAAAGAATGACAAGTTGCTAGACCAATAAAATAAAAAAGTTTGACAAGATGACCTGCCATAGCAATAGCAGCCATGTTAAGTTTCAGATTGTTCATTAAACATTGACCAAACTCTAAAAAAAAAAAATGATTTTAATGTGTGTGGCTGACAATTTTTTTGATTTATTTTCCCATTCATGGTCTTTTGGATTATTGTTTCATAGCTGGCTTAACTCAAACCATTCAATTTAGGGTTTGGGAGCTGACTCTTTTCTTTTTTTCTTTTTTTTTTTCCTTCTACACCCTTTTTTGCATTTCTTTTTTCAATTTTAATGGTTGTTAGGTGCATGGTCATCTTCACAATAGTAAGGACCAAACCCCCAAAAGAGATTGCCAATATTAATCCAACATAACTCCAAAGTGTTTTTTTTTTCTTATCAACCATAGAGGAATGACAAAATTAGTAATTAAAAAAAAACCCCACCAAAGTGTTAATTGTACTTGTTATAGCTGATTATTCGATTTTAGCTGTTTGAAATATGAGAATAGAATCAATTATGACTTAGTTTTTTTTTTTCAAATTTGTTAAATATTCTCTTTTATCCATTTCATATTTTTTAGTTTTTGAGATTGTTAGGGATTGAATTTTATAAATTAATAGACTACATGATTGTAGATAAGCTAACTATATCGACAATATTGGAAAGTAAGAAGAGGTTAAAGAAATATAGCATATATATATATATGTACATATAGTAAGTAGGAGTAGAGGATTCAGATACTAATTTAATTTATTTATGTAAGTATTTTTAAAAAATATATATCATTTAGTAAGTTTAAAATTAAAATTTCAACGTATGTAATTTTCTCACTATATCTTTTATAAAAAAAGAATGAGATGGTTGTTGAGGGGAATTAAGCATTATTTAATTAGATTTAGAAGCAATTTCTACCCTATATATATTCTAGGAAAAAAGTTGGTGAAACTTGAAAACTTTTTCTCTATACCACTACACCTATTATAACCTAATTTATACATCAATTGAATGAGTAACATAAATCATCGCTTAAATAACACAGAAAAAGTACCTTAACTCAATTGATAATATTGTTTTTCTCATGGATGATTTTATATTCGAATCTAAGTAATGATTATTTATTAAGATAATCTCATACGTAGAATTTTTGTTTTAATATGAGAGATTGATTAATTTATTTATTTTTAAATTTAAAAAATACATTATATAATTTTTTTTTGGTGGTTTTACATGTCATCTATGACAATTCAAAGTCATCTAACTTTCTAACTCTTTGCCAAAAAGTTTGAAGGAAAACAAAACCAACCTTTGGATTTCTTTCAAGAGCCCTCCTCCTTGAAGTCTAAGCCTTTGTTTTTTTTTTTTCTTTTTTTTAACCCTCTTTTTTCATATTATTGCAAGAATCTCTGCAATGGCAGCCTTTTTTTTTTTTTTTTTCTACTCGTGCATCGATGTGATTCGTACGTCGGACCGTATTATTACCAAATGACGACGAACAGTCTTGATTTTTCCTAGCCTCTCTCTACTTGCATGTGCTTTACGCGCCACCTAATTTGGCCAACTCCAGGCTTTTTTTGGCCTATGTCAGCTTGGATATTAGCCTAGTGTAATTCTGACTACTTAAAAAAAAAAAAAGGCAAAAACATGAGTTAAACATTTTTACTTTATAATTTGCTGAAAATAAGTTTCAAATGCATTAAAAAAATAAGAAAAAACTTGGCTTTCATTTTTAAGTGAATTTAATAATTCGTGTATTTTTATCATATAAAATATTAATAATTTATATATTTATATAATATTTTATACGAAAATTATATATTATAATTCATATTGATATAAAAATAAAAAACTATATTTTTTTGTTTTATTAAATTCATATATGATTTTTGTTAAAATTTAAATATATTATTTTTTTTTTCATTGTTTCATATGATATTTTAAATTATCATATATTTTTTAAGACGATTGTTCAAGGAGAAAATTAGAAAAAAAAAATCATGTTTAAGGTCATTGAATTAGAAAAACATTTTGACAATACTTATATATTTGTGGAAATACGTATTTAATATATAAAATATTATTCATTTTGATTAAAAAATTTTATTATTTTATCGCACAAAAATACACAAAATATTAAAATTTTAAAAATAACTTTCCCTTAGTAACGCCTACCTTTAAATATCTATTAATAATTAGATTGCATAACAATAGTATTTTTTTTCTTTAATTTTTGAAAAGGCAAGATTCATTTTACCAACATGAATCCTTATTCTTATGTATGTTGAAAAATTATTGTGTTGTCAATGTTGATTGTGAACAGTGTCATAAAAAATTCTTCTAGTTACCAAAATGTTGTGGAAAAAAAAAAATCTTATCCATCATTTCTAAAAATGATTTAAACAACCTTTTTATCCAAAATTAATTAAAGCTCCTTAAATATCTTGCATCATTTTCGTTATTTTCAAAGTGTCTTTTCCATATTCTTGAAAAGAAAAAATTTTTTTCTTTTGCTTTTGCAAAAATCATTTTTCACTTAAACCAATGAGTAGCCATGGTGTGGTTCACAAGAGGAGAGGGCCTTTGCCAATATGTTCAAAGGGAAATCATATTTGTGTACCCTTTGGCCTTTGCTTTCTCTCTGTCAATAAAATTCCATACTATTTCACGTGCAATTATGCTGTATATTTTATGTTTTTTTGTTCATCAAATGCCTTTAAAAGGCTCACTTCTCCACCCCAAAGTTGAACTCCCCAAGGCAAATTGTATCCCAATTTTTGTGTTTTTGGGTTTCTTTAGTTTTGAGAAAGGAAGAAACAGAGTGAAAAGAGGAAAAGAATGGCACTAGAAGCTGTGGTTTTTCAGCAAGACTTGTTTGGTTACAACAGCAAAGATCTCTACAGCTTGTTAGGGGGGAATTGGAGCTATGATTTTGGCTTGGAAAGAGAAGATTTTCCTGATCACAACCATACATCTGATTTGACTAATAATAATTTTGTTCATGGAGATTGGGCTTCTTCTTCACCAACTTCAATGGTTCCACCTCATTTCAGTGATCATCAGCTACACCACCTAAATTTGTCGTCTGATGCTGCTAATGCTAATGGATCATCCTCCTGTGACCCTTCAGCTTTGGATACTTCAACAACTACTTCCACTCGTCCCAAGAGACGTCGATCCAAGAGTCGAAAGAACAAGGAGGAGATCGAGAATCAAAGAATGACTCACATTGCTGTGGAGCGCAATAGGAGAAAGCAAATGAATGAATATCTTTCTGTTATTCGATCTCTAATGCCTGAATCTTATGTTCAGAGGGTATTTTTCTCTTAACTTCCATAGCTATAATATGTAAAAAAAGAAGAAAGAAAATGGTAATCATTTTTTTTTTTTTTGGATTCAGGGTGATCAAGCATCGATTATAGGAGGTGCCATAAATTTTGTAAAGGAGCTTGAGCACCGTCTGCAATTTCTAAGTGCTCAGAAAGAGGTAAAAGAAAGATCAGATATTGGTGGTAGCAGCTGCTCATCTTCACCTTTTGCTGAATTCTTCACATTCCCGCAGTACTCAACTAGTCTAACTTGGGATGATAATTCAATCTCCATGAATGATCAGCCAATGGTTGAGACTCAATCTGCCATGGCTGACATAGAAGTTACCATGGTGGATAGCCATGCAAACCTCAAAATAAGGTCGAAAAGGAGACCGGCACAGCTCTTGAAAGTGGTTTCAGGGTTGAATACTATGCGGCTCAGCATCCTCCATCTCAATGTCACAACAGTCGATCAAACTGTCCTCTATTCTCTCAGTGTCAAGGTTAGTTTGATTGTAGAAAATAGTTGTTAATTACAGGTTAACACTCAATTAATTATAGTTGGTTTCAAATGCAGGTAGAAGATGACTGTAACCTGACTTCAGTGAATGACATAGCCTCAGCAGTGAATCAATTGCTAGGTAGGATTCAAGAAGATGCTATGTTGAATTGAAAATTTCTATGATTTTCAGTTTTTCACCCCCCACTGTAATTTGTTTCTCTTCACTTTTCACCTTCATATACCTTATATGAAGGACTTTTCTTTCAGTTCCTTTTCCTCAGGTTGTTCCTGAAATTGCCTATTGCCACTGATGTCCCTCTCCAATTTCATTCCAGTGTACTTTGTTTTAGGCCACTCTACCCTTCTGGAAATGAACAAAAACTTCTCTGTTTCTTTCCCCAGAATCAGAATTTTCATATAAAATTAAATTTTATTCTCTTTTAAGGGCATGTGATGTATCAGCCACACATAAAAAAAGACAGGTCAATTCCAACCTCCTTTATTCTAATGCTAATAATGTATGTCATAGACTGGTGTTGTTGGGCAAATTTAAGATTGGCAATCTTGCCCACCATATCCCAATAACAACATTGGATCAAGTCTTTTCTTCACCCTTTCTTTTTGGCTATGTGTCATAGGTAGGAACTAAAGGGAAGTAGGGGGCTTGAATATTGCACCTGAAACTCTCAACCCCTTCAACTAGTAAGTAATTTTTTTTGGCACATAAGAGGTCAAGGCCTAAGGGAAATCGTGGAAGTGTAATCGAATGTCAGTTTTGCTAGAAACCGGAAAGTGGGTGAATCATTTGGATTAAACCATAACATTTCCTCGGTCTTTCAATGTTACTGATGCTTTCTTTTTTAAAAAAAGAAATTGTGATTATGATTCATAATCCAAAATTTGGCAGCAAATCCATCCTAAATGAAGCCAAAATCACAATTAACATTAACCATTCAAATAACAATGAATGCTTTATATTATGGCAAAGCCTGGATTCAAGAATTTTTTTCTCATAGAAACTCAAGTAGTCTATGACCACCAATGAAGGTGAAGTACCAAAACAAGGCTGCCATAAAAACAGCTTTAGAAAGGCTAGAAACTTTCTCTCTTTCTGTAAATTTTTTTACTCCAAAATTTGGGAAAAAACAAAAAAGGTATCCTCATGATCATGAAGCACCAGACATGGTAAATTAGAAGCCAAAAAACCAAGATATCATGAAAATTTGTTTTGAACAAAAATTTACCTAAGTAACCATGATGGGTTTTTCGCCCCCTATATATGACTTCAAATCAAAGTCATCTGTGCTTTAAAGATAATCATGGCCCCATGAATTTTGTTCCATGCTCAAGGTCGAATCCCAAGGTAAAAAAAAGTTGATATGTTGGTGGGGTTTTGATCATTGTGTAGTATCATTAAAAGGACAAATTAAAATAATTTGTCATTGAATAAAGTTTGATTTTGAAAAAACAAATGTTAATTCAAATCGTTTCGATTTCGAGTGATACTCACTTCTTATAAGAATAAAAACAAAATTTAATTTAATTAAAAGTCGGGTGTGAATGCAAAAGTGGTGGATTGAGGTACTAATAACCAATGCTTTTTGAAGCAATAGTTAGATGATTGTGGTAAAAATGAATTAATCACTGTAATTGAAAGAATGGAAAATGAACTAAAGAGGATGCTTTGTTACTGTTTAACTTTACACATGGGCCACTAATTTAATTAACGTATTAACAAAGTTAAACATAGGGCAGTAAAAACATATTAATAAAAAATTTAAAGTTAAATTTAATTTGTTCATACAATTATTTTTAAAATATAATATTTTTGCATTTATAATTCTTTTTTTATTTTCAAATTATGATTTTGTTATAAAGAAAATATTGATATATAAATTTGAATTTTATGTTGGAGTAGGTTTTCATTTTTCTTTTTCATTTTCATTTTTTTTATTTTTGAAATATTAATTGTTAGACGTGTGTCACTTTTCACATGCATTGTAGAAGAGTCTTAAGTCCCCTAGGTGAACAACAAAATCATGTTTCTTTATACCATCTAGGGTTTATTTTATTTCAGAAGATTCTAACCCTATATTTCTCTTTATTTCCTTTTTTTTTTCTCCCCTCATCTGATTTATCTTCTTGTTTTCTAGTGGAGAAACATGGAGTTTAAATGATTCTCAGTTTCCCAATCCCAATTTCTGGTCCTCTCTCTTATCTTTCTATAGAAATTTTTTTATCATTTATTGCCAAACAAAAGGAGTGAGGTGTAATCGAATAAAATATAAATGAAATGAGCTTTTGTAATACTTCAAATCTTATATTGAAAGAATATGAAAATATAATATGATATATATGTAAAAATTTAAATTTATACTCTTGAGATATTTTTTGTAAGATAAAATCATGAGATTTTCAAATTAAATTCATATCCAACTTACGTAATATTATTTTTAAGTATGGATTTAAATTTCTATGTACATATTATATTTTCGTATTTTTCTAATATAAAATTAGGTCCATCAGAACTTTTACATTCTTAAAGAAGAAAAAAATATATAAAAAGAGATACAAAGTTAAGCTTTTTATACCACATACTATACTCCTTCCTTCCCAAAATTATTGTTTTTTATTGACTTTTTTATCAAATTAATTCAACTTTAACCATTGTTTTTATAAAATTAAAAATTTTAAAATTTTAAAAATAAGATTAATATGCAACCTTTAAATTTCAAAATTTCCAAAATATATATTTTAAAATTTTAATTTAATATAATATTTTATAAAATAAAGATCAAAATTGAATTGTTTTAACAAAAAAAAAATTGGAGAATGATATAATGGATCAGCAAAAAAGTTATAAAGCTGATTGTAAAAAATAAAATAAAATAAAACTATATATATAGATAGCGACTTCATTCTATCAAACGGAATAAAGCAAAAGAGATATCTTAATGTCACTAACAAAAGAAAAAAAGTGACAAATTACCAAGGAACAGAAAAAGAAGAGGAAACTTTTAATAACAATGATATTTGAATGAGGAAGCATGGCAGAAAGGTATATAAAGAAGAAGATTTTAAAGCAACATCGATTGGTCCTACATTGTATATCGATTTTACAAGGGGAACAAAAGTAATGTTCGATTATCAACAGATGTTAGCTCAAGTGACAAAGAGAATTTGTTCATTTTTTGGTTGTTTGAGTTCGAATTCATTGATAGGCTACAAGAAATTCATTTTTTATGAATTTAATGTTCAATAAATCTTATCAACAGATGTTAGCTCAAATGATAAAGAGAATTTGTTTGTTTTTTTGTTGTTTGAGTTCGACTTCATTGGTAGGTTACAAGAAATTAATTTTTTATGAATTTGTTAAGTCCAATATAAATAAAACCGACAGGAAAAGGGAATGTATTAGACGAAACTCGAGAACTACTTCCTGATCAGATAAAATAGCAAATTTTCTTTGGTGATAATCTTTCTTGGTAGACATCAACATGGTCAGAAAAAGTAATGTTCAACATATATAGTATCAGTTAGTCCAAAATCATGCAAGAAAGCTGTTTTATACATACCGAAAAGGGACAAACTGAAGCCTATTTAGCTACAGTAAAGTGCAACTGGCCATGATTCCGAGCACGATTTGTGAAAGGCTAAACATCCAGATCTGATTACCGTCAGTGCACATGATAGCTTTAATTTGTTTAGTAATCAAAAGTTACAATTTCATATCACAAAACAACATTGGAATCTGCTGATATTGGACCAGAGAAAACGTTGTCCCATTAGCGTTACATGGGTTCATAGGCATGGTGGGAAAAGGTAGAGGCATTTCAGGTTAACAGAAGAAAACTGATATTTCATTGGCTTATAGAAGATGTGAAACACCATCCATCGTTCATATTTACTTTATCTCTGGATCACACAAACTCGGATAAGAAAATTATCATTAGGACATACTAACATATCAGAAGCCATTGGAAAGCTTAAATTTCTGACCTGACCAATGTGCATGTTTCCTAATGGCTCTAGGCGATTGCATCAAACGTGGTTCATGCTATACGAGATGAATTCTTACTCCGAACTGAAATTAAGTTCAGCTTTTTAATGCTATGAACGGTGTCTAGTGGCGGATCTAAAATTTTCTTTTTTAAGGTGTCCACTTATAATATATATAAAAAACTGTAGATGGATTTATCAATTTTATTTACAGAAAAAAATAGGATACCCAAGAAAAATTTTAGGAGCGTCCATAAAAAATTTCTTGTTTTTTAATTTTTTTAGTATCCTTGAAGACTCTATCTTCAAGCATGGATCTGCCAATGATGGTGTCAGCTAACTTAGTTTATCTTGAACCCACGGGAATCTTTAGGGTATTCTAAGTGATTATGCTGTTTCTGGTGGTTTATTCAAGAGGCAGAGAAAATCCTGATAAGCAGATTCGATTCTTCCGAAGACCTAACTTTAAGCAGCTCGAGTTGTTTCCAAGAACGTTGACATGCATTGGTACATATAAACATCGCAATCAGTGGAACAAGGAAATTTGAAAGAAAATCTTGTGCTTGACCATAATTTTTTTTTGCAGAAAGCAACTATATAAGGAAATAATTGTTTGATTTTAAGCTGATTCTTTCATTTTTTTTGAAAATTATTTACATTCGATTTTGTTTCCTAGAATGTGCAGCTTTGAATTTTGACCTTAATTTTTGGCTCCAGGATTCTGAATTTTCTGCCTGGTGCGTGTTGAAACAAATTTGGCTTTCCTCCCCAATGCAAATATGGATCATATTCTTGCCAAAAATAAAGTTCTGAAGCCAAAAAATTCCTATGGAGGTTTGAATTAATTTGAATGAGCTGATTTTCTCTGATACTTATTTTATTGCCTTTTCTGGAACAGCTTTCTTCGTTTCCAAGTTCCAACTACATATAAGTAGCAAAGAAGGCTTATAATTGTCTTCTTATAGCACAACTTGTTTGACCTTGAGAGATAGCCAACTGATTTGTTTTTCTGCTGCTTATTTACTCAGGTACCAGCTTTTAAATTTCAGTTACTCTATTTGATGTTTGTTTCAGTTGCTCATACAATTTATGCAGTAAATTGTTCT
This sequence comes from Durio zibethinus, assembly GCF_047325235.1. Lineage (NCBI taxonomy): Eukaryota > Viridiplantae > Streptophyta > Magnoliopsida > Malvales > Malvaceae > Durio > Durio zibethinus. The sequence continues at coordinate 945,317 of NC_143175.1, forward strand.
GATTTTATTTGATTGGTCTGTGGGATCAATCTTAGATCAGAATCCAGATTTGTGCATGTTTGAATCAATCAATAGCTTAGTGGTAATAGAGTCGGTTCCAAAGTTGAAGGTCTCGAGTTCGAACCCCAACCATGGCTCAAAAGACAAAAAGTATATAACGAACTATTGCAATACCTTTACCAACATTGTATGTTGCACTGACCGATCAACAATCATATGTTATTTCGTAGAGACGATGGAACAAGAGATATTAAGTGTGATTTCAAGTGGTGAAGTGAAAGCAACTTCAGAAGTTTCAGATTCAATTAGCACCAGTCACCCTGAAAAAAAGCGCCTAAGAAGCGGCAGCAACGGCACCTCCTCGCAATTCAAAGGCGTTATGCGACAGAAAAATGGGCAGTGGGGTGCTCAATTATATGCAAACCATACCCGAATTTGGCTAGGGACTTTCAAGTCTGAACAAGATGCAGCTATGGCCTACGACAGCGCAGCAATCATGTTCCGTAATGGAGACACTCATAGGAATTTTCCATGGACTGACATCACTGTCGAGGAGCCAAAATTTCAGAGCCATTATAGTGCTGAAGCTGTCCTGAGCATGATAAGGGATGGTTCTTACAAATACAAGTTCATGGATTATCTCAAGGCTCGCTCTCGAAGTGCAAAAGTCGAGATTGATCTCAACTCAGTGGGGACTTATAGCCATAAAGGGCTAACTTGTAAACAACTGTTCCAAAAGGAGCTAACACCAAGCGATGTTGGTAAGCTGAACAGGCTTGTTATCCCCAAAAAATATGCTGTCAAGCACTTTCCACCAGTCTCTGGAACTGAAAAAGAAAGTGCTGCTGAGTTGATTTTCTATGACAAGTTTATGAGATTATGGAAATTTCGTTATTGCTATTGGAATAGCAGCCGAAGCTTTGTTTTCACCAGGGGTTGGAACCGATTTTTAAAGGAAAATGACTTGAAACCAAATGATGTGATTTCTTTCTACGTATGTGAGTGGGGATCAAAGGAGAGAGAGGGACACAGATTCTGCATGATCGACGTGAACAAATTTGCAAAGGATGGTGCATTGATTGAGACAGCCAATCTGCAGGTTAGAGAAGTAAATTTGCAGCTTGGATTGGGACATTGTTATGGCTTTGATGGTGAAAAGCATGTCAAACAAGAGCATGAATTAATGGCAGCACACCCTACACAAGAGCTTAATACTGAGGGTTTCAAACTCTTTGGTATACAAATTAACTGAAGGAAAGATTGATGGCTTTTTTCTTTTTTATCTCTTTTTTTTATATTATTTTTTGCATCTTTTCTTTTAATGATCACGATTTAATTAGCTGAATTGAGCATTACGGCAATGATGTCTTGAGTTTTTTATGACCAGTTTTTGCTGGAAATTTTGGTTTTACGTTGAATTTATTATCCTTAATCTCAAAGTTTTTATTCAACCTAACCAATGTAGTGACATGGTACGAAAAAAAAAAAAGTTAAAATTTTAGTATAATAATATATGAGATTAACAAATATTTTTATTTCAGTATAAATTATAACATATAATTTTTATATAAAATATAATATAAATATAAAATTTTTAATATTTTATTAGATATAAATATACAAATAATCAAATTTAATTTTTAAGTGTGGAATTATCAATGAAAAATCTATTAGTACTTATAAATTGTGGTCCGACATAAAATAAAATTAGGCCTAAAATTAAATTAAAGGTAATGGACCATTTAAGACAAAGGAGGCCCAAAACAAAACTTTGGTGCAGAAGATTCCAGAACTTTCTTCTTTCCCGCTGAAAATTGTCACCTACTATAAAAGCAGAATAAGTTCGCATCTCTGAGGATCTGCTAAAAAAAGAGTGGTTAGTTTCTGTAAGTTTTCTTTCTCTGCCTGCCTGTCTGACTGGCTAGAAAATTTGGGAAGGTAAAGACATAATTCAAACATTTGAATTTCGAAAATTCATTTTTCATTTGTTAGTTACTATTCGCAAACCGAAAACTTTAATTTTCAGAACATTTGCTACTCTATGCTTCATTCATTTTTGAAAAATTATAAAACAAATACTTTCTTAGTTTTTTTTTTTTTTTTTTTGGATGCTGAGAAACTATTATAAAGAAAATGTGGTTGAAAATCAGTTTTATTTTGGATACAACCTTCTTCAATTGAAATGTTGATTTTTTAGTGAAATTCGTTTAGCTTTCGAATTTTAATGTTTTTCTCAAATTGTTTGCCGTTATTAAAATTTTCATGAAAATTGGAAATCCTGTTTGGATTTCCAATTTTCATTTCTTAGAGCCAAACAGACTCTAAATCTACGCCATTTCCATTTTGCTTAAACTGATTTTTAAAACCTTTCCATCGATTGATTTTATCACAGATTCGAATCAATTTTCAAGCAGAAATGTCGAACGTAACTGTCTGCGTCCGCTTCAGGCCTTTGAGCTCAAAGGAGAAAGGAGATCTCGGAGATAACATCTGCATTCAAACTCTAGACTCCGAAACCTTCATCATCAAGGTTTAAATTTCACTTAATTTCATTTTGAACTCCAATTTCCTTTTATTTACTATATACTTTTTGTTTTATCATTCGAGTTTGTATATGATAGGATGAAAAAGAAGAAGGTTTTACATTTAGCTTCGATAAGGTTTTTTATGAGAAGTCTAAGCAAGCTGATGTATATGAGTTTCTTGTTCTTCCAATTGTTCAAGGTATGACTCAGAAAACTGTTTTTTGATTGATTTTCTGCGTTTTCATGATCTAATCAACTGTTTTTATGTATTTCTTTTATTATTATTATTATTATTATTTTTTTTTTTTGAAACAGATGCTTTCAATGCTATAAATGGAACAATCATCGCATACGGACAGGTACGCTATATCATTGGTTGTTAAATTCAATGTTATGACATCTTGCTCAGTTGTGTTATTAGTGCATTCCAGTTCCAGTATTAAGTGATCTCTCTGGCCATATTTGGTGCATAAAATAATTGATAAGATAATATAGTAATCATTTTATATTATGTTTGATTTGTATTTAAAGAAAAAGATAAGATTGTAAGGAGATTAATCATTTTTTTTAGTATGGAATGATTCAATCCTCTCAAAATAAAAATGATTATTTTAATTCATGATATTAAATTTACATGTCAATCTTTAAAAATTACATTAATAATTTAAATTTTTTAAACTTTGAGGAAGGATAATTTTGACCAATAAATAAATTATCTTATCCTAATTCTTGCATACATCAAATACAAGATAAAATAACATTATTTAATCTAATTCTATTCATAATATCATCTTATTCTATCATATCAAAATCTTATATACTAAACACATCTTCTATTTACTAAATGCTGCGGTTAAGGATTTGTTTACTATTTTATTGATTGCCTTGTTGAAGATAGTAAAGAACATGATGGTGAGAAATGTGTTCCACATCAATTCCAAGCATCAGGCCAAAGAACCTTTAAACTTGATAGTTTAAATTTCCAATTCTCCATTCATTGTTAGTAAGTAGATACTAGTAATGTAACACATTGTCTTAACCTTTTGGATTGCTTGTTAATTTGATTTATGGATATATTTGGTTTTATTTCTTTGATTGTTTTTCTTTTTCTTTTGGTGACAGACTGGGGCAGGGAAGACATACAGTATGGAGGTTATTTGATGATTGCATATATATAGTCCGATTAGATAACTTATAAAATTAAATTGATTTCACTGATGATATATATCTTATTTTATCAGGGGCCAAACATCTTGGAATCTGATGAACAGAAGAAAGGGATACTTCCAAGAGTAGTAGATGGATTATTTGCATGTATCAGATCTTCCAATGATTCAACCAAGTACACAATCAAGTTGTCCATGGTAAGGAAACATATCATATTTGTTTAGGGTCTAATTATATTGCTTGCCGTTCAACTATTAATGCTATGTAATTCATGAAAATTTCTGTTCTTATCTATAGGTAGAGATCTATATGGAGAAAGTCAGGTATGTATCACCTTAAATGCTGTTTGTTGTTGGATTGGGAGTTGTAATTCCCTTGTAGAATTTTCTGATTGGCTTTGGTAACACATGATATCCAAGAGATTAGGTTAATGAAATTTTATAAGAGGTGCCATCAGAGGTGTTTTAGTATTAAATGCGCGTGTTTTGTGTTTCTTATCCTCAGGGACCTTTTTGATTTATCAAAGGACAATATTCAAATTAAGGAGAGTAGAACACAAGGGATATTGTTATCTGGAGCAACAGAGGTAGCTATTTCTTGCAGAAATTATTATTACCTTAGTCTTGAGACTTGATATTATGCATTACAGTAGCATTTTCTATGTTTTACTTTTATAAGGTGAGACTAAATTAAAATCTTCATGCTTGACATCAGCCATATTAGTTTTTGCTAGGCTTTGTTCTTTCTAGTTGAGATTAATTTGAACATGTTCATTAATATGTTAGCTCAGCCTATCAAGTTTGTCAAGAAATATGCTGTATACTTTTATTTATTTTTCTGTTTTCATTGAGCAAACACTGTCTTTGCCTTCTAGCATTTCCATGCATGCATATAAACTTCATACATAGTGCATTGTTTTCTTCAAGTTATCCATTTAATTTTTTTTTCACATAAAAATGTTTTAGCCTAGTGGCATGAGTAATGCTATTTAGAAGTACCTTGCATCACTAAGATGTTGTAACTTCTTTTAGCTCTATGCCTCTTTCTTACTAAAGCTTCTATTTATACATTAATGTTTTTCCCAGATCTCTCTATTGGACACTGCACAAGCATTACAAAGCCTATCTGTAAGATAAAGATCAGTGAGAACTTTTTTCTTACTTTTGTGTTCATACAATATAGTTTCTGATATCAGCCTTGAAATTGTAGAGTGGGATAGCTAACAGAGCAATTGGAGAGACCCGTATCCTTTTTGTATTTCGGTTTTTATTTCTTTCCATTAATTTCTTTATCTTACAAAAGTAAACTTCAGTTAAAGATGCACAGTTATCACCTTTCATTTGGAAAAGTTGTCTTCGGGATTTGTGTTTAAACTTTAGCGAGCATAGAAATGAACATGGCAAGCAGCAGGAGTCATTGTGTTTACATTTTCACACTCAACCAAGAATCAATTACAGAAAAGAGGTATAGCTTATCTATTACTACGTTTAAGGCTTCAAATAAATTGATCTATTAATTTCACAATGTGGTCAGGGCGAAATCTGGAAAATTAATTCTTGTGGACCTGGCGGGGTCGGAGAAAGTGGAGAAAACTGGGGCTGAAGGAAGAGTTCTTGAAGAAGCTAAAACCATCAATAAGTCCCTCTCAGCATTAGGTAATGTGATCAATGCTCTGACTTGTGGTTCACCAGCCAAAGCAAACCATATTCCTTATCGTGATTCCAAGCTCACTCGAATCTTGCAAGATGCTCTTGTTAGTTCCCTACCTCCTAATTTCATCTCTCTGTACTGTCATCAAATCAGTTTGATGATCTGTTGCTTTTCATAATAAATTGCAGGGGGGGAGCTCTCGCACTGCATTGCTTTGTTGTTGCTCACCAAGTCCTTCAAATTCATCAGAAAGCCTGTCCACTCTTCGTTTTGGTGCAAGGTTCAATGCTTGTTTGTCACTGAAAATGCTGACCTCAGTTCTCTTTCTAGAAAAAGACTTTTAAAAAACAAAAAGGTTTCAACCTATGTTTAAAACACCAAAAGTTCAAGATGGACACCATTTGTGATATGGATAAAAGATGACCATCTAATAATCGATGTCCTTGAAATCTGAATTTTGGCATCGAGCAATCTTTTCATTTCACTTTTTGGGTGCAATTTTCATTTTCATGGCAGGGCAAAGCATATAAAGGCCTCACCACTTGTTAAGGGCAATGAAGAGAAATGTTCTAAGAAGAATGGAGCTTTTTCAGCAACTACAGATGAATCATTTGAGAAAATTCTAAAAAGGGTTGGTTTATGATCTGAAATTCTTCTGTAGATGAAATATTCATGTCACTTTCTGATATGGTTTATACTTGTTTAGATGAGTGAGAGACTTAATGATGAAGACGTGAAGTTACTTGAGGAATTATTCATTCAGGCAGGACTATTTGTCTATCCTGATTCAACGGAAGACTTGGAATCAACCTTTCAAGGTGTTGTTCAACAAACCATTTCTTCATTGATGCAAGCTGCGGAACAGCTCAAATCTACTGTTGAGATGGTAATAATTTTTGCTAGCCATTTATTGTCTTCTACTAGAGAAAAAAAGGGAAAAACAAAGAGGGGATAAAAGTGAAATATGTTCTATATAAATTTTGTTTGCCCAGTGTCCACTTTTAACTCTTGTGGTGATAGCTCCAAAATGAAAGAATAAAAAAAAATCTAATCACATTTTCATTTGATTAAAACTTTCAGTCAGTTTTGCTCTAGTTCTTGCCCGAAGTTATACTGAATAATATGTTAAATAATCATAATAAAATGGTCCAAAGTTTTTTTCTGGACAAACAGGATCTGCATTTCATGCAAGTTTGAAGTTACTTCTCATGTAATAACTGAGCCTACCAACTTTGTAGCTTCAGAGAGAGAACAAGGCCCTCAAGGAAAGACTTGCCGCTGCTGAAAGGTATGATGCTTTGCCTGGAGAAAATGAAGGTTTTCTTCATAAGATTTTAGCCTTTCTCATCTCCTTTGTTCCTGGAATGTGAAGATGAAACTTTATATGCCACTCCATGATGCTGGTTTAGACATACTGACAGGATATAAAGTAGAATCCTGTGATTAAATGTGATTACAACCCGTGAAATGCATAACTGTTGTAATTTTGTCTGGAGTCAGTCAACCAAGGCCTAGCTTTGGCTGAGAAAATAGTAAAGTGTCAAAGCTCAAAACTCATGATTTTACAACATGTTTTTTTAAATATTTTTATCCAATTTTGCTATAGTTGAAATATTATAATTCATATATTCGTGTTATATAAAACACTAAAATTCATGAATTAATATCATATTTTACACGAAAATTAAATGTTATAATTTTTGTTAGTACGAAAAACTCAAATATTTTTTTAATTTATTTAAATTTATATATACTTATTATTATAATTTTAAGCTATTATCTTTATATTTTATTTCATATGTATTTGTATCATATTATCATATCGTATTTTAAATTATCAAATTTTTTATGAATGTTTTCTTGTTTAGGGTGTTAAGTCTTGGGCTGGATGGTCATGTACCATCTTCAGAGGGACGAAGTTAGCAAAACTTATGGAACAAATCTAGGGTCCTACCTTTTTAAGAGGGTATTGCGCATGACCCCTCAAATGCCCCAAAGGTTTGCTGATCAAGAATATTGGACCTAGAGATTTTGTAACGGTCGGCTCATCATTGATTTCCCAAGTAATGCTCTCATTACCACTTCAAATTATATACAATAAAGTAAGTATTAAAATTTAAAAATTAAATCTATTTAATATCATTTTTAAAAACTTCAATTTTTTTTTTAAAATAATTACATAACTAAATAAGATTACGTTTTAAGGGACATTTTTAGTTGAATTTTTTTATTATAAAAAAAGAAATTCAAATTCAATTTTTTAAATTGGAATGATATATTTAATCTTAAATCTATGTGAATGATATAACAAATGTGTAATTCTCTTTTCATCCATATTTTTACTTTTTAAATGTAATTTTATTTTTTTGACAAATCTTAATCTCATGGTAACTGATAATTATGTTAAAAAAGGTAAAAAGTGTGAATATAGATTGTCCAAGTAAATGAAGTTAGTGCTCTTGGATAAAGATTTATGGGACCATACCAAATCTGGTTCCCTTATGCTTTATACAATCTCCAAAAGTTTGCATTATGCTTCGTTGTTTGGTGATTATTTGATAAAAGTGAAAGAAATATGGAACATGTGAGAATGGGGCATCCCAACCCTCTAGTTTAGGAGAGGACAAAAAGAAATGGGTTTTTGTTTTTGGTGTTCGTTTTGGCAATTTTTGCTTACCACAATTGAAAGCAAAGTTCCATTGGCTGGGACACATACCACCTACCAAACCAGCCATTATTTATGGTTGGAAAAAAAAATAGTAAGATACAAGCCCTGGACTCTGGTGATCCTGCTGTAATCCATGGCTCCCAAGGCTTATATTCTCCATGTCTTTGCCTTGGTGTTCATCTTCTTGCCTCTAACCAAGTCCATTGACTTCAAATTCCCTGCTATTTTCAACTTTGGTGATTCTAATTCTGATACAGGTGACCTAGTTGCTGCTGGAATTGAAAGCCTTGAGCCACCTTATGGTCAAAGTTACTTCCAAATACCGTCCGGAAGATACTGCGATGGCCGTCTCATCATTGATTTTCTAAGTTAACTTTCCAACTATTTCCACGACTTGCATTGCATATGCAGTTTTGTTCATCATGACTCTGCTTTACCCCTGCATATTACCTAGCTTCTCTGTTTCCTCTGTTTTCTAGGAGAAACAAGAGAGTTTCTTGTTCTTTTCCATCTAATTTCATTTTGTTCTTTGGTTATTGGGATATTGTTTGCAGTGGATGCAATGGATCTGCCATTTCTAAATGCTTATCTAGATTCAATTGGCACACCAAGTTTCCACAAAGGGTGCAATTTTGCAGCTGCAGGATCAACTATTCTCCCACCTACTGCACATTCTGTCAGTCCATTCTCATTTGGAGTTCAAGTGGCTCAGTTTATACGGTTCAAAGCTCGGGTTCTCGAACTAGTAGCTAAAGGTGCCCACATAGATCATCATCTAGAGAATGCATTCATCTTCATTGGCAATGATGCTTTTTTCTTTATAACCGACTGCCTAAACTATACTTACATGAATGGCAGTTAGAAATTTACTAGATATACCGGCATTTTTCATTTAATTGCAGGTAAAAAACTTGATGAGTACCTTCCAACAGAAGATTATTTTCAGAAGGGGCTCTACATGTTCGATATTGGCCAGAATGATCTTGCCGGTGCCTTTTATTCTAAAACCTTTGATCAAATACTTGCCTTTATTCCTTCAGTCTTGACAGAATTTGAAACTGGAATAAAGGTCAGCTTCAAGAACGCTACAATAGTATTATTCATCTTCAAGTCTTCCTTATTGAGAGACACATTTTATTGTCATGATGAGCTATTGAGAATCCTAATCCTGGACTTTTTGGTTTTCCTTGTAGACACTATATGATCAAGGGGCTAGGAATTTTTGGATACATAACACAGGACCTCTTGGTTGCTTAGCTCAAAATGTTGCCAAATTCGGAACAGATCCATCTAGCCTTGATGAGCTAGGATGTGTCAGCAAGCATAACCAAGCTGCTAAAGTCTTCAATCTGCAGCTTCATGCCCTTTGTAAAAAATTGCAGGGCCAGTATACAGATTCAAAATTTACATACATTGACATCTACACAATAAAATCCAACCTTATAGCAAATTATTCTAAATTCGGTAAGTATGATTTCATTCTTTCTACGACGACAGCTTGATTTTCCATCTTCAGGATAAGCAAAGTTGCCATTCTATTGTCCATCAGGGATTTCAAATAGAAAGAATTAAACTTATGCCTTCTCTCCAATATCATATTTCAGTGAGAGATAAATTAGGGGTACAAGTATGGAATAGAAATGATTTTGAGTGCTTACAATTTTGCAGGATTTGAGCAGCCTATAATGGCTTGTTGTGGATACGGAGGTCCACCTTTGAATTATGACAGCCGAATTGGTTGTGGGAAAATAAAAGTCATTGATGGAACCTCAGTGACAGCCAAAGCATGCAATGATAGTTCTGAATATGTTAACTGGGATGGAATTCATTATTCGGAGGCTGCAAATCAGTATATTTCATCACAAATACTCACTGGAAAATACTCTGATCCACCCTTTTCAGACAAAATGCCATTCCTTCTTAATATCAAGTTCTGAAGGCCTAATTTACTCATTGTTGTGACTCTTTTTATTGACTTCTAGCAGTCACTGCATGTGTTATTGATCAGAACTTACTGTAAAGAATTATAATTTGTGACTGAAAGTCAGTTATTCAGACATTGCATTCTGCCATTTACTTACTCTATTGACACAAAGGTAGACTATTTATACGCAGAGTGTTTATATATATGTGTGGCATATGCAGCTACACTCTCAAACTGGAATATTTACTATGGCTTGATTTTTAAATATCCAGTATTCGACTTAAGTGATACTCATTGAATTTTTATGCTAAATGATAGGCAGTTAAAATCATTCATTCATTCATTCATTGGCTTCGATTTTTGATTTGCAGCCTTAAGCATTCTAATTGATCATGTGCTATGGTACAGCTTTGTTTAGATCAAACATTATATTGATTCTGGTTTTTTGAATACAAACCAAAAATCTGTACTACTGCTTAGAGGGAAGTGACAGATACACATTACTTCTTGGAGACATAAGCATAGTATTGTGCCATGGGAACGACAAAAGCAATCACCAACAAACCTCCAACTACAAGGCTGAATTGTCCCCGTTTCTCTTCTGTCTCTTCCCTGGATTTAAAATTGGACTCCCGCTTATTCTCCTTAAACATGGGGCCGCCAGGATCTGGAAGTCCATCAATGGCAGCAACTAGCCGTTTGGCACTGCTGTAAATTGCTTCATTGTACTTTTCTTCCGTAGCCAAAACTGCAATTGAGAGAACAGTATGGTCAGTATAACTGCAACAAAAGAAATGAAAGGAAAAGAAAGATATTATACATGGTTTTGCGGCAAGAACTTACAGATTCATACCATTAAATCTGCCCCCAGTAATCTTTGAATTCTTATGTTTTCGATATCTTCAAACATTTCAAAGTACAGGACTAAGGAATATAATAAGGTTTTCAATTTCAGTTTCAGTAACAAAAAGAAAACTTACCGGGAAGGTTCTCTGATACAGTAGCATCAAGAATATTTTCTCCGACAGCGTCGACAAATGCAGGTCCACCAGTGACCGCCCCTTCTTTCTGGCTTGTAACAAGCACAACAATACCTTTATTACTACCCTCTTCAAGTGTGGGATACCAGCGCTCCAAAACTTGGTCAGCATACTCAAAAGCATCAGCTTTGCTCTGAAATCAAATTTATTTCTTCAATCATAATTCTCAAACTTACATATGTTTCACAAGTTAAAAGCAATCCAATATTCTCACTGTTGATGAGAAACTCAAAGTAAAAGAAAATGCATTATTGTTATTATGACTTCATGTATAATACATGTAAAAGTAAAAGAACAATAAGAAACCAGCAAGGTATCTCATGGTAGTCAGAAACTCACAATTATACAAGTAAACCAGTCAATTTATGAAAACAAGATCTTACCGTGAGCTTTCTAACGGTAATAAAGTTAATGTGGAAGTTCTTCCTTGATTCCAAATCAGATAAAAGTTGCTTCAGATCAGATTTTGTCAATCTACTAAGCACATTAGCATCATCAACTACATAGGAGTCCTTTGGTGGCCCCTCATTAATTACATCAAACTCTGATGCCAATGCATTGCCAATGTACAAGACTGGAGAAAAATTGAGTGCCAAAGAGATAGCTAGAGCTGCTAGTCCTTTTTGTGCATGAACAAACCAATTTTTTGGTTCTGTCAAAGATGGTCTTAGTGATTGGGAAGTGTGTTTTTTGCGGCTACAAGTAAAGGGTTTTGAGAGAAAGAGAGAAGCTGGTCTTGGTTGAAGTGAAGGTGACAAAAGGTTCTTAGAAGTGGATGCTTTTGGATTCAAGATTGGAGAAAGAGAGTGAGAAGAGAGAATGGTTTCCATGTTAACTGTTCACCAGCTGGTGGATAGGAGAGAAACGAAAAGTTTTGAAAGAATTAAAAGAGAGAAAAGAAAGAATTTTTCATTGCCCTTTCCATGTGTTTCTCGTTTCTGTTGAGTTTAGAATGTTTGAGTGGTCTGGAATTTGTCCATTTTTGGATTGGTTGGCCATATTTTTTCTGGAGGATAACGTCCCTCACCAATGAAGATAAACAAGGTTATATTGGTCTATTCATAATTTATCAGGGCTATCCCAAAGTGCTTATCTGAGACGTACATCATTTTCAATAAAATAAAATGCCCTCCTGTTACTGTCCCACATTATCTACTCGTCTATTAACAACCAAGAACTCCATTTTCCCTCCTCATGGCCCTTCTTCTCTCCTTGTCTCTACACCCTCCAAACGCCAAACGTACCACTCTCAAGACTCCAGTTCCAACCAATATCATTAAAACTCTCAATACTAGACAGTTCATCATTAATGCTACTTCATTCTGCATCATTTTATGGGCCCAACAAATCCCAGTTCCACTATCTTTAGCTGAGACTTCTACATCTTCCAAGCCGGCTTTGAATATTGCCAATACCAAATCTTGATTCCAGTTCTATGGTGACGATTTTGCCATCAGGATTCCTCCTGAGTTTGAGGACATCATGGAGCCTGAGGTACATATATTCATCTGATAAAAAAAAAGAAACTTGTATTTAACAGGCATTGCAAATTTGCAATTAGTTGCATTCTGTTTCCTTCTCTTTCAATAATTGAGATTATATATACTTTCTGACCAATGTAGCCATTCTCGGATAGTTTCAGGTACTTGTAAATGGTACTTTAATGCACTTTAATGGTACTAATTGCCTGTGCTCTCAATTTGATCTCAATGGCCATTAGTTTTGATGCATAGTTTTTTCAATTTAATATTTTATTCTGGCTAAATCTGCTGCATGCTTATATTCTTGCTGTCTATGGTTTGGCATCAAGTTGCAAAAAGAGATGCTTCTGCACTCATTACCAAAAATTTTTGTTGTTTATGGAAAATAATATTGGAGTTAATACTAAATTATGATCAGTATTTCTAAAGATAATAGAGTTTTGTTGCTTTTGTTGATATAATTATTCAATTGCTCTATGTCTGTAGGATTTTAATGCCAGAGCATCTCTGTACGGGGACAAGGCAAAGCCTAGGACTTTTGCAGCACGATTTGCATCAACTGATGGGTATGCAGTTTTATACCATGTTCCTTTCCCTTATCTCTTCATTTCATGCTCGTTTATTTTTCTGTATGATTAGATATGCAGAAGCTTATGCTCCCTAGGAGTAATTTATGGATGAACCATGCACAAAAGAGTTTTGTTCTGTAAAACTTCTCATGTTCTCAGCTTGTATTTGAAATCTGTCATATTGGTATATGTTCAGATCTGAGGTTTTGAGTGTTGTCATTCGCTCAACAAATCAACTCAAAATCACCTTTCTGGAGGTTTGTGTCATGTGGTTTATTATTAGAGCTGGATTAGCCCTCCGAGAGCATATATATCAGTTGTTGTAATGTTCAGATTTCTGCCATGGTTGCCAATCAATGCATGCCATATATAATGAGTTCAAAATGATATTGAATCATAACTTTTGGATATATGGATTATAGAGCTCTCCTAAATTATTACCGTTAATGTATCAGTCTATTTTAACCAATCAATCGGGTTTTCAACTTATTAGATTACAGTATGTAATGTTTGCCATGTTACCCTATCTCCTGGATTGATCGGTTTCATCTATTTGGAGTATTTTGCCGTCAGCTTTCTAGAGAACTTATAAGATCTTTTCTTACTTGAGCAGGCCCAAGATATTACTGATTTAGGTTCCATAAAGGAGGCAGCTAAAATCTTTGTACCAGGATGGTTATGACTAAAATCTATGTCCCATGTTGATTTAGGTTCCATAAAATGTAATTATTTCTGTCTATCAAGTATTATGTAGGAATAAATGAACACTAGCTTTCTTCTTGACTCCAGTCATCATTACCATTGGTCTTCAATTCTAGTTTTGATGCAATGGCAGGTGGAGCAACTCTTTACAGTGCCCAAACCATAAAGATAAAGGAAGATGAAGGTTTCATGTAAGTTATAGTTTTGATATTCCAGGACTACTATAAACTATCGATAATGCATTGGAAGGATGTTGCCCACCAAGTTACAAAGGATAAGGAATATAATGTAGAAGAAAAGTTGTTAAAGCATTTGTATGAAGTGCACTATCTTTGTATCTGACTCTGATGTATGCTACTGAAATGCTTGATTCATGTCAGGACTTACTATTTCTATGAATTTGGAAGAGATGAGCAACGCATTGCAGTGGTGGCTGCAGTTAACAGTGGAAAGGTGTGTGAATGAATACTCTTGTTGTTAATATGACTGTTATTCATTTCCGTAATTATGATACAATAGTTCTTATCTTGCCAAAAGATAAGCCAATGTATAGCATGGCATATTGCCTCAAGATTGTGCATGAACGATTAAGCTTAAGGCTGATTGCATTTTGGCTGATACTCAGACCTGTCAGCTAAATTTCAGGAATACAATTCTTACTGGGATTCTGATGCAAAAAATCTTACATATTGATCAGTCTCATGTTGTATATCTAATGAGCTAACTTTTGTTGCAGGCTATTATTGCTGGAGCAACTGCTACACAGTCCAAAGAGGATGATGATGGAGTGAAGCTACGCTCTGCAGCAATCTCATTGACAGTTCTGTTGTCATTTGCACAGCAACATATTAGGCAGGTTTGTTGAACCACATATTCAGTTTTTACAAGAAACTGATTGGTTTGGGAATTGCTCTCTGGTCATTATCTTGTTATAGACTTCATATCAGAGATTCATCTGCCCTTTTTGGCCTTGACTTCATGTGGGCAGCCCTTTGCCTTTTCAAACAACTTTCATTCTACAACAAATTGCACATTGGGTCGATGACACATTTTTGAAACAACAGCTTGAAAACAGCAGAAAGCTTAAACAGTTTGAATATAAACTTCTTCATTTGTGGTATATTTGATGACCTTTAAGCACAGTTTGCTGATATTTTTGGGTTAGAATTGTTCATTTCATTCCTTTAACACCATATCTGATGACTCAAAAGTAACATTAACCTGCCTGATTCTATTTTGCTTGTATGAAACATCATACAAGTGTACTGACAAGAATTTTCAATAACTCATTGGCCTTGACACATAAATGCAATGAAACTATGTCATGTTGACTCATAAATGCAATGAAAATGGAGTAATTTCTGATAACAATTGTACGTGCATGCATGCCGGGCTTAGCTCTGGTCTTCCAGAAAAAATATTCAAGAGGGAGTTCGACCCCACTCTAATAAATATGTTTCTTAGGACCTAAGGAAATGCAGCAATTCTTTTTTCCAGTACAGAAGTGAGAAATTATTTGCTAAAATAAAAAAGAAATTATTTCCTTTTTTTTTAACTATCATATATAAATATATATATATATATATATATGTATATATTTTGCATTTTCTATCAACAGACATATGTCTATCGACGATATATTACATTTTAAATATATAGCATTGAAATCATGAGGTTTTTTTTTATTTTTTTATTTTTTGAAATTATGAGGTTATTAACATATATTGAAGGTCTCTACATTATTGATTTAAGGGGAAATACTTAACTATGATTTAGTCATTGCAAAAGGAGCCTTGACTTTTAATTTTTAGGCTTTAATTTTTGCCCATGATTAATCCTCTAGGCTGGCTATAACATTCATGGATGTAAATGGCCACGTTTCGACGCCTCAATGACTCAATGGGGTTTTTCTTTTTTTAATCCTAAGCATTCTAGGGTTCTTGGAACTAATGGCTGTATCAAACAAACATACCCTTAAGCAGTACTGATCTCCTGTAGGTTGACTCACCTATTCACCGACTTCCCACCAGTGAATTCTTGACATGACACAACAAATTCAACGGAAGTTCACTTTTGTTATGCCCAAAAAAATGGAAATTTCCATTTTTATTTCCCTAATTTTCCTTACATTAGCTTTAAGCCCAATTAAAAAAGAATAATTTATTTATTTTACTCTTTGTGCTCAAGCAATTAAAATATTTCATCCTCCTCCTTTATCCTTTATAGAACAAAAAAAAAAAAAGGGTA
This sequence comes from Durio zibethinus, assembly GCF_047325235.1. Lineage (NCBI taxonomy): Eukaryota > Viridiplantae > Streptophyta > Magnoliopsida > Malvales > Malvaceae > Durio > Durio zibethinus. The sequence goes on from NC_143175.1 coordinate 961,290, forward strand.
TAAGTGCAATTTTTTAGACTTTCTAGCATAAATAATAAAAATATAAAAATCGATAAAATGAAATGCAAAATTTAAATTTTATATTTTACATTATGTTAATAATATAATTTTAAGAACATGTATTTCAATTAAAGATATATTTGGTATCGTAATTAAAAAAACTCTTATTATGTCATAATATCATTTTATGAATAGATCCTTATAATATAATGAAAATCTTTTTCATCATGATACCAAATGAAACATAAAATAAATTATTTTAATTTTACTTATTGTTAAATTAAATTTTAGATCTTGTAATTTAAAATACAATATAGTAATATAATATGTGTACAATACGAATAAAAAACACAAAAATGCATAATACGATTTAAAATTTTAATAATAATTATATATAAATTTAACAAAATAAAAAAATATATTTTATATTTTCATATCAATAAAAATTATAATACATAATTTTTATATAAAACACGATATAAATATATAAATTTTAATAGTTTATATAAATAAATGCATAAATATTCATATTTATCAAATTTAGCCTTTGATAAGCATCGTAGAGAATTCGAAGAAGAGTGAAGGCATGATGTTACTTTAATAATTTCCTAGTATTTTCAATTTGACGTGGCAGAATTTTATTGTTACATATGGCAGATAGTAGGTGATAGCACAGGAAAAAAAAAAATCCCCACATTACCCATGTACCTACCAGTCTTCCCTCCAACGGTTGCTTTAAAATGAAAGAACCAAGACTATCTGTGTAAACTCAAATTGAACCCTTAATCTTTGCCACCATTCCAGAGGCTTCATATGAACTTTTCTAGTGTTCCCTGAAGCAATCAGTGCATCAAAAACCAACTCTTCTTGTGAATGCAAATTTCATCTGTAGACCCTCAAATATGTCCACCTTTGAAGCCATGTCACATCTTTCAGCAGTCCAAAGTTCATCAGATTTTCTTAGTACTACCACCATCATTGCACTTACAGTCTTCTTTTCACTTCTTTGTGCTTGTATCATTGTAGGACATCTACTCGAAGAGAACCGGTGGGCTAATGAGTCTATTACAGCACTTCTTTTGGTATGCAAAGTTGGTTTTAGCTTCAATTTTTGGCCATTGTTTTGGTGCATATAACAGTTGCGACTGATTTCTGTGTGGTCTGGATGTAGGGGCTGTGTGCTGGAGCTGTGGTATTGTTAGTGAGTAAAAGCAGTAGTTCTCGGATTCTAGTGTTCAGTGAGGAGTTGTTCTTCCTTTATTTGCTTCCTCCAATAATTTTCAATGCCGGGTATGAATCTGCTATCTTTGCTTCAAAACAGGTGTTTGAATTTAGGTTTGTGTTAAATAAACATGGGATGCAGATTTTTTGGTGCTTAGTATGTTCCATAAATGAAGATTGGAAGCAATTTTTGTCTCTTAATTTGAAAATCTGGCTGCAGATTCCAGGTCAAGAAAAAGCAGTTCTTCAAGAATTTCACAATAATATTGATGTTTGGAATTTTTGGTACTGTAATTTCATTCTGCCTCGTATCAATAGGTAAGATCTACTATTCTCTTGACTACTTACCTGGAAATGTTGATTGTTAATCCAGGACTTCAAATGCTCTGGAGCGTACATGGACATACCCAAAATTGAAAAACAAGAAAAGGAAAAATTTTCCCTGACAACCCAAAACCCTTTCCGTTAATAAGTTTGATAAATTCGTCACAATTTTTATGTATATATTATAAACGGACACCTCCAGGAAAAGAAAAATCCTGATCTGTCACTGCACATAGTCAGATAAATAGCTTATGGTGAAAGGTTCAGTGACTGATTCTGTTATCTGATATGCTCTAGAAACAAAGTCCTAACTTGGTTAATATTTTTGGGAGACATTGCAGGTGCCTTTTTGCTGTTCAGGAGAATTGGTGTGACATCCTTGGATACTCAAGATTACTTAGGTGATATGAATATAACAAATGGAGATTCATCCTTTTCATATGCTGCCTGCAATTTTTATTCTCCAGCACTGACAGTTTCAGATTCCTAATGCAGCGGTTGGTGCCATATTGTCAGCAACTGATTCAGTGTGTACATTGCAGGTATATTTGATAAACTTCTACTATTTGTTTAAATATAAATTTGCAGAAATTAATGCATGAATTGTTTTCTGGTGTTAAAGGTTCTGAATCAAGATGAAACACCTTTCCTCTATAGTGTTGTATTTGGGGAGGGAGTAGTGAATGATGCTACTTCTATTGTACTTTTCAATTCAGTCCAGTCAATTGATTTTGACAACATCGATGCCATAGTAGCCTTGAAACTGTTGGGGACCTTTCTTTACCTCTTCTTCTCCAGTACCATTCTTGGTATACTAGTAAGTGATCATCACATCTGGCTTCAATTACTGAGATTTTTCAACGAATATGATTCCCTTTTTTTCCTTTAATTTTTGGATATAGCCTATGGGGATGGAGTTTTTTGCATGCTCTTTCAGTCGCAGCTCTAGGCTGAGTCCATCCCTTGAATTTTTTTTAATTTCTTCCAGTCAGGAAAACAAGTTTTCTTTCTTTACTGTTATTCGAATAGATGATTTGTACAAGTGCTCTGGTGTGAATTTATCCAAAATTTCCTTGCTTAGAGCTTCTAGAATTAGCTAAAGCTAGGATTGGCAATTCCTTTAACCATGTCATGCTTATTTTGTGTAAAACACAAAAATTGTTATGTCATATTTCATATCAATACGTCAAATATGAAACATATTTTTTGATTTTATTAAATCCATATACATTTTTTGTTAAAATTTTAAACCATATTATCTTCATATCATTTTCATATTGTGTCATCGTACCATGTTTTAAATTCTCAAGTCTAACTAGAGCCACATAACCAAATCAGCCACACAATTTCATCTTATTTCAATCCAAATTTAAAGTTAGTATTTTGAGGGTTTAATGAGGCTTCAATAAATGCTAAATTACTCAATACCAATGTTTCAGGCAGGACTTTTAAGTGCTTTTATCATAAAAACGCTTTACTTTGGAAGGTATGGATGCCCTCCTTCGGTCGTTTGTCGATGCATTTGTTGCTAATATTCCTTCAAGACAATTCATAAGCAATGGCTTTCTGTTCTTAAAATATAGGCATTCAACAGATCGGGAAGTTGCTCTCATGATGATCATGGCTTATTTGTCATATATGTTGGCTGAGGTAGAATAAGAGAATCTCAAAAGTATTTCTTAATTTCATTTCCTTTTCTTCCGAAAGAAAAAATCCCGCCACAGTACATTTCTTAGATGTAATAAACTTACTTTCTTCTTGCAGCTACTGAGTCTGAGTGGGATTTTGACAGTTTTTTTCTGTGGCATTGTCATGTCACACTACACATGGCATAATGTTACTGAAAGCTCGAGGATAACAACAAAGTAAAAGCATTCACATAGAAATCGATCTTGATTCCATACTTAACAATGAATGAGTTTGATGGATTTCCTTTTGACATGTTTTAATCTTCATTCTTCATACTGGTTGATGATTCCAGGCATGCATTTGCAACAATTTCATTCATTGCAGAAACATTTATATTCCTATATGTTGGCATGGATGCCTTCGACATTAACAAATGGAAAGCTAGCAGTGCAAGGTAATTTATTCTTACTGATTTATCGTTTGAGCAAATTACTCAGTTTCCTCTTAACTATATAACTCCAATATGCAACTTGGATGATTGAGCAGCTAGAATATCTTATGATTCTTACTTGCATCATATTCTGGATTCAGTGCAGGAACTTCAATTGCTGTCAGTTCAACACTGCTTGCATTGGTGTTGGTTGGAAGGGCAGCATTTGTATACCCTCTGGCAAATTTCATTAATTGTATTAGAAACCGAAGCAGTTCGAAGATTGAGTTTCGACAACAGGTGATAATGCAACCATCCAAGCATACAGCCATTGTCAAACAGTTCTAATCCCAACTTTTCTAACTCTTTGAATTCTCAGTTTATAATGTGGTGGGCAGGCCTGATGAGAGGTGCAGTCACTATTGCACTGTCTTACAACAAGGTAAATTATCCCATTTCTAAACCCGAGGTTTAGTTAAGTGGATTTATGCAAGTAACCCTTAAAACGTATATCCAACGGATCAAGGTTCAAACCCTTTGTTGATAAGTTCAAAATGACTCAAATGCAGTTTTCAAACTCTGAGGACACAAACATAGAAGATTCAGCACTAATGATCACCTCAACCATAATTGTTGTCCTGTTCAGTACAGTGGTAAGTTAATTAGTCCATAAATTCATATCCTACTTTTGCTATAAGTTGAAATTGTCCTGTCATGAACATTGGTCTGAAATTTTTGTTCTCGAGCAGGTCTTTGGTTCCATAACAAAGCCATTGATCGAAGCAATGCTGCTACGACATGCAAAACCAAATGTTTCAGATGCTGCTGACATTCCCAGCCTAGAAGACTTGAGAATTCTGTTTGTTGAAAATGGTGAACCAAGTGATTTGAGAGGGAATCAACCAGCAGCCCCTAAGAGAAGTAGTTTAAGGTTGCTATTGACTTACCCCACTTGGACTGCTCATTACTTGTGGAGAAATTTTGATGATAGATTCATGAGACCAGTTTTTGGTGGAAGAGGATTTGTTCCATTTGTGTCTGGTTCACCCACTAGTGCAGCTGATGAAACTTCAGGAACCTGATGGAAATCTGCAAGCATTAAAATTTTCTTTTTTTCTTATTTATTGATGATGTTATAATAATTTTTTTTCTTGTCCCGTAATAAAATCTTATTCAGTGTATTTTTGTATAGTAACGACAATGTAAGGTATTGCAATTTTTTTTATATAAATGAAGCAACAATTTAGAATAAGGAAAAGATTATAAATGTTAAGATTTAAATTTTAAATGTGTTGAATGTCACCTCTTAAAATGATTACACGAATTAAATGAGTTAAATTTCGAGTTCATTGTAACATAAAATTTATTGTAAATAGTGACAGATTCAGAATTTTTTTCGGTGGTATCTACTAGAAAATTTTTTCTTTAAACTTTCTTATATATATATATTTTTTTCATTTTACATCTGCCTTTGATTGTAAATTTGAAAAAAGGGTCACGTCTTCACTAAATTTAAAGGTTTCAATGTAGCATAAAAGATAATTTTTGATTGAGAAACCAAAACTTGCTTAGTAAATTCTTCTGGTATTCAAATTATTTTTATGGGCTTTGTTTTTCTTTTTAATTGAAAAAAAAAAAAAAAAAAACTAAACCAAAATCTAAACAAATTGGGCTACCATTGAGTCACAGTTAGTAACCCAGGCCCAAGACGGGCCCATCATACCCATAACGTTAAGCTGCATATATATTTGACGAAGCCGCGTTCTACCATATACTTTCTCCTTAAACCCTTGAAGAATCGCAATTCACAAACAAAAATCCTTTCTCTCTCTAAGATCACCAAAATCAGAACCATTAAAAAGCTTTGAAGCTTTGATTTTGATGAAAAAGATGGCTCTTTTACGAAGAATCAACACTGTTCGTTCTCTTTATCAAACCTTTGAGCTTCAACAATCTTCTTCGTTTCTGTAAGTTTTCATTTCCTTCTTGGAATTTACCATTTTGGTTCCTTCAAAAATGAAAGGAAAATCGTTAACCTTCGAAAATGGATTGATTTTATTTATTTTTTTAAATAATGAAATCCCTTCATATATATATATATATTTGGGTTTGTCTTACATTTTTGAGAACTTACTTTACAATGTTTGGTTACTGGGAAAATGAAGGAAATAGAGGGAAATTAGATTAGAAAATCAAAGAATACCCTTTTTTCTATTAAAGGGATTTTTTTTATTTTGGTATTAAAGCTTAGGTTTTTGCTTTTCAGGCTTAGGAGCTCAAGAAGCTATTCCACAGGGTTTTCAAATGGTAACAATTTTTTTAAAATTTTGTTAATTTCTATGGAATCCCATAAGCTTAGTTTATATAATGAGTTTTTGTTATTTGTCACCAAAAAAGTGCTTCTTTTGATAATAATTTTAAATGGCTTTCATTGTTTGCAGTTCCTCAATTCTATGGCCAAGGCCAAGGCACAACTTATTGCTTTTACAAGACAGATAATAATGCTATTCCTTGGACTTCTAGAAACAAAATGACACTGCGTTCTACCATGGTAACATTCTGAAGTATGAAATGCAAAGTCAGATAATTTTTTTTTTCTTTTGTGTTGAAGCTCTTGATGTTATATTGCTAAGACAGTTAATCTGGTATCTTTGTCTGATTTGATTTTAGGCTGCTGAATTGTTGATCTTTTTGAATGACAAAAAGTTCCTAGCCACACAAGCAAAAGCCCCTGCACAAGTTCGGAAAACAGTGTGACACCTTCTGAACTGGCCCTACTCAATATTACCTTTCTATCTCAATTAGTACTGGTGGTTGTTTCCTTTATGGTGCACCATTACCATACATTTTGTATGCATATGTGTTTTTTGATTTGTTCTTACTTAGACCATATATGAACTTATAATGGTGTTTTATTATTCTATGATCATGCTGCACAAAGTAATTTAAGCCTATGCTCATGTCCTTTTCAATGCAGGGAGCTCAATTGTCCATTACTAGCCCTGGATTGGTCTGTGAGCCTTATGCTCCTGGTGAACCAATCACATTTTGGAAGAGGTTAGTCTGATTTCTGTGTAGTTGTTATTAAGGCATAAAGGTTTTGCAATGTAGTTTTCTTACTGAATCAAAATCATAGGTTCAGTTTGAAAGAATTTTTCCATAAGTGCCTATAGCACTATTGTCAAATTCAAGTATCTATCTTGTTGAACCCAATAGTCAAGTTTTTTGGTCAAGCAGGAGCAATATTGTGAAGATGCAGATAAAAAATTCATAAAATTGAATTGGGAGGCTGTCATTGCAATACATAGCTGTTTTGAGAACCAGGTTAATAACTTCAAGATTAGGCCTAGCTTAAATTCTAAAATGTTTTGGTTGCCATGTCATTTACTGGCACAAATGGGTGATGCCATTCTCTGAAAGTAAAAGCAAAGTTTCTATCAACGAGGGAGAACTAGTCCAACTTCAAGTTGCAAAATATGTAGTTGAAGTTTAGAAATCATGTGGTTCATTCTCATTAGACTTACATTCTTATCGTATATAGCCTTTTCAACTGACTTCCAAAAACAGATTGTGAACATAACTTTGCCCTCAGGAGTCTTCTGATCTGTTGTGTATCAGATATTTCACAAGAACCGGTTGGAGAAGAACAAAAGATGATATCAAGTCTGAGGTAACCATCCTGCATAATTTATATAGTTTGTTCCAACTCAATTGTATATTCTTAAACACCCTATGCCAGGACCATCCTTTTTGTGACAACATCTGACTATCATATACTATTTTTCTGAAAGATCTCTCTTCTGCTTTTCTTTTTAATACCTTAAGTACATAATAGTGGTAAGGTGAATCATGTGCAAATTGCAATGTAGAAATGTAGATATAGACTTGGAGAGATTCACTGCATGATTATCTTGTAAGTTACATTCCAGTTTCTTATTTGCAGCTCAAGAGTGCCTATGCGATTGCTAGGTTAAGGAGATCTGGATACTCAAAAAACCAGTTCTATAAGGAGGCCGTAGAACTATACAAGGAGGTATGCAGATCCACTGTCCTGAATTTGCTATTGCTATTATATTGCTTACTCTTTAAACTTGTGTACTAGGTTCATGGCCTAGGTTTGTGGCTATCATTGCACTGGGACCTAAGGTGTTCCGAAATATATGTGCAAATATATCCGCAAATTTGCTTTATTTTATATTTTCTTGGGTTATTGCTTGTAAAATTCCATTGATGTTCTTTCTCACCATGCTGTAACTAATTTCATTTCTCACAGATAAACACTCTAATAGCAAATGGTGACAAAACATCATTACGGAAAGCAGTCACGGAGAATATGTTCTCTGTATGGTTCTATTCCTTCTAAAGCTGTCATTCTGTTGCTTCTCTAAGTTTTTTATGTTTACCTGTTTTTCATGTGTTAGGCTATTAACAGCATCTTGTTTTCTAATTTATACAATATTACAAAATACATTGTTTGATTTCTGATAGGCACTCAAGAATGAAATTAAGCAAAGGGAGTCTATCTGGAGTAAGGTTTACTGGGAGATGGTTGAACCTATTGTTAAAATACGAACTTTGCGAGCCCGACTGGTTAGTATCCAACTTATTATTTCTTTTAAGGTGTTAGTTGTCCCCATATTCTATTTGAAGTCCTACTTTTTTGTGAACTAAATAGAGATACTCAGATTAGAATGACAGGAAAAAGCTGCTGACCGATGCTTGCGATGTTTGTTTGGTAGAAGGAAATGTTATATATGGTTTCTCAGCTTGATTATTTTCAACTGCCATGAATTACGAGAATTGCTGCAGCAGTTGATCTAGATGTATCCATTTTTTTAATTTATGAATGCATTGTAGTTGGAAAGCTCTTATTGTTGCACATATGTGACCCTTTAGATAAGGTTGTAACTTGTAATATGGTGGATTCCCACCTCCCCTTTTTTTTTTCTTTGTATCACCAAGATTTCTCTAGGAAAGTAGAGGAGACATACAGATATACACCCCTAATCGTAATTAATTATCAGTGTCACCTGTTCTTTATTTTAACTAATGTCCTGGCTTTTGGTGATTCTATATTACAGATTGGTGTTGATAAGAATGATGTTAATAAAGTGTTCGTACAACTTACGCTTGAGTTCCTGACTAAGGAGGTAAACTTATTCTACTTCAACTTCCTCTATCTTTGTATGGCTACACACGTGGATGCATATTGATGATCCTATTTAAAACAGAACACAGTCAACCCATACTTTGAAGATATCCATCCTTGGTGTGCTGCTCTTGCAAGATTGCAGCCATACCTAAACATGACCAAGAATTTAATATTTTGTTATTTCTTGAATGAAATTTATCCTTTGTTATTGATGCTGCAGCAACAATTGTACACGACCACTTGTTTATTGAATATATCTAGGACCATTTGTTGATCATGGATTGACCTGGATAGTGTCTTGTTGTTTTGGCAGAAATTTGAAGCATATGATTCAAAAGGTGCTGTTGTTGCTGGGGATAAAACTAAGGAGGTATTGATTTTTAGTAATATTGATATGACATTGACACTTGATTTTTTCCACTCTTTAAAGTTCATCTTCTTTCGATTGATATAATTTGTTGCAATATTCTAACCACATTCTAGAAAGCTGCTAAAACTCAAAGTGGTTAAGATTAAGAATCTCTTGAGGGTTAATTCAGATTGGTCAGTTAGGTACTTTGAGATTCTGCAATTAACCAACTTGAAATGTTATATTATGTAAAAAAAAAATTTGCATATAACAGAAATGACTGTGGAATGAAAAGGCATTCATGTAGAGTCAGGTCCCATTGAGATGGTATACAACTCAGTATTCACATGCATTGCTGTATAGATATATCATGTATCAATCACTATTGATGCACCATGATTGTTACCAAGTGTGGTCTCATCTGCTTTGGTTTTCCATGTAATCCCTGCCCATGTTTTGCAGGTTCTTGTTCGTTCTATCTGGGTATTTGAGAAGTCTCTCTTTCATCCTGGAGCTTATTGGCGCCTCTGTGGACGAATTAAAATGTGATGCCAGCTATTATTGACGGCAGACGGATACTTGCCACCCAATCTTGTTAGCTGACCATGTTGAAATTCATGCAGTCAATATAATCTATCCATTTTGATAGACCCATTTTGATAGACTCAATTTTTGGCGTGACGTCTTTGAAGACCATATAAAATGACTAGCAGTTTATTATTTAATGCCCTATCTTTCTAATTTCTCTCCTCACGCAGTCCTTCTTGTTCCTAACACGGCGCTGTTATCGACGAATCGATGCCGTCTTCCCAGAAATCATCTTTCTCTCCCGAGTCAAGTGGAAGAACTAGTTCAGAATTATGTTCTAGGATTTATAACTTGCTTCAATCGGGCTTTGTGCTTTGTGTAGAAGCAATGGCCAGTAGGTAAGATGGACAAAAGTTTGGGGTTTTGACATTTGGAAGTCCATTAAGAAAAGAAAAGTATTTCTCCCGAGTAGTTTCTTCTTGCTTCCAAGTAAAGTATCCATGAAATGAATTAACCTTCCTTCCATTCTCATTTGCTGATCAGATTCTTAAACAATCATAGGCCCTTTTAGAATTATATCCCAGAAATGGATCAAAGGTTTCTTGGCCTTTGCCACAGGCTCTACAACTTCATCAAGAAATTTCTAGCAACATATGCCATGAAAAGTGTAACTTTAGGCCGTGGTTCTCATCAGTCTCCAGCTCAATTACCTACCTCCGGTGCTGCGTCAGCCATATCCAGCTCCATGACTGACCAAGCAACACACCCCATGGCTCAAGAACCACCACTCGAAGATACAAGTTTGCATGCCGAAGTAGAGCCTGATCCAGCTCATAATCATAAAAATGTTCAGGAAATGGGTGATGATGGCATTTCTTCTTCACCATCAAAGGAAGAGAAAATTGAAGAGGAAGCAGCAGTGTCTTCAATTGCACCTGAAGCTCGACCTCCAAAGAAAATGGTCAGCATAAATGAAACAGTAGAAGAGATGCCTGCAACCAGCAACAAAAGTAAAAAGAAGAAAAGAACAGAAAAGGTGGGTTCATTTGACCAAGAAACAGATGAGCCAAAATCTTTGAAATCCATTTTAAAGGTGAGGTCTAAGCCAGATGAGAATTAATATATGAATTTTTTTGGCCTTGGAGATGGCTCAATTGATAGAGCTAGCTGTTGCAAGTTGCAACCATAGATTGTCAATTCAACTGAATGGTTAAATTCTCCATGCCAAAAAAAAGGGGAAAATTTTCAATTTGGTCCAACCCTGAAAATATATGGAATTATATCGTATCAATGCATCATCTCATTTAGTTTGAATAAACATTATCAATTGTTTCAATTTCTATTCTTCTTCTATATAGGTTTTTCCAACCTCAAGAATGGCCAAATTTCAGGGAGATATTTCTCATTTAAAAAAAAAATTAAAGCAACAAATAGGATATTTGTTTTGCTCTTTGTTGATATTAGTATTAATTTTATCTTGAATATATGTACCCAATGACATCGTCCACAATTATTAGATAAATTCAAAGATAAGATCTATCCATTCATAAGTCAATTGTATATAAACCTATTTATCAAAATTTATATTCATAAGTCACTTTCTTATTTCTTACTTATATTAATGTTTCATTAATAATGATCTTGCTAACATAAGATTATATTTGACCATTCGTGATTTTTTATTTGTTTATTTCGTATCTAATATATATAAAATTATCGTATCACAATTTATATTTACATACCGAATACAAAATATATATTTTTATTTTTATAAAATTCATATACAATTTTTATTAAAATTTTAAACCGAATTACTTTCACGTCTTTTTATATATCATTTCCGTCTTACATCACCTTGTCATATTTAAAATTAATAAGTCAATTATGAGTTGCTTGTTAAATCTATCTACATGAATGAACTTTTCAATAGAAATTACTACAACACAACTTTTGAATTCTAATAATCAGTATCTAAACCATTTTTTTGGTATCATCATATGAGTCAATATCAACTTCTTTGACATCCTCATCATCTGAGTCTAATTGATGGTTAAAAAATGAATTAAGATAACAGCTAGAATGATCATTCGAATCAGCCCTGTTGGCATTAATCCGCCATTTCTGATCTTCTATCATTTCTGCAGATAGTCCCCATTCTAGCAACTCTTCATCTGTATGATGGATTGCTAAGCTATATTCTCCACTATGTCCCAACTCCATAACTCGAATCTCACAATTGCCAAGATTGTTTAAGAGCTCGAATTGCTCAACTGTCCATTTGAACCACTTCATTAGAAACACCCGGCAGGCCAGACCGTGTGAGATTATTATGAGATTAAAGTCTTGAGTAGGATCAATGTGAAGCCTATTTAAGTCTATGTCTCTCCATAGTGATTCAAGAAAACCTGCAAAATTCAAGATATTTCTTTCACTATTGCTTTCATTAATCCAAAATGCATATCAAAACCTTTTTTTTTTTTTTTTTGGTACAAAACGGGCTGCAACTTGAGAATAGCAGAAAGGATTGCAGATGCCAAGATTTGAACCCCAAACCTACTAAATGCCACCTCTTACTGGTAGCTACATGAACCAAATATCAAAACCATTTGATTATCAAGGGCCATTCTCTAAGGACTACGATTTAAGAAGAAGAAAGATTCATCCCTTTTGTCTCATTTTCCAATAGATACAACCACTTGACCATCATAATCCACTTGAAAAGCCAGAGTCACATCTGGTTCAATCCTAATTTCCTTACTTGAAGCCTCCTAAAGCCAGTGACATAATTATTGTTACCTCACTCAAGTTCTACATGTATTAAATGGCAAATCAAGCCCTCCAACCAACCATTTTAGCAAATGGTTTCCACAAAGTCACTCTCAATAGTCATGCACAACCATCATAAGAAGAATTAAAATCACTCATCAAGTACAATTGCCTAATATTTTAGCATGTCCTGCCACCAGAATATTATCCATATAAAAAATTTTGACTAAAATGGCACCTAATATAATACGTTTGCGGTAAAAAAAACTGTTTGACTTATTTCCTAGGTTCGACTAACATTTTGAAGACGCCATTTTTGTGCAGAGATTTAAGATCAGACAAACATGCATACATCAAAGAAATCTATGCTCATACATAATCAAGGAAGAAATCAAACAGAACAGTCCTTTACTATATTCAAAACAGAACCCAATTTTTTATTTAGAAGTTGTTTGCTTTCAAGGTTTCAAAACAAGCCATTATCTAATGGCATCGTTTCCAGAAACATTTCTTTCCAACAATAGCAAAAATACAGACAGATGCGGACAGATGTTCCTAGTCTTTGATTCTCTTTTCTTCCTGCTTTCACAATCAATGAAAAAACTTTCAATGCCATTAACAAATGTCCATGAACCAATTCCAATCAACTAATACACTAAGTAACTGACTAACTAACTAAAGAAACCAAAGACGAGATTGCTTCTATGAACTCGGAAATTCCACCAAAAAGATAACTTTTTTTTCAAAAGTTTTGACTTTAACAACAAGTGAAAAACTATTCAATTTCTCATTTCCAAATCACCATTTTCTCAGCAGAAACTTAATTTCCTAACAACCCTTTAACCAAAAAGAACGGAAATTTTCTCAAGAAAACAAAAGAAAACTCAAGAACTTACTGGAAACACGATCAAAAACATCAGCAGCAGATTCACCTTCCGGGAACCTATAAAAGAACCTCCCAAACTTTTCCCTCGTCTCCTTTATAACTCTCATCCTTTCCTCCACCTGGAAATTCCCAAAGTCCTGTTCTCTAATCCTACACTCTTCCCTCACCCCAATCACCCTTTTCTTGGAAAACGATTTCCCGATCTCCCGTAGAGTGGATCGGGTGCGCTCGTAAGGAGAGACGTAGAAGTAGACCCGCCAATCAGAGGAAGAGCCATGGCAGGAAATGAGGTCCCGGAGGTGGGAACCGGCCAGGCGGGCTTGAGCATGGCCTAGTTCGGTTAAGGAGATCTGGTGGTCGGGGATTGTCGAGTAGGCTGAGGTGTCTAAGTTGCCTTCGGACTCACCATGTCGGACTAGGATTATGCGTTTCGGTAACGGCTTCCAGCTGTGGTGCTGATGGTGGTTACGATTATGGTTATTCTCTTGCATTCTTTTCTAATTCTTGCTGGAAATGTGGGATTTGGGGATTGGTTAGAATGTTGAACATGTGAATTAAAGGTTTGATTTTCCTCTAAAGGTTTGATTTTTTTTTTTTTTTTAATTTAGAAATATCTTCTTTGTTACTGTTGGCTTTTTATTGCAAGGTTTCAACGGTCCTACTTTCTTTATTTACTATGTATAGTAAACCTTAATTTTGGAATTTTGTTTTTTATTCAAAAGTTAAGGATATATATAGCTTTTTTTATGAGTAGTTGGATTTTGCCCCTTTTATTTAATGTAATTTTTTTTTTTAGTTTTAAGTAAAATTTTTCCATATTTGATTTTGTAAGTATTATTGTTTGAATTTTTTTAATCTTTTAATTACTTTTTTTATTATTTTTTTATAAAGAGTGTCATAATTGAAAATGAAATATCCGAAAAAAATTATAAATATTAAATATTAAATTTATAGACACAAAGAAAAAAATTCTAATTTTTTTTTATAAAAACATTTTAAATGAAGAGAGATTATCCCATTTCAAAATCATAATATAGTGTAGTTTCAATTAAAATGTATATTGAATTTGCAAATCACTTGTTGAAAAAATAATTAAAATAAAATTTAAAACTTACAAATAAAATATTCTGATTCTTATCAATTCAACCAACTTTCGTTACTAAGAATATCAATTTTAGGATAGTTAATAATTGTAAATACATGTTTATCATTCAATGCAATCAATAATCTCTTTTAATTATATTCGTTTATTAAAAAAATTAGTTTGATTTTTATATTCGATTTTAAATTTAATTTTTTGTTTTAACTAGTGATAGCAACAGATCTGGTTAGGGAGAGTTTTTACTCGTCCTGAACCCGATCTGATCTTATAAAATTTTTATTATTTTTATATCTGAATTTAATCTGATTTAATATTATATAAAATCATATACAATTTGATTTAAAATTAATAAAATATTATTTTTAATATAAATATAAAATTATATATAATTAAATAATTAATTAAAAAATAACCGACTCATAATTTTTCTTTGTACCACTCGACTCGATACCTAATTAAAAAAAAATCAATCATAAGATTGGGTTAAATCGAAATCTGTCGATTTCTAATTTTTTTTGCCTTTTTTAGTTTTAACTTAAATTGATATGTAAAATATAAGAGATAAAATAGTAATTTTTTAATTAAAATAATAAAATATATTAAATTTTGAAAATTTGATTAAATTTATAAATTACTCAAATCAAATATTAAAATACTTAAATTTTATTTATTCAATAAATTAAATTATTCAAATTTGATTTAATAATAATTAAATTTATTTTATTTTATTTTAATAAATTAAAATAATTTATTAATATTAATATATCATTTATATCTTGTTGTTGTATTTGATTGAATCTTACAACTCAGACGAAGATTAGATTAGAACGGAGATGCATATCCATTGTTGTGGTATAATTTTTTTAACATGTCAAATCTGGCAACTCCTTATCCACTTAGGCTTAAATGTAGCAGCCCTCACAAAGGAAGAACCTTTGACTTTGTATTTATGGTTCAACATGTTTCATTTTCAGTTATTATTTGACAATTGTTGGCCATATCCTTCCAATAATTTTTAGTAAAATGAGAACTAAAATTAATACCATCGAAATATACAGTTAAGACTTCGAAACTAATTTCATGTGTCACACATCCATAAGTTTTTCTTTTATATCATTCCAAAAGAAAATTTTGGGCCTGGAAGCCTGAAAATGGGCTGGTCAGTGGGCTTCTTCCATGGCCCAAAACAACATGCTTCCATTTGGGTCATGTAATTTGCGGGTATTGGACTTGAGCCTGGCACTTAAATCATCTGAGGAATACACCGCTTCCGGCTTGCGGCTTCGACTTTTACAAGGAATTGAATCAGATTTAATTTAATTTTTTTTAAATAATATATAAAATTATAAATATTTAATATTTAAATTTAATCTAAATCAAATAAAAAAAATTAATTCAAATAAAAACCAATATTACAATTTTAAATTAATTTTTTATTCTTTATTTTTTATGTTTTTTTCACCGGACAATAGGTTGTTTTAAAAACACCGTTGTCCTTAAAAAGGCTACAATTAAAGAAAAAAACAAAATTAGTATTTTAAAAGAGAATTCTTGACGGCAAAGCAATAAGACACGCGCCGCCTCAAGCAGCAACGTTCTTCTGCTGATTCTCGAGGTTCATTCTCTTGCTTTTCCTTCAATTTTCTTAGTGCACCTTTGGTTCCTGAGAAAATTTTGGATTTTCTAGTTGGAATCAAGAACCAAGCTGAGAGCTTTATCGGTTCTTCAAATCCCAAAACCCTAACTGCTTTGGTACATTCTTTCTCTCTCTCTGTAATGATCTCAATTTTCTATTTTTCATTGATTTCTATTAATCTATAACGCTTCCAATATCTGTAATTTATTGAATTTCATTCTATTTGAACAATAATTCCTTCGAATTTAAATTAATTTATTTTTTCCTTTACTGATATTTTCCCAAAGTTTATATCTTGATAGGTGTTTGATTTTTTGCTTCAATGAAGAATGCTAGATACTATAGTGTTATTTTAGTTAAAAAAATTAAATTTCTTTTATTTTTCTTAATTATAGGAAAAAAAAAAACTTATAGTAGTAACAATTGCACTGAATTTGCGCAGGGAAGCCAATGGCAACTTCTAGTTCACTGAAGGAATATCTAAAACGGTACGAGACAAAAAACGAAGAAGAGGAACAGAAGAAGGAAAGGAAGAAGAAGAAGAAGATAACCAAGCCAGAGTCCTCAGGCGTTTTAGTTGTCGATGAAGACCCAGTCTGGCAAAAACCTGTTAAACTCGAAGAAGACGAGGATGGCAATGATTCACCTGGTTAGTTTACAAGTTTTTTCCTTTCGTTTTTCTCCTTTTATTTGTTTAGTTATGTTTTGGGTTTGATGAATTATAATGGTTGGTTATTGGTTATGGCGTTTTATTGTTTTTTCTAGATGAGAAGCCGCTAGTGGATGAAGATATAGAAGTAAAAAGAATGAAAAGGCTGGAACAAATTAGGTTGAGGAGGGGATACAATGCTATTGCAGAGGATGGTAGTGGCTGGGTTTCGCTTTCTCCTAAACTTGCGAATGTTATGGATCCTAATTCTGATATTTCCCCTCCTCGTAGGCTGAGGACTCAAAATGACACGCCTTCTCCAGAACCTGGGCTGAGGCATTCAAACTCTGGAAGAGAAGTTGAAGATTTGTCACCTCCAAGAAAACCACGTTCCCCTGGATTTAGATCTGATTTATCGCCACCAAGAAGAAGTAGGGCTCAGAATGGCATGGCATCAAGAGAAGATGCTGATTTATCACCTCCTCGAGGGAGGGTATCTTGGACTGACTCACCAGAACCTCAAGTTAAGGCTTCGAATGAAAGTACTGATTTATCTCCTCCACGGAAACGGAGGGTTCGGAATGATTCACCTTCACCAGAACCTATAGTGAACAGAGCACATACTGATTTGTCACTACTTCGGAAACGGAGGGTTAGAAATGACACCCCTTCACCAGAACGCAGGGTGAAGCCTTTGAGAAAGGATACTGATCTGTCATTTTCACGGAAAAGGTCGAGACACCACCATACACAATCACCTGAGCCTGATATGCCCCCGCCTAGAAGATCTCGTACTCAAACATCAGAAATTGTTCATGATTCGGATCTCTCTCCTCCAAGGAAAAATAGGAAGGAATCAGCTGGTTCTGCTTCTTTGAAGGAGCAACCAAAAACTGGTTTAATTTCTGGCAGTGAAATCCGGGAAGAAATTTCTAAAACCAAGAAGGATGATTGGTTAAGGTACCTCTTCTATTCAAGTATCTAGATATAATTCATTTTTCAGAAATTCTCTCTCTTGGCATCCTGCATTTTCCATCCTTGAATGTTAATATAAATGGGGTAAGTTATAGGTGCTCATCAATACATGATCAGACTTGAGTTCAGTTGCATACTTTAATCAATTTTGTTTTTAGACAAGCCGCAGAAGATGCTGCTTCTTTTTGTTGGCAGTAATTATTCTATGTGGCATTAAGAATATTGACTGACATCATTGAATTTGAGGTAAACTTTGCTCCTGTAGTAACCTGTTGTAGGGGACTTATGGGTTCTTCCATGATGAATGGGTGAAATGCCTTTGTTGATGAATTGTGGGCTAGGTGTAATATAGAATTGCATGCAAACTAAGGAGCAAAATTAGTGCCTTTGGTATTTTACTTTAACATCATAGAGGCAATACTTTTGGGTAGCATGCGTGCATATATCAGTACATAAACACACAAACATTCAGAATTGACTTATGTAACTTTCAATTTGACTCTAGATTGTCTAATTGTGTAGTTGGAGTTGCCAATCGTGTGCGTAGGGGGGTGGGGTAGTTGTTTATGAGCTCAGGAAAGTCCTCATGACTTGTATTCCATTAGTGAATCCTTTTAATTGGTTTGGTTACTACACTGCATTTAATTTCTTTGGTTTTTCTCCCACTTAATTTTTGTGTTTTCTCAGGTTTAAGGAGATGGATCCAACTATAAGTGGACGAGGTGCTGAACCTGTATATCGTGATAAGACAAAAGGTAAAGGACAAGTTATTTTAAGTGATATCTAGTTGAAAACGCATGTATACTTTCACCTGACTCACACTTCCCTCATGAATTGCTGCAGGGGAACGCATATCAAAGGAAGAGTACCTGAAGTCAAAACAAAAAGGGGAAGATAAGCCCAAGGTACAAGATGGAAAAGTTAGCTGTAGAGTTCATAATTGGCTTTCTTTTTCATCATGATTGTTGTAGCCAATTCTAATGCTGCATTTCTAGTAGACGTGAACTTTATTATTTACTTTGTTCTTAGAGAGCAAGAATTAATAGTCAGCTATTATGTTCTTTATTAGGAGAAAGAGTTGGAATGGGGCAAAGGCTTAGCCCAAAAGCGAGAAGCTGAAGCTAGGTTGCAAGAATTAGAACTTGAGAAGAATAAACCATTTGCTCGAACCAGGTAAGATAACGGATTCTAAACAATGTTTTGAGTTGTAGTTCTTTTAGCTTGAATTGGATGTGATGTTAGGAAATGAGTGGTAGATTAGCACATTGCATATTTCTCCATTTATCCTTCATTGTTATAAACTTTTAATCATTTGCCATATTATGTCTCCTATGATTGAGGGGAGTAATTCGGTACCATAAGCATGCATGCACCCCAAGGGAGTCCTGCTAGTGGCCTTACATGGGATACTTACAGGGTTCAGAGAACTCTTTTGCATGACAAATATGTTTATGGAGAAATGCATTTGATATCCACAATAATAAAATTATTTCTTTGCCACTATTTTTGTTATTACCATTAATCATTTCCTATGTTATTACTTAAGTAAATTGCTGTACAGTAGGGAAAGGTCATGGAGTTATTTCTTCGTTCTATTTCCACTTCCACAAGGTGCAATTATTATTATAATGGAATATATCAGCTGAAAGGAGCCTGAAAACACAGAGAACTAATTTTTTTGTTTCAGCCCTGAAATATGAATTAAGTTGGGAAAAAAGAGGGGAGAGATTGAAAAAAATACCCACTTTCACTAGTATAACATTACAAGTTATTGATGTCTTTGTTGAACTTCCTTTGTTGAGCATTTGTATGGCCTTATCTTCTGCTTGATTTAGATTTTATTTTCTCGTTAATTTTGCCGCATATTGCATTTTTATATTTACAAACTTCTACTTGCAGGGATGACTCAGAGCTCGACAATATGTTGAAGGATAGACTAAGATGGGGTGATCCTATGGCACATTTGGTCAAGGTAATTAACTACTTGTTTGATGGTAATGAGATTTCGGTTAGTTTGACACTAAGTTAACATATATTTTTTTTATGATATATTGCAGAAAAAGCATTCTAAGCCAGTTCTTAGAGACCTAGGGGATGCTGAGCAGATGAAGGAATCAGGGTTCATAATTCCTCAAGACATTCCTGCACATAGTTGGATAGTAAGAAAATTAGATGCTGCACCAAATCGATATGGTATAAGACCGGGAAGACATTGGGATGGAGTTGATCGTAGTAATGGTAAAATTCATTTCTATGATTTCAAAAATTCTTCGGTTCATTCTCATTTCAAATTAAGTTTTGCTATGTCAAAAATGATGGAAAATGCTAATCAGCAGCTTCTCTGCATCTTTTAGGTTTTGAGAAGAAAATGTTCACAAAATTAAACGAGAAACGGGCCACAGAAAGGGAAGCATATCTCTGGTCCGTATCCGACATGTGATTCAAGGCATCGACCGCAATCTTTTGAGCACCCATTCATTCACTGGTTGACGCTGTCTCAAATAGTACATTTCTATGCAACCTTTTAATCTTAATATCTAATTTTTCAATCACGATATTGTACAAGTCATACAGAGTGGAACCCAGAATATTTTTATTAATGTAGCTGCCTGAACATCTCAAATGAACAAATTTACATTGAGTTAAAGACTTGAGTGCATTTAGCAGAAAGCGAGTGAAAAGCAAGACTTTGAAGCTCTTCCAACTCTGTTAATGGCACTGGGATTGTAATCTTAGAAGAGCAGGAAAGTTACATGCTGAAATTGAGAGATTATATGCTTACTGTATATTTCTGCCATTGTATCCGATGTTTTTCCTCCATGGTTGATTCTCGACAGTATTATTTTTAATTTCAAAATAATTTTCATATGCATTTGAATGTCAATTTTATAGGTTTCGTACTTCTGTAAGCCATGATTTTAGCTTCCAAATTCCGTGGTCGCTTTCACAAAGTGTCGCTATCCATTCCTTTTTTCATCAGTTGACTGATGAATCAGATCAATGCCAAGTAAGTTGTTTTTAGAGGTAATGTCAAGCATATGTAATCTTATAGAGGGAAGCACGTCTGAATTAACTTGGCCCTACATTCTGAAGTCTTCTCAGACCAATCAAACCCAACCAATGTCTTCCAACTTGAAACATAGATGGATCCTTTATTTGATCATTTCTGCGAAGGAAAAACAATAAGAAAAGAAAATTTTGATACACATCTGTTGCAATTTTTATTCCCAAACTGTGAACCATATAACACCAATCAAGCTTATATGTACGCGTAAAAAATGATACCCCATGAGTACGCATAAAAAACAGCATCCATCCTTACCTTCTGTCTCTGCTCAACTCCAAAAACAAATTAACTAATCCAACAACATCGATCTTCCCAAAAAACAGAGAAACACATGGCTGCCATCTCTTTGATCATTCACCTTGTTGTTACAAATGGCTGCCTCAACAAATGCAAGCTATGATGGTCATTGACATTATGATGATGATTATGAGGATAATCATGATGATGATGGCTCATAACCAGTTCATGACATCTCCGACCTTCTCCACTCACTTGTACAACTTTCTTCTCTCCTTCTTCTACTTCTTGCAAATGGAATTCTAATTGTTCTTGTTGTTCTTGCTTTGTCTCTTCGTTTCCATCTTCATCTTCTTCTCCTTCATTGATTTTGGGGCAAGCGTCACTGCTAACAAGATGCAATCTCAAGCGACCATTTTGCCTGACAGCACGTAAAATCTCAGGTCTTTGTATTCTAACCTCAGTTATCTCCAACTTCCCATTTTTCCTTACAGGCTTTAGATAAAAACAAGGCTGACCATTCTGGTTCAATGAAGAAAGTGGTGGTGGAAACTTCTTCTTATTCCTTTCTGATCTCTTCTCTTCACCGATCTTTTTCCTTCTCCATCTATCCCTTTCCCCTTCACAAAACTCCATATGTTGATGATCATCATCATTCTCATCATCATCACCACCATCATCAACCCTTCTTTCATCACAACTCTCAAACCCTAAACTTTCCGTACATGACATAAGTCCATCAACCCCACTACCCATATCATCTATAAATCCTATCCCACCAGGGTCTTTCTTTTTGGACGGCAGTGATGTTGTTGGTGTCATAGGTTTAATGTTGAGTATCAGTGATGAGGACTCAATAACATTTGGATTAACACTAGCTGTTGTTTCATTGGTGATCAACCCTAACCCACATTTGGAAAAAGGAGGAGAGAGAACACGTTTTTTACAAAAGTACTTCAACATGAATTGAGAACAACAGTAAGGCAAGATCATTTTCAATGCAAAAAGGAAGAGAGAGGCATAGATGAAGAAGGAAACAGGAGACAGAAAAAGGGTCATTAGGGAAAAACAAAAAATTTTAAAGGAAATTAAAAAAAGTTTCAGGGTTTGGTTATTGATTATGAAGAAGAAAAGTGAAGAAGAGAAGGAGATGTGGATATTAATAACATCCTCACGCCAAAGATAGAGAAAGAGAAAAGAAAACAAAGGGAGAAAATGGAGTGGAAAGGGGGTGTAGTATGGTGAAGAGAGTGCCAACGTGAACTGTGAGCTGTCAAGATAGAGCTGCCTTACCCTTCACTAACATCTCACCATGTTTTCCTATTGATGTATCTATTTTTAGTATCTTTTCTGATCGTCAGCTGTAACAGGTTTATTATTTTGGAGATATATATATATATATATATATATATATAAATAATATACAAACTCTTCCATTTTGTCTTTGGATTTACAGTAGTCCTTTTCATGCACGTTGGGAAAAAGGCTTCAAATTTGCTTTACAATATTTACTATTCTTGACAGATCTCATCAGCCCATTTCAAAAAGAAAAATCTACTATGTAGTATATTCTTTTCCAATTAAAGTGCCACAAATAATATACAAAAAAGAATTAATTAATTAATTAATTTTATTATAATTATTTTTGCTCTAGTAATATATATCTGTTTTGGCCTTTGGGGAATAATGTAAGATATAAGAAAAATAAACTATATCGTTTTTAGATATTGGTCCATTGATGATGCCAAGAGCAAAATATTTTATTACAGAAAAGGAATGAGTGATGTTTGTATTTCCTCCAGTGCTCTCCCCTTTGTCTCTGGAACCAGCATGGCGACGAATACAACAGTTAAGCCCCCAACTCCAGAGAAAAAGAAAAATGTTCCTGCAATTATGTTAATTGTCAATGTATCTTAGTTCAGAAGTGTAATAGTCACGGTGGTTTGGTTACAGTACTGTTGGAGAAGGGAAATGGAGGAAACCTGCTGAGCTCCATTCCATCATAAAATTGAAAGTGTAAGTAGTAATCCAAGAAGTGGACCAATTGACAAAAGTCACCAGGCTTCCAGCTTGGGCTTTAACATTTATGGGAAATATCTGACAAAGAATATGGACATGTTTTAGTCAAATCGATCTCTTGTTTCCTGCTATTGGGGCAACCTTGATATGTTAAATTCATCTGCGTGTACCTCAGACATTATAATCCACGGTATTCCTCCCAAGCCTATTGTGAAAGCTGTAGCACAGGCCTGAGTTTGCAGTATGAATCAGTTTATACATAGTTTGGCTCAAAGTTTGAAGAATATAGTTAGTTGTGTGTATGCATGCAGGTTCTACTTCTCAACTCATTCTTTAGACATGATAATTCTTATATTTATTTTATTGGGTTGACACATCAAATACAAAACATTTTTGTTAAAATTTTAAATCGTGTTGGTTTTTTTTTTTTTCATATGATCATATCATTTTTGTATTGTGTTTAAAATTGACAGGTCTATCATTATTCTAAGGTAGGATTTCAATTTTAAGAAAAAAAATGCATTTGTTGTGTGCTTGAGTAGCCTGATCCTAGTCCTGATTATGGCCATTGGCAAAATAAGAGGAAAGTTCATCATTAAGTTAAAAGCAGCCTGTAAGAGAAACAGAAGTACCAAAGAGCCGGTGAGTGCTAGGATGGGAGTAAGAGCCTTCAGATGGGGGAATTCCTGATGACATCAAAGTTTTCACAAAGAGAATTGCAAAACATTAAAAATAATAATAATACAGTCAATCATTTGAAGAAAATATTGAACTTTGTTATACCTTAAAGCAGAATGAGAGTGCTACAAGGAAGGTGGAGAAGCACATGCCACTTGCAGAGACCTGCACAAATTGGAATACTACTATGTTGGCTTGTTTCTTCAACAATTTCACTATCTTAAAATGAATCCTTTGCAAAACTAACCAGTAGAAGTGGTCTTCTACCAGATCTATCCATTAAAAGCAAACCTACTACAGCTACTGGAATCTGCAGAAAAATATTTTTGACATGTCACAGAAATGCTGAAGTAAAATTTGACAATTCATGAAAGTTGGAAAAAGAAGAAGGTGCCTGTATAATAGATGAGACTTGCAGGCCAATGGTACTTGATACACCTGTTGCAAACAAGAATCTGTGTTGTCACTTTTTCTATTTCCATGTTACAGATTTATTGCATACAACAAGATAATCATATAGAAACCAAAGCAGAAGACCTAAATTTACCAGCTTCTTCAAATATGTTGCTAGCATAATATGCCATAGCACTGTTTCCTCCGAGTTGTTGCAATAGCATTAGGACAACTCCAACCTGCAAATTCCAAGAAACCATATGTACAATGATCAGACAAGTCATAAAAGGCGATTACAGTTTATTGACCTATTGTTATTCTGAGCTCACAATGAGTGAATTAGCATATCTCCTCTGGAACAATTCCAGGAAACTAGCTTCTGTCTGTTGCTCAAGAGTTTCCATATAATCCTACAGAAGAAAGGAAGCTAAGTGGTTAAAATGTTCCTGGGAAAAATGAAAACGAAAAAAGTAACAAGATACGAAGCTAAAAGGCAACTCTGATATAAGCTGCTTCTTCAGAAATATCTGTGTCCTCTCCCCTAAGACGCTTCAAAGCAGCTTCGAACTCTTTTTCTCGACCAAATTTTGCCTGGAGAAGTGTTCATCTTTTAGGCATATACATGAAGAATGAAGTGCATAATTTCTTTTAGATCTGGCTCCAAAATATTATTGACTCAAATGGCATCATAGCATTAGCCAGACTAGTGAGTTAGACTCACCAGCCATCTAGGGGACTCCGGAATGAAAAACAAGCCTATTATCTGCACTACAGAGGGAATAGCACCTGAAGAAAACAGAGTTGGCTAAAAACAGAACTTCAATAGCACTACCTTTGGCCTAAGTAAATAGAAAAAAATAGAAGAGCAGAAGGATATAAACTGATCATGGCCAGGACACGCCAAGAAATCAAGGTTCCAATGAAATATACAAGTGCAAATCCAGAAGTAGTCATCAACTGCAGGATTGGGAAAACACATCCATAATTATTGATATCTTGATTCTTGACAGATCATATTGTCAATTATGGTTCAGTATTACCTGATTTGCCGATACAAACGAACCCCGGTAACTTTTAGGTGTTATTTCTGCTATGTAAACAGGTACCTGTTTGTTGTGAAAAGTTCAGTTGTCATAATACATCTCATTGTGTATGAACTGCAAACCTCAGTACAATTACCACATAACAAATCATCGCAGCTCCAAAGCCGATTGACAGCCTTCCAATGTCCAGCCATAAAGCACTCTTCCAACAAGAATTGAACATTTACTTTTTAAGATCTTCATACAAATTAGCAAACATAGAAGTACAGTAACGAGAAATTTCATTAGCAAGACTCTGGTGCTTCAGTATGGTTGTAGGGTGAGATATTAACAAGAAACAGGATTTGGAACATAAGTTATTTGATTCAACAATCAAATGAAGCCTAACTTTGCCATCAGCCTTGTAGTTTGTTGATAGAGTACTAGAATCTTAGTTCTAATGAGCAGGGTATAATCTCGAGTACTAAAAAAATAAAGCCTAACTTCGGGGAAGGGGAGAATTCAAAATGGAAGCTAACCTTTGCAAATGTTATTGAAAGCCACCCAGCAGTGCAGAATACTTCAGACAACCACATTGTCTGTCTCACAGTACATAAACACATTACTTGAGAGGAACTTGAAACCTCATATTACATCATTAAAACATGTAATAACTTACATGTCTCCGACCAATAAGATCTGCTATCTTCCCACTGAAAATTGCACCTACCATTCCTCCAACTGTCATTATTGAACCGAAAACCGAGTACTGCACATTGTCATTGTGAGAGTAACCAGTTAAGACTACAAACACTGACCTTGAGATTTCTTGTGCTTTAAGTAAGTGGACGTTTATTTGATACATGAGTTTTCACTTTAAAGAAAGAAAAAAAAAACAAAAGGACTGTACTAACTGCTGCCACAGAGAGACCCAAGTCTTCTATTATCCCAGTCTCTGCAGGTGATGAATAACCAACCTGGATTGATCAAGCAAGTTGGATCATTTTTATCAATTCAATCAAAGTTAATTATCAAATATAATCTATGTTACTAATTAAGGATAAGTACAGCCTTCCCACATGGGGAAGGTTTGGGGGCGTGTGTTTATATGAAAATTTGCATTAACTCAAAACAATTGATTTTGAAATTAATGACGTGTCTGTCTCTGAATAAATATAATCATGTCTGTGCGTGTGTGTGGCCCAACCGAAGCACTCTTACGGGCTCATCAAAGATGGCATGTTAAGGCTTCCCGGGTAAATGGATTTGGACCTCCAACTCGTGTGAGGCAAGCCTTCCCATATCGGGAAGATTTGGGATATATGTATTTGTATAAGATTTCACGTTAACCCAAAATAATTTATTAGTAGAATTAACAGCATATTCTATCTTTGAAAAAAAAAATAAGAATAAGTACAATAAATTCAACTAAAACCATAAGTATTCACAATCCAATTAACCATAACCAAACATATTATAAAAAAAAATCCTAATGCAATACATGTAATGTCTATAGTTTGTAATTAATCTCCAAACCAAACTTGTTAATATTAATGATGTATTGTTCAGAATAAACATTTTAAACTTTAAAAAAAGTTTTAACATTTTTACAAGTATAAATGTTTAATGCATGGTTTTTCAATGTCAAAAAAAAAAAAGATGAATTGCAGAAAAAAAAATTAAAAAAAAAACATAATTGTAAAATATCTTTTAAAAAAAAAGTAATAAAAAGGTATAATTCAAAAGCGGAGGACAGCGCAACCGCTAAAACAGTGGCCGTTTTATTGCTTTTAAATCCAAAAAACTCTAAATTCAAATTAACTTCCTCTTCTTCAAAGCCCAAAAACATCACAGAGAAGAAGAAGTCAGTTCCTAGCTTAGAGAAGAAAACGAAAAACTTACAGCACAGCCATAACAGAAAGAGCCACAGACAGCAACAAACGTACTAAAGACAAGAACAGGTGTCAACGACGAAGCTGTCGGTGATGGCATGTTAAGATTGCCAATGCTGTCACCACTGCCGGCGACATCGCTAGTTGGTTTTGTTTCGTTTGGTTGATACCTGCTTGTTAACAGCCCTTCTTCCATGCTTTCCCTCTCCATTTTCATACGTTTGTTTCAAAAAACAAACTACCAAACTGAAGAAGAAAGAATTCCTCCTTTTGTTTCAATGGGAAAAAAAAAAAAAATATATATATATATATATATAAATAGGAGCTATAGGTTACTATTTCATGGAAAGATTCAAAAGAATTTTTTGAGGCAAAGAATAGTCATTAAGCAACATTGATCACATTTAAAAGTTAGTAAAATCTTGTGGAAAGATATGATTATTACATAAGAGATTCTTTATGGAAATTAAAAATTATATTTTAATTTATACTATTATTTTATGTAGCATTGACCATATATAGTATTCTAGATGATGCAAGTAGAATAGGTTTTTTTTTTTCAAAAAGTATTTAATAGGAAATTTGAAATTAACTAGCCTAGCTAGCTATATAGATTTAATCCATCACAAACATTAAAAAAAAAAAAAAATGGTTTTATATTTTTAAGTTTTAACTCTTAAACAAGGAATAAGGTGATTTTGAAAAGCATATAAAATTAGAGATAAATAAATACAAAATTTTAATTAAATTGAATATAAAAAAATAACATAGTTTAAGATTTAAATTTTATAAAAAAAATTTTTTAATTCCTTAATAAAAAACTAAAAAATAAACCATCAATTATTGCAAATTCAACAACAATTTAAATTTATTTCTAGACCAAATTTCTAAGTTTTGTCTCTTTATAAAGCTAACTATAACAGAGAAAAATGCTACTATAATTGGACTTTTTTTTCCTTCTTTATTTACTTTTGTTTGTTGCTTGAGGAAACAGTTTTGACTTTAAATGTAGGGTTGAGTACATTTTTGGACAAACGATTCCTAAAATCCTATTTATATTTGATAAGATTGTCCAACCACCCTAATATTTGGTAGTTAATGAGTTATATATTACAATAAATTTTAATTTAAAAAGAAAATCAAATTTTGTTGATTGAGTTAATAATTTTTTTCATTTTTCTTAACACAGAGTAAGATCATTTTCTTGCTCTTGTACATTAAAAATGTTGAATTCTTATTTTCGTCATCTGATTCAAATTTTAATAATTTTAAGTATTAAAAAATTTGATTGAATTGAGAATCCTGAAGACTTAATATAGATTTTCAACAAATCTGCTATATATTTTCAAAAAGTAATTTGTTCTATTATGAAAATGTTCTTGCCTATCAGTCACTGTAGTTCAACATAAAGCTCAAGACCAAGCTGCTCCCTGATTTGTCAATTGAGCTATTCAAGTCATGGAGGTGGTTAACTGGTTGATTTTTTTTTTTTAGCTCATAATTCACTTGTAAGACTTTGGCACTTGGTTTGCATTTCTTCAAATGTTTGGAAATTAATTTTTGACAAGTGAGATTTCAACTGTATATCCCTCTTCCCAGAGCAGGAAAGTTGGAAAAATGTTTGGAACCTGTGAGTGGTTGACTTTAATCTTTTGTTTCCAACCTGATGATTCAATGGAACCTGACAATTTTGTCCATGCCTTTTTCATGATTCATAGTGGCTTGCGAGTTATTGTCAATTTCAGTTCATTCGACTTCACCATTTGATCCCATAAAAAAATATTTCATAAATTAAAAGATGATATAAATACTTATATCTTAAAACCAGTTTTAATACAGAACATCATCCTCA
Organism: Durio zibethinus; assembly: GCF_047325235.1. Lineage (NCBI taxonomy): Eukaryota > Viridiplantae > Streptophyta > Magnoliopsida > Malvales > Malvaceae > Durio > Durio zibethinus. The sequence continues at coordinate 990,097 of NC_143175.1, forward strand.
CTCTAATAAAGGACTACCATGACAAATTGCTAATACTTCATAACCGACTCTGATATCAAATATCATGATTCAAATCAACTTAAGATATTATCCACTTTCAACTCATTAAACTTCACAATTTTATCCCACGAAAATATCTTACAATTTAAAAATAATCTAAACACTTATATTTCAAAACCGATTCTTATACACAGCCGACTTTCATGCTGCTTTCTAGGACCATGAAACCTTTCCTGCTGTCCATCAAGCTTTTAACATTTGTTTGCCAAGCCTGAAACAAGGCAGACTGACTTGCAAGCCTACACCACTAACTCTACTTGGATCAAGGCCACCTTTTAGATATTCATGAAAAAAAAAAAAAAAAAAGTCAAGAACTGCTTCCCCTGAGCCTAAATAAGTCTGGATCAATGCAAATAAATCACCCACATGATTATATTAGTCAGTTATTCCTGTATTTGTTATTGTACACCGCGAGTAATTGATGCTTGGATATCTTCTAGTGTTCGCCCCTTGGTCTCCGGCACCAGCTTTGCAATGAATATGATAGCTAGCCCAGAAATGCTTGAAAATATGAAGAATGTTCCTGGAATAGTGTAATGATAAATGGTTTAGTATCACAACCATGGTGGAAATGACAGAAAAGAAGAATCCGGGAAATGAGAGGCATTAAGCTTCACCAGCAGAGCTCCATTGAAGTAAAAAGTTGAAAGTATAAGAAACAACCCAAGAACAAAACCAGTTCACCAGGTTGCAAAGACTTCCAGCTGAGCCCTTTATATTTACAGGAAATATCTGGGAAAGAAAAAAAAAACAAAAAAAACGAAAAACCCTTTAGTTGCCTTTAGCTATGCACTAAATGATGAAGAAATGAAAACCAAATCTCTTGACTAACCTCTGACATTATAATCCATGGGATTCCTGACATCCCTAATGAATAAAATCCCATGTATATCTGAATGCAGAAATAAAAAACATGGTTGATATCTGACGGAAGAACAAACATGTTTGATAATAGTCATGGTTTTCACAACATTCTTCATGCTATAGTTAAAAGTATCTGCTGTGCCTTTGTTTTGTTTCCCAATTGTTAAATAAGAAGAAAAATGAAAAGAATGTTCAATACAGATGTAATCAACAGGAAAACATTTCTAAGGAAAAGAACACTGAAGTGTTGGCATGTAATATGTGTTACCAGGATGCCAATAAATGCCAAAATTGGAGTGATCTCCTCCAAGCAATGAAGATCCTGCTCATGAAATCTTATATCTTTCAGAAAATAAAAGTTAAAGGGATAATAAGATGCAGAAAAGGCACTTTCTAGATGGTGTAATTAAAATTCTATGTTCTGTTTTTGAGGAACCTGCAAGAGGAATGACAGGCCTGTAAGGAAGCAACCAAAGAATGCACCAACAATGGAAACCTGTAAGCATGTTTGGATTTCAGAACTAGTTTCTCAATTTAGTTGAAACCAAGAGCAATTGGTTGTTTTATACTCTAACCATTAGAAGAGGCCGTCTCCCAGATGTATCGATTAAAAGTATACCGAGAATGTTCATCACAATCTGTACAAGGATATGAATGTTATCAGGATACACAACAGGATGAATTTTGAATCAATATTGCAACTGACATTAGGTAAACACCTGTGTTACAGCCACTGCTATAATTCCTGTAGTGCTTGGAAACCCTGTTGAACAAAATTGTGAGTTCCTTCATAACCATGCAGTTTTCAAGTTATTTGGAGCATTATTTTTACTATCACATAATTTACGAGCTAAATAAAAAATGCTGTTTGCATAATAAGCAAATCCTTTGTAACCCCCCCAGTTGTTGTAGCAGCATCAAGCCAACTCCAACCTATGCCAAAATCTTATTATACCAATGGATCAAGCATGACATTTACAGTCAATAGAGAAACCATGGATCAATTAATGTGACTCACAATGACCGAATAAGCATATTTCGAACTGAACAGATCCAGAATCTTATAGCCAGAGCTGCGTTGCAAGTTTTTGGTATAATCCTGCAATATTTTTGAACATATCAAAATTGCACCTATATTGAAGGCTAAAAATTATGGCTTCCAGATATAGTATAAGGGGTGACTACTATTCAAAGGATATTATGTTTCAAAATTTACATGGATTTCATCTGCTTCTTGACAAATATCAGCATTCATTCCTCTGAGGCATTTAAGAGAAGTTTCGAACTCATTGTCTCGACCGTTTTTGGCCTGCAAAATGTACATCCATAGTTGATTAGTTAGGCATATTATGCTGTCATGTCTTTCTTTCCTTGACAGCAAAAAGTAAGGCAAACACAATTTTGATATAACTCATGGAACTGCAGATTCCACTTACAAGCCATCTAGGAGATTCTGGAACAAAGAATAAACATATGACCTGTATTATACAAGGAATGACACCTGCAAAAATGCAATTGTCCAAGAATATTAACGCGATTCTTGTTTGTTATAAAAGTTCATGCAGCATGGAAAGAGCGGACTGAAAGATGCTACCGATTAGAGCCAAGATGCGCCAATAGGTGATAGAACCAACAAAATATGCGACTGAAATGCTACAAATTGTCATTGCCTGTAGATTAAGTTAAACGAAAACTAAATCATAGATCGTTTTACTCCAGATTTTACAAAACTCAAATGCCTATAATGCTCAAATTTACCTGAACTAGTGATGAAAATCCTCCCCTAAGATTCTTTGGAGTTATGTCTGCTACATAAACAGGTCCCTACTAGGAAATAAATCAGACATCATCATCAACCACATTAGTCAATTGCATCAAGTAGTAGATGAAGCCTTACAGCAGTTACCACATAATTAAATACTGCAGTCCCAAATCCCAGTGAAAGCCTTCCAAGATACAGTGACCAAGCTTCCTGTCAAAAATCATTGCAACATACGGGATTATGATGTGAGAGCAAGACAATGAGAATAACTGAATGTTATAACTAATAAAAAGAAAGCCTTGCAGAAAATGGAGTATAAAGTAAGGTGAGGGTACAAGACCTTGGAAAACGCTATAGCTAGCCATCCCATGATGTAGAATATATTCAATATCCAGAAGGTCTGCCTCATGAGAGCAACCAAAAGCATTAACTGAGGACTTGATAAAGATTTAATGATGTGAAATAGATGCTTGTTATTATTATTATTTTTTTTTTACTCAGAAAACTCACAATTTTATGACCAAAGAAATCTGATATTCTTCCACTAGCTATTGCACCTGACATTCCTCCTATTGTCAATATTGAACCGAAAACTGAATACTGCACAAGTGATATGAAAAAAAGAGGCAAAGTGAGGTCAAGTGAAATGCTGCAAGAAACTTAGAAAAACTGGCTTTAAGCACTTCCCAAAACGTTCTTCTTTGACAATGTGAAGGCATTTTTGAAACACCACCAATAATCCCCATGAAAATGTGGTGAATTTTGAGGCAAGGGGAGTATCCAAACTATATATTAAGGCTAACAGTTGTTTATGTTTTGAACTTTGTGATGAAACCTCTGCAGGTTGAAACCCAAGTAATTAAATGTCTTAATTGTTTTTTAGCCTGGCACCTACCTCTGCCACTGAGAGACCCAACTCATCTATGATTCCAGACTCTGCAGGTGATGAATATCCACCCTGGCAAGCAATCATGTAAAAGAAGTATGGTCATGATCATTAATGCATCAAAGAGTGAGAGAAAAGAGTCATGAATGTTGACTCTAAGATCCAACTATTCAACCAAACTAAAGCTGATTTCGCAAACATTACTTGGAAATTTTATCCTTAGGGCCAAATGATTATTGTGGTTAAAAAAAAAAAAAGAAGATATAACCACATAAGCAAATGGTTCCAAAATGCAGCAACTAGAACATCACAGAAGACAAAATGTAAATCTCAGACTCTAGTTCTAATCCCAATACTAAATTTCCAATCCTAAAGCTGATAATATGCTAAGCACAAATTTATTCTTGTTTGCCCTGGAAAGATCTGAAAGCAATTTTTCATTCAGTTTTGCAGTGCCTGCATAAATTACAAATTCTAAAGTTCAAATACATCGCATGAAAGTGATCAAACTGCTATAGTCCAGACAAGGAATTAAAAAGTAGGAAAAGACCACCGCATCTGGTTTGGACCAGAGCTGTGGTCCTGGCAAAAGTAAAACCTAAGATACATGAACAGAAGATCAAGATGAAGATTCCTCATGATTCAACTTACAAGCACAAAGTATAGGCAGAAGGAAAGGGAGGGAGATGGATCATATTTGGATCACTCCTTCGACTACTTACAGAATAACCACAAGTAAAGGAAGCACTGGCTGCAACAGTGATGCCAAGAACAAGAGATGATGTTATGGCACTGGACTTTCTTGATGGTACACCATTACCATTGTAGCGATTGACAATCAATGGTTCAGTTGCTGGTCCCCGCTCTGTGCCTTCTTCCACCATTTCTTGTCTCCTTGAAGAAGCAGATTGGAGAAATACTGAAAAAGCTGAGAGAGAAATACAGACAGAAGGAGACAATTATTGATGTATGCTTCTTTCCTTTAAAAAATGCTTTGTCTTGTCGTGCAGATGGTTGTCTAGACCGTTCATAGAATAGTCCTGTCTGCATGTTCCACGTATCGAGTTCTCTTGTCTACTTTTTTCTTAAATAATTGCATTTGGCCTGCTCCAAGGTGATTGACAAGGACCGTAACCAAGTATAAATCAAGTTGATTAATGAATAGATCTATATTACACTAGCCAGCAGACATAATGAAAGTCGATAAAATGATGACTAACTATTAGCAATCTGGAGAACCCATAGCCGCCTTTTTGTAAATGGAGAATTGGGGAGCAGTGGAAAATGAGTTTCCATTGGTTCTGGATACACTAGGAAGCTGTAGTTCATACTCAGTGACATCCCTGGAATGATGAGCACATGGTTCTTAGAACTAATTTGTAATATAATCTGCATGATCCTGTTCAGGTTCTTGGTGAAAATCATTGACTTTATCATGTTGCAGTAACAAATCAACCTTTTTTTTTTTAATGATCTTTCAATTAGTCCATTGTTGCACAGTTGCACGAGTCAAGAAGATAAAATGACATATAAGATTATTACTTAACATTGCAACAAATCAATCAACATCATCCTAATCAAGACAAATTTATCAATTTTTATGTAAATAATGAATCAAAACCTTCATATTATCCGTACAGATAAATAGTCAAAACTCAAAAGAGTTTTCTTTAATAATAACCTTAACATATTTAAAATGTTCTTAGTTTGGTGATGGAAACATGTTGGCCCCGTATCTTCTTGATCATTGTCTTGAAAGTGGGCATGGAAGAAGCCACTAATGTTGGCCCCATATCAGTAAAATGAATTTTATTTTTTTAATTATCAAAATGATTGTCTCAGACATTGTTGGTAACACCTATGTTACTACTTAAAAGCTGCGACTTTCTCTTGCCAGCTATTATTTACAAAGCTGTTCTTTTTCCTTCTAAAACTTGAATAAATAAATTTCCCTCTTTAGATATCCAAACTCAAATGTTTTCTATAAATTAGGAGATCTAGCACACTATTTTGACTAACCGTTTCATTTTTGCTGCCTTAATTAAGAAATGGGGCCAGTTAGTTAGACAATATAACTGGACCCTCATTGTTAATTATGATGATGACCGGATATGGGCCACTTTTTCTTCACTTGGCTTGGTGTCTTCCACTTTAATTATGTTCTTTTATTCTTAAATTATGATTTTTTTTATATAAAAATGTATTATTTTCTTTATAATTTATTAATATAAAAAGAAATTTCTTTCTTTCTTTGATAAGAAATTTCAATTTAAAAATTATTTATTTCTGTCACTACAAAAATAGAGATAAAATTAATTACTATGGCAGAAATTTTTTTCTTCTTTGCAGCTATGATTGGGTTTCGAGCATTTTCCGTATTAGAGCCCACTCCAATAGCACTGAACTAATAACTCAATGTTAATATAGCAGAGATCGCCATTTAGTTCTCCATTATTGGCGACCAAAAAAAAGTCTCACAACCCACCAACCACTCTGAGCATGATTAAGCAAAAATGAAAACCAGGCAGGCAAGCAAATAGTACCTTTGGACAGACAGATTTCTGTTTATAACTTCTGGAATCAAATACATTTTCTTCCACTGTACATTTGAAACTTGATGCAAGTAAAAGGAAGTATAAACAAGAGGCTAGCAGCTAAGTTTTCCAGATGCAAATTTATGATCAGCACAGATTTTAGTCAATAACTTGACACAGTTGTTCTCCCTGCTGCAGGGAACTAGCTAGTAATGGATGCCTGTATCTCTTCTAGTGCTCGTCCCTTAGTCTCCGGTACCACCTTCGCGATGAAAATGGCATTTACACCACAAATTGCTGAAAATATGAAGAATGTCCCTAGAATATAGCAAAAGTCATTTGAAGGATCAAAGCCTCAAGAATTAATGGTACACATTAATCAGAGTTGGAGAAGAACTACCTGCTGAACTCCATTGAAACAAGGCATTGAAGTTGTATGAAACAATCCAAGAACTAAAATGGCCAATCAAACTGCAAGTGGTTCCTGCTGCACCTTTGATGTTGATGGGAAATATCTGAACCAAAATCTGCAGGTAAAAGATTTTCAGTTTTAGGTTCTTGACAAAGTTTAATAAAGAGAACAGATAAATATGGTAAAAACAGTTGAACCAACCTCTGCAACCATAATCCATAGAATTCCTTCCATGCCTAATTGGTATGACCCCATATACGGCTGAAAGTAGAATCAAACAATGAACTAACCCATACTGAAACACCTAGTTTTTGTCTCCCTACAGGCTTTTCAAAAACAAAATATGAATTCTAGAAATATTTTACCCAAATGCTAATGAGAGCCAAAATTGGGGTCTTTTCTTTCCACCAGTGATACTCCTGCTTGTGGTAATTGAAGTTTTAGTAAATTGCTGTTTAGACAAAAAAAAAAATTATAAGGTGATGGAATGTAGGCATTTAACTTTTGTATAAAGCAACCTGTAAAATGAAAGATATTCCAGTAAGGAAGCTACCAAAGCACAATCCACCTGCAGAAACCTGAAATATACTGTAAAGTTAGCTAACCACTTAGCCAAAAACACCTTACAAATCGAATAGTTTCTCTTTTTTTTTTTTCTGACCAATAGAAGCGACTGTCTCCCAAACTTATCGATGAAGCTCATACTAACAATGCTCATCAATATCTGTAAACATATATTGCATATGAATCTTCAGTTTCTGAGATAAGAACGAAGCAAAATTATATTATAAAGTTATAGAGCACAGGACCTCAACAACAGCCAGTGTTCCAAGCCCAATATACTTTGATAAGCCTGACAAGAAAAGAATTTCATAATGTTAAACTCGAATACTTGTTTCAAGTAATATGAACAATATTAGGACATAACATACCTGCAGAGACAAAAATAACACCAGAATAATATGTATATGCATTGGCCCCTCCCAAGTGTTGCAGTACCATAAGCCAAATTCCAATCTATGTGCAATATACATGAGAAGTATATATCATGAATCAAGGAAGATCTATGAAGAGAAATTGGAAATTTTTTTGAACCAAGTTACAAGGCTTACAGTCATTGGAAGAACATATTTTAGCTGAAATAAGTCTAAAACTCCACCCCTTGAGAAATTATTGAGGGATTTTGTGTAATCCTGAGAAAAGAGATGTCTTATTTGTTTTCTCCATGCAATGGAAAAAGAAGATACAAATTTAAACAGTTCAAGTAAATAAAAAAGAAATACAAATATTTGGGGGGGGGGGGGGGGGGTAGACCTTTTGCTATTTTAAATCTAAAAGTAGACTGCTAACATTTTTCATAAAGTTCTGTAATGAACAAAGAAGCTGAAGTGTTACTTTGATAGCAGTTGCTTCCTGAAAAATATCAACTTTCTCTCCTCTGAGGCACTGCAGGGTAGTTTCAAACTCCTTTTCTCGGCCAACTTTTGCCTACACAGAATTTATTGGTAGTTGGCATTAGTGTAATGCAACAATATGCCTGCAATAATGAGTGAAATAGTTTCTACGTAGCTCTAACCTCTGTTTCTATCAACAAAAGTTTTGATCATTTAACACTCTCCTCCTTGATGCATGATTTCCTAAAAGATTGGAAAGTGTCATTTATCTAAAGTGATGTTCAACTAGTTTTTAGAATGTTTCTGGCTCATCTCTAACAACAGAACATAAAGCAATTAGAAGTTGGGTATTTCATTTTTCTCCTAATTAAACTTTTTTGGTAGAGATTTCAGCTTTACTGAAACTGCAGACTGAACTTTGAAATATGACTCATCAGCCATCTAGGAGACTCTGGAATGAAATATAGAAGTGGGAATTGCAGTAGACTTGGAAAAGTTCCTGTATTTTAAATCATTCCAAAATGGTGCAAACTTCAGATTGCATCCAATGTGTTTTACATGAAAAGAATCAGAAGTTACCTATTAGAGCCAAGATGCGCCAATTGATGTAAGGACCAATGAGATACATTATGGACACGCCTATGACACCTATCATCTGCAGAATCAGCTGTGGTAAGAACATGATGCAGCAAGTACTTTGTGACCCCAGTTTAATAAGTAGAAGGTTTACATGTACTAGAGCCGAAAATCTTCCCCTGAGATTCTTCGGTGTTATCTCTGCAACGTAAATTGGTACCTGTAAAGGATTGAACTGGGAAAATGTTTATCCATCATCATATATAGTACTGATTAACAGTATCAAATTTATATGCAATCTTTGCAACAATTACCAAATAACCAGCAATTCCGTTCCTGAATCCCAGTAACAGTCTTCCAACATCTAGCAACCAAGGAACCTTTGCAATACACATGAAAATCCAATAATGTAAATTGAAAGTAATCGATTAGTTTATAGAAAACACAGGCACTGATTCAGTACAGAACTCCAACTCATAATGTTTTGATTCTCTTTTTGCTAGGCACACTAAACCATCTTATTCTAGGTACTTTTAGTTATCTTTATTCACCTTTCCAAGGTAATCTGATAAATGGTTCAAGTGAAATAAATTATATGCATGTAAGAAACTCAATTGAAGTCATTTCTTCATGAATTCTGATTGGGCACCATCTGCTATCAAGATTTTATTAGATACAACACAGCACCTCATCATTTCCAAGATTTCAGAAGGGCATATCACATTTTTAATGGAGCATATAACAAAGAAACTTTAGCATAGAGTTGAAGACAAAATAAAAAATAAAAAAAAGAAAAACAGAATACGAGGAACCTTTGCAAATGCTATTGCAAGCCATCCCACAGTGTAGAACAAGTTCAGCACCCACATTGTCTGATTCAAGAGATTGAGGAGTTTGTAAAGATTTTGCAATTAACACTCAACAGGTGGCTTAGTGATGCTATTACTCATATAGGAATTTACGCATTTACGACCTAGGAGATCGGTTGTCTTCCCACTTACTAGTGCACCTAGAATTGATCCAATATTTACCATGGAACCAAAAAGAGAAAACTGCACACACAAGAGAGTAGTTCAAATTCACTATGAATTGTGTCAACTAAAACAATAACGACTATTGAAATAGGAACAGAACAAAGCAAAAGAAGACTAGTAACATAGACAGAAGCTACAGCAAACTATGTAGCTTAGTCCTAAAAAAGAAAACTAAAGATAACCTTACTGATTAGAAAGGAGATTTTAAAGCTATTGTATTGTTATTCTAAATCTATACAAATTCCTTTTAAACCCAGAATCATGGATTACTTGTCAGAAATGCAAATTAGCAACTAAGTACTCTCATCACAGTGTTTTACCTCTGTAACAGAAAGGCCTAAGTCCTCCATGATTGCAGACTGAGTTGGTGATGAATATCCCACCTGCACAAAGATTATATAAGAAAGGGAAGAAATAAAAAAGCTTAACCAAAATTGGGTCAATTCAATATACTGTCACCACATTAAAAATGCATATTAGGAAGCATAAAACATTGGTTTGAGAAGTAAATGGCAGTAAATACTTCACTTGTTTTGCCTGCCATAGAAGATGGTACTTACAACACATCCAAAACCAAGTGCAATGCAAGCTGCCACAAAGATGCTAAGAATCAGAGTAGAAGTGATACTTGAACTAGTCTTCAGCTCACCACCATGGCCACCACCTTCCTCGCTGAACCTAACATCATCATGTTGCTGCCTTACAAGCAATGACTTGCAGCTGGCGCCCTTTCTTCTCCCATATCCCTTTTTTCCTGGAAGAAAAACTTGAGATATAGGATGGTTTTTATTGCTCCCCTTGTATTAAGTGAGAGATGTGAACATCATAACTAAAAAGTGTACTATAATTGGTCTGTTTGAGATGTTTTCCACCCTTGAGAAGTACAGAACAAAAGAGGGCTGATTGGATTCTACCACTTAATTGTCCGCAAGCTATCCTTTAGGTGTGACGTACTGAGGGTAGGAGCTAACCCAAGGCTCATCCTGTGGCTGGAAAGATTTTGACTCCTGTAACTCAAACTTTAGACATGGGGCCATACTAAAAAAGAAGTGGGCCATTAAAACTGAATTGTGGTCTTGCATGGCGGAAAAATTGAAAGGGGAAATCTTAGGAGGGTTTCACCTAAAAGTAAGACCAAAACGATCAGCTCCAACGTCAGTTGAGCGTGAAGTGGGAACTGGCAAGTCAGAGAAATGGAATTCTGAAACCGTGAAATGATATACATTAGTTCTTGTTTTTACTTGAAATGCATATAGTAAAATTATATATATATATATATATACATATTTTAAATATCTATTTTTTTGTAATTTGTTAATATAAAAGAAAATTTTTTCTTTCTTTGGTAAGAAATTTCAGTTTAAAAGAGTCATTTATTCTTTTGTTCTTTTCGAGTGTGGAACATGTGAGAATTATTTCCTTGGGTGGGCCCCTCCGTTACCTTTGTGGGCCCCTCCGTTGTTTTGTTAGGAATGATAAGGAGTCAGATCAGAATAAAATTTTATTTGTCTCATATTTGATAATTTTTTTAGTTTTTAACATCCGAATTCAATACAATTGGGTATTATATAAACAGCACTTAATTTAATTTAAAATTAATAAAATATTATTTTTAATAAAAATATAAAATTAAATAAATAAATAATAATTTTTTATATATATCAAATTAAATTTATTTAAAATTTGCTTTTTATTTGTTTTATTATTATCTAGGCTCAAGACTCGATTTAAAAAAAAAAAACTAATTCTAAAAAATTGAATAGGATCAGAGCCTATCAGGGACGGCTCTCAACCCTAGTCTACGTTACCCTTTCCATCCTCCAAAGCACGAGCTTCATGAAAATTTATGGTAACTAACAACTAGCTTGTGGTTCTCAAAGAAAAGTTGGGTTCATGGTCTTTTTTTAGCAGAGTTGATGTTGTAATTCCTGAACCACAAAAACAGGTGGCTCATCATATTTGAAGCTCAAAATCAAGAGAGCTAAAGCATGAGCAAAAGAGATATGGCCAAATGATAAAGACAAATACAGTAGTGTTTGAGGCTATTAGTCCTGTCGTTTCCCATCCTGACCACTTCACGTGGATGGTTTATAGGAGGAACAATGTTATTAAGACTTTGGAAGAACCTATTTCTTTGGTTCGGACACAAGGACCAAAGCAAGATGCTGCCAATGAAATAACTTGCTTCATTCTGAAGAATGAGTAATTGATGATTGTATTTCTTCCAGTGTTCGCCCTTTAGTCTCTGGTACCATTGTTGCTGCTAGGATGAAGTTTGCCAAACAAAAGGCTGAAAATATGAAGAATATCCCTGAAACAATGCCAGAATTTGGTCATTTCTAAGGTTAAAAGCTTGAGAATATGTAGCAGATTGGATAAAGATGGCATCATCACCTGCTGAGCTCCATTCAATTAGGAAGTTAAAGTAGTATGCAACAGCCCAACCAGTGATATTGCTGATAAAATTACAGATGCTTCCAGCCGAACCTTTTACATTTATTGGAAATAACTGTGACAGAAGCTGGTATAGTTGGTAAATATTGCAGAAATGGATGAATGAATTTGTACACAAAGGCTAAAACAGTTAGCAGACCTCTGATAATAACAGCCATGGAATTCCTGATGCGACTACATATGATCCCATATACATCTGTAAGTGTAATAAAATATTTAGAATGTTAAAAAAAAATAAAAGGAGAAAAAGCCAAAATTTAAGGGGAAAAATGGATTACTTACCAATAAGCCAATGAGTGCCAAAATAGGGCTAGCTTGATCCCACCAATTATGTTCCTGCTCATTGATCATTGCAACTGAGATGTCAGAACATAGTGAAATGCACTAACAACATCAAAAGGGGCCAAATAAAGCTACATTGCTAGTACCTTTAAGAGGAATGATAGCCCTGTGAGGAAGCAACTGAGGCATAATCCAGCTGAAGCAACCTGAAAACAGATTCCACAATTATATCATTGTTCAACCATGCAATTTTGACTTACAGACAATTATAAAATGTTTATCCCTTTCTAACCAGTAGAAGTGGTCGCCTTCCAGATTTATCGATTAAGATTGTTCCCAAAATGCCAAGTAATGTCTGCAAAACACAAAAAGGAAAAGAACAATCTTTAGTTTCTGATATATGCATCTATGGAAAATTTGCTTTCCAAATGACTATGCAGCAAACCTGAGCAATAGCCAATGTAACGAGTCCAACCATGCTCGATATACCTGTCAATTGTCATGAGCTAGAACTTCATGTAGTTGAATTTTCATAAGATTTCTTAAACTTGTATGAAGATTGTTAAGATCAGTAATTTACCAGCTGAGACAAAAATAACACCGGAATAATATACAAATGCATTGGTTCCTCCCAAACTTGACAGCGCCATCAAGCCAACTACAATCTAGAAGGAATGGAAGAGAAATCAATGGATTATATAACACATATAGAGAAATTGATCAACTTCAACTAAGTTTCATGTCTTACAAGCAAAGGACGGATATACTTCTTCTGAAATATGTCGAAAATTCCTTCCTTTGAGAAACTTTTAAGAGATTCCACATGATCCTATTTATTACATCAATGGAAAGTAACTGATGTAAAATGTAACACAAATATAAACAACAGTAAACTAAAGAAGAATAAACTGAGGGAAGGTGAAATTGTGCTATTTAATTTTTAAGATAGCCTGTCATTAAAATTAATAATTCTTTAATTTTTTTAAGAAAAAATAATAAAGGTTACTTTTATATCAGTTGCTTCATCAGAAATATCAGCTTCCTCTCCCCTTAGGCACAACAGAACAGCTTCAAGGTCTTTGTCACGACCAACCTTTGCCTGCAGAGAAATATTCTCACTAGCTGTAGATCAAAGTTGAGATTAGAGAAAAAAATGCAATCTTGTAGGAATGAAACTTTGGAAAAGCTCCTATCTATTATACATCCATTCTAGGACCCCCAATTTTAATATTTGCTGCCATGCATGCTTTTACCAAAATAAAATCTTTCTTCTTTGAAACTTTTGGCTTAGGATCCACTAATACTACATGAAGCAATTAGTAATCCAATATTTTTCTGTTTCTTTGGACCTGAACTTTTAAGTTAGGCACTGCATCTTAGCTGTCAAATTCACAGAATGTCAGAATCTCAAAATGGACTCACCAGCCATCGAGGCGATTCAGGAATGAAGAAGAGGAGTGGGAGTTGAATTAGGCCAGGAATGGTAGCTGCATGTTGAATCATGTCAAAACTGTTACAACTTTCAGATCACATAACCAATTTCATATACATGACAGGAAATTTAGTTACCTATTAGAGCCAAATCGCGCCAATCGACAAAGGAACCAACAACATACATGAATGACATGCCCCAACAAGCCATCAACTGCAGAATAAGTATTATAAGAACCATGAGGTAGTAAGTGCATTGCAGCCTCTGTTTGATTAATGATAAAGTTTACCGGCACCATGGCTGTAAATCTTCCCCTGAGATTCTTGGGTGTTATTTCTCCAATATAAATGGGCGCCTGTTTGAGATTGAAATGTAAATTACTATTGTTCATTATGTCGACATTCAACTTGAAACGGATAAAATTATGTCAAATCAAACTTTATAAGAGTTACCAAATAAATTGAAATTCCATATGTGAATCCCAATGACAATCTTCCAAGGTCAAGCAGCCAAGGAACCTTTTGAAAAAAACATCAAAACTTTGGTATTATGAACTGAAAGCCAGCAATGACAAATTGATAATAACATCTTAAACAATACCGAACATCCCTTTATTGTTCCAATGTAGCAAATCAAAGCCATCTCTTTTGGTAAGTTAATCAAGCATGTCATAAAGAAAACTTAAAAGAGAATGAGCAGATGAGCCGAAACCTTTGTGAATGCTATGGCAAGCCACCCACTGATGTAGAAAACATTCAAAATCCACATGGTCTGATTCAAGACATGGATTGTAAAAATTTAGCAATTCGTATTCAACAGTTGGAATAAAGATTTTTACTATGTCCTGACAAAGCTTACCAATTTCCGACCAAGCAAATCTGCTATCTTCCCACTTATTGCAGCGCCTAGAATTGCTCCAATACTCAGTATTGAACCAAAAAGTGAAAACTGCAAAACAGTTTTATTTTTTTAAGATTAAAACACTTGAAATAATATCAAATGCAATTAAATTCCCTTCACATAGCTGAACATTCCATGTAAATTTGCCGACCAATTGGTCCTCTCCATAACCAAAGTAGGCAATCTTGAATTGAAACTAATGCCATCGTTAATTAAATATAAAATGAGGTTCACAAGATTACAGAAAAGAACTAAGAGAACCCAATAAAGCAAGGATTCACCTAAGTAGATTTAAAAAGCCAAAATCCCTAAAATTAGGAAAGGTGCATTTGGCATGCTTAATTTTGCCCCTTTGCTTTCAAACTTGAAGGGACAAATTGTTTCTCAACCAGATTCTCTTTGTTCAGGATTTTAACAGCAATGTCTAATTGCTCCTCTGCAGGCAGATTAAAATCAAAACATATATAGTTAGTGGATCGATTCTTTTACCTCTGCCACAGAAAGTCCCAAGTCTGCCATGATTGAAGACTGAGTAGGGGATGAATATCCTAGCTGCAAAGCAGAAAATAAGTTCAGCATTGGAGGAGTCCGAGACACACTGTTAAAAACATTCAATAAAAATGCACCTACAGAACATCCTAAACCAAAGGCAAGGCAAGCAGCCTCAAAGGTGCTAAGAGCAAGAATAGTGGTGACAGTGGAAGCAGCCACCGACCCTCCATCCCCAAGACCAACACCACCATTTTCTTCACTGTCTACAAGGTTGTCATGTCCTTGACTGACAAGCAAAGACTCTGTTGCTTCTGTTCTTTGCTGCCCCATAGCAAGTTGGTTTCACTTCAAAGACCCAAAAAAAAAAAATGTAGTAAATGTTACCAGCATGAAGTAAACTTCAAGTAACTAAATCAAATTTAACGAACTGTACATGGTGCAAAATTTCCCAGATTTTCCTTTGAGAATATGGTTTTGGATCCAATAAAGGTTAAAAAGTATGGGACAAGCACTTTAATGCAGCTTTCTTATGATTTTCGCAAATAATTAATGGCTTTTAGGTACCAAAAAAATATTTTTTTTATATATATGAAGATGTATTAAAGTTGATATATATCGAGCAAAGGGTTAGGCAACGAGGAGTTAGGTAGTCTTTTTTCCAGTCCATCTACCACATTCTCTCTACTATTGTTAAGTTTTTGGCAAAGCGTGGGCTTGCCTCTCAGAATCAGCAGGGGACAGGGGTTAGGTTGCATAACTGTGGTAGGTGGCAAATCAAAGTTACATTTTGGGTTTCATTAACATGCAATTTTTTTCCTGCGAGGACGTAGTTTAAAGATAGAGAAAAACATTACATATGTTGAGATTTGAATATAAAATTTATTATATGTTAAGAGTTAAAAATAATTACATAAATCGATTAAACTAAATTTGAGATTCAGCATTTTAATTATGTATGTCTACTTCAAACTACTTCAATCAAATGTCCTGTAACAGCTCAAGTGATCTAGCCTGTGAGGATGGTAACATTGTCTACTATGTTTTCCCTGTAGGCATCATTGGATTTTCCTATACTCTCTATTCAGTTTGAATAATGGATCAAGATCAGAAGCAAGTCATAATCTCTTAAATTGTCATATACATCGTGATAAATGTAGGATCATAAATTCAGGAAATTACAACATTATTGAAGCTGTGAATTAAAGCCCTTCCAATTTATGATGCCATAGCAAAAACAAATAATAATAATACATGGCTGTTCAAGAAATTTCTGCTCGGGTTTAACCTTTATGCAGAGAAATCCTTAATTTTTTCTACAAGATATAAAAATACAATTTATTCAAGGAGTCATACAGTGATAACCTCAATGTTACAAGGAACAAGGCGTGGCCCTGGAACTGTAGGAGCTGAAAAACCAGTTTCCAAAATTTTCACAATCTGATCCATTGTTGGCCTAACATGTAATATCGGATGGCAGCAAAGAACAGCAATTAAAACGTATTGTTCCATCACTTGTGGCAATCCAATCTCAGGCATGCCTTGCTCAATAACATCTAATGCTCTCCCTTGTTCCACAAGCTCCCAAACCCAATCTGCAAGCCGTATAATCTTTTCCTCGTTGCTGGCATGTGCAGTTTTGCCACTCAAAAGCTCCAGAAGCAAAACCCCAAAGCTGTAAACATCACTTTTTTCTGTTAACTTGCCATACAAGGCATATTCCGGAGCAATATAGCCTAGGGTTCCAGCTACCCTTGTGCTTAAATGTGTCATTCCTTCTGACTTGATCTTTGCCAAGCCAAAATCTGCAACTTTCGGCTCAAATGACTCATCCAGAAGTATGTTACTAGCTTTGATATCTCGGTGAATAATAGCAGGATTCAGACCATGATGCAAGTAAGCTAAACCTCTTGCAGTTCCAAGGGCAATCTTCTGACGAATAGGCCAGCTAAGTTTCTTCTTCCCCAATCCGAAAAGATGATCGTAAAGGCTTCCATTATGCATCAAATCACAAACAATTATTCTCTGATGACCTTCCGAAGGACCTATTGCAGTACAGAATCCTCTTAAAGCCACAAGATTGACATGTTTTACACTTGCAATGACTTCTACTTCATGTAAAAAGTTCTCTTCTCCAGCAACAGAACAATTCTTGAATCTTTTTATAGCAACTTCAGATCCATCCGGTAATAACCCTTTATAAACATTCCCATATCCTCCCATTCCAATAATATTATTTCTGGAGAAATTCATTGTTGCGTTCTTTATTTCCTTAATTTTGAACTTTATTAGACCAGTGCTTCTACTATACAGTCCAAATCCAAATACCAAACTAGTCTCATCTTTAACAGACTCATTCTTCTCCATAACAGGCCTGCTCTTCTCCTTTTTATTTTTCTTGTGTCGTCTCATCAGGAGGAACAAAATTGCAGAAAAGGCCCCAAGTAGACCAACGACAGAACCAACTGTGACCGCTGCAATTATACTTCGGTGTCGCTTACTGCTCGGTTTCTCTGGTTCTAATTCTAGGGAAAACAAACACTTAGCAGTTGCTCTATCAGTTGGACCAAACTGGTTGACAAATGCAGCTGTGTACATACTAGGATACCATGAACAAGCTGAGACATTCCCTGCTGTGTCATCTATGTCATCAAGGTAAATTTTCCTGAGTCTAAGCAACTTACTAGTACACATTCCACAAACAAAACTATTATCCAAAGACTGAGTACAGTAATATCTTAAAATTTTCAATTTGGTGTTAGGAATAAGGCTCTCAAACTGTGCTATAGATGTTATATTCAAGCAGGTTTTTGAAATCCATTCTGCATGGTATCCACAATAAGTTTGGATATCAAAATCATTTAAAAACTCACCTATTAACTGCTGGTAGGACTCCCAGCATGCCTCAGAAGTGGTAGGAGGGGGAACAAAGTACTCAGTCATCTGGAGATACTCAGATTGAACCAAGTGGATTCCTTCAAGAATGTTTTGACACTGTGCTGTAATGCCAGAAAATGCGGGCCTTGCAGGGACATTGAACAGTTTCCTGAGGATGTCAAAGTTCAATGGACAAGAGCCGTTCACAAGGGTTTCATTTGAGATCTTTTGGCAATATGTGCTGGAAACACTGATCTCAAAAAATGTTATTGTTACCAATGCAAAGAAAGTGAATAGAGATAGGGACATTGCAAATCTAACGAGTTGTAGACATTGAACAGCAATACAGAATAACTTCAATCTTAATTTCTTAATGAAATTTATCAAAATAATCACTTCAGCCTCAACCTTCAGTGGCCGGTTTTGGCAGGTAGTAACGGGCGGCAACTGAGAGCTGGAATCAGTCTCAACTGGATATTTTAAATGGCACAGAATCCTTATCATGCGATTATGTGACTATAAATAATCCTTTACCTATGATCATTTTTCTCAAACTAAGAACATATGAAATACTTCACATATGTGGCCATGACACATATGGCCAGTTCTTGGTACTATATAATTGAAAATGTTCTCTTTGAGCTGGTTCCTGGTTTTAAAAAAAAAATTATTAATTAATAATTAAGTCATATATTACGATAAACATCAATTTATAAAATTTGATTCGTTTTGATCTATTAAATTATACGATTTTAACTCACAAAATTTTTTTATAAATGATATTAACGCTTATATTTCAAATTAAATTTTAATACACAACTAATACAAAATGACATCTTGCGTGTGAATTTTTAGGCTGAGATCTGAAAAATCATGCAATATGACAAATTATATAATAGTTTAAGAGGTAACCTTGGCCTTATCCAGAAGTAGACTAAATCATAGATAGGAAATGTTCTCAATTGAGGTGATGTTTTTCATGGTCGACCTAATTGTACAGGAGCAATTTCTAGAATACGTGTGAAAGGATCCAATCCTCTCAGTATAAAGAAGACATCTTCAAAGCCTTTGGTGACTTTCCATTCATTTTTCTTTTCCTGATAAATTTAATGTTTCCCAGCTGACCATTTCTTATGTTTTATGGTTTGAATTGGGGAAACATATATAATATTGTTGACAGAAAAAGGACAATGACAGCTCAAAACAGTGAAAATAGAAAGGACAAAAATTAATATAATAAATTTAAATTTATTTTAATTAATTCATATAAATTTAAATTTTTAATTTTAATACCTATAATATTTTTTTATATTTTTTAATTCTTTTATATAAATCTTCTCTAAATTTCAAATTCCAACCAAACATTTCAAAATCCCATGTAAATCTACCCTAAAAAATATAAGAAAAAATAATTATAAAAAAAAACCTTTGAAACACAAATGAAAAATGAAGCTAACACATAAGTAAATTAATAATTTATATTATCATATCGTATAAAATATTATATTTATGTTATATTTTAAATAAAAGTTACACTTCATATTTTAAATCAATACGAAAATATAAAATATATATTTTTAATTTTATTAAATTTATTTATATATTTTTAAAAATTTTAAATTATATTATTTTTATGTTTTTTATTTGTATCATTTTTGTATCGTATTTTAAATTATCAAATTTACGCATATAATAGTTTGGCAACAATTTTTTTTTTTGTTTTTAGTTTTTTAAAAAATTAAAAGTAAATATGTGTTTTGGTTTTTTTTTTTTTTGTTTTTAAAAGCTGAAAATAAATTTTGAAAAGTTTTGAAAAAAAAAAATTAAAGATGTTTCCAGTTTTTTTAAAACAATTTCGTCACTGTTATTGACAATATCGTTGCAGTACTGATACAATTGAAAATATTTGCTTTTGAAATATTAAAATTTTAATTTTTTTTTATAAGTTTTTGTTTTTTACATTTTTAAAATAAAAATATTTTATTCAAATATTTTTTAAATTTAATAAACTAAAAACAAAACAAAAATAACACAAAATAATTTTTTTAAAATACAAACGACCTCCAGTTATCATAATCATCTACTTAAATTGGACTGTTTGATTTGGTTCGGTTTTATTTTATTTTTTTATTGGTAAATTTAAATTTAAAATTTTCTCTCTTCAAATTTGCGTTTGAAGGTGTTTACGTTTGACAACTGTGCAAATCTAACCCCGGATTTTGTGGTTCGGCATCTCCCTTAAACATATTACCGTCCCATGTCTTAACGTAACCGATCTAGCCCTCTACTTTTCTTTATTTTCCGTTTTGGCCTCAAATTTCTTCACATTTTTACTTTTGTCCCCATATTTTCTGATTTTTTTTAATTTGATTACCACAATTTGGACATAGTGTGCTTATTATTCTGATGTCAACAAAAATGCGGCTTGACTTTAAGGCAATGTCAAACACTGAAGATTAATTGGTTGATAGATGTTTTAATTGTAAATTCCTTCTTTGAAAAAAAGAATAAATTTGATTTCTTCGCCACTAATAAGTGACGTAAAAAAATAAAATTTTACATAAATTAAAATATATAATATAAAAAGTGTTTTTGAAAAAAAAAATTACAATTTATGAATAACCTTTTTTATGTAATAAAATGAAGTCTTTTTATTTTTAAATATTTTATGCTCTTATTTTTTCATATTTATTTTTTAAAATTTTGTTTTTTTAAATAAAAATATGGTACATTAATATTATAAAAAATAAAATTTTTTAATAGACATAAAATTAAAAAAAATACTTAAAATAAGATAAAGGGAGGATATATTTTTAACTCTAGGTTTAATTATTTGGCAGTTGTTAAGTGATTTTGAGGTTATAATTTTTTTTTTACAAAATGGAATTAGCTTTAATATATATCATAGAACTATTAAATTATTCTCTGTGGCAAAAAAAAATTATTCTCAAACAAAGAAAAACATGTTAATTAGTTGAAAATTTTAATAATTAATTTTGATAAAAAGATACTAAGAGAATTAACTTAAATTTTTATTAATTTATTATAAATATTTACAAGATATAATTTTTGATACGATAAAAATAAAATAAATCTTTTATATTTTAAAAATAAATAAATAAAAAATAAAATATTATTTATTTAAAATTTTTTTAAAATAATGAATTTTTAATTTCATTACCTATCAAATCAGAAAATTTTCAAATATAAAAAAATCCTTTTCAAAGGAGAACCCTATTGAACTTTGCAAAACTTTAAGGGACCCATATGAAAATTTTCCATTTCTTGCGTACACTGCAATTAACATTGGCGAAGAACCGTCATTTCTCTTCCTCTATGGTTCCTTTCTGTTAAAAGGTCAAACCCAACCACCGAAACAGACAAAAAAAAAAGGACTTTTTGCTTCCCGGCGACCGTCAAACACTAAAACGCCGCCGTTTTGTTATTTTCCTCTTATGCTATTGCCGATCGTTTTTTTTTCCCGGTAACGCCCCGGTGGCCGGTAAAAGAAATTAATTTTGGATTATTTCTTGACTATGAAGCGCAACGGCAACATCGGAAACAACAAAGGCTCCAATAATAATAATAATAATAATAATAATAATAATAATAGTCATAATAATAATGGTTTTTTGCCAAATTCTTTGAAATTCATATCTTCCTGCATAAAAACCGCCTCTTCCGGTGTCCGGTCAGCTAGTGCCTCCGTCGCCGCATCTATTTCTGGAGACTGTCACGAACACCATAAAGACCAGGTTTTCTATTTTAATTTTTTAATTATTGATTATTATTTGTCGATTATTTAATTATAACCTTAATCAATTTAGGTTTAATTTTTTGTTCATTTAGGGTTTTTTGTTTGGAAAAATTAGCTCCTTTTTAGTTTTATTTTGCTGTTTTATTGCTCAGAAAAAATATAGAGAAAATTAAACGTGGAGAAATTTAATGGTCTTTTCTTTTTTGTTTAATTTAAAGTAAAATTTACTTCTTCTAGTGAATTAGGGCTTAGTTAAGTGAATGTTGTAATGTAGAACTGAAAATTTAATTTCTTTACAAATTTTAATTTTGAACTTAGTTTATTCGTTAATATTTGCTGAAATTTAAGTATGATTGTTGAATATGATGTTTTATAAAAAAAAAAAAAAATCATATGTATAACTATTGTTGTTTTAGTAGCTGGTGAATGGACATTGAATTGTTTTTGTTGAAAATGATGTTTTTCTTTTTGTGAGTTTCTATAAAATGAATGAAGTTGTGAATAATTTATTTAATGAAGGTAAATGAATGACAGTGGATCATACAATCAGCCGATTTAATGTTTTGATTTCGATTTGTTTGTACAAAACCAAACCAATGTTTAGATGATATTTGTTGGAAATAATGTCTTTGGGAGTTTAGGAAATAGAATTAATAATATGTTGATGCTGTAATAATTTTAATCCATTTTCATCCCCGGCTCCAATGATGGTTGTTTTAGAGTTTTATAAGTCTTTATAATGACTGAATTATGTTTTTAAGGTCAAAATAACCATAGAAGCTGAGGACTTAGATGCCATTATTTTGCAAAATAATAATTGACCATTTGCATGACCGATTTACACTTGGAGCTTCGTGAAAATGATTAGGTTATAAACAAGGAAATGATGACTCTGGAGAGTTTAGTTATTTTTGTGAGAGCAGTATTTGATTATTGGACAGAGTAACAGAGTCAATATTAGAATATTTGTCGTGTGCCAACATTTTGATTCTTGTTTGCTCTTATGGGCAATTCTGTTCTATTAATTCTAATAATGCAGTGCTTTGAGTTCCATTAAGGTCAAAATTGCCAAAATGGAAACTGAACTGCTGAATTCCATTGTGTTATATGCAAATTGTTTATCAGTTGCTCACCATTTTGATGGCAATAGCTCGGTATAAATGACGAGGACACTAGTTTACCCCTAATTCAAAGAAGGTGGAGTTAATGTGAGATGCTGATATAGATTTACTTGTGTCACATTGCTAGCCATGGGATTTTGTTGCACTCCTCTTTGACGGGCTGAATAACTTATATATGCATTTGCCTGAAACTTGTTGCTACTCTCTCTGCTATCTCATTGGAATTCTTTTGTGAAACAGGTGCTTTGGGCTTCCTTTGACAGACTAGAGCTTGCTCCTTTATCTTTTAAAACCGTTCTCTTAGTTGGATACTCCAATGGCTTTCAAGTTCTTGATGTCGAAGATGCCTCTAATGTCAGTGAACTTGTCTCAAGGCATGATGATCCGGTTACATTTTTACAAATGCAGCCGCTCCCTGAAAAGTCTGAAGGTCATGAAGGATTTAGATTTTCCCATCCTTTACTTCTGGTTGTTGCCTGTGATGAGTCGAAGGGCTCAGGTTTGTTGTTTACTGGAAGAGATGCATTTGCTAGAGATGGTTTAGATGAATCTCAAAATGGAAATGTTCTCATCTCTCCTACTGCTGTTCGATTCTATTCATTAAGGTCTCATAATTATGTTCATACATTGAGATTTCGATCTACTGTATATATGGTTAGATGCAGTCCTCGAATAGTTGCTGTGGGGCTTGCAACACAAGTAAGAATTAGCTTATGTTTTTTTTTTTTTCTTTCTCAAACTTAGTTTCAGTACAATTAGTATTCTAACACTTGTCAGAAACAAGTCCAGTCTGATTGATTGATTTTTATCCTCCTCTTTGTCTTATTTTTAGTTCAATGTGCAATTTAAAATAATCAGATTGGAAGGTCCCAGGACTGCTTGTGTTTTATCAAGATGTTGATTGGAGGATGTTTTTAGTTTAGATGCATTCTATATTTCTTTTATTTGACCAATTATGTAGTTGGAGCTAAACAATTTAAACCATGCTAATTTCTTTTATTGGTTGGCA
This sequence comes from Durio zibethinus, assembly GCF_047325235.1. NCBI lineage: Eukaryota > Viridiplantae > Streptophyta > Magnoliopsida > Malvales > Malvaceae > Durio > Durio zibethinus. Next base: position 1,013,940 of record NC_143175.1, read on the forward strand.
GATATACTGCTTTGATGCTTTCACTCTTGAAAATAAATTTAGTGTCCTCACCTATCCTGTTCCTCAAGCAGGAGGCCAAGGAATGGTTGGGATTAATATTGGATATGGTCCCATGGCAGTGGGTCCTAGGTGGTTAGCTTATGCTTCGAACAATCATTTGCTGTCAAATACAGGTCGCCTGAGTCCACAGAATCTTACTACATCTCCTGGTGTTAGTCCATCAACTTCACCCGGCAATGGGAGTCTTGTGGCTCGATATGCCATGGAATCTAGTAAACAATTAGCTGCTGGTTTAATAAATCTGGGTGACATGGGCTACAAAACTTTGTCCAAATACTATCAAGATCTTATTCCTGATGGTTCCGGTTCTCCTGTATCTTCAAATTCAGGCTGGAAAGTTGGTCGGGGTGCATCACATTCTGCAGAGACTGATATTGCTGGGATGGTTAGTCCTTGATGTATTGGAGAAGCAAATTTTAGTCTTATGTTAGAATGCCTGATAGTAATATACATGACCATAGCATATTAATTCCACCTCGATGTGGAAGGCTACTATTCACATCTTTGCCTCTATGCTTTGATTTTTATGTCAGATACATGTTTGGGTCAAATTTGTCAGAGAGGTATCATATGAGATAAGATTGCTTATTAGGTCTTAGAAATACTAAAATATCAGAGGCTAGGAAAGTTTGACTGGTTAATTATCGACTATGAAAATTTAGGTGTAATTTTAGGATTTTCTTTTTTATACGGTCTATTGCAGGTTGTGGTCAAAGATTTTGTTTCCAGAGCTGTTGTATCACAGTTCAGGGCTCATTCTAGTCCAATTTCTGCTCTCTGTTTTGATCCAAGTGGGACTCTTCTGGTTACGGCCTTAATACATGGGAATAATATAAATATTTTTCGGATTATGCCTTCTTTGACAAAGAATGGATCTGGAAGTCAAAGCTATGATTGGAACTCATCACACGTGCATCTTTACAAGCTTCATCGTGGCATGACATCAGCTGTATGTTCCTGCAGCTTCTACTTTTTCAAAAAACTGTAATGTTTTATCTATCTATAATTTATTTTTTATTTTGTTTTGCTTTGCAGGTGATACAAGATATTTGCTTTAGTGCTTACAGTCAGTGGATTGCCATTGTTTCATCTCGGGGTACTTGCCATATTTTTGTTCTTTCTCCATTTGGTGGCGAGAATGTTCTCCAAATTCTGAATTCTCATGTAGATGGGCCTATCTTATCACCAGCTGTATCTCTACCTTGGTGGTCCTCTCCATCTTTCATGATAAACTATCAAACATTTTCTTTGCCAGCACCACCAACTGTTACCCTTTCTGTTGTTAGCAGAATAAAAAATGGTAACTCTGGATGGCTTAATACAGTTACCAATGCTGCATCTTCTGCATCTGGAAAGGCCTCCTTCCCATTCGGTGCTTTTTGTGTTGTTTTTCATAACCCTTTACCTAATGATTTGCAAAGAGCTCAAGTAAAAGCTAATGTTTTGGAGCACCTATTAGTTTATGCTCCTTCTGGTCTTGTTGTTCAACATAAGCTACTGCCTTCATTTGGGGGAGAGGCAGATGAAAGTGCTTCAAGAATTGGACCAGTTTCTGCTCGACAGGTACAAGACGAGGAGTTACGGGTGAAAGCTGAAGCTATGCAAGCATGGGATGTATGCCGAAGAACAGAATGGCCAGAAAGAGAGGAATGCCTTTCTGGAATGACTCATGGAAGAAAAGAAGCATTAGATATGATTATGGATGTTTCTGGTTCTGAAGATAATGTTGCTGGGCACAAGGACCTGTCAAAGCCCCAAGACCAGTCTCACTTGTATCTTTCAAATGCAGAAGTGCAGATAAGCTCTGGAAGGACACCAATCTGGCAGAATTCTAAGGTAGTTATTTATGACATGTTCATGACGTACTCTTGCTCATCACCGGTTTCACTTACATCTTGTATGCATTTTCTTAGGTATCTTTTTACACAATGAGTCCTGTGGGGTTCGATGAGCATAAATTCACTTTAAATCAGTCTGCTGGAGAAATCGAAATAGAACAGATGCCATCTCATGAGGTTGAAATTAGACAGAGGGATTTATTACCTGTTTTTGAGCATTTTCACAGGATTCAATCTGAATGGAGCGACGAGTAATTTCTGTGTTCTTTTACATTATGACCTTTCTGGTTTTGACCATTCTTATCTTTTTTTTTTTTTTAATCTTGAAAGTCATAGAAGTAGTTATCTAGCTGAAAAAAGGTTTGATGAAAAAACATAGATATTTGGAAGTGAGGTTCTTTAAGAGTCATATGACAGCAGCCTGTACTGCTCATGTTAAGATTGTTCTGATTTCACTATTTGTACTGTCATATAGGTGGTCCTGGTACACTGCACACCAAAAATATGTTGGACTTGCTTTGCATCAAACTAACTGAATATCATCTGAAAGAAAATTGGGGCGATCTTTCTTTTTAATTGTGTTTTATTGGGTTGGTTTTTTTTTTCTTTTTTTTTTTTTTTGGGGGGGGGGGGGGTAAGAGTGGATTAGGATGGTGTTACATGGTGCAAAATGGTATTTATATAGTAGCACCAAATGAATTTTCCTTCACACCGTTTTTATTTTTCTGTGCAGGGGCTTTGATGCTTGAAGTTATCCAATGTCTTCTTCTCATGCTGCCAAAGCAAGATTCTCTGAAGTCACCATTATTTCTCACTCTAAGTTGATGTCACCTAGCTCAGCTGAAAACTCAGATAGTGGTATGACCATGTTTTAAATTTTAATGATTCAATATGCTTCTGAATTCATGAACTCATTTGATACTTGGTGTTTTAACCAGGATCATCAAGGAATTCTTATCCATCCAGCATTCAGTCTGTTAATGATAGTAGTGGGGGGTAAAAGGAAAGAGTTCTGCTTTGGTATCGCGTATGCTTAGTCAGAGCACTCTTAACAAAGATGCTGGTTCAGTTTCTTTTAATCAATCTAAAATGGGTATCTGTCAGATTGAAGATAGTAACTCTACTAATAGTCTATCATCATTAACAAGTGACTCTCTATCTGGTGGAAGAACTGTTGCAAAGGAGGTTTCAATTTCTAAAAAAAGATGGAACCTGTGATGATGCAAAGACAAGTTCTAACCGATCTGATTTAAGTATGAACATGTTAGATTGGGGGCCTGTAAATGCTTCACCGGATTTTGCGCAATTTTTTCACGAAGAGTATTGTAAAGCATTGCCCTTAAGTGCAACTCGTGAATCGTCAGAGGTTACTGATTTGACAGCAGCAACAGTCCTTGTGAGAGAGAAAAATCTGAGGAAGAAGGTGACAGTGATGAAATACTAGGGGGTGTTTTTGCCTTCTCTGAGTAGGGTAAGTATCTAAAGGTGTTATTTGATTGATTGTTCTAATTTCACGTAATGGTGCATTCTATCTAGAAACCTAAGCTTCTAAAATCGGTCTTTATGTCATCCATTGAGACTGAACCTTATTGAAATCATCCTTTGTGGCAGGTTGAGTTGTATCTACTTGTGTTTCTTTCCTGATGCTTACATGCCACGTTCATGTACGATTGCATTGTCGACTTCAGGTTCCTTTTGTTAAACGCCGGCATTGTGGGAGGGTTCACATACTAATTGGAAGTGTGGTTCGTTGATTTAAAAAGCTACTGACTGATTGATTCAAGTAATATGACTGGCTTACTGTGCGGCCATGGTAACTCTCTGATTTCTTCCCTACTAGTGTACATGTTGTAAATTGATATTTATAAGTACGAATGATTTGTGAGGACATTTCTTTCTGTGCTGTGTAACATTATTCATTCTTCAAAGAAAAAGAAAAAATAATAAAAAAGAAAATGAATTACTGTACACTGTGTTCTTTTTTATTTGAAGGAGAGGTATCCTGACAAACTCTTTTAAGTAAGGGACACGTATCAATTATTGAGTAAAATGTTCGGGTTTCAAATTCGGAAAATTTGGTTTCATCTATTTATACTGTTTGAAAGATAACTGTCTGCTTTGTACCATATGAACCTATTTGATTTCAAGTGTTTCCAAATCGCCACAGCTCTCAGCAACAAATTAATCAGCAGGCTACTCTTGGGTCCTTTTGAGGATTTCTAGTTTTCAAGAATAAGCCGAACAGTAGATACCAGACAAAACAAGAAACTTGTAGTACTACATGAATTATATACATCCTACACTATTTACGAGTACTGTATAGGAGAACACCTTCATCCCAACTTTTCTCCTTGATGAGCTTTCTCTCTGTTTCTGTCCATTTACAAAACTTTGGATACCCAAAAACATCCTGCATCTTTGTAGCCTTGTGGCCTGCCATGGCAGCTACGTTTATGGCATGAAATCTGCCACGGAATTTGCCCCCACCTAGACACCCTTCCTATCAAAGGAGTTAGACAGGGAGTGGTCCCTTCAACTCTAACCAATCGCTGAGATACTCTTTCATCATCTATCCCCATCTTCCCAAAATCTTCACTATATATTTATGTATGCACTTCCCTAGAGGAAATATGGCTACATGACAGTATTGACTGGTTGCCAAAGAAAACTTGGAAGGGCTCACATAGGCCCCTGTGACTATGGAGATTGGAGCCATTTTTTGGTGTCCAGTCCCCCTGGAGAGGGTCCCTTTTTTGTCGTTTTAAGGGCTTGAATGGACTATTGAATATGCCACGGAGGGTCCCCAACTTTTGGCCTTAAACCAACCTAATTGCTAACTGATGAGTTGTTCTGATTAACCTCTTTGCCAGGCAATGATTTATGGTTCAGTTGGAACACGTCATATTGTCAACTGTTCTTCAAATGCATTTGATTCGGAGAATCTTGGAGGAATTTGTCTTTGATCTTGGAAAAGGCTATGGCTTCTGAATTCCCAGGATTTATAATTTCAAACTTTTTTTTTTATCTACAAAGATAAATTGAATTTAAAATCGAGGTTTAGCATCCAATAAATTTAAATTTTAAATTTTGATACTCGTAATTTTTATTATATTTTTATATTATAATTTCTTTTTTTTATAAAAAATAAAAAGGTTAGAAATCATCTTTGAATGAATCATGATACATACATTTATTATCGAACCAAATAACTCAGTTCGAAACATTCAAAGTTAGAAGGGCATATTTCCACAATTTTGTGACAACAAAATCATGCATCATTTGAATCTATAAACGGATGCAAATGAAAATCAAGGCATATGCCCCTATCCATAATGCTCTAACTATAAGACACGTTTGCAAAAGCACAACAATGTAAAAATCATGTGTGTCCTTGCAAAAGCATGAAATCCCTAAAATCAAAAAGGAAAATGATTCCTTTACTTTCATCATGTGAAAGATGAAATAACCTTGAGAAAATAATAGCCAAAAAGCAAAGATTTTAGAGCATATTCTATGGCCAGATGTCCCTATTTAACCACTCCTAACCAGTTAATCTATGAAAAATATTACCCAATCAGACAACAACAACATTGCATCGAACAACTGTGGCATGAAGAGCAGCAACAGGATAAGATTCTTGAAAAGATTGACAGCATATAGGCATAAAATGCGAAGGGATAAGAGGGAAGAAACTTAACAGGATAGTGGGTAAAGTAGAAATGGATAAGCGCCTGTAATAACAACAGGTAAGCGCCTGTAATAACAACAGGTCCAACTTGTTTTAATATATATATATATATATATATATATATTATTGATCCCATTTGTTTTTTTAAGATAGGGATGTAAATTTACAACAGATGTTGGCATAGACTAAAAAACAACAAACATTTTTTTTCAACAGTTGCCTAGTCTGTATGTTGATAGAGTGGATCATGGTTCATATCTTAATAATCTCAAATAAAAAAAATAAACAACAGCATCACTCTTCTACTATTTTCTTTCAGAAGAGACAAAATTTTACCCAAAAACAAAATATCTCTCATGCAAAGATGAACCATGGTTTTCCCATCACTTTCAGTTTCTTGCAAAATTGGCTTGAAAATGTGGGTCTTTTTCATCCCATGTTATTAGTTCTTGCAAAATTGTAAAAACAGTTTTACATGTAGTCTTTTCAATGTCCTAATTACCTTGAAGAAAAAAGTCCTCATTCCAAAGCAATAAAATCTTGAATATGTCAGCAAATAAGCATATGCTTGCCCCAATAACAATGACCCAACCTTCTTCTGTCTGGTCTGGTGGCACCAAATTTACTCAAAAGTATTTATTTTTGGTTTCTTGAGACATGAACCAATGAGAAATTGTGTGAAAATATTTGTTTCTTTTGCTGCTGCTATAATGTTTAAGATATTGGATATTACTGCTGACAGTGGAATAAATTAGCTAGAACTGAATGAGGTGTTGGCAGTAATGCCATATGAGGCTGGTTGGCACTTTGCAGAGGAAAACAAAATAATAAACAAGTGACGAAAATGATGGGGAGAGAAACAGCAATAATTACCGAAAGAAAAAGATGGGAAGGTGAATGGTACGTGGAATCAAGTTTTGGATCTTGTGATGCTTTTTTATATATAAATTTCAGAGTTTTCAACTTGCTCATAAATGATGATGTTAAATAGAGGAGGCAAAGAAAACAGAAACACAAACCCAGAGGAGAAAGGGAAAAAACAACAAAAGAGAGAGAGAGAGGTGTGACTTCACATAAACTGTAGTTATTTATAGTCCACTTACTATAATATCCATTTAATCAGGCTCAGCTTTCCTCTCATTTCAAGGCAAGAACATGATATAATTCTGAAAGATCTGCTAGTGGGAAAAGACAACTTAAAAGCTAGCTGCAATGGATGTGCTTCAGTTGCAAAAGCAGTTCGTTGACTACAGAGCTTCACTCTATCATGAGGTTATTATTTTTTTTTTTTTGTTATATTAACAACTGTAGACAATAGTCTTGAAGGAAAGTTGCTTTGTTTTGCTTTCTTGCTTTTGGATTAGACTTTTGGTAATGAGTTCTTGTTCTACGAGTAGGGTTTTCTGGATGAGCAATTTACCCAACTTCAGGAACTTCAAGATGAAAATAACCCAGATTTTGTGGTTGAAGTGGTGTCTCTTTTCTTTGAGGATTCTGAGAGACTTCTCAACGAACTGACTAAAGCTCTGTGAGGATTTCACTTTCAATTTTTTAACAGTTTCTTTTGTTGTAAACTGAACTATCAAGGACTCTATATTCTGCTATGGTTAACTCTTGACATTTCTCCTTTTTTTTTTTTTTTTTTGATTTATGTAGAGAGCAGCAGAGCATAGATTTCAAAAGGGTGGATGCTCATGTTCACCAGTTGAAGGGTAGCAGTTCCAGGTATTTTTCTCGTTTTCTTTATTTTTTATCCTCGGTTTCTAATTATAGCTTCAGTTGAGAACTCTTTCCATTTTGGTTAAATCTCGTTTGCCCCCACTTGTTTCCAGCATGAGAAACACCATATGCACATGTACCACCATGATCTTTGCTGTTTCTCTGTGGGAGAAATATTAATTTTCCTGATGGAATCTTATTTAGATTCATAAGCTTTTAATCAGCTAAAATCCATTCAAATGCCATTGACAGAATGAGTTAATGACAAAGTTCTGTCACTGTAAATTTCCTTTCACAGAGTTTATATTGATGCACAACTCTTAACATTTGTAATGTTGCTGTAATAACTTTGTACTTCTTAAATTTGTATTTTATAGTCATCAGTTTTCACTTGTATGTCCCACACCTGTTGTCATACAACAAATTGTTCTTCATATTTCTGTCATAGTTCTTTCATGGGTAAAATGTTCTCAAATTAACAGCATTGGTGCTCAGAGAGTTCAGAAAGTCTGCATAGCCTTCCGCAACTATTGCGAGGAGCAGAATATCGAAGGGTGAGTTTATTTTATGCCTCAGATCATTTTTGTTGATGTTAATATAGTTTTCAGAAGTTTCAAATTTTGATGTCTTGTATAGGTGTCTTAAATGTCTGCAACAAGTGAAGCATGAGTATTCCCTTGTGAAAACCAAGTTTGAAACTATGTTCCAGGTAAGGTTGAGAAATCTACCTCTTCAGAAGAGATATTCTTTTACCAAACAGGTTTTTATTCCAAGAATTGATTTTCCATTTGTTTGAGTACTGCAGCTTGAACAACAGATCTTGACTGCTGGAGGCTCAATTCCTGTGTAATAGTACTCATCTGCAGAGAAAAAACAAGGGAGCAAAATGGGATTTTGGCTATGTAGAAAAGTTTTTCTCGTCTTTGTTGCTTTTCTTGCTGTTTTAGCGGGGTACCTAAGCTACTGAAGGGTTCTTATCTACTTTCGAGCTTAAGCTTGTATCATGTCCAGTGTATGAGCAATGACAAAGAATGTGAATAAACCCTTCCAGCTGATCTTTCCTTTCCATTCCTCTCTGTTTGTTGATCATTGAGTTTCTTTGCTCTGATAATTATCAATCGATTTAGGAACAAAATATGGAGAAATTAAACAAATCTTATCAGGAATCCTCCATCCTTTGGAGCAAACTTTGACTCTTGAGATCAGAAATGTTGGCTTAGCCAAAAAGAACTTTCACTTTCCATTAAAATGAGTTGCAACTTACATCTAGAGAACTGCTGCTGAAACAGGGCCTCACCAAATCTTGACCCAGCCCCCCAGACAATCGGCTTCTTGTGTTTCATGTTGGTATGTCTCTGAAGCACAAGCATTCGAGCAAAGCAGGAGCAGCATGATGTGGATCATTCTATCAACTCGTAGAACAAGAACAAGCTCTTCCTCTTTCATTTTTCTACTAATCCAACAGTAACTACACAGCATAGTCCTCTTTAACCCTTTAAAGCATAGTTCAGACCATGAATCTTATACTCACCTGGTTTGTCTGAAGCAAGGTCGAGGCAGCTCTTAACCATGCAAGTGTCAATTTTCACATTAAACCCAAAAAAATGTAAAAAATTTGAATGACCGGCTAAAATGAAATGGATATACATACAACAATTTTGGTCAATAAGTTCAACAACCATGTATGTACATGGAGATCTTGAAAAACGAACAAAATGCATTGACCAAATAAATATTGTCACCGACCATTCAATGTTACAGACAAGATATCTCATTGACCTACTTTAATAATTATACAATAGTGGTTACCGTTGCATTTTAGGCATTGAAAATGAAGTCGAAACGCCATGTTGTTGGGGGTGATTTCTCTCCATAAAGTCTCATTTTTTTTATAATCACCATTGATCAGTGATCTCTGTTACATTCATTGAACATGATTATTTTATAAGGTCAACTGTTTTCGCATGAGTGGGATGTCCCCTTAATCAGCTGGTAATCCTGCAAGCAAAGCCAAAATACATGCTGTAATGACAGAATATCAAATAATTTTCTTTCATCTTTCCATATTTTATAAAAATGGATATCATCATCACCCAACCAAATGACCGACCATCTACTTCAATCTTTTTCATGCTTTCAATTCCAAGATCGAACATATCACTATATTAATAAGAGGTTGATTCAAAATTTCAGGTAAAAATCCACCAGAATAAACTGGTTAGCTGGTTGCTAGGATTCATTAAACTTTACAGAATGATTCAAGAACTAAATGTAAAATCGCCTAGGAAATATAGCTTCTGAATCAGAAGAAGGAATTCACTGCAGAGAAATAGAAAAACAAAAGCCATGGGGGATGGCCAAATTTAAAAAGAAAAAAAAAAAAAAAAACTGTTCCAGCTGGGAGATTCCACTATATGTTGTATCATGCTAATATTTTAAGTAATAATATAAATGACAGACGAATCCAAGTTCAGGGCTTATATGCATTGTTCATGCACTGCCATGGTGTCACAATTACAAGTTACAGCCACTCAGACATTGAAAGACATGACGCAGTACATTTATGTTGAAGAACCAGGGAGCATGAACGTTTCTTACGCAACTAAAGGTTGGTACATGTCCAAATCATCACACGAGAGCATGATGCTAAGTGCAAAGGGCTGAAATGTAACTATCAGACCTGATAATATCTGAAACTTGATGGGAAAAGATGGTCCTATACATGCTGCAGTATTCATCAAGACTTGGAGTTTGTTTTGACCAACAACAATTGGAAAAGAAAGGATAAAAGACTGACTAACTCAGTTGAGTACCCTTTATAAGAATCTCGAGTTATGTTTAGTCAGAGAATCATTGCTTAATATATTATTCTATGATCACTTATATTCTGTATTTGAAGCATATCTGAATGTTTATTGAGACAGCATTCACAAAAGCACATCTTCAAGAAACATGTTAAATTCTGCATATTCATTTGAGGGAACAGTGGAAAGATTTCCTTTGTCATAGACGTATATAAGCCTGTGTCCAACAATATAACTCCCTGCATCAGAAAATATAAGTAGACAATGTCATTAATGATCCAGGCTTTAGGGTATTCTCTTCCAGGGAGACTGATGTTTCTGTTATGGGGGCAATGCTTTTGAACAATGAAATCAATACCCGTATTCCTCACCTGTGACTTACAACAAGACTGTCATGATATTGTTTATTCTGTGCTAAATTTGTCAAAGGTCCATTGGTCAACGTACTGATCTTTGATCCTGGATCCAAAGACCACTACAGACTGCCAAACATCTTGTGCTGATGGTTGCCTGAGTTCAGGATTATCAGTATCTCCAGGACAGAGTTTTCTGATGTGTATCTGAAAAAGTGATCAACAGGCCACATACATTTAACTTGTTTTTACTCATTCATGTTTTGCGTCATATATGTATTTGAAGTGTTATCGTAGTTTTATTTTGGATTATATCTTGGATGCTAACCAGGGATAATGCCTACACAACTGGCAAAGAGGGGTCAAAGGATTTAAAATGTGAGTTTCCATATTTGAACATTCAACAATTTGCACATATAAGGATGCAAATCTGAAGCCTGGAAATGTTACCCTCTAGGACTTCGAGGTAAGTCAAGAAAAGAGCAAGTCCATATAGTGTGCCAGAGACTGAGTCCAAGTAACCACCACTACCATAGATTTTGTCTTGGCTTGCCCTACCGCAAATGCTTCAGCAAGACCAACTGGAATGTCATTGTGGCCCATCATATGTACGTGGTGCATCATGTACAACATCTATTGTTGCAGGAGTTGCCCAGCCTGTTGAGCTTCAAGAGATAAAAGAGAGCAAAACCATCATGGGTATCAACATCTGTATCGACCAGAACCCGATTGACGCTGACGATCATCAGGATCCACAAGAGCTAACCAAAGTCCCTAGTCCTCCAATCATGGTTACCACCCATGTCACTCATTAAATATATCACACAACACAATCAAACAAACTTCCATTAGTATCCTCCCATGCAAACTTCCATTAGTGACTTAAACATTGAACTTTATCAGTCTATCTCCATATCTCATTTCTCCACCATGAAAACCCTAGCCTTCAAAATCCAAACTCCATCTCCAGGTACTCTCAAAGCCGAAAACGGCCAAAAAGAAGCTGACCCATCAATCCAAAAACCCCGAACTACAAAACCCATCCCAGGAAGCCCATGACCCTGCCAAAGATTCAACATTTACAAAATCTTCCAATCCTTTGAGCCCCCAATCTTCCATGGAAGATCCTAATGAGAAGCTCCAAAATCTTAAGTCTCTTAACTCTTTACTTGTCAAGGAGGCATTTGAAAGGAGACAACAGATTGAGTACTTGGTTCAAGCCAAAGAAGCCCTTGAGGTTGAGTTGAGTGAAAGGAAGCAAATTCAGGGTGAGGAGAGTGAGAAAAATGTGAGCTTGGAGTTGCAAAATGGTTTGCTTTTGGTTTATATGGAGACCCAAACGAAGGAAATGGGTGTTGAGAGGGAAAGGGAGATTGGGGCGTTGAAAAGTAAGGTGAATAGACTAACGGGTAGTCTTGAAAATGAGAGAGAGGTTGAGTTTGGTTTGTAAAGAGAGAGATTTGGCAAGGAATGATTTTGAGTTGCAGGTTAATGAGGGCAGTTTGATGAAAGAGAAGCTGATGGAAATGGAGAAAAATGAGAGGAAATTTGTGGAAGAGATTGAGAAACTGAAAGTGGAATATGATACTTTGGTTGAGGAGAAAGAAGAGTTGAAGAAGATGAATAATTTGATGGTGAAGGAGAAAGATTTGCTGGAGAAAAACATTAAGGATATGGTAAAGGAAGTTGAGAATTTGAGAAGTCAGATTGAAGGGGTTGTGAGGGAGAAGGAAGAGATTGAGATGGAGGAAAATGAGCAAAATGTGAAGATTGATGAGATGGAAAAGGAAATGTGGAAAATGGGTGAGGTTATATTGAGTTTGAGGAAGGAAGAGGGGATTTTGCGGTCCAAAGTTTTTGAGTTGGAAAAGAATTGCGGTGAAGCTATGGATAGGGAGGCTGAACGGGCAATAGAGATTGGTGCATTGGTGGAAGAGAAGAGAGCAAAAGAAAGGAGCATTGAGAGGCTAATGGATGAAAAGAATTTTGTCTCAAGATCATTGGAGGTGACAACGGTGGAGTCAGAGGATAGGCTGAGAAGAATTGAGAAATTATTGGAGGAAAGTGATGCAGCTAGAATAGTGCTGGAAATAAATGAGAAGTAATTAAAGGACATGCAGAAGAAGATTGACGAATTGCTTGGAGACAAAATTGAGTTGGAGAAGGTCAGAGTTAGTCATGAGAATGAAAATGTTGAGTTGCGTAAAGAAGTGAGTGAGCTGACAAATGTTGTGAATAGGCTGCAAGAGGCATGCAAGAATCATGAAAGAAGAACAAAGGATTGGTTTCTGAAGTTAGCCGTTTTAGAGATTCATTTGATCAAGTAACACTTGAGAGGGACAATGCATTGAAAGGATTGGCTGAGGAGAAGCAGAATGGTGTTAACTTTAGATTGAAAGTTTCAGAAAAGGAGAAGATGCTTGAGAAAACTGCCGAAGAGCTGGCGCAGAAGAGAACTGAGTGGCAGAACCTAATCTAGGAAAAGAAGGAGATGGAGAGTCACTTTGGATCAATGAATGACGATAAAGATAGGCTGCAGAAGGACCTTTTGGAGGCAAACAGAAGTTTTAATGATTTGAGGGCTAAAATGGATTCAACCAGCATTAATTATCAGCAAGCATTGACTCTGTTAAAGAACACTGCTTCACGGTTATGTCAATCTAAAGGTGAAAATGCTGGAAAGGTGAAGGAAGAAGAAGCTGCTATTGCTGAACAGAAGCTTGAAGATGAAATTGAAGCATTTGCAGCAGAATTAGAAGCAATCAAACAAGCATTTAGAAATAAAGAGACTGTGGCTCAAGACTTGAAGCAGAAACTTGATTTTATGGAGAAATCTATGTTGGAAGCACAGAAGAAAAAGAGTTTCTGGACTTTTTTCTCCTCAGCAACAACTCTTTTGGTTGCAGTATCTATTGCATATGCTGCAAGAGGACGCTGAGTGGTTTGGTTTATTGGTTAATTTTGTTTCTAGCACAAGTTTTTCTTACTTCTAGGATTAACTGATAAAACACTACGTGAAAACATGCTATGTTGCTACTTTTGAACTTGAGCTCAGTGATAAATAATGCTTTTTAGATAAGTCAATAATCATAACCTCAGAGGATGCTTTTTAACTGCTTTATGAGCATAATTCCTATATGTTAATGCTTCATATTTTTTGGTTCTATTGGTCTGCCGTGTGCTCATATGTTACTCCATTGCTTACACTCTTTGTTTGAGGAAAGTTAAAAAATGAAAATTGCAGGCTATATCAGGTGAACCAAATTGATGATATATGCCATCAAATCAGTTAATATGAAGCAAAAATTTTCTATTTCTTAAACTAGCGCATTCCAAGGACTCTTTTCTTGCTTGATTTGAATATGGTAGTTGTTTGAAGTTCTATGCATTCATTGACTAGGTATGCTCTCTGATGACTATTTCACTGGAACATTTATAAGCAAACTACATCTCATACAATTACTAATATTTATGCTTCACTTTTATGGTAGGTAGACTTAGATTTTGGGAGTTGAACCTTTTGTGAGTTCATTGTACCTGGTTCTACACGTCCAATCATTTTGGTGCAGTAGCTATTATTGTTTTGGACAATCATATGGTACAGCCCTTCAAAACAAGTCATGTATGGTATAATCTATAGACCACAAAGTCTCAACATTCAGAGCTTAAGAAGGTAGGCAATGACAAAACTTGAAAATGAGCCGGCTATTGGCAAATGGTAGGTAAGTTTTGGTTGTGACATTGATATCCCACAGAAACTGGTGTAGAAATCAGATTTTATCCAACACCCTTTTTTGCAGCAATCTCAAAAGATACCATCTATATCTTGATAAGGAGAGAATGCAGGCCACCCTGCAAAAAGCACTGTCATAATGTCATCTGATTCATATTGTGGCACTATAGTGTAGAGAAAGTCAGGCACAGCCATAGTATTTCATTCACTTTCTTCCATGGCCATCATAAAGGCATAATAATTCTGTAAAATTTGACTGGACCTACAGCAGTCAATCCTTTCATTTTCATATTCAAGACCACATTACCGTAAATCTCTCAATGTATACAGATCGTTATCCTAAAGATTTGACATTTTTATATTCTGATGCATGGTATCATCCTGGTCGGAAAAAGGGATTGGCTTTAGAAAGGTAAAATAGGTGAAAAACTTTGAATGCTGGGGAACTTTTAAATTGTTTTAAGTTATAGCAGGTCCAAAGTTTTGTGCTTTCATTTGGAGGACCTGTATCAAAAGATGCGTTTTATGATTAAACTCTTAAACCATCAATAATCAAGTTGGAAATTTATTAGTTGAAATTTCACGTGATGCATATGCAATCCTAGTCAGAAAACATGATTATAAACAAAAACAATCCATTATGTTATTCGAAATTTTGAAGGAGAAAATAAATAAATAAATAAAGAGGAATAGATTAAGCAGAAATGTAGATGGCAACAAATTGTGGACAAAATAAAACAAACTTTAATTTTTATTCCAACTGTTTTTAGTAGGTCCAAAAAAGTCAATTAGACACGGCTTGATGTCTTCATCAAAAACTTAGCTGTTCTTCAACACTATGCTAATATTCTTTTAGCACTATGAAAGTAAATCCTAAAAAAAGGTCGGTGTGTGCTTCTCAAGTGGTCCACTTTAATGCATCCAAATTGCAACCACCATTGTGAAGGCTTTTTCCCTTTCCAAATAAGCCAAATTTTCTTTATTTTCTGCAGCTTCAAGCTCCAAATTACTCTTCCATTACGGGCATTCAAGAAAAGACAAGAATTCATCAAATCAATCTCAATCCATGGCAAAAAATAAAACGACTAGAATTTGCTTCCAATCATTTTTCAGTGTCCAGATATCGTTTAATGGATGAAATTGCAGCACGTTTTGATTCCTCATTCAGTCATCTCAAAATTATCTTCTGGGAGTGAAATTTGGCAGATATTGTTTTTAGGTGTTCGTTCTAATCAATCATTCAGCCAAAGGTTCACCCAGCCCTTCAGGATTAAACATATGGATAAGCCAAAAAGCTGCGAAGTCACTGTTTTTGTGCAACCCTGAGTGGAACATACACATTCCATGAATAAGAAGCTTGAAGCTCATCAACACAGTCTGATCCTTCACCCCAACAATCAAACATTAATTCAGTTTCATGGAATTTGCACTGCCCCCTTATTTTAAATGCTCAAACCTGTTTAATTTGAAAGATCAAAGTTGTGAGTTTATACTACAAATCCAAGAGGAAAAATCTTGCTATCAGAAGGTTCCAGGAAACCAGTAATTTTGAAGTAATATAGTGATCAAGAGTTCAAGGCTCTGCCTTGCTTGTCTACGGCAAAATATAAACAACAGACATGATAAGTCAGAAATCTCTAATTTAAAATTTCTCAAACTTATAGAACATAGTTGTATTTACACTTGCCAAGTAGAATGTCAAACAAGAATATAGAAAACAGAATACTGAACCATAAAAGTGAGGGGAAAAAAGAACTAAAAGACAACGGATGAGACAACATTAAGCAAACACCTTTATATATACTAACATATATGTATAAATATACTGAGCCACAACACCATGAAACCTTTCTAATCCATGTCCTAAAATTAGCTTATGTAACATTAGCCCAGGTCCGATCTCTGATCTAGGCACCGAATGTTATCCATATATTCCTGTCTTCTTCTCCTTTGTGGCAAGAAGCCAGAATTTGTAAGTCTTAGGCTTAGTGGTCTGCTAAACATAGTACAAGCCTCTAACCGCGCAAGAGCTTCATCAAACTGTAACACCCAAAGTCAAGGTGATTGAATGCAGACCAGAACACATCCTTGACCAGCTACATGCTGAAATTCCTTTTCTTCACCAGATAACCAAGCCCGGTAGTCTGTAAATCAGGAAAATGCAGAGCTCAAGAGAGCCAACTAGCAATAACGCCATGATTAATATGAGAGTAGGTAGTAATATTACTACACAATCATAAACTCAAACTTCTTAATCACCACAAGTGGAACGTGGAGCTCCTGCCCTTTATGGCTGCCTATAAGTAAAGTTAATTCTATTAACGGTTAGAACTCACAAATATACTTATCTCACCCATAACAGTATGGAAATGATTGTTATTCGGCAACAAGTAGAAACCAATTGTTGCCTGTTCCAGATATAAAAGTTTAACCTCTTGGCCAGCCTTTTTGAGTCCTTCAACATAAGCCAATTGCCAATCCTGAATAAGGTCCAAGCCAGCAACCACAACTAAACTCTTTGGAAATTTGATTCCTTCAAGACTTCTACCATTAGGACCGAAAGGATTACATGCAGGATGGTCTCTGTCTGCTCCTTCAGGGAGAAAAGCTCTCCAGTACCAGTCCCGGTCTTGTAGAGTAACAAAATATTTGCCATCTAAATGCTTTTCAGATTCAGTTCTTTCTTGTCCACCAAACATTGGATTGAGCAATATATTTCCCAATACATTAATTCCTGATTCTATGGCTCGTGCAGCAACATGGTGCACAATGTTACCACCAGAGCTATCTCCAGCCAAATATATATGTACCTTTGAATCTTTCTGACTTTGAAGCCATGATCTAGAGTTAACCCACTTAAGAGCAGTCCACCCATCATCATAAGCACACGGATATCTATTTTCGGGTGCACGCCGATAATTCACAGATACCACAACAGCCTTACAAATAACTACCAATCGGCGACATAGAGTGTCGTATATAGCACTATTTGCTGAGGAATGTGCAAAGCTTCCACCATGAAAGAAAATTATAACAGGGACAACCTCAGCCGTAACAGGCTTTGCAAGTTCAAAAATGTTCGGCTGAGGCTCTTCAGCAGTAGCTGGTCTATAAATCCGACTAAGGAGGTTTGTACCGCGATCAATGATGACATCAAATGAGAAAACCCCATCAACCGGGTTTGCATTAGCAAGGACTTTCCTATCAAGAAACTCTGCCAAGTGACGATTGAAAGTGCCATCAGGTCGACGAAGAAGATTGTAAGCCAACTTAAAATTGGATATAAGGACCCATGTATTTAGGGGAACCACCATCTATTCAGATACAAAGGTAAGAAGTAAATCAAAAAAGAGCTTCATCTTCCCAAGAAACAAAGTGCAGTAGATATACATACAGCAATCAAGACCTCATGAAATCAAATCTAAAACAAAGAAGATTATTCCTTACCAATTTATATTGACTGTCTAAAGTTACCTCATAAATGAACAGAAAACCCTAGAGAACCCAGAAATTAACTGTACTCACTCTCTCAAGATTCACAAAAAATAGTTAAACAATAAACTAAGATGCAAATAACCAATTCAAAATTGGCCATGTAACTCCATAATTTTAACAAATTATTCAAGTCAACTGTTATCCTCCAAAAATGGTGATCCAAACCAACAACACGTAGGACTCCACCAACTTATATAATCTTCAAAATCCAATCAAATCCCCGAATAAAACTATCCTAAAGATTGAACGAAAATCAGAAAATTTCAACTTTCTTGGAGAAAAAAGAAAGCCACAAACCAATATCACAAAAAACCAAAAACAAAAACAAAACAATCAGCAAAATCATATATGATATTTAAGCTCAAAAAGGAAACTAAATTGCTCCATACCCCAAAAGCAGGAAAAGAATCAATTTTTAACAACTCAAAACCCCCAAAATTTAAAAAAAAAAAAAACCTTGGATAAAAAAGATTTGATAAGACTACAAGCTCTAACAAAAAATCAGCTAAAACTCAGCTTTATTCAACCAAAAAAAGCCAAAAATATACATATCAAAATCCATCTTTGACAACCCAATTCTGGAAAGAAATGATAAAAATTGAATAAAAAACGCAAAGAAGGAAAAAAGATCGTACCTTGCACTCATTGAGGTTGACTTCATTACTTCCAGCCATTTCCCCTTCTTTAAAGACTCGAAAACAAAACACAATAGCTTAAAGAAGATCCTTTTGAAGAACAACCCAAAAACCCACAATTCATATCACAAACCCAAATAAAAAAACAACCCAACAAAGATTTTAATCTTTTCTTTTTCTTTTTTCCACTCGAAGATCCCTCCTTTTTTTCTTTTTTCACCCTTTTTTCTTCTGTTCAACTCATTATCAAGTTCATAAGCAAAAAAACAAAAGCTTTTTTTTTTTTGTAATAATCTCTTAAAAAGATAACAGTGAAACACAGAGTAAACGATAAATTATAAATCTCACTGCAATAAAACAGAGAGGGTTGAATGTGTGTTATTGAGCGAGTGGGTGGAGGACATGCACAACGCGAATGTGGACATGAGAGAAGACAAAGCCACCGCCCGTAAGATAGCTGTTCTATGGGTCCCATAAATTTTGATTTAATTAATATATTTTTTCAATATTTTTATTTTTTTAATCATAAAGAACTTTAAATCTTTTTTGGCCAAAAAGAGCCTCGTAAACGATTGATCGGTTCATAATTTTCGACGCGGGATTATTTTGGATAAATTAATATGCTATTAGAGTAGATATTTAAAAATTATATATTTAAAAAATTTTAAATATAAAAATTTTTTATAATCAAATATGTTGTAGGATAGAAAGAATTTATATATTAAAAACTTTAAAAAAAAGTCTATAACTTTCATAAGTAAATTTTCTTTTATTTATAATTGTTTGTTTTATTAATAAATTTTAAAATATTATTTGTGATTGTTAAGTTTTAAAATGTTTAATAAATGAATATAAATAAATAAAAATTAAATTTATTTATGAATTGTTCGTTGAATAATTTATTCAATTATATTTTTTGAGTTAATGAATCAAATATAAAAAAATCTTATTTTATTTATGATTTATTTTTTAACTAATAAATTTTAAAATATTATTTATAATCATTTATCAAATTTAACAAATATATAACATTAAATAAAAATTGAGTATTTTCAATAACTATTATCATATATTTCGTTTATTTACACTTTTATCTAGTCACTTTTAATTTTATCAAATTAGAGTAAAAATTTTTATATTTATCAAATTTAAAAATTTAGTCCCTATACTTACTAAAATCTCATTCAAAAGAGTCGAGTTAGAAGTAATTAACAAAGTCTAAGGCAAATCAATCCCGATTCAACCTTTCTCTCTTTTTTTTATTTTAAAATTAAAAATATACATTTTAAAAATTTTGAATACTTATTTAAATATTAATATAAAAAATAAATAATATGATAATGATTTACCATTTATGTCACATATAATTTCTTTTTCGATATTAATATCATATAAGCAACTTGGCTAATATTATTAGTATGAATTATCAAAATATTTCACGAAATGAAATTTTGAATGTTAAAAGTAAAATTTTTATTTTTTTAATATTAAATTAACAAAAAATATATATAATATATAGTTCCTTTATTTTTATTTTTTTCATTGTGAGCCCCATTCACCCAAAGAAAATCAATCTATAATGGCCCCAAATGACCAATCCTTAGATAATTGGCCCACCTCTATAGATTTTAACCCATTTTGATGATATGGATGGGAAGGACCCCATCCAAATAGGAACCATCCATCATATGAATTTCAAAAGGAGGATTTTATAAAAAAAAAAAAATCACAAAATGTCAGGGAATATGTGTGTTTATTTATTTATTTTTAAGAAGAGGGGAATCAAAGAAAAAGTACCCCTTGTCCTTTGCTAGAACAAGTACGTACGATTGAGAGTACTTATGAATAGGTTACATCTTTCTCTTTGATTGGTGGACATTTTGATATAAAACGCTTTTCAACAACAAGCCACATTTACAAAAATTCACACACATCCAAATTAACAACAAAATTATCAAATCCAATTGAAGGAAAATGGGTTCCAACTTTCAAAGGGAAGGGTACAAATCAAGTGTCTTGAATTTAAATTCAAGATATGAATATTTAGTTTAGTCTTTTAGAATTAGAGTTTAGTTTTTTTTTCATTTACATATTTAAGAATTGGTATGGCAACCCAAGATTAATCCTCTCATATTTCAAATAGTACTATTTCAATGTTGCATCTAATGATTAGGTGAAAATTTTTGAGTTCAAATTTTTTAAAAAATTTTAACTTTAATGTATAATATACTATTAATAAAAATTTTTATTTTAATTTAATTAATTTTGATATTTTATTTTGATATAAAAGTGAAGGATCAATATCCATCGCATGTCATATGCATACTTAATCTTTTTGACAAAGGTTTTTTTTTTTTTAATATTTTAATTTGATTAGCATAATCTTTTTATTATGCTTGAGTGTACATTATATTAGGTTAATCACATGGTCATTTTGGAATTTTGCATGAATTTCCAACTAAAGTATGATTTTTTTTAACTATTGTCATTAAATTAATTCATATCTTCAAATAATATGTAACTAATTATCAGCAAAATAATTGTTAAATGTAGCTCAATATCATAAAATATGGGATTAATCATGTCAGACTTATATTTACAAGCATTACTGTATATTTATATAAAAGAAAAAAATGATTTATGGTCATTTGATCTCAAAAACAATTTCAATGATTAACATTCATTCAACTTCGATGATAAATATTTTTATATTCGAACTGTTTGGTATTTTAAAGATTTTATTTTTTTTATAAAAAATTAAATACTTTATATTTTTCAAACATTTTGTAAAATGAAAACAAAATTATAATTAAGTGGATTGTCATGGCTATTTATATGTACAAGGGTTTATAGATTAGATCGGATATAATTTATGTTGGATTTATTTTTAATATTAATAATTTATATATTTATTTAGATTCGATTTGATTTAAATTTGAATCTCACAATTTTTTTGAGGTTCGATATAAATTAAAAAATAAATCTCAAACTCACATATTAAAATTATTTTATATAATTAAAATTTTTTAAAAAGTGTAATTAAATTAAATTTAATAAGATTATATTTAATTTACATATATATATAAATTAAAAATAAAATTTATATATATAAAAATTAAAAATAAAAACTATATAAAAATAAAAAATTAATTTAATTAAAAAATATATAGAGTTTTATTGTTAATTTTTATATATATAAATTAATTTATATATAATTCACGTATATATATATATAAATATCAAATATATAAATTAAGATCGATTTGAATTCAAATTTTAAAATTTTTATTCAAGATTCGACGTAAATTTTAAATGAATTAAAAAATTATATCTAAATTTATTTAATAAAATTTAATTTTTTATTTAAATTATTTTAAAAATTAAATAAAATTTTAAATTTAAACGAATAATGTATCCTTTGAACAAGTAAACATGAATGAAGTGGAATATTGTCCATTGTCCTTGCAATTCTCCTAAAAGAATATGCCCTGTTGGAAACACGTTGCATCAAATAATCATATAACAAAACAAAAATTTTATATATATTATTGCAAAAATGACTCATGAAGCAAAAACAAACAGCTGGCATCTCTCCCTGCTGTCATTGTCCATGGCCTTCACTGTCAAAGCCTCAAAGGGGCAGCTTTGGGGTCTTTTTACCATTATTGTTTTAGGCACCCATCTGTCCTTGCACTGTCCACAATGGTTTTTGAACTTCCATTGGCGTCTGTTGGGTCAACAACACGGAACACTTTTTGAATCTAGTGGCTTAGCTTCTTTCCACAAGGATGCAGATTAGAGGGGAAAAATTAAAAATTATAATATTGAATTAATTTTTTTATTTTATTTAAATTAAATTTGAATATTAAATACATATTAAATTTAAATCAAATTTTAAAAAATAAAAAATTTAATTCAATTAAATTATATATTTTTATTAATTTTATATATATTTTAAATTTTTATAAAATAAATTAATTATTTTATACTTAAATTTATTTGAATATATTAAAAATTATATTAAATAATACATTCAAAAATAAAAAATTTAAATTTAAAAAATCGATAAAATTCAATTCAAATTTAAATTAAATTTTATAATTTTATGTATTATTTAAAAAATTAAACCAAATTAGATCCGATCAAAAACATTATCATCCTTAAATCTTATTCCCCCATCCCTCAATTCTTTGTGTATATGTCAATGAACCAAATTTCACCACATCATTCTTCCTACTTTTCCTTTTAATATCTTTTGGCATTTCAGCAAATTTTGAACTCAAATCTCTAAAAGATGTCAATTTTTATGTGAATTGTATGATAAATTTAGCTTAAATTGGTACTTTGATGTAATTAAAAATTTATCTTCTTACTTTCTTAGATATATTGCTATAAGAAAACATTTCCACTATTTATGTAAAAAAAAATGCCAGACTTCTAATTATAAAGATGTTCTATTTTATAGTTGGCAAGCACATGTTTATTAAGTTATTTAATGTATATATATATATATATATATATATAATCCTAGAAGATTGGGTATTGACAAAAATTTGCCAAGGCCTAAGGGGAATCTCTTTGGCTTTTTAGGTTTGGAATGGTTGCATGGTTGGTGTTGGCAATGAGTAAAATTAGGAAGTAGATAACATTTCTAAATCAATAATTATTTTAGAGATATAAATGGATAGTAGATAAATAGATATATGTTATTGTTGGATTTATTTATATTAAATTTGAATAGTTACAAATGTATAATGAATGAATTCAGATATAAATTTATTATTCATGATGAATTTAAAATAAAATATGGATAATATTTATTTTATATTTAATATTTAAATTTGTTTTAATTTTAACAAACAGTGATGAATATATGAATTTATTATCTGTTTATGTATCAAAATATATAAAATTTATGTTTATGGAAGGTTTCGAATCTTAACAAATAATTTGTATTTATTATTAATTAAAAATGAATAAAAATTTTAAATTAATTTTTATTTATTTTATATTTATTTAAACCCTAAAGCCTAGGTTAAGTTCCATCTCATGATTTATATTTTGGGCTTTATAGGCCTAAAACAATGAAGTTTTGTGAATGATTTAAAGCCCAAAAACAAGAAGGTGCTTTTGAATAACTTTGGGCTCCTTTAAGAGGGCAACAATTGGGCCACGGGCACCTTTAACCGTACTCCGACACCGTTTTACCTACCCGACAAAGAACCAAACAAAATAAGAAGAAGAAACATTTTCCCGCGAAAACCTAAAAATTCTCCTGCCACGTTGGCAATCCTCGTGAACCTCCACTCCACCAATCAAATTCATCCAAGCTCTGCTATATAAACCACCGCAATCTACTCTTCTCAAACATTCAATTGATCTTAGGCCTCTGCTTCTACCATTTCCATCTTTGAACGAAAATTTAGGGTTAGAGATTGAAGATGAGTTCCATGGGAGGATCAACGAAAGGAGGGAGGGGAAAGCCAAAGGCATCGAAGTCGGTGTCGAGGTCGCAGAAGGCTGGGCTTCAGTTTCCGGTGGGGAGGATCGCGAGGTTCTTGAAAGCCGGGAAATATGCTGAGCGTGTCGGTGCTGGTGCTCCCGTCTACCTCTCTGCCGTCCTTGAGTACCTCGCTGCTGAGGTGCGTTTAAAGGAGTTTTTGATTGGTGTTTTGATTTTGGAGAAAGTTGGGTTTTTTTTGGTTACGATGTTAACGTTAGCTGATTTGGGTTGTTAGTTTTTCGGATAAAGTTGTGATCTTTGATAAGCTTGTTCGACCTTGATTACTTGGGTTGTTTTTTATTTGCTTAAGTTATCTCGAAATGTGTTTTTTGTGTGAATTTGGATTTATTTGATACTTTAATCGGCTTTCATAAGCCTTCTTTTGGCCTTGCATTCAATTCTTTTTACATGTTTCAGGTTCTAGAGCTTGCTGGAAACGCAGCGAGAGACAACAAAAAGAATCGGATAGTTCCAAGACACATCCAATTAGCAGTGAGGAACGATGAGGAGTTGAGCAAGCTTTTGGGTTCGGTTACTATTGCAAATGGAGGTGTTTTGCCCAACATTCACCAGACACTTCTCCCGAAGAAAATGGGAAAGGGCAAGGGTGATATTGGATCAGCTTCTCAGGAGTTTTAGGCCTTTTCTTAGTCTTTGTTTTGTTGGTTTTTTAATACAGTTGTATGATATAAAGATGTTTAGTTTTAGGGTTTTTTTATTTTGGGCTTTGAACTCCATATGTTATCTCTTGAGCAAAGCAGTTGAGCATATTAAGCTACTTATGTTAAATTTACCTAGTTCCTTTTTTCCTCTTCTCTCTGATTGAACTGAGAATTGAATCTGGCTTGCTTTGCCCTAAAGCTTTTGTTGTACAAGAATTGATTGATGTATCAGAAACTAAGAATTTTGTGTAAATCTCCTTGTTTTGAGCAAAACTGGACCAATGTTGGATTTTGCAGTGTGTACAATGCATTGCTCTTGGGCTCCTGCTCAGATGTGAATGAACGAAACTAGCTAAGATTATAAGTTGAATTAGAGGTTCCGATCATAACCTAGTTATCATCCATTTGTACGTGCAAGTACAGAAGAAAGCATCATTTTGCGTTCTAAGCCTCTCTTTAGTTGCTCAGGTCCCTCTCCCAAAGGACAGCTGGTTGAGGGACGCCCTCATTGATCCTGGGGACTCAACACACCTTCTAGTTTTCCTTCCCAGCTACATTATTCTCTATTGCATCAATACATTGGCCAATTGATCTCCCCAATGTCATTGCCTCTGCCAGTCTGGGTCTAGTTTCACCATGGCGGTGCAAGACTGAAACAGTATTCAGATACATAAGGTTGTTGCAAGGGGTTTCTACAATTTCAGAAATAGGCTTCTCTTCAATGTCACATGGCAGCAATATATGAGTTTTCTTTAGAGTATAAGTACCACTACTTTGGGATAGATACAAGGCCAAATTTGTTTATCTTGTGATGATTTACATATTCTAAGGCGTAAGGTTTTCGGTTGATTTGAGTAAATTTGCTTGCCGGCTCCCCAAAGACTCTACTTGGATGAATTCAGATTTAATGGAATAGAAACTACATCTCTTCTATCACCAGGGGATGGAACTCTTGGTTCAATAGAAAGCAACGGGCAGCTTGCTGCTATCTTAGGAGGTGTTGCAGCATCGAATGCTTTAGTTTTAGGCTGCAGCAAATCCTGTTTATTTCTTTGGGATTCTTGCTTCTGTGGACACTGGACTTGGTAATTTCCTCATGCTGATCTAACTTATTTCTTTCAGGAACTGTCCCCTTCTTGATATCGACTTTACAAGTTTATTCTTATGAATTTGTTTCATTGGCTGAGAAGAGATTTCTTGCTCAGAATTCATTGCTCTAAACATGGATCTATTGGTTGACTTACAAATAGTAATGGGGCAAAAACCACTGTTTTCTGCAAAATGCTAGTGTTTTGTATAGGTTTCAATCAATGGAGGAGTTGTAGCTCGGTCCTCGACACAATTGGTCACATTTTCAGTCAGAAATACCACAAGAAGATTATTCAAGTAAGACCTCTCTCTTTCATTTTCTACTTTGCTGGAATATTGGTCAGTATGTAGTTCATGGTCACAATGTGTAAATTACTTCCTGTGTATGTTTGAATGCTGCTCTCTCTGTCTAGACCACCTATTAGCTGATTAGTCTTTCATATTGCTGAAAAGGTTAAAACTGATTTCCATAGAGACCAACTACTTACCATATAAGATTTATATGCAGCGTGAAGCTAGTCATTTCTTGATTGCTTACGTGGTGGCCATTCTTCCCCGAGGATATATGTTAACTAGTTTGGAAACTTTAAAGAAAGAAGGATCACTCAATATTCAAGCAGCAAAAGCTTTAGTTGATTTTTGAGTTTCTTGAAGAAGAAGGTTGTTTTCTTCAATATGTTCATTTATGTAGCTTTCTCTTATCTCTGCTATATTCCACTCAGGTGCTGCAGCTGCCTCCCATTCTATCTTCAGTTTGGGGGAGATAAGGGTTGCCTTATCCAAGGCCCTAAATAATGACCCTAACCCTACTTTAAAGAAGAAACAAATGATATTCTAGCAGAGCGAAAGGCTCTACCATACTTCAGTTAATTGTATCATGGCCATAACCAACTCACAGGTTTATAAGCTAATATAGCCATAACCAACTCACAGGTTTATAATTGGTTATGCCTTGTAAAAAATGGCAAGAACTCTTATGGTAACAATGTTTCTGGTCCAGACACTGAAGAGATTCTAATGCATAGAACTAGCTGGTGTGGCAACTGAATTTATGTTTTACGGATATGCAGAGGAAGGCCTTGCAGATATAACCAAGGTACATAATTCCTTTGCTCAACTTCTATCATAAATCGAAAATCAAGCTGCAGGAGTTTCTCTACTGATTGAACTTTCT
The DNA here is from genome assembly GCF_047325235.1 of Durio zibethinus. Lineage (NCBI taxonomy): Eukaryota > Viridiplantae > Streptophyta > Magnoliopsida > Malvales > Malvaceae > Durio > Durio zibethinus. The sequence continues at coordinate 1,040,693 of NC_143175.1, forward strand.
GGTTATGGAGCAGTTAGATGTATTGCTCAAAGGCTTGGGATTCACACAGAAGAAAGAAGATTCCCAAGTTACATGGTCTGTGCTAAACACCATCCTACTGTTGCGTAGCCATGAAGTAGCACAAGCTAAACTTGCAGAGGCAATATCCCTGGGAAAATCTGTAGGATCTTGCATCCACATTATAGAGAATAACATCAATGATGCTGACATCTAATTGCAACTGGCTTTACTGGCTAACTTTTTTTTTTTTCATTTTTTTCTATTATTTTCCTTTTTTTTCCTCTTGATTACATGAGATTGGACTTACATATACATAAAAAAAAATGCTGTCAATATGGTATATCACTATATCTTCTGGTTTGATTACAAATAAATATATGTAATGTAGCTGATTGAATTCTGCAATTTCTTCATAAATTTCAAGTTCCATGACTATGAAAATTCAAGGTTCAACTTATTAGTAAAAAACCTTCTATTGGAGAATTATTCATAGCATTAATTTTTCTTTGAAAAACAAAGTTTAATTTACTTTTTTTTTTTTTTTTTTTAATACTATGAACTATTAAAGTAAATTTCTTAGCCTAATTGTCAAAGGTTTTTTCAAAAAGAAGTCCCATAAGTCAAATAAATGAATTAAAATTTTGGAATTGGAGAATTTCTTCATATTCTGATTAGAATTTTGGTATCTTATCCCAATTCCCAAACGCTAATCAAAATTTCAGAATCCAAATGATCCGAAGAATATTCAAAAATGAAAAAAAAAAAAAAAAAACAGTTTCTGAACGCTTATCCCAGCTCAAGTTTGTGTACTTACGTACCATGATGTCAGAACAACATCCGTGAAACCGAACCCGAACTACAAAACTGCCACATCAACAAACAAAAGGCACCCAAAGGTCAAACCAAGCCAGACCCTGAAAATCAAACAAAAATTTCCCAAATCCCCTTATTTTTACCCTTCTCGAAGACCCAGAAGAAGAAATTTTTTTTTTTCGCAACGATGGCTGTACATTGGGTACTGATATGCCATGGCTTGGTAACTCTTACAGTAGTTGTTTCGTTCCTTTGTGGGCAGTGGCCTATCTTCCAAGGAACACCAATCAGTTCCATCCACCGTTTCATCACTTTTGGAGCCTATCAATACTTCCTGTACTTCTGCACTTTTCTCTAATGGGTTCTTTTTTTTTTTTTCTTCTTCTATTCCAGTGACTGATTTTTGGTTGTTTTTTGTTTCAGGAAGTTTGTGGGGGCTGTGTTTGGAGATAAGGGAACAAATTTGATCCTTTCTGTTGAGTATTATTGTTGTGATAGGCCTAACCCTATCTTGCAGGTAAAATTTAAACAATTGAATTTATAGAAATTGAAGCCCCTGGAGAATGAGTTTGATTTCCTTTTCTGAATGAGTTTGTTTTGTTGTCTCATAGCATGCTCAGGAATGGGTGTGAATGAGTTTTGGTATGTAGTGCGTTGTAATTTGGAATTTTATTGTAGATTAGAAGTGGGATACATAAAAGTTGTGTTCTCTGGAAACATTAGAAAGCAAGATAGCATGGGTAATGATGTTTAATTTCACTTAATTTGATGCTAAAACATTGAATTATGGGATTCTTTTGGTACATTACGTATGAGAAAGTCCTAGGGTGGAGGGAGAGCTTTAAACTTGGACGTTAACCCTCACAAGGAAGGGTAACAACATCTAGGCCAAGCCTAGCTTGTTACATTGAATTTTAGGATGATTGGCACTGTTCTTTCTTCTCTTTGATACATGGATTCAGTCGATTGGAAATCTTGTGCTTTAAATTTGATGAACGAGAATGTACTGAATAGAGGTTCTGTTCTGTCAAAGCCCTACGTGAACTCCATTTAAATGTCGAAACTCACCGCCATCACGTATGCATCAAATATTAGAAAAACCTTTGCAATATCATAGAAAAAATTTCTTCTGATGCAAATGTAAGAATAGATGATTTAGATGTCCAAAGGTTCTAAATTATCTTTAAAAGTGCCCCACATTCTCTTTTTACATATCCACTGCTAAGCAAGATAATCTTGTACTTACGGGTTTTTCTATACAAGAAAAGCAGGGGTGGTGGGGGGCTTCTCCACTTCTATTATAGTAGAGGGGTCATTCTTTTCTCTTACTTTTTCTTTGTAACAGATTATATACTTGGCAATAATTGGAACAATTTATTGCATTATAGCGAAGACCTCCTTTAGCTATATTCCTGGGTATTATCTGAGTGGAATTCATAGGTATGTGCTAAGAAGTTTTTCTAATGTAACCCAATTTCTTCAAAATGAATGCCTTCTTTTTCTCCTCAGATTTTGTATATTTTGCAGGTATGCAAGCATGTTGGCTGTTGGTATCGGCATTCTGCTCTTTATATTGACTAGCTTTTCTGATCCAGGAACTGTTAAGGCAGAGAATGTTTCACAATATCTATCTGCTTATCCTTATGACAATATCATATATACCGAGAAAGAATGCTCAACTTGTAAACTTCCAAAGTACGTTCATTACTTTGTTGTGCTATTTATTGGTAGCTTTTTAATTCTGTAGGATGTGATGGGATTATTCTATTGATTTAGACCTGCTAGATCCAAGCACTGCAGCATATGCAATCGATGTGTTGCCCGCTTTGATCATCATTGTGGATGGATGGTTTGACATCTTGAACTATTCTTTTCTTCTTTATTTTACTTTGTGTAGCTAACTGTTCTATGTGCAGTATGTGAAAAGTATCTGAATCTCATGACTACTTAAGGGGGTGTTACTTTTTGCAGAATAATTGTATAGGGGAGAGAAATACCCGATACTTCTTGGCTTTTCTTTTATGGTGAGTTCTGCACTATTATCAGCAGCTAGCATTCTATATTATCATTTAGTTCACTTAATTGCCTTTCACATTTTTGTTCACCCTTCGACTGGATGGATGGTAATGTTTTCTCGGAGAACATGAGCAGCCTTTAATTACTAGGTGGAAACTACATATCATTACAGCTCTTACCATCAATTAGTTGGTCATAGTTAAGGTTTTGTTGTTAATATGACTGGAGCTTTTCATCATCCAATTTCCATTATTGTAAGCTAGTTGTCAATATCAGGTTGCATTAATTTTAGTTGGAGTGATGATCTAAATCTAGTAATTGAGCATGCTGCTGTTTTATCCTTTAATATAGATCAATTGTTCATTTGTGGCTTTGTTCGAGATTGAGAACACTGCTCATCCTTTTGTACCCTGCTAGTATGAGTTACAAGACAAGCCGCTTTTCCATTTTGGTTAACAAAATTCATGTTAAATTCATATTTAGCATTCTGCAGGCATTTCCTTCTTTGCGTGTATGGGACAATTGCAATCGGATTGGTTCTTGCTGGACAATTGAAAGAATTGAGAGTTATATATATTTTAACTGGTAAACCAATTTGAACTATGGTTTTCTAGTTTCTTAATGATCTGCAGACTAACATTCCATGCCATTTTCTTTGTTTTTCCAGTTTATTATGGTGTAGATAATTCTTTCGGCAGTTTAGCTCCTTACATTGTGCAGGTGAGTGTAACATATATTCTGAATTATTGCTCGGTTTTATTGCTTGATGTGTGGCTACAATTTTTGTTTCGAAACAACTGAAGGAAGATTAACTTCCTAATTCCTATAGTGTCTTCATTATTTTGGGATTTTTCTGCTTTTAGATTTTGGGTCTTACAGTGGATATTTTGAGTTTAATAAATGGTCTTTTGGCTTGTGGCAGTGGCTGTTGGGCTCATATAACACTCAAATACTTCTTATGGTGTTCATGGCCATAGTTTCTCTCTTATTGGCGGGTTTCTTTGTGTATCATGCTAATCTTTGTCTCACAAACACCACGACAAATGAGGTGAGATTAACTTAGACCTTGTTCAGTAGTTTGTTACCTTAATTTGACTTTTTGATGAACGGTTATTACCTTAGTTTGCCAACCCATCCTTTAGCGAACATAAACCTGGAAATACTTGGCTATGCTGATTATGTTGTTAATGAAACCATGAAACTAGAGTCAAATGTTCTCATGTGTTTCAAATACAGACCTTCAAGTGGCAAGACTACATAAGCTGGCGGAAGAAACTGAGTGAAGCAAGAGCAAGTACTGCAGCATTGAAAGCAAGCATCAGTGGGGTGAATGGTGAAGGAAAACCTCCGGAGAGCAAATGTAGATCCTTCTTTAGAAGGTCCCCTCTAGAGGATACTGAAGCTGTCATAAAGAATAATGTGTATGATAAAGGATTCTTTCTCAATTTCTATGAGGTCATTTTTCCAGTTTCGACAAGAGCATCATTTTTGCAGACCAAATCAAAATCTGGCTAAGATTGTCAACTGTTAGTATGTATTCATTCACTCGAAGTCCACCGTGATATGTGTTTTCCTCTGGTTATCTTGTTGTCAGCCACAACTTCAAGATCGATGATGACATCTAAATCTCAAGGGTTACATTTCAAGCATACAGCTTCTTGATGCCTGTAGTATTAGTTTTTCAAGGAAAAGGGAAACCCATACATCTTATATTTTGTAAGAACAGCAATTCCACATTGGAATTGTGTCTCATTGTCATGTTGCAGTCTCACCATAATATAAGCAGTGTCTGACTCTTGAATTGAAGAATATAGTGGAGATGCCCTTTTCATTGTGGTTATTTCACTCTTCAGTCTGCAAAAAGTGTGCTTATATTGGAACAGTTGCATTTTCATTTGTATCTTAAACTGTCAATTGCACATTGCACTGGCACTGTAAAAATGCAAACATTTATATTCTTTTATTTGTAGCGTCCATCAACCGATGTTTTTTATACGAATTTATATGAAGGAGGTCGTAGTTTGATGATAGAAGGAATTGCAGGTACTAAAATTTAATCCCAATTCTAACCTTTGTTTCCCATCAACCAAGATTCTCCCTGTTTTGTTTTAATAACCCCACAAGAATTGCCAATCACCAATTTTCCATACACACATCATGATAGTATATCTTTTTGCTGATAATTTGATAATAGGTGAATTGTGGTAACTTCCCAAAAATATGTAGAACAAAGTAAATATTCCTTTCTTCATGATTTTGAGAATCCTGAAAATTTTGACTTTTAAAAGCAAAGAAAATTGGTATGGAAATCCAAACTTTAAAAGATTCTTTTTATACTTTATTCTTTGCATTCTTGATTGGTTTTGCTTTCCTTTTAACTTTTTTTGGAAGAATTCTTAGTATCTTTTGTTTTCGTCTTTGCCACCCATTGCATCTATTTGCTTTTGCTTTTACTGAATGCAAGACTGAAATTCCATTACACTGTAGTTTTATTATTCATTCACTTCTTTGTTTTTTGTTGTTCGCTGTGTTTCTGGTTGAGCAATAATTGAAAAGAAAATAAAAATGGAGTTTGTTACTGGTTTTAAACGTTGCATGTTTAATCATGAGAGTAAGGTTCAGAATCTGAAGAAGCAACTTGACAAACTGACATATGAAAGAGATAGAACGAAGCATTTCATTGAAGTTGCCATGGAAGAAGGAGAAGAGATTGACCAAGGTGTCAAGAGTTGGGTGACTCATGCAGAGGAGACAATGAAGCAAGCGGGAGAGACCGTGAAGGATCTTGAAGCGGAAGCAAAGAAGAGGTGCTTCATCGGCCAGTGTCCTAATTTCAAGTCTCTTAACCTGCTCCACAAGAGAGGCGATGAGAATATACGCGCTGTTATGGAGCTCATTGAACAAGCAGAATCTCACAAGTTGAACAATAAGAGCAACATTCAGAACTTGGAGAATCAAGCTGAAGCTGCTGATAAGAGCAACGTTCAGAACTTGGAGAATCAAGCTGAAGCTGCTGAGAACAGAAACAGGAAGACGGATGTTGAACAGGACAAGAAAACCAGTGATGAGGTAGGGAAGGTGAATAAAGTCGAAGATAAGGCAGAGAATAGAAGTTTGGTTGGGTTGTATCCTAAACCCAAGTCTCCTTACCGGGTCAGTGGTGTAGCAGAAGATGAGACCAAGGCCATTAGCAAGCAGATGAAACAAAGCAGGTTTGATAAAGGTGTATTTCCTGCTGGGACCCAGGAGACAGAATCTAGGGCTACTCAAGGTTACGAGGCTTTTGAATCAAGAAAAGATACTATGGAGAAAATCTTGAAAGCCTTACAGGATCCTGATCTCAAGACCATTGGTGTATTTGGGATGACCGGTATAGGCAAGACCATGCTTGTGAAAGAGGTTGCTAGGAGAGCCAAGGAAGAAAGCTTATTTGATGAGGTTGCAACGGCAACTGTTTCACGGAATCCAAACATAAAGGAAATTCAAGGAAAGATTGCAGATGCGTTAGGCCTGAAGTTTGATGAGGAGAGTGTGTTTGCAAGAGCAAAGAGGCTGCAGCAGTGGTTGAAGAAAGAAGATAAGAGGGCTCTTATATTTTTAGATGATCTTTGGCATGGGAAAAGACTGGAATTAGAAGAAGTTGGGATTGATTTTGAAGGTTACCACTACCAGAACATTGCAAGCGAAGAAGATCAAGGACCAGTGGTGCAAAATGTCAGTGAAAATGATTTTCAGAAATTCTCTGCTGGTAGATTCAAAATATTGCTGACTTCCACAACTAAAGAAGTACTCACTGATATGAAAACTGCAAGGATGTTCGAAGTCCAAGTGCTAACTGATAAAGAAGCAACGGATTGGTTTCAAAAAATCGTGGGTGATACTGCAAAGCAACCTGATAACCAACAAATAGCGACCAGAGTGGTGACAAACTGTTCAGGTTTTCCTGTTGCTATTTCAGCAATTGCAATTGCATTGAGAATACGAGCCTTTAGCCATTTGGTGGGCGCTTCGCAAAATGAGAGAAAACCAATTTCAACCAAAGAAGAAAAGCTGAAAAATGTTTACTTGACCATAGATTTGAGCTACAGATTGTTAGAGAAGCTGGAATTGCAGTCGTTTTTCCAACTCTGTGCCTTGCTGCCCCAAGGTTCTGACATTCATGTGTCTGACTTGCTAAGATACAACTTGGGTTTGAAAATAGCAAGAAATGTCAGCACACTGGAAGAAGCAGGAAAAGTATGAATACGCTCAAAGATGCAGGTTTACTACTCAGCAGTGACAATGATGATCTGGCGAAAATGCATGACATTGTTCGTGATGTCGCCATTTGGATTGCATCTGAAGAAAAGCGGATGTTTGTTATAGAGGGTGAAATCCATATGGAAGAACTGCTAAAGCAGGGAAAACTCAAAAATTGCCCTGCTATCTCACTGCCATACTGTAACATTCGCGAGCTTTCGCCCAAGTTGGAATGCCCGAGGCTAAAGTTGCTGCTTTTGTTAAACAAAAACCCCTCTTTAAAAGTCCCCGACACTTTTTTTGAGGAGATGAAAGAACTCTTGGTATTAGATTTGGCTGGTATGAATTTTCCTTCTCTGCCTTTATCATTTACTTGTCTAAGAAGCCTTCAAATGCTGTCTTTGGATGACTGTAAGTTGAATGACATTGCATTATTGGGGACCTGAAGGAATTGAATACCCTTAGAATTCACAATTCTGATATTCAACGATTGCCCCAGGAAATAGGGAGACTAAACCTGCTTAGGTCGTTAGACTTGAGCAATTGTTCCAAGCTCAAAGTCATTCCAGCAAACATCATATCAGGCTTGTTTAATTTGGAAGAACTGTTTATGCGCAACAGCTTTGACCAATGGGGTGTTGAAGGTAATGCTAAGCTTAGTGAATTGAATCCTTTGACTCGTCTAACTGCTTTGGATGTGCATATTCGTTCTGCTCATGACATGCCAGCAGAATTATTCTCCAAACAATTGGACAGATACAAGATTCTAATTGGGGAGGTCTGGGACTGGAATGGAAAGTATGATAAGGAGAGGATTCTGAAACTCAAGCTTACAAAGGGAGTTCGCTTGGATAGTGGAGTTAAACTGTTGTTGCAGAAAACTGAAGACCTATATCTAGATGAATTGAAAGGCATCAAGAATTTGCTATATGAGTTGGATGACACTGGTTTTCCACAACTCAAGAATCTCCATATACAAAATGGTTCAGAAATTCAGTTCATTATTAACTCTATAGCGATGCCTTCTCGTAACATCTTTCCTATCTTGGAGTCATTGTCTCTTCAAAATCTGATTAATTTGGAGAAGATATGTCAAGGCGAACTTGAAGAAATATCTTTCAAGAGATTGAAAATCATAAGCATCAAAAGTTGTGATAGACTGAAGAATTTGTTTCCATTCTCCATGATCAAAATGCTTCTCCAACTTCAAGAAATTAAAGTTACAAACTGCAAAAGCATTGAAGAGATTGCTGTTGAAAAGAGAGAGAAAGGTGCTATTGTTGTTGAAAAGAGAGAGAAAAGTGCTAGTATAGCAACGAATAAAACAGAGTTTCTCCAATTGCGATCCTTAACACTGCAACTTCTACCAGAGCTTAGTAGTTTCTGTTCCAAAGAGAAGAGTCTTTCCATTTATCAACAGGAGCCGGTGAATACAAGGCCTTGGCTACTTTTCAATGAAAAGGTACTACTCCAACTATACTTTTTTATGTTCATTCAATGATAGAAGCTTACCTTTAGAGACTTATATGAAAGATTAAATTTTATTGAAATGATCCTTATGCCTATAGATTGCGTTTCCTGTCCTTGAGAATCTGCGGTTGTCCTCGATCAACATTGAAAGGATATGGCAGAAAACATCTCATTGCAGTCGCAATTTGACAAGTTTGGTCATTGAGGGTTGTGATAACCTTAAACATCTGTTGTCACCATCTATCGCTAGAAGTCTATTGCAACTCACAAGCTTTGAGATAATTGACTGCAAGTGCATAAGAGAGATAATAGTTCCAGAAGAAGAGGAAGAAGAAGAAAAAAAGAAAGCCAAGAGTTTCTTCCCTCAACTAAATTCCCTTAAAATGAAAAATCTTGGGAACTTAGTTGGATTCTGCTCAGAGAAGTATTTTCTTCAGCTCCCTTCCTTGAAGCTTTTGGAGATAGAGAATTGCCCTCAATTGAAGGAATTCATGAACAAATCTATGCGCACAGACGTCACAACTGTCAATGAAACTGTAGAAATAAACATAGAGAGGGATTATCATTTTGGTCCACAAGCTCTGTTTAACGCAAAGGTGAACTATTCTCCATTTTCTTCAATCCATGATTTTTAACTTGCTTTATAACATCAATTGTAGGACTTACTCTTTTAATCTTTTTACTCATTTGCTTGACATTATACAGGTTGCATTTCCTAACTTGGAGAAATTGAAAATCTGCCACTTGAAAACTGTAAAGATGATATGTCACAACCCACACCCTACAGATTCTTTTAGCAAATTAAAAGAAATGAAGGTTGGATATTGCAATGAGTTATTCACTATTTTTCCATCAGATATGGTGGGGGCATTCCAGAGGTTGGAAACACTGATAGTTATCAGTTGTGATTCACTACAACATATTTTTGAAATCTAGGTATCAGATATCAAAGATATACATCCTCAAGCCACACAGCTAAGAGAATTGTATATTTTTCATCTTCCAAAACTGAAGCATGTCTGGAATGTGGATCCCCAAGGCATTCTTACCTTTCCAAGTATACGTGCAGTATATGTTCGGGATTGTTGGAGTCTAAAAACTCTTTTTCCAGCATCAGTTGCAAAAGGTCTTCAAGAACTGGAAGATCTTACAATTGATTGTTGTGGATTGGAAGAGATTGTTTCAGTGGAGGAAGGACTGAAACAAGCTGTAAATAAATTTGTCTTTCCTCAAGTCTGCTCTCTTACCATGAGGAACCTGCCCGAACTTAAATGGTTTTACCCAGCCGTGCATGAAATAGAATGGCCAAAGTTAAAAAAGTTGAAGACTTATCATTGTGGCCATGAAAAGTTACTTGGGATAGAAGAACATGAATCCTTAATGCAAAAGCCGCTTGTCTTGTTTGAAAAGGTATGAATCTCCAATATTACTTTAAAGGTGCCTAAGTTTTGTTGGCAAACTTGAATAGAATGGCAGTAGACAGATTAATATCTAGTTGTAAATTTTTTTGCACTTTTTTTTTCTAAATTATTATATGAATTGACAACTAAATGAGGATTTTAATTTTGATTTTGAAAAAGCGATGCATGTCTTAAATATTCATGTGAAAGCCTTGACCAGTAAAACTTTTGTATAACAATATTTTCTTTAGTTTCTACTGTTAAAAGTCCTTCTAGCAGCACCTTTTCAAGTTTCAACTGAACTTTCATGGATTTTATTTGTAACATTAATACTTTAGCAGCATTTTGAATAAAACTAGCGTTAAACTGATTTGCATAGAGTGACAAAGACAACAGTTAGATAATAATTAGTACTAGTACACTAATAGTTTTGATTCTTTCGCTATAGTAGGTGGATGACAATGTTATGTTAACAGGCTACTAATTCTGTGAAAAGTTCTCAATTCTTTCATTCCTCAACACATCACTTGTCATTTTCCTCTGCTTCCTCAACAGTGTTGAGGAAACTTCCAACGTGTTTAATTATATTGAATCATTAGCTCTTTGTTTAATTCCATTTATGGTGGTAAGGAGCAGAGTTATGCAGAGGCAAAAGAGAAGAAGAGGATTCAGGGAAAAAATGGAAAAGGAAAGCAAAGAAAAAAAAAAAAAAAAGAAATAGATCTCTTTTGATTGAGTGATGATAATATGGCAGCTCTATAACTGTAGAGTTGACTACCAGTAAAGAAAGTTTTCTATTTTTTTACCAAAATAAAATGTCATATTGAGGTAAAAAGAAACTAACTCCAACTTGTTTCTATTTGATGGATTCCTAGGTCATCCAAAATCTGGAGGAATTGTCATTAAACAGCAAGGACATTTCAATAATATGCAATCATCAGTTTCCAGCAGACCTCTTCAGCCAAATAAAAGTTCTCCAAGTGCTTTGCTACCATGACAAATCAGCTGTTTTTCCATTTTGGTTTCTCAAAGAATTCAGCAATCTGGAGAAGCTTGAGGTGATTTGTTGTGAATTCAAAGAGCTCTTCAGTAATGAAGGAGATGCCAGTGAAAAGAAACCGCCAAGGATACTTGAACAAATTAGAAAATTAAAACTGGTTAGTCTTCCTAATCCAAGACATATATGGGGGAAAAACTCACAACTAGATCATGTTGTCCCAAATCTGGAAACTCTTGAAGTTTGGAGATGTGATGGTTTGATTAGTTTAGGGTCATCCTCAGCATCCTTTCAAAATCTCACTAATTTGGACGTGTGGCAGTGCAAAGAGATTGTAACCTTAATTACATCCTCAGCAGCCCGAAATCTGTTGCAACTAATAAAAATGAGGATTAGAGAATGCATTATGGTGACAAAAATAGTTGAAGAAGAGCAATATGATGAAAAAGATAAGATAAGTTTTACCAGGTTGAAATGTTTGGAACTTCATTATGTACCAAACCTCACAAGCTTCTGTTCAGGGAAATACGCCTTTGAGTTTCCATCTTTGGAACAAATTATTGTGAGACAATGTCCCCAATTGAAGATCTTTTGTCAGGGAGTCCTAAGCACTCCACTGTTACATAGAGTACAACGAGCAGAAGAGGATTATGAGGGGTTTTGGTTTGGTAACCTCAATGCTAGCATATCTCAGTTTCACAAAAACACGGTACTCACTGATTTATAAACTTTCTTTAGCTCAAACTCTATTCTCTCTTTTTTGTTAAAGAAAGCATCAGTTAGTCCTTTCTTTTTCAATGGCATTTGTTCTTCTAGTATAACTATTACAATAATATTTGGGTTTAATAGGTACGATACTATGAGCCAGAATATTTGAAACTTCATGAGTTTCTTGAGTTGGAGGAAATTTGGAATAAAGTTCCTCAAGGACTTATGGACTTTAAAAGGCTCAAATTTCTGGAAGTCTGTAACTGTAACAACGTGAGATACATATTTACCGCTTCCATTGCTGTGGGCCTTGTGGAACTGCAGCACATAAAAGTAGAAGATTGCAAAGTAATTGAAGAAATTATCAGAGATGTTACGGCAGCCACAGAGAAGATCATATTCCCTCAGCTTAACTCAATAACTCTCAAATGTTGTTTGGGCTTGGCATGTTTTTATTTGGGAAATTGTGCATTGGAATGTCCAAACTTGAAAGAAATTACATTAGTTGACTGTCCAGAGATGGTTGCATTTGCATCTACTGTTTCAAAAGAGCTGGACATAGAGATCACTGATGGAGGAAATCCGAAGATGCTTGGGAAGGGCATATCTGATGTCCCTGTTAAACCCTTTTTCAGTGATAAGGTCAGGGTCTTTTGTTTTGTGAAGATAACTTTTTCACATTTTAAAAGATTTTCTTTTTAAGGTGTCACTTCAAAATGAAAATACTTAGTAAGTGCATCCCTGTTGTCTCTGCTGTGCCCTTTTCAGTGATAATTTTCCTAGGTTTAAAAGATTTTAAAACATAATTCCTCTTCTTCAATAAAACTCTAAAGGCTTTCTCTCCATTGTTCTTTCATTTTTATCACATACTTAACCATGGTCTGTTATTAACATAATCAAAGGAATTTTGTAGGTGTCATTACCTGTGTTAAAAGATTTGACAATCATAGACATGGGGAACTTGGAAAGGTTATGGGATGACCAACTTGAGATGAAGTCCTTCTTCAAATTAAAGCACTTTAAAGTGCATAGTTGTGTGAAACTATCGAACATTTTTCCACTTGCTATGCTGGGAAGACTTCAGACCCTAAAAAATCTGGAAATAGTGGAGTGTGCTTCGCTAGAAGAAATATTTGAACCTGAATTCGCTGAGGCAGAAAAAAACACTAAGTTTGTATTTCCTCAAGTGACATACCTGAACCTTTCCATGCTACCAAAACTGAAGAGTTTCTACTCTTGTGGGCACACTACAGAATGGCCATCATTGAGAAAAATGGATGTTTGTGGATGTGACAAAGTGGAGATATTTGCTTTGGAATGCCCGAGCTCCCAAGAAAAACAAGAACAAAGCCAGCTTGTACCTATTCAGCAACCCTGATTTTGGATAAACAAGGTATGCAAAACATGTCCACAGGATGCATTAAATTTGCATTTCCTATTCTAATGAAGCATATAGTAAATCCAGATGAATGTCTTCTATTTTTATTATAAATCCACGTTCATCTACTCTCTTTTCTGTTTAGCAAGCTAGCTTATCCTGATCTGACTTGAATTAAATGTTCACTAACTAAAAAGAAAAAAAAAGAGGGTGGGGGGTATGAAAAATAGTATTAGTATTATGTGACATTGAGAGTTTCAGGAAAATTCATCCAATGCAAATGTGTCTGGATATGTAATAGGTAGTAGCCATAATTCTACATTCTTTATGTAATTCATCATTGCTTTTGTTTAACACATTTATCAATTGCCCAGGTCACGTTCCCCTGTTTAGAAGAACTGAGATTGGAGTGCAATGGCATCATGAAAGAGATATGGCACGGACAACTTCCAGAAGGGTATTTAAAACTAAAAGTTCTTGAGCTCATAAATTTTCCTGCACAAGTGACTGTTCTTCCATCTTATTTCTTTCAGTCACTATCAAATCTTGAAAATTTTGTTGTGAATGGTGCTTCCTTTAATGAAATATTCCAATGTGAGGAATTCAGTGGTGGAGAAAAACAGGAAAGGGCACTTGCTCAGTTAAGCAGATTGAGGTTATCTAACCTCAATGAACTGACACATCTTTGGAAGGAGAATTTTAAACCTGGAGAAAATTTTTGTAACATGAGAGCTCTAGAAGTGCACGATTGTGGTAAATTAAAGATTTTAGTGCCATCCTCAGTGTCTTTCAAGAATTTGACAACTCTGGAGGTGTCAAGATGTCAGGGACTTAAACATTTAATTGCACACTCCACAGCTAAAAGCCTGAAGCAGCTTACTAGAATGAGTATAACAAATTGCAAAATGATAGAAGAAATTATAGCAGGCTCAGGTGATGAAGTGAAGGAAGGCATTGTTTTCAATCAGCTGAAGTGTTTGGGGCTTAGTTGTCTGCCAAACTTAGCAAGCTTTTGCTCAGGGAACTACACCCTTGAGTTCCCTTCATTGGAAACTGTAACTTTGAGACACTGCCCAAAGATGAAAAGTTTGCCTCGGGAAAGGTTAAGCACACCAAAACTAAGACGTGTGTATTCAAATGAAGGTGGGGATGAAAAGCATTGGGAAGGCGACTTGAACACTAGTATACAACTTTTGTTCATGGAAACGGTATGCATTACTTCCAAAAGATTTATCATCGACCTTTTTCTTTTTCTAGTTTTTCCTTTCTTATTTGCTTTCCCTAGTCATTTTAAACAAGCCATCTTAGTACTTGAAAGGTTTCTCAGGTATGTGGCTTCCATACCACGCTGCATGCAACAATACCATCATTGGAAAACCTATAACAGCAAGATATGTTTTATCTTAATGGCATTTTTTCTGTATCATAATATGTTGAATTTTGTAGGTTGAATACCGTGCAATTGAGTATTTGGTACTCTCTGATTCTTCCAAGTTGATGGAAATAAGGAACTGGAATGCACAAGAAATTTTGGACTTCAAAAACCTTAAATTTCTCAAAGTTTATAGTTGTAGAAACTTGAAATATACATTTAACCCTTCCATGGCCATGGACCTTGTGCATCTTGAAAAACTGGAGATTCATGATTGCGAGATGTTGGAAGAGGTAATAATCACACACGGATTAGCAAAGAAAGATAGGATGAGCAAGAAAATGTTCCCTAAACTGGTCTCCTTACTGTTTATTGCCCTTCCCAATCTCAAAAGATTTTGCTCAGGAAATTACTTTGAATTCCCCTCCTTGAAAGAACTTTGGGTACAGAGCTGCCCTATGTTGAATACGTTAATTTCTAGTTCAGTAACTAGAAACAACTCAGAGCAGAACCTACATACTGACTTGACAGCTCTGTTTGATGAAAAGGTGATTACAAGTCCTTTGCTATACCTCTAGTTTGTCCATGCCTCTTCATATTTTCTTTTGATACTCCCTTCAATGCCCTTTTTCTTTTTCTTTTTTTTTTCTGCTTTTACATTTTATGTCTTCTACATGAAACTCTAATTTGATTTTTACTGTAGAAACTCTTATCCACATGGCTTAGTCCATTTATGTTAAGTTATTGATACAATCTCTTGATTCGGCAGGTGACATTAGAGGTGTAAATGATATATTAGTATTCGTAAACTACTCGGGTTCGATTCAAAAAAAATTCGAATTCGGTTCGATTATTGTCGAGTCGAGCTCGAGTAGCTCCACTTATCGATCGAGTCAAATTCGAGTATTCTTATATCTGACTCGAGTAGTTTGCGAGCCTAATCGAGCTTTTATATTTAAATATATTTTTATTATTTTAATTAATAAAATATTTCGAGTCCGAGTTCGAGTTTGAATTCGAGCATGAATAATCGAACTTTTGTCGAATATACGAATCGAGCTTATTTTTATATATTAATCGAACTTAATCGAGCGAGTTCGAGTAGCTCGAATTCGATCACGAATCGAACTCGAGCTTGAAAAATAAAACTCGATCGAGCTCGAACCGAATATCGAACCCCGAGTTGTGAGTCGAGCTCGAGCTCGAGCTTCTCACTACTCGACTCGGCTCGACTCGTTTACACCCCTAGGTGACATTCCCCTCTTTGGAGAAATTAGGAGTCATGGACATGGGAAACCTGAGAAAGATTTGTAATGACCAAATTTCTAAGGATTCATTCTCCAAATTAAAAGTTCTGAAGGTCATAGGCTTGCCTAAGATATCAGCTATCATTCCATCTTGTTTCTTTCTCTCATTGTCCAAGCTTGAAAGGCTTGTTGTGGATGATGCTTCCTTTACAGAAATATTTCAACTTGAAGGAGTCGGAGGAAAAACGCAGGCATGGGAACTTTCTGATTTTAGTGATTTACGGTTGTCCAAACTTCCTGAGTTGACACATCTGTGGAAGGAAGAGTTTCAGTCTCAACCTGGAATACTTTTCCATAACCTGAGAACTCTAAAAGTATTGGAATGTCCCAAGTTGAAGAGTTTAGTGTCATCCGCAATGAGTTTTGAAAATCTAACTACTCTAGAAATATCAAGATGTCATGGATTTATAAATCTAATAGCGCCCTCTACCGCTAAAAGCATGATGCAACTCAAAATAATGAGGATTACTGATTGCAAAATGATAGAAGAAATCATCGCAAATGTGGGTGATGGAGGGAGTGACGGCATCATTTTCAAGCAACTAGAATGTCTCAGACTGCAAAGCTTACCACAGCTTACAAGTTTCTGCTCAGGATACTACTATCGCTTTGAGTTCCCATCTTTGGTTGAATTTGTTGCAATTGAATGCCCAAATTTAAGTGTTTTTTGTAAAGGAAAAGTAAGCACACCATTGCTACAGAGTGTACGTCTAAAAGGAGAAGAAGGTAGACCTTTGAAAAATCATGACCTTAATAACACCATAAGAGGATCATACAGCGAAAAGGTACGTTGATTTGACAAATATTCTCAATGACTTCTGTTCTTTAGGTTTAGACATCCTAAGCATATGAGTTCTCTTAGTTTCCAGAGTTGATGGACCCATGGGTATAGGAGCACTCAAGGAATGTTCAAGACTTGGTTCTTTAAAATCCTTAAGTTTATAGTTGTAATTCTAGCAGCTTTAGATATCCTTTAATCACTTACATTGTGCAACTCCAAGCTATGGAACTAAAGACATGAGAAAATTTCTGTTAATAACATATTCCAAACAAAGTCACACCAAACATTAAAACGCAAAAAGCATCATTTCATTTTCTTCCTCAAGTCCTTTCCTTCTCAAATGCTTGTCTACAGTATACTTTTGACCTTTCCCTGTCTCACTCTCTTTCTCTCTGTTACTCAGACTCCGAATTACGTCAAAGAGTTGGAATTTCTAGAGTTGGAATTTCCCGAATGGACATCATCGGATCTCTGGAGACCTTCAGTTCAGTGAAGATCAAATGAATTGCACCTTCAAATTTGGTGTGGAAGGGTATAATCTTATCCAGTCTTGGGCACTTTCTTTTTCTACTTTCCTTAGTTCTGTTTCCTCTATTGAATGGATCAAATTAAGAAATAAAACTGGATTTATGTTATTTGAAATCTAATTTCTCTACTTTATCATTTCCTTTGAATCTGAAATTGTCAAGGTTTATGTAACTATGAAATGAATCCAATCTTGTATGCCCGAGCATTTGGCTCAATATATAGTATGTGTGTATGTATCTTCTTATTCAAAGAGTTGTGTTCATTCCCTAAGTCAAGAAATGAGTCCAATCTTATAAACTTGAGGGTATTTCTTTTCCCTTTTGGACTGAAGCAAACTGAAATAAGTTCGACTTGCCTCATTTGCCTATTCAAGTACTATTATTTACCCCTTAGTCCAAAAATTATTTGTGGGCAAAATGAATGCTACTGCCAAGATGGCTGAGAAATTGTCATTCCAAAACACTAGTAAAGCGTGAATGGTCAACGGTATGCTTCTGTCTTGCAAATATCTTCTTAGAAGTGTATATATTTTAACATGCTTTTGCCAAATACTATGAATTAATCAAACGAGCTCATATCAAATGTCACCTTCTTGTTATGAAATACATTTCCTCACTATTTGTTTTGTGTTTTAATGGAGATTTTCATCTGAAGGCAAGAGTAGAAGCTATGTCACAGAAGGACATGAAAATTCATTGGTTCTTAAATCTCAATAGACAAAAAAAAATGTTATTCCATGCCAGATTAGTCGAAAATAAATTCACTTAATAAAAGCCATATCCATGAAGAATAGATTTATTTTTGTAAAGGGGTGGTGACACAAATCTTTTGATAGAGAAGAACAATAGAATTAGTCAAAAATAATCTCAGTTTTACAATGGGGAAGAATTAAGAAAAGCCATTACATCCAGGAAGATGCCATGATATTGTATCAGCCGGAACTTGGAAGGCTGTGTTGCGACCTGGACCGCTGTTTCTCCTTCAATATTTATTATTCCTAAAAAAAAGAAAGGAAAGAGATATGGAGAAGCATTGAAAAATGGAGATTAAGAATTAAAAAGCTGTAACATGTGGACAATGGAGAGGAACTCACTCATGAAGAAGAAAAGTAGTTTTTCATGATTGCTACATTGCTATCCATGGTTTTTTCCACATCTGCTACAAATTCTTCTTTCATATTTGTGAGGGTCAATTCCTTCAAGGTCGATAGCTTTTCCAATCCAACAGGCATTTTAAGACTTTTGCAACATCTGATCTCTACTTCTCTTAACATTGGCATTGCTCCATCCTCCACAATCCAGCAGTTCAGTTTATATAGCATCCACAATTTCAAGATCCTGAGTTGAGGAAATCCACCATGATTACAAGTCATTTTTTGCCCCGAGTAGGATTGAGCATAAAGCCTCAGGACCTTCAGCTGCTTCAGCTTCCCAAGCTCACACATTGGATCTTTTGACAGTCGTGTCATTGACAGTGTAAGAATTTCAAGATTTTCAGGAAGATCAGTAGTAACAATTTGATTTGGAAGTTTTCCAAGCAAATACAGCTGCGATAAGCTTGTCTGCTTCCATTTCCGCATGTCCTCTCCTCTAAGGTCTAAAGGTTGATTAAATTTATCTATTAATCTCAAATTCAAGGACTGAAGCTTGTCCATTCGAGAGATCCAGTGATGCTTCATTGCATATTAATTTCAATTTTCTGAGACCAACAAAACTTTCAATCCATTTCCTGTGCGGACTCTCTTCTTTGATCACCAACCCCCACAAAATCTTAAGATTGTTCAATGAACCACTAGCTGATGGCTTTAGAGTAGACAAATCAACATCAATATCACTCATATACAAATGCTGAAGCTTCTTTGCCTTCCAGATGGTACTAGGCAACTTGGTTATGAAAGTGTGCTTTATGTCTAAAGTTTCCAGGTAAGACAGTTCACCAACGGATTGTGGGACGTCATCCAAAAGTGTTCGCCTCAAGCCCACGTACCTTAGATATGGTAGTTTGCCTAGTGTATCAGAAAGCACTGGTTTGTAAACACCTTCTAGATCAAGCACTACAAGCATTCCAAAGCCTTTATCAACAACCTTGCTAAGAAGTTCCTTTACTACATATGTAGGTGCATCTCCTCTTTTCCCAGAGAAAGAAATATAAGAACGAAGTCTTCGAACACGGTTTTCTATGTGTTTGGACTGGAGCAACATATCTAAGTTTTCTGAAAGCCTTCGTATGTTAAACCATGTTGATCCCGATGTACCTGAACTTTCGGAGATGTGAAAAAACCCAACTTTCTCCGTATCTAGAAACATGGTGTCATATATGGTATTTAGCACACGGTATGCCTTGGGGCTTCCATCTAACTTTAGCTTTGTGACCTCAATCATGTTTCTGCTTTGGAGTTCTTTAAAATATTCTTCCACTACCTTTTCAAGAGTTTTCACCTTATCTGTTGGTACCACAAACCCCTCAGCAAGCCATAGTTGATACAGCCTCCTAAGAGGAATCTCATATGACTTGGGAAAAAGACCCAAATAAAGAAAACAGCATTTCAATGATGGGGCCAAATCCAGATAGGCTAAAGCCATAATATCTGAGAGAGGTACTTTATCTGAAAATGTCAATTGATCTAAGTTGTTTGACTGATCTTCACCGGAAGTTGCCTCAGTCAGCAATTTCCTCTTTTCATCTTTTTGCTTGGTAGCTGATGAAGCTGACCGCCTTGGAAAATCGTTTTGATCTTTACTAGCTGTTTCATGCTCCTCCACCATTACTTTCTTGTCATTTTTTTGCTTGGTATCTGAGGAAGATGATTTTCCAGATGGTTTCATTTGATCTTCAGCACTTGCCTTCTTTTTCTTTTCCGTTTTATGAGTGAAACGATCAATCACACTTGGCCATTCATCATTTTCATCCTTCCTAGATAACAAACCTCCAAGCAGAACTATTTGAAGAGGTAGACCATGACATCTTTGCAAGATCTTCTCCTTTAACTTTATATCTATCTGCTTTCCCTTTGCGATTTGTACCTTCTTTAAGAACAATGCCCAGCTTTCATCATTAGTTAGGGGGCGTAGCTCAAGAACTTCCTTCTCTGGATTGATATGGTATGCTATATACACCTTCCGAGTAGTGATTATTACCCTGCTGCCATTTGATAAATATGGAAAGACACCATGAAGTCTCTCCCAAGCGTCTGTTGTAGGGACATCATCCAAAACTATCAAGTATCTCTTCCAGGTTAAGAAAAGGCGAAGCCTTTCTCTCAGCTGCTCAAGAGCCAAGCTCTCTTTCTGCTTGGCGTTTCTAAGCTGCCCCAATAAGTCAATCAATAGCAGTCTCTCGTTGAAATCATCCAATTTCCGGGGGACATTAACCCAAGCTCGACATTTGAAGTGCTGCTTACTTGCTACACTGTTATAAATCGTCCTGACAAGAGTTGTTTTTCCTGAACCTGCCCCTCCTAACACTGAAATTAGGAAATGCAACTTGTAGCTGATGAGTGTTAGTTCTGCTAATTCCCTTACTTTATCATCCAAGCCAACAATGCTCAACTCTTCGACCTTAACATCAGAAAGCCTATCGCAGTGCTCCGCACCCTTTTGAGCTGCAAAATCTTCTTGCACATTTTTTGAGTCAGAAA
Organism: Durio zibethinus; assembly: GCF_047325235.1. Lineage (NCBI taxonomy): Eukaryota > Viridiplantae > Streptophyta > Magnoliopsida > Malvales > Malvaceae > Durio > Durio zibethinus. The sequence goes on from NC_143175.1 coordinate 1,061,339, forward strand.
GTTTCTCACAGGGATCATTCCTGAGATCAAAGAATTGGTATTCTGTGCCTTGTTAGCTTCATCTTCAGTTGGAGTCAAAATCACCCGGCTACCATGCAACGAATTTGGAAGAGAAAGTCTGAGCTTTTCCCAAATTTTACTTGTCCATATGTCAAATAAAACCACAAGATACCTCTTTTGAGCCAAGAAATTGTGAAGCCTTTCTCGTAGTAACTCCACAGTCAGCTTTTCTTTCAAGTTGGCACTCGTAACTTGCTCAAAAATGTTAGTTAGAATTTCTTTTTCGTCAAACTTCTGTGGAACATGAATCCAAGCACGACATTGAAAGTGCTGTTTAACATCTTTTGCATTGTAGATTGGCCATAACAAGTTGTTCCCGCCAGAGCCTATCGTACCCTCGATTGAAATGAGGAATAGCAAAATGTGCGGGTTGAGAATTGATTGTGTCAGCTTGTCTGTTGCTGCCTTCTCACTAGTAATACCATATTCCTCTTCCAAATAAGTAGAAGATTGAGGCCATCCATCTAATAATTGCCGCTTCATCTTTCTTAAGTTAGGCAAATGGTGTATCCCACCAATCCGTGAATTAATTTTTCTTGCAACATTGTCACTCTGAACAACAGTAATCACCCGGCTACCATTCAATGAGTATGGAAAGGCTGCTTTGATAGTGTCCCAAAACTCAGCTGTTCGGACACCATATAAGACTATCAAATACCTCTTCGAGACTAAGAAATCATGGAGGATCCGCAGCGGTGACTGAAGGGGCACCTCTTTGCAACCAGTAACCTTTTCTAGAATGGCTAGTAAGATATCTCTTTGTCCACGCTCTTCAGAAACATGAACCCAAGCACGACACTGGAAATGCCTTTTGATATGATCTGCATCATAGACTGTCCTCAAAAGAATCGCCTTACCGAGGTATACCCCATCAACAGTTAAAATGAGATACTGCAAAGTAAGCCGGCTGAGTAATTGTTGACTTAACGTCTTTACACGATCTGTCAAAGCAAACATAGCTGCATTTGTTGCAAGAGTCTCATTGTTAGTTGAGACTTGCAGATCTTCAGAGTCAGTTGATGACTTTGTTGGTGGAACTGAAACTATTGCTGGAACTCCAGAGTCACTTGATGGACTTGGTTGAATCTGCTTGCAATACTCCCTAACTCTCCTTGTTAGTTGCACAATCTTATTGCTTAAAGACACTTCACTTGAAAAGCCGGTGGAAGTATGGCCCTTTCTCCAGCCTCTGTGACTCGGCAGCATTTTCCTGCACATAAGGGTCTCAATATCATCCTCCAAAGAATAAATATTATCCAGAAGCTTGTCCCACTCATCATCAATCCTTTTATTACTTTCATGGCAGTTCTCTGCACTTTCAAGGATTTTCTGCAAATGCTTTAGCTCTTCAATTGAGTTTTTGATGACTTGACCTGTAAAGTTTGTTTCATGACTTGCAATCAAGTTTAGTTTTGCTATCAAAATATGTGTTGTTTCAAAAGCCATGGAACTCAACTCTCAGTATTTGTGTGTCTTTCTTGTGATTGCCAAACTAAAAGCAAACAAGGTTGAATTCCACAAAAATGAAGAGCCGAGATGGAAAATCACATGCCTCCTTGTCCATGCCTCTTTTCTTCTAAGGTGTGCAGCTTTCTTTTTTCAATTGTCTCCTGCATTTTCACATGCTTAGTATAATTTGCTCTGGAATTGTATTCTATAATTATGAAAATCAATGTTCTGAAACAAAATCAGAGAAAAAGGAAAATTTTCCATTGAATTTGTACCTAGAAATATACTAACTGGATACAAGTATATTTGGAAAAAGATAATTAATAATCTTTTATTTCTTAATTCTTTTTACATGCAAGAAAAAATGGTAGAATTTGTTAGTGTGTTAGTGGTTGAAGCATGTTAGTGTGTTAGTGGTTGAAGCAACTAAGTATGGCATTTCTGCTGGAACTTTCTGACAGCAGATTAGTCTAGGTAAAATGATGGGTCTGTGCATGGTGACCCATGCTGTTAGGCCAACTACTTTTGTATTTTTGAAGCCTATAAATTAATGAAATGAAGCTTATGATCACATGAGCCAATTTACTTCAAGTAACAGATTAGTTTCTCTTGTTTTCTGCTATAAATCCTTCAATTGGTATCAGAGCATTCCTTAAGTTCTTAGAGGATTTGTGAGTCCCAAAAATTGAGTGAAAAGCCATCAAACACTTTCCAGCCAGCCTTTGTCAACCTTAAATGGCCTCAAGCAATTGCTCCTTACCTCCACCTCCTATTTTTTCTGGTGAAAACTACCAGATATGGGCTGTCAAAATGAAGACTTATTTGAGTGCTTTTGATTTGTGGGAAGTGGTGGAAAATGAGAAGGAACCACCACAACTTCCTGCAAATCCAACAGTAACTCAAATGAAAAATTATAGTGAAGAAAAGGCAAAGAGGTACAAGGCTAAAAGCTGTATTGAGTCTTCAGTTTCTGATGACATATTCATTAGAATCATGACTTGTGAAACTGCAAAACAAGCTTGGGATGTGCTCAAGGAAGAGTTTCAAGGCAGTGACAAGACAAGACAAATGCAAGTGTTGAATCTTAGAAGAGAGTTTGAAGTCTTAAAGATGAAGGAGTCTGAAAATTTAAAGGAGTACAATGACAGACTCATGAAGATAGTAAACAAGATTAGATTACTTGGTGAGGAGCTGTCAGACAAAAGAATTGTAGAGAAGGTTCTTGTCAGTTTACCAGAGAGGTTTGAGTCAAAAATCTCATCTCTTGAAGACTCTAAGGACCTGACCAAGATAACTTCAGCAGAATTGTTCAATGCTCTACAAGCTCAAGAGCAAAGAAGGGCCATCAGACAAGAGGATTCAACAGAAGGTGCTTTTACAGCCAAGGAGAAAGGCAAGATGCAAACAGAAAGCAAAGGCAGAAAACAAGGAGATCAAAGAAACCAAGGTTCTAGAAACAGTGAAAAGAAAGGAAAATTTCCACCATGCTCTCACTGCAAAAAGACTACTCACTTGGAGAAATATTACTGGTACAGACCTAACATACAATGTAGGTACTGTAAGCAGCTTGGTCACATGAAGAAGGTATGTAAAAATAAAAAACAGCAGCAACCAGATCAACAAGCCAGAGTTGCTGACAATCAACAACAGCTAGAAGAACAAGTTTTTGTTGCAACTTGCTATGGAACCAGAACCTCCTCCAGTGCATGACTCATTGACAGTGGTTGCACACACCATATGGCATCTGATATCAACATATTCAAAGAACTAGACAAGACCTGCACCTCTAAAGTCAGAATAGGTAATGGTGATTTCTTAGAAGTCAAAGGAAAAGGAGTAGTGGCAGTTGAGACACCAACAGGTACCAAACTCATTTCAGATGTGTTATTTATGCCCAAAATAGATCAAAACCTATTAAGTGTAGGACAGTTGCTAGAAAATAACTACTCTTTAGTCTTCAAAGATAAGGCATGCATAATTCATGATCCCACTGGCCATGAACTCTTTACTGTTAATATGAAAGGAAAATGTTTTTCCTTGAATTGGCATGAAGCAAACTCCTCTGCATATGTTACTTCACATGATGAATCTTTTTTATGGCATAAAAGGATGGGACATTTCAACTACAATGCATTGAATTTCATGCATAAAAATGATCTTGTATTAAACATGCCTACTGTTGAAGTCAGTGCTGGAGTGTGTGAAGTCTGTCAACTAGGAAAACAAAGTAAGTTGCCATTTGCAATTAACAAAGCATGGAGGGCAACTGAAAAATTACAACTTGTTCATACTGATGTTTGTGGTCCTATGAGAACCTTGTCCTTGAATGGCAGTAGATATTTCATTGCTTTTATAGATGATTTTACTAGAATGTGTTGGATTTACTTCATGAAACAAAAGTCTGAAGTTGCAAATGTATTTTGGAAGTTCAAGGCTTGGATTGAGAATCAAAGTGGCTGCAAAATCAAGATCATAAGCTCAGACAATGGTACTGAATACACATATGACAGATTTAATGAGTTTTGTGAAGTTGCAAGAATTGAACACCAACTGACAGCAACTTACACTCCACAACAAAATGGAGTCAGTGAAAGGAAGAATAGAACAATCATGGAAATGGCAAGATGCATGCTGTTTGAGAAAAATTTTCCAAAGAAATTCTGGGCAGAGGCAGTCAATACCTCTGTCTACTTGCTCAACAGGCTGCCCACAAAAGCTTTGAAGGGAAACACTCCTTTTGAAGCCTGGAATGGAAGCAAACCATCAGTGCACCACCTCAAAATTTTTGGCAGCATCTGTTATGTGTTCGTTCCTGATATCAAAAGGGACAAGCTTGATCAAAAAGCAGAAATATGTATTTTTCTGGGCTATAGCAACATCACCAAAGGCTATAAGACTTACAATCCACTTACAGGCAAGATGATTGTAAGTAGGAATGTGAGATTTAATGAGCAAACTGCCTGAAATTGGGAAAAATCAAAGGGAGAATCAGTCAAGCAAATTGCTGCAGACATGATAAGCTTTCAAGATCAAGAAGATTATATGTTTGAAAATGAAATCATTGATCATGAACCAGTGAGAGGAATCAGACCACTCACAGATATTTATCAAAGATCAAATGTTGCCATTCTTGAACCTGCAAGCTTTGAAGAAGCTGTCAAATTTTCAGAGTGGAGAAATGCCATGAAGGAGGAGATTCAAATGATTGAGAAAAATCAAACATGGATGCTGGTTGACAGACCAAGTAACAAAAACATCATTGGTGTCAAATGGATTTTCAGAACAAAGTTGAATGCTGATGGTTCCATCAACAAACTTAAAGCTAGATTGGTAGCTAAAGGCTACTCCCAACAGCTTGGTGTTGATTTTTCAGAGACATTTGCTCCAGTTGCAAGGTTGGACACTATAAGGCTGCTATTAGCCTTAGCAACTCAGCAAAGTTGGAAAATATACCAACTTGATGTCAAATCTGCCTTCTTGAATGGTTATCTTGAGGAGGAGATCTACATTGAACAACCTGATGGTTTTGTTGCCAAGGGACATGAAGGTAAAGTCTATCTACTCAAGAAGGCTTTGTATGGATTAAAACAAGCTCCCAGAGTGTGGAATTCCAGAATTGATGATCATTTACTGAAATTAGGATTCAAGAAAAGCTTCAGTGAAGCAACATTGTACATTAAAGTTTTTAACAGTAATGATCTGTAGATTGTTTCTTTGTATGTTGATGATCTTCTGGTGACAGGTAGCAAATCAGCTCTTGTGGAAGATTTTAAGCTCTAAATGCAAGAAATTTTTGAGATGACAGACATGAGAGAAATATCTTATTTTCTTGGAATGAAGATTCATCAAGACCAACAAGGAATCTTCATTTGTCAAAGAAAATATGCAAATGAAATCCTGAATAAGTTTGGGATGGAAAATTGCAAACCAGTCAACACTCATTTGGCTCAAAATGAGAAACTTGTTAAGGAAGATGGAGCTAACAAAGTTGATGGCTCTATTTATAGAAGCTTGGTTGGTTGCTTATTGTATTTGACAGCTACAAGGCCAGACATCATGTATGCTGCAAATTTACTCTCTAGGTTCATGCAAAATCCTAGTGAGTTGCATTTTAAGGCTGCAAAAAGAGTGTTGAGATATGTCAAAGGAACCAATGAACTTGGAATTTGGTTCAAGAAGAATGACAGTTCAAGATTGGTAGGATTCACAGACAGTGACTAGGCTGGCTCTCATGAAGACATGAAAAGCACTTCAGGCTATGTGTTTTTCATTGGATTAAATGTGTTCAGCTGGAATTCAAAGAAACAAGGAACAGTGGCTCAATCAACAGCAAAATTAGAGTATATAGCTGCTGCAGCTGCTGTTAATCAAGCAATTTGGCTAAGGAAAATTCTGTTGGATTTGAGTCAAAAGCAAGATGATCCAACAAAAATTTTTTGTGATAATCAGTCAGCAATTGCAATGGTCAAGAACCCTGTGTTTCATGGAAGAACTAAGCATATTAAGATCAAATATCACTTTATTAGAGAAGTTGAAGCTGAGAATGAAGTGAAACTGGTGCATTGCAAGTCAGAAGATCAAATTGCAGATATTCTGACCAAAGCCTTACCAAAGGCAAGGTTTGAAACATTAAGGAAAAGTCTTGGTGTTTCCAGCAGAAATACCAAGGAGGAGTGTCAGTGTGTTAGTGGTTGAAGCATGTTAGTGTGTTAGTGGTTGAAGCAACTAAGTATGGCATTTCTGCTGGAACTTTCTGACAGCAGATTAGTCTAGGTAAAATGATGGGTCTGTGCATGGTGACCCATGCTGTTAGGCCAACTACTTTTGTATTTTTGAAGCCTATAAATTAATGAAATGAAGCTCATGATCATATGAGCCAATTTACTTCAAGTAACAGATTAATTTCTTTTGTTTTCTGCTATAAATCCTTCAGAATTTGATAAGTTCTTTTTCTCAAAATTCAATCCAAGTATATGAGATAGACCGAATGTCAGACACAACACGATTATATTTTTTTTAAGTAAAACTCTAAAATAATACAAAATGTTTTTCATAATAATTAAAAAATTCTCAAATAAATTAATATCCTCAAGTAAATTTAATATCTATAAACCAATTAAATAACATATCTCCAAAAAATCAGTGTTGATTAAGACAACTAAACAAACATTATTTTATAAAATTTTATTTGCCAAACAATGTCTCCAATGCCTAAAATTCTTCTATCCTCATATTAAACATAATTAATTTTTTAAATAAATTGAAGGGTTTTGGTAATAACCTAGCCCAATTGAAATTCTTCTATCCTCATATTAAACATAATTAATTTTTTAAATAAATTAAAGGGTTTTGGTAATAATCTAGCCCAATTGACAATTGGGCTAGGTTATTACACCAATCCCGGAATGGATATCCCAAAAATTATTTCAGTTGCATTGGTTTGGTATTAAAGTTTTGGATTTTTAGTTATAATTATCATGATTTAAATACAGACATTCTAAAATTAAAAAAATAAAAACATATAATGTTTCAAACATGGTTAGAATTCATTTACAAATTAATGAATTTTAAACAAGAATTTATTTGAATTCTTCCAATTCAACATAATCTAACCCTCTCATCTATTTATTTGCCAGTGAATTGACATGTAAAATTCATTTGGAATCAAATTCAATATTAACGATAGATAAAAGAACTGTTTTTTATGTCATTAAGAATTTGTATTGGAACAAGAACAAATTAATAAATATAAAACAGGAAATTAAATTCTAAGCACATGGAAAGTGTGATGGGTTAGGGAGAAAAACTGAACAGGACTTGCCTTGATTGCCGTCCCCATTGTTTCATGTTGGAGCTTTGGCCTGTTAATAGTTTTGAGGCAGTAGCTTCAGGACAATGGCAAAAGCCTGGTACAAGTTTCTGCTTTCCTGAAGAAGGTATATTAAGTGAGATGTCAAAGTTTTGGTCGTTTGCAATTAAAATCAACTTTAACCCCCAAATCCTTCCTTTTCTGTCAAGAATAGAATTGAAATTTGCTTCTTTGAATAAAAAAAATTTCAAAGCACTCGAGATTCTTAAAAGAATGCTAGTTGTCCTTGAATCGTTACACGTTTTCTAGATTTGTCTTGCTTTGTTTGAAAGGTTACCTTAAAAATGTGTTTAGGGTATTTAATGGTCCAAAAATTTATTGTGGTTATTTTTTTTTATTAGAGATTATTAATAGATAATCATGAGTATTTTAGATATTTAAGCTGACCTAACATGATATATTTAATGTTATATTAGCTTGATCACATTATTATTGTCTTTCGTTGATCTCTACCTTTCACTTATTATTATTTTAAGTTTCATCTTATTCAAATCTTTTACATTTTTTTTTTTGATTTTTTTTATTTTGATATCTAATTTACGCGTTGGAGTGCAAATGCAAAAAAAAAAATCTCTACATTTGCATCTAACTGCTATCTTTTGTCTCTTATAATTCTAGGGATACCCTTGGGTCGCTCAACACAAGCAAAATGCATAGAATGAAATGAAATGGATATCCCACCTGCCTTGGCCTATAGGAAAAAAAAAGAGAAAAGGAAAATGGAAATGGAATGCATAAAGAAAAAGAAGAAGAGAGATTCCCACATGCCTTGGCCTGCGCTCCCGCAAAGAATATTTCTCAAGAACAAATGTTTCAACCAAAAATATTCCTATTCTTGTTGCAGCTTAAAGCAAAGAAGATCGAATTCTTTATTTTCTCATCGTAACTCTATCTTGACATAAATCCAACAAGCATGAATATAAAGCTTCAACTCTCCAAATATATATAAATAGAAGTTAACAAAAATTGAGCGTTCATATTATATTACTAATATCATACATTCATATTTAAGTTGAATATAAAATTTAGTTAATTCATATAATCATCTATGACATCTAACAAGTTAAAAGTTAAAAGTTCAAGTTTCAGCATTTACAAATTTTCTTTTATCCTCAAATTGCAGCTCTTTTGTCAAAAAAAAAAAGATTAAAGTTGCAATTAATCTATTTCCTGTAAATGTAGGCAAAAGAAATATATATATATCTATATAGATAGATAGATAGATGCAAACAGACCACAGAAAATGGAAACACAAAAGATTGAACAACAATTGGATGGCCCAATGATCCTAGCAGTGAAAGGCCATTCAAAGAAGCAATGGGGCGTAGTAGCCAGCAAGCTAGCCAAACACCTGAAATACCCCCTCATTGACCAAGACGAAATCACCTCACTTCTGCAAGAGTCTCAACATCGTGATGACATAGCCTTCGAAATTGTTCTTAAAATTGCTTCAATCCAGCTGACAGAGTTGAAGCTCGGGGTGATCATCAGCACACCACTCTGTCAAGAAGCCCACTTCGATAATTTAAAGCAGCTGGCAAAGTCCTCGAATGCTGTTCTGGTAATAATCCAGTGCCTGCCGAAAGATGGAAGCCATGATTTCAACATTGTCGGAGTTCCCAGGCTCATTGTTGACACCAAAAAGCAACCCTTTGTTGCAGAGGACTTTGTTTTAGAAGAGTTGGATAAGGTCAGAAAAAGAATTTACAGGCACTTGCATGCCCTGACCTTCAGTAATAAGCCAACGGATGAATCTGAACTCCAGTGCAATCGCTGCCAAGAAGTCATTCAAGGTCCCAGCTATCGATGTATTCTTGGATGCGAGGACTACATATTCCATAAAACCTGTGCAGAGCTTCAGGGTGACTTAGAGGATGTTCGGAAAAACTGCCCTCCATATCTAAGGATGCGTGAACCTGAATATCTGTTCCCACCGGAGCGGAGGCATAAGTGCGGAATATGTGAGTATAATTTCTCAGACAGTTGCCATGATTGCCTGTTTCAAACCAACATGAAAGGTGATGAATTCTTGCCAATCATTGTTAATCATGAATCACATGCGCATCCTCTTAATCTTGTCATGATGCCATTGTCTTACAATTATGAGTTCAGATGTTCTGGCTGTGGTGATTTTGGCCATTCCATTAGTTACAGATGCTATGATTGCAACTTTAATTTGCATGTCAGCTGCATTTTGCTACAACGAACAGTTTCTTACGACTACGATAAGCATCCCCTCAGGCTTACCTATGATTCTCTTGAACAAAATTATATGGATAAAAGCAGTTGTGAAGTATGTAAGAAGGAAAGAGATCTGGAGCATTGGTTTTACTACTGTCCAGCATGTGAATCCACGATTCACTTACATTGTATCACAAATCAGTCAATCAGATGTTAACGCCATGGTTGAATCAATCAAGCATCAAAGGTGGCTCACAAATGAAGCAAAAAAGACTTTTTTTTTTTAATTTCCACAGTTTGCAATTTAACCATGTATGATTGGTGGCTAATTTAAATAGCCAATGGCCAAATTTCTTCTTTCTTAGAGACTGCTTGTCAGGAAATGTGGTTTCAGTTTGATTCAAAATTTACTTTAATAAGCATACACTTCTTGGTTGATTTTCAGCATGAAACTAGTGAATCAATCTAGACTTCCAAATTTTATGCCTTTTATTCTGTTGTTTAGGATGGCTGTTATAAATATGTTCGACGGATAATTTTAAACATGATACGATAATATGATACAAAACGAGATAATAAAAGATACAAAATCGACAAAATTTAAAATTTTAATAAAAATTATATATGAATTTGATTAAAATAAAAAAATGTGTTATATTTAACATGTTGACACAAATTATGTCATAATAATTTTCGTATTTTATATATGTTAATCACGAAATAAAAAAACATGAATACATGAATCGTACTGTGGATTTGATTCACCAAACAGTCCCATGAATGAAACGGGGCCTTCATCAAATATTCAATGAAAACATTAAACAGTGAAAACATACTAATCATTTACTGAAGCACTTATCCACGGTTAATGGCATTGAGTTGAGTTAATCAAAATCAACGTCAAAATGATTATATCAACTCAAGTTTGTTAAAATTATTACAGATTCTTGACATGTCATCAATTAAACCACAAATCATTGCTTTTGATAAATGAAAAGGATATCAATATCAACTTAAATCAATTAATTTTAGTATGTAATCATTTATTATACTTGAAGCATGCAATTATGAATTTATGATAAAACAATGTCAAGATTCCATTTTTTGAATCATTATTAATCATATATATTACCAACAATTGAGCATTAGCATAATATACATATTAAACAAATTTTTTAAAATTACATATTCAAGAATACTTAAGCACAAATATACATGTATATATAGTACCATTGCCAATTTTAGGAAGCTAATAGTGACATCGGGAGAAGTTCACCTGTTAAAGAAAGGAATCTTTTCTTTTCTTTTCCTTTCCTTTCCTTTCAGTTTATCTCCCATTAAAAGCAAAGAATCTAGCATAACTTAGCTCTCCCTCTCAAGTCTCAACTCTCAAGCATACGCTGTAAACCTTCTAGAGTAAAGTTGTGTAAAGTTCTATTATTAGTAACGTAACTATTAAACCTGTCTTAAGGTTCAAAACTGTAGTTTAAAGCAAGTCAATATACCAGGTCTGACCGGCGTTATCTGGAGCAAGAACAGCAACAGCATTAATATTTCCGATGATTACTGCAGGTGAGTAACGGCTTCCTGCTTCTTCTTATTTTGTCATGGTGTATCAAATGTAGCTTCTTGTGTTTTGGTCGAGATAATTAGTAATTGGTAAATACCATGTATTAGGATGTTTCAGAATCAGTTGATAGAAAATTTTAAATGATCATATAATTTATTTCTAGATATATAAGTTCTAAAGACTAAAGTGAAAGATTGATATATTGAAAACAATAACAACACGAGATTTAGCTTAGTCGTTTATTGTAACATCCCCAATCCTACATAAAGAGGATGTGTGGATAAAAAATGATATATATATGTAGAGACTTAATCCCAAATTAGTGAAACATTTTTTGTGGGACAAAACCGTGAGAACCTCGGGTCAAAGCGGACAATACCTCGCAGGTTGGGTGTGGGTCTCTACAAATGGTATCAGAGCGGTCACCAGTCCGCAGTCGTGGAGCTGTGAGAGTCACTAAGTGCTACACGATAGTCTGGTGTAATCTTGGTCCTGTGGATGGACTCGACTTGACAGGAACGTCAAGCATTAAAAGTGAGAAGATTGTAACGCCCCCAATCTCACATCAGGAAGATGTGTGGATAAGAAATGATATATATATATATATGTAGAGACTTAATCTCAAATTAGTGAAACGCTTTTTGTGGGATAAAATCGTGAGACCTTCGGGTCAAAACGGACAATACCTTGCAAGTTGGGTACGGATCTCTACATTTATTCATAAAGTTACTTTTAAAAGTAATATTTAATAAGTTTTAAACTCAAATCCGAACACTTAGAACCACTTCCCTTATTCTTAGTCTGCAGCCTTTTTATTTAAAAAAAAATAAAAAACATTAACTTCTTTTTTTCAGAAATGATTACTTTAGTTTCATACTAATTATTGTTTAACGAAGTTCGTAATCAGTTGTTATACTATCTGTTTATGCATATTCAGTTATTACTGGCTTGATTATGGTGAGGAAGAGGAGAGGGGCAATGGAGGTATTTACTCCAAAGCTAATGAAGTTGTGGAAGGATTGGGAGCTTCGAGCAATGGTTGTAGCTAGCCTTTTGGTCCAAATAATTCTCATTCTCTTAGGCAGCCGCAGAAAGTACATTCCAAAGATGAAGATTAGAGCCATTGTTTGGTGTTCCTACCTGTTGGCTGACTCTGTAGCAACTATTGCCCTTGGAATACTGACAAATAACCTGGGAGATATATATGATGAGGGAGGTGTTATTGACTTGAATACAAAACTTACAGCATTTTGGGCACCTTTTTTACTGCTGCACTTGGGTGGCCCTGACACAATTACAGCTTATGCCTTGGAAGACAATCAGTTGTGGTTAAGGCACTTTTTTGGACTAATGATACAGACTGTTGTGACAGTGTACATCTTCCTAATGGCCTGGTCTGATGGCCGTCTTTCATTGCTAAGCATTCCAATGATTGTGGTCGGATCAATCAAGTATGGAGAGAGGACATGGACTCTTTGGAAAGCAAGCAGTGATGAACTTCGAGACTCAATGCTTACTTCTCCAGATCCTGGTCCTAACTATTCCAAGTTGATGAATGAATACAGGCTGAAACAAGCTGAAGGTTTCTTTATGGAAATTGAAGAGGTGAAGGATGTTCAGGAAGGATTGGATGTAACTGCCCCCGAAGAAACCACTCCTGACGGGAAGAATATAATTAAAGCCCATGCGTTGTTTCAAACATTCAAATGCCTGTTTGCAGATCTCATTCTAAGCTTTAAAGATAGGGAGAAGAGCCAATCTTTGATCCAGAAAATGTCTGGTAAAGATGCTTTCGATGTGGTGGCCATTGAGCTAGGATTCATGTATGACATGTTGTACACCAAAGCAACAGTGGTTTATACCCGTTGGGGTATTGCTCGCCGCATAACTACTTTTTGCCTCACTTGCCTGGTGTTGGTGGCTTTCTCTTTGGAGGATATGAAGAAGTATAAAAGGGTTGACATATTCATAACTTTCCTTCTCCTTGTTGTAGCTATTGTTCTGGAGATATATGCAGCACTCGTACTACTTTTCTCGGATCAGACCAATCATTGGTTGATTAAGCATAACAAAACCACAGTTCTAAAAATCATCAACTCTTTAGCACCACTTTTAAAACTAAAAAGGTGGTCTAGTCGCATGCCACAGTTGAGTCTACTTAGCATTTGCCTCAAGGAAAGGGCTTATCTTAAACTACTGGAAAAGGTAGTGGAAAAATGCCCACCTGAAACTTATGTAGAAGTAGATGATCATCTCAAAAAGCTGATCTTCGAGCATGTCAAAGAGAAATTTAATCAGTTTATGAAGAAACAAGATAGTGCTAATTTTAGAGACTTGTGCAGCCAAAGGGGAAACAACATACTCGAAAGGCATAAGCAACGGACTGGACTTAGCCTTGAGTGGAGTATTAATGTTGAATTCGACCAGAGTATCCTTATTTGGCACATTACCACAGAACTCTGCTACTTCTCAGACATGCCTCTGAGTACCATTTCAAGTGATGTTCAATCATCCCGTGAAGTGAGCCAATGCATCTCAAATTATATGTTGTGCCTACTAGTCATTTATCCTTTCTTGTTGCCAATTGGGATTGGACTCATCAGGTTCCGAGACACTCAGGCTGAGGTCAAGAGGTTTTTCAAAGAGAGATTAGAGAAAAAGAATCCAATTAACTGCAGCAATATGTTGCTTCAAGTCAGTGACAGTGAGTTGGAAGAGGAAGAAGACAAAACGAACAGAATTACGTGCTGCAAGTCATTGCTCCAAGCCATGAAGTTAGGAAAAGAAAAACATCTGCCCTCTTCAAGTACAGACAGAAAGAAAAGGCTACAATTGTGCGATTCCCGTAAAGAACCAATGATGTACCAAATGATTACAGCTTGCAATATGTTGCTTCAAGAAACCGTTGATGTTCTACCAGGGAAAGTGAAAGGGGATAGAAGCAAGTCTGTGTTGTTCGATGCCTGCAGGCTGGCATCGGCACTGAATGGTGTGACAGACAAAAAGGTCAGATGGGATATGATTAGAGATGTTTGGTTGGAGATGCTGGCTTACGCTGCTAGTCATAGCAGAGGGAGTCAGCATTGTCAACAGCTGAGACGAGGGGGAGAGCTTCTAACTCATGTTTGGCTTCTTATGGCACATTTTGGAATGAGACAGCAGTTCCAAATATCTAGAGGTTATGCAAGAGCTTTGCTGACTGCAAAATAACCCCACATCAGTCTCAACATATGCATAATATTTTCATTATTCGTTTCATTTCGGAACACAGTAAATTCTTTGGTGTTGGTTCTCTTTCTTTCTTGTTATTTTATTTGTTACTACAACAAATTATGAGTCCATTGCATTTTTTTTATTTGACTTGTTGCATTATTATATTAACCATCAATTTTCCATGAGAACAGTTTTAAATTTTTTTAATCATAAACTTAAGTCTCCCCAAATATAAGTTTAATTTAATTTGTTTGTTAATTTTTATAAAGATATAATTTAATATATACTAAAATTGTTTAATTATTCTTTTAATTTTAACTTCAAACTGAGGCACAGATGGTGCAAATAGCATGCAGCAAGAATGAAGTTTCATGTCTCAATAGGGATATGTTGTTAGTAAAAGAACAGGGTGAGGAAAAAGGGATGAGCAGGCAACTTCTGTCAATGAATGTATGCAGGAAACGGAGCTCACCTTTGATCTTTCTGGCACGTGAAAGCTTGTAAGGACCTTTTGAATCCCTTTCTTCACACAATTCTAGTGGCATGTTGATGAAAACCTGTAGATGTAAAGAAAAAAGCATTTCAACTAAGAAAAAATGATAAAAGGAATCAAGATGAGAACCATCCAAAAGGAGCCTTGCCTCTATAAAATTAGAATCCAGCAATATTGTATGGCATGCATCTTGGTCTTTCTTATTCGGAGATATTAGACTGGCCACTTCACCTAAATTAGATGCAAAAAAGGATGTAAACAACTCAAACAAAATACATCATACAAGAACCATGCCAAAAGCAAACCTTGGGCTCCACCAGAACAAAAGCTGAGCTCTAGTAAACCATCTAGTCATAACATTCACATATGCACATTTATCTAAGTAATGGTAATGGTTCAATGTTTAATACTTAGTATGTCCAAACTTCATGTTGTCCTTGTTTACTCATTAAAATTAAAATATATACAGTGATAAGTTCATACGTGTTAGTGGTTGAAGCATGCTAGTACTGAAGCATGTTAGTGTGTTAGTGGTTGAAGCAAGTTAGTATGGCATTTCTGCTGGAACTTTCTGACAGCAGATTTGTCTAGGTAAAATGATGGGTTTGTGCATGGTGACCCATGCTGTTAGGCCAACAACTTTTGTATTTTTCAAGCCTATAAATTAATGAAATGAAGCTCATGATCAAATGAGCCAATTTACTTCAAGTAACAGATTAGTTTCTGCTGTCTTTGTTTGTTCTTGTTTTCTGCTCTAAATCCTTCAATTGGTATCAGAGCATTCTTTAAGTTCTTAGAGGATCTGTGAGTTCCAAAAATTGAGTGAAAAGCCATCAAACACTTTCCAGCCAGCCTTTGTCAACCTTAAATGGCCTCAAGCAATTGCTCCTTACCTCCACCTCCTATTTTTTCTGGTGAGAACTACCAGATATGGGCTGTCAAAATGAAGACTTATTTGAGTGCTTTTGATTTGTGGGAAGTGGTGGAAAATGAGAAGGAACCACCACAACTTCCTGCAAATCCAACAGTAACTCAAATGAAAAATTATAGTGAAGAAAAGGCAAAGAGGTATAAGGCTAAAAGCTGTATTGAGTCTTCAGTTTCTGATGACATATTCATTAGAATCATGACTTGTGAAACTGCAAAACAAGCTTGGGATGTGCTCAAGGAAGAGTTTCAAGGCAGTGACAAGACAAGACAAATGCAAGTGTTGAATCTTAGAAGAGAGTTTGAAGTCTTAAAGATGAAGGAGTCTGAAAATTTAAAGGAGTACAATGACAGACTCATGAAGATAGTAAGCAAGATTAGATTACTTGGTGAGGAGCTGTCAGACAAAAGAATTGTAGAGAAGGTTCTTGTCAGCTTACCAGAGAGGTTTGAGTCAAAAATCTCATCCCTTGAAGACTCTAAGGACCTGACCAAGATAACTCCAGCAGAATTGTTCAATGCTCTACAAGCTCAAGAGCAAAGAAGGGCTATCAGACAAGAAGATTCAACAGAAGGTGCTTTTACAGCCAAGGAGAAAGGCAAGATGCAAACAGAAAGCAAAGGCAGAAAACAAGGAGATCAAAGAAACCAAGGTTCTAGAAACAGTGAAAAGAAAGGAAAATTTCCACCATGCTCTCACTGCAAAAAGACTACTCACTTGGAGAAATATTGCTGGTACAGACCTAACATACAATGTAGGTACTGTAAGCAGCTTGGTCACATGGAGAAGGTATGTAAAAGCAAAAAACAGCAGCAGCTAGATCAACAAGCCAGAGTTGCTGACAATCAACAACAGCTAGAAGAGCAAGTTTTTGTTGCAACTTGCTATGGAACCAGAACCTCCTCCAGTGCATGGCTCATTGACAGTGGCTGCACACACCATATGGCATCTGATATCAACATATTCAAAGAACTAGACAAGACCTGCACCTCTAAAGTCAGAATAGGTAATGGTGATTTCATAGAAGTCAAAGGAAAAGGAGTAGTGGCAGTTGAGACACCAACAGGTACCAAACTCATTTCAGATGTGTTATTTGTGCCCAAAATAGATCAAAACCTGTTAAGTGTAGGACAGTTGCTAGAAAATAACTACTCTTTAGTCTTCAAAGACAAGGCATGCATAATTCATGATCCCACTGGCCATGAACTCTTTACTGTTAATATGAAAGGAAAATGTTTTTCCTTGAATTGGCATGAAGCAAACTCCTCTGCATATGCTACTTCACATGATGAATCTTCTTTATGGCATAAAAGGATGGGACATTTCAACTACAATGCATTGAATTTCATGTATAAAAATGATCTTGTATTAAACATGCCTACTGTTGAAGTCAGTGCTGGAGTGTGTGAAGTCTGTCAACTAGGAAAACAAAGTAAGTTGCCATTTGCAATTAACAAAGCATGGAGGGCAACTGAAAGGTTACAACTTGTTTATACTGATGTTTGTGGTCCTATGAGAACCTTGTCCTTGAATGGCAGTAGATATTTCATTGCTTTTATAGATGACTTTACTAGAATGTGTTGGATTTACTTCATGAAACAAAAGTCTGAAGTTGCAAATGTATTTTGGAAGTTCAAGGCTTGGATTGAGAATCAAAGTGGCTGCAAAATCAAGATCATAAGGTCAGACAATGGTACTGAATACACATCTGACAGATTTAATGAGTTTTGTGAAGTTGCAGGAATTGAACACCAACTGACAGCAACTTACACTCCACAACAAAATGGAGTCAGTGAAAGGAAGAATAGAACAATCATGGAGATGGCAAGATGCATGCTGTTTGAGAAGAATCTTCCAAAGAAATTCTGGGCAGAGGCAGTCAATACCTCTGTCTACTTGCTCAACAGGCTGCCCACAAAAGCTTTGAAGGGAAACACTCCTTTTGAAGCCTGGAATGGAAGCAAACCATCAGTGCACCACCTCAGAATTTTTGGCAGCATCTGTTATGTGTTCGTTCCTGATATCAAAAGGGACAAGCTTGATCAAAAAGCAGAAATATGTATTTTTTTGGGCTATAGCAACATCACCAAAGGCTATAGGACTTACAATCCACTTACAGGCAAGATGATTGTAAGTAGGAATGTGAGATTTAATGAGCAAGCTGCCTGGAATTGGGAAAAATCAAATGGAGAATCAGTCAAGCAAATTGCTGCAGACATGATAAGCTTCCAAGATCAAGAAGATTATATGTTTGAAAATGAAATCATTGATCATGAACCAGTGAGAGGAATCAGACCACTCACAGATATTTATCAAAGATCAAATGTTGCCATTCTTGAACCTGCAAGCTTTGAAGAAGCTGTCAAATTTTCAGAGTGGAGAAATGCCATGAAGGAGGAGATTCAAATGATTGAGAAAAATCAAACATGGATGCTGGTTGACAGACCAAGTAACAAAAACATCATTGGTGTCAAATGGATTTTCAGAACAAAGTTGAATGCTGATGGTTCCATCAACAAACTTAAAGCTAGATTGGTAGCTAAAGGCTACTCCCAACAGCTTGGTGTTGATTTTTCAGAGACATTTGCTCCAGTTGCAAGGTTGGACACTATAAGGCTGCTATTAGCCTTAGCAACTCAGCAAAGTTGGAAAATATACCAACTTGATGTCAAATCTGCCTTCTTGAATGGTTATCTTGAGGAGGAGATCTACATTGAACAACCTGATGGTTTTGTTGCCAAGGGACATGAAGGCAAAGTCTATCTACTCAAGAAGGCTTTGTATGGATTAAAACAAGCTCCCAGAGTGTGGAATTCCAGAATTGATGATCATTTACTGAAGTTAGGATTCAAGAAAAGCCTCAGTGAAGCAACATTGTACATTAAAGTTTTTAACAGTAATGATCTGTTGATTGTTTCTTTGTATGTTGATGATCTTCTGGTGACAGGTAGCAAATCAGCTCTTGTGGAAGATTTTAAGCTCCAAATGCAGGAAATTTTTGAGATGACAGACATGGGAGAAATGTCTTATTTTCTTGGAATGGAGATTCATCAAGATCAGCAAGGAATCTTCATTTGTCAAAGAAAATATGCAAATGAAATCCTGAATAAGTTTGGGATGGAAAATTGCAAACCAGTTAACACTCCTTTGGCTCAAAATGAGAAACTTGTTAAGGAAGATGGAGCTAACAAAGTTGATGGCTCTATTTATAGAAGCTTGGTTGGTTGCTTATTGTATTTGACAGCAACCAGGCCAGACATCATGTATGCTGCAAATTTACTCTCTAGGTTCATGCAAAATCCTAGTGAGTTGCATTTTAAGGCTGCAAAAAGAGTGTTGAGATATGTCAAAGGAACCAATGAACTTGGAATTTGGTTCAAGAAGAATGATAGTTCAAGATTGGTAGGATTCACAGACAGTGACTGGGCTGGCTCTCATGAAGACATGAAAAGTACTTCAGGCTATGTGTTTTTCATTGGATTAAATGTGTTCAGCTGGAATTCAAAGAAACAAGGAACAGTGGCTCAATCAACAGCAGAAGCAGAGTATATAGCTGCTGCAGCTGCTGTTAATCAAGCAATTTGGCTAAGGAAAATTCTGTTGGATTTGAGTCAAAAGCAAGATGATCCAACAGAAATTTTTTGTGATAATCAGTCAGCAGTTGCAATGGTCAAGAACCCTGTGTTTCATGGAAGAACTAAGCATATTAAGATCAAGTATCACTTTATTAGAGAAGTTGAAGCTGAGAATGAAGTGAAACTGGTGCATTGCAAGTCAGAAGATCAGATTGCAGATATTCTAACCAAAGCCTTACCAAAGGCAAGGTTTGAAACATTAAGGAAAAGTCTTGGTGTTTCCAGCAGAAATACCAAGGAGGAGTGTTAGTGGTTGAAGCATGCTAGTACTGAAGCATGTTAGTGTGTTAGTGGTTGAAGCAAGTTAGTATGGCATTTCTGCTGGAACTTTCTGACAGCAGATTTGTCTAGGTAAAATGATGGGTTTGTGCATGGTGACCCATGCTGTTAGGCCAACAACTTTTGTATTTTTCAAGCCTATAAATTAATGAAATGAAGCTCATGATCAAATGAGCCAATTTACTTCAAGTAACAGATTAGTTTCTGCTGTCTTTGTTTGTTCTTGTTTTCTGCTCTAAATCCTTCAATACGGCTTGCCAAACTTGCACCAAGATTTGCTACAACACATTAAATGTCTTGTTTGCCAAACCAAAATTTTAACTCGTAGACTTCTATTTCTCAAGAACATACTTACCAACCCAGCGTATATTTTCTGTTCGATCTTCTGCCTTGAAATGGAGATCCTTGCTTAACCCATGCTGAAGATTGTCTCCATCAGGTATGTAGGATAACCTTCCCCTTGTATACAGTTCCCTACTTAGTGAACATGCAAGTGTGCTTTTACCTGAACATTCAAACAAAAAGCTCAAGAAAAAAAAAAACATATTGTAACAGTACAGCCCACTTTGATTGTTTGAGCAGCATTTAAATAAATAAATAAATAAAAATTTGAGTGCATGTGTGTGTGTGTATAGTCTTTCCAGTTGTGAAATTTGCAAATAGCAAACAGTAAGAATGCAGTTTCCTTGACAGCAAGTTCTAGTCCATGGATAATCCTATCAGAGAAGAATTTTTCAAATTTAAAGTCATGAGGAGGCAATCACTGCTGCAAAACGTTTTAATTTTCCAGGAAGGATAGTTATAATTCAGAAGAAAACTTAGAAGCGCATAGGAAAATCCATTTGACTATAAACCTGATACACTGAGACCTGTGATCCATAAAAAACAAGTCTTTGGTTAATGAGCCTCTGCCTTTCAAGCTTCCCAACTGGTTATTCTTGCCAAAATATATTCGTTGAATTTCCCACAGTTGACATCTTAAGTTCTGCAGTCTTTGAGTCTCTATCAACATAAGTAAACACAGAATTGGTAACAGCAATCCGATAACCACAAATTGAACAACAGTAAGCCACTTGAAAATAGTACGAGAGGTTTAAAGTGCCCCTTGTATACAGTAGTTACAGAAGCCCAAAATCCAAAATTTTCTAATTTTTTTTAAAATCAAGCTGCTAAATGATACACAACAGCTGATTTTCTTTTTCTTTTTTTTTTATTTTTATTTCATTCATTTTTCTAGTCTGTATTTGGCACCTCCAAAATACGTTTCAAATTGATAAAAGCTTGTTTATTTCTTTTGTTATTTAAATAAAACTAGCAATGACCCTTAAATATTTCAAAGACTTTGAACAAATTAAAAATCAAATTTGTATGAGGTTGAATTTGTTATATTCATATGCTTTTTCTAGTTGTGAAGTTGTATGAATTATGCGAACTGAGTTGGTTGAGTTAATAAAATCAAATACTTTGCTTATAATGCTCGGATTAGATTTTCATTGCTATTGATGAGTGATCTATAAATCCAATATAAATTCTCTTTGAAGTGTGCGATATACCCTGACCTTGCAATGAGATAACCTCCCTCAGCTAAACTTTTTGTACGGAAAATAAAGAAGTTGTATGAATTGTATTGAGCTTATGATGCTTACCATGGTTGAGTAACCTTTGGTTGCATAAATAAATCGACACGAAGCGTATCTTAATCTAAAGAAGAGGGATTATGTTCTGAATCTTTGGATAGAGTTAGAGCATATTGATCTCTTTACCAATTAGTTGACAATGTTACAGAAGCTCAGTTTGTGTTTCAAGACTTTTTTGTTTTTTTATCATTTTCCTTGATAAGAAGTGTCTATGAAGTTAATTTTGGTATGCTTAATGTATTTTCATGTTTTGATGTCAGTATCATCCTGATGTTAACAAGGACTTACGAGCCGGTGAGGTGTTCAGGAGCATCCTCATGCTTATGAAGTGAGAATTCCCTAAATCCTTGTTTCCACATGATTCACTAATTGCTGATGTTTAGTGTTACTGTAAATTTGAAAGACCTTTACTTTAAACTGGCAAATCTTTGTAGTGTTGGGGTAGATGCAGGGTGACATTGGTGCTTTGCAATTCTTTCATGGGATGGGTATAATAGCATTCAAAACAATGAATAACTGGGACTCTGTTACTTACTATAGTAGAAATTTTGGGATGAGAAGCACGACAGTGTGGGATTTTCAAGCATGAATGCGGCTACTCTATGCCAAATTGCTAAAGGGTACGATAGCATTCAGAGCTGCGTTCCCAGGATTCAACTTTGGGACAACAATACTGAAAATGAACTTGTTAGTAGGGAAGGAGAGCTGTGGAACGCTAATCCTAAGTCTTCCTTTTGAGTTCCTAAGTATGACCAAAAGGTTACTTTTAACTTCTTGTCATGAAATTATGCTTCTGCTTGGGCTGTTATTATCGATGGGAAATTCCTATACAGTTATGATTCGCCTTTTATGAACTTCCGAAATCTGATCCTTTAGCTTCCCTCCTCTCTATTTTCACACTTCCTTTTCCTTTTGGTTTATGTTTTTGGAAATCAATGACAGACATTCTTGAGTATTTTCCCTTCTGAAACAAGGATTAAGTATGATCGTGCACTTACATTTCAAGAAGATGTTGGGAGGTCATATCAAGGAAAATGGAACTATAGTCCTGAGTTTGAAGATGGGATTAGGACAGACAGGTGGGCTGAAGTCAAATGAAAAATGCAAGAAGAGAGATTTCGAGAACGATATAATGTGAATGAGGAGCATTCTTCCTTTTATGATGAAAACTGATGATGAGGTAGAAGAAGAAAACCTGCAGACCTTTGGGTCTTGTTTTTCTCTCACCTTCAGTAGCCTAATGGCTCTACTGGATAAGAATTTGGATGCAGGATATAAGATTGGTTATGCAATTGCATGGATCTCCATTGCAAGTTGGGTTTGTGGGAAAAAAAGCAGCAGTGTAGTTGTTCTGGTGGTTGTAGCCATGAGGGTTGGCTCCAATCTTGCAAGATATGCTCCACTCCCTCAAAGGTGCCGTCCTCGCACTATTTTACATGTCAATCAAGCTTCAAGTTGATTTAAATTAATGCTTCCATAAATCATGTGCAACATGTATTGGTCATTTGGTCTTGTACATATGTTTCAAGAATGGGGATTCTATTTCCTCCACCTTTTTTTCCTTTCAGTTTCTGTATTTGGTAATTGAACAAAAATCTAATTCCAGGGGCACTGCCATTAGCAACCCCCAAGCTGAATTTAATGAAGATGAATTTTCAAGCTCTCTTCATCAATTCAAGAAACAATTTTACTGCAAAGATTCTACTTGGATAATTTGCATTCAAGCATGGTATAGATCTAGAATAAGTGAAAATTTTCATCTGTTTAGATTACAGTTTCCTCTATCTGAAAAGAACAAGAAAGAATTCACATGTTCATGTGGTACAGTAATCGAAACAAGAAAAGAAGAAGAAAAAAACTAGTTTGACATACTTGTACAATATGTCAAAACTGTTAACAGCTCTTGACTTTTTCATCATTCTTCAGTTCCTTCAGATTCCTCCACAAATACCTCCCACTAGCCATGTCAACAAATACCCAGAATCCATTCTGAGCCATCTGAAATTCAAGAACATGAAAGTTGGAAACAAAAGAAAATAACCCAATCAAGAAAAGCAAAAACAGAAACCAAGGAACAGGAGAAACATACCCTTTTGAAACTGAATTCTTGTTTATCTTTGGCAACCATCTTCTCGGAATCCTCAGAAACTATGTCGTCGTCGATCTCAGATGATGAACGTGCCGTCCTCCACGCTACATACCCTGCTAAAACTGCTGAGAAAAACACCAACAAGAACCTCATAGGACACATTTCTCTTATCTTTTTTTTCTTTTAAAGCCAATGGAAAACAAATCTCTGCCTTGGGTTTCCTTCAATGAGAGAGACAAAGAATTGAAGATTCTAACAACCCCAAACTTCAACGACAGATTGGATTTGTTAAGAAATGGGAGGAATTTTCATTTTGAAGGCACCCTATGCATCATGTCAAAAACCATATACAATATGGAAACCGCGTTGTTGGAGATTGAAGCTTTCTCCTTAATGGTTTTACACAGTCAATGATGGCTCACCAATTACATCATTAATTGGTCAACATTTTACCTTTTCAGTTTGTAGGAAAATAAAATATTAATTGATAGCTTGGGAGTTTCTGATAAAACCCAAAAAATGATTAAAAAAAAAAGAGCCCCACTTTATCAGATCCTACTATCATAATCTTCAAAGAGAACCTTTTGTTTTTATGAACATGGTTTGAGCGGCCAAATTGTGCTTATCCCTCCAATTATGAATTTGTCTCCTCCGCAAAGCTAGGTCTTAGTCAAAAACTTTGCTAGACAGGACAAAATCCAAAGGTTTGGGAGTTTGACTTATTGCCTTGTTGGATAATAGGATTATAGGAACCCAATTCAATTAGGTTGGGCTCACCTGTGTCAAACCCAGTGCATTAGTCTATGGGGCTTCACCCTTTCGTCTAGGGCTGGACCTACATTTTTAGGCTTAAAAATACATGTCCAATAAAGTTGTCAAACTTGGAAACTTCAGTTTTTTTTTTAAGTTTAGAAACTTTAATTAAACTCATTGTGATTTGAATTTTACTGTTTAAATTATTAAGATGATACATACTCTTTAAGATTTAATAAAAAAATAAAAATTTTTGTTATCTTCACTCACTTATGAAATTAAAAATTTTAATGTATAAAAAATGAATTGCTATAAAAATATCTTTGTTCTGATCATAATGATTTTTGGCCAAAACAGTATTCAGCTCAAACAAAGCTAATTAATTTCATTTGATATTTAGGTGCAACAAAGAAAAGGATAATTATTTTTATGAAGTGATGAATCACATCTAAAAAACTGAGTACTGCCTCTTTAATGTGATTTAAAATGAATGGAACCTAAGTGCTATTACAAGTAAGATGGAATCTTCCCATGGTGAAGGTGGGTGAAGAAATGAAGAATGTTTATAGATTCTGAAGGGATTTTCAACTTGTTTCTTTTCTTATTACATCATGTTTGGGGCCCCATTGTTTTTACCAAATGTTTCTTCCAGTTAATGCCAGCACTACTAATAGCCCACCAAGGCCTAAACAATTTTTCGAACACTGCAAAATTTGTTGAAAAAGACTTGCATTTTCTCTAAAAAATTTTCGAAGAAATGATTCATATGAAAATGGAGTTCGTATTGGATTCATCTACTAATTTTTGTATATCCACTTCAGATTATTCTTCTTTTTGTATCTGTAAGCAGTTTTTTCCTTTCACTTTCTTTCAAAATAACTTGATTGAATGTGAGCTTTGTAAGAAAGAGAAAGAAGGTTCTGTCTGGTGTAAGGAAAGCGTCATATTCTTATGGTAACATGTTCCAACGTTCATTGATAGTCGCATAAATCCAACTGACTTCAGAATTTTGGGATTTAAAGTTGAGCAAACCCGATTTTTTATGATGGTAAGCTCTTTTGGTGGATTCATCTTTGGTTTTTTTGCTTATTTATTCTTGGATTCAGAGTCAAACTTAGGCTTCACTTTCACTCCTTTGTTTGAAGCAGATACCAAATTTCAAGTAGTACTGAATTTCAGTAACTCAAGTAAGAGCTGTGACAGCTTCTGACCATTGTTTGTTTTTTAATCTTCTCTTTATTGTATCTTATTTTCTGAAATAGACATTTTAATTTCTGATGCTGCCCTTAGAAAATGAAGTTTTAATTTTTCCCCCTTCTTTTTTTGTTTTTTTTTTGGTAATTTCATTGTTTTGTCTCTGTGGGGTACTTTACCATAAATACCAATGGAGCTACAACAATGGCTGGGGCTAGTGCCTAGGATATTTTTAAGATACTTTTGACATTGATATTTTCCTCTTGAGCTTATCGCTTCAGTTCCTACCAATTTTCCTACATGAATCACATGATTGTACTATGAATCAGTACTCAAATACAGATAAGATTTCCAGCTATCCTATCATTCCACATCCCTACTTCAATATAGTATGTTTGTTTCTCTTTTTATGATTTAATGAATTATAAATGTTCATTATTCATGAAATGATAGTCCATATGAAGCTGAAATTACCAAGATTGGGTGCCTTTTCTTTTTCTTTTTCTTGCCCCAAAAGGGAGAATTCTAGGCCAAATGGTTTAAATTGATTCAACCATTTAAGAAAGAAATCTTAATCTTCTGACTTCTGAGTCTCTTGTTTCACTCTTTTTCTCTTTAATGTGTTAAACTGCTAAGAACAACAATGAATGCATTAGTGGCAACCAACAGAAACTTCAAGCTGGCAGCCCGGATTCTTGGTTTGGACTCTAAAGCTTGAAAAGAGTTTGCTCATTCCTTTCAGGGAAATTAAGGTGATTAAAATTTCTCTATTTTCTCCATTTTTCTCTCATTTTCTTGTGATTAATGTTCAGACATGTCAAGAGGACTTAGAGATAATGTTATGCTGGTCTATGGTAGATTCACTCTATTCTAACATATCTTGCAGGTTGAATGCACCATACATAAAGATGATGGCAGTTTGGCTTCTTTCGTTGGGTTCAGGGTTCAGCATGACAATGCAAGAGGCCCCATGAAAAGAGGAATCAGATATCACCCTGAGGTTGTTTACATCCTGCTGTTTGAAATCTTCTGAAATTTGTTCAACAGTAGAAAGTTAATATCCTACTAGAAATCACTGAATTAAGATTCTATCTTATTACTAACTTCTTTGGGTTCTGATGACGCTTTGAATAATCTAGGTTGACCCTGATGAAGTGAATGCTTTAGCACAACTAATGACATGCAAGACTGCAGTTGCCAATATCCCATATGGTGGTGCTAAAGGGGGGATAGGATGTAATCCAGGAGATTTAAGCATATCTGAACTAGAACGGCTTACTCGACGTTTCACCCAGAAGATACATGACCTGATTGGAATTCACACAGATGTTCCAGCACCTGACATGGGAACTGGTCCACAGGCACAATTTGCCGCAAATATCCTAGTTCTACCAATTTTCCTTTCACTTCTGTAGTTTTCCTTTCCTGCTGGTGCTTATAGATGGTATTTTCTGTTGGTTAAACAGACAATGGCATGGATACTAGATGAGTACTCCAAATTCCATGGCTATTCACCTGCTGTAGTGACTGGAAAACCAACCGTAAGTATATATATCCAAAGAGAGAGAGCATTCCACTTTACATTGTATTTCTGCAAATTGAGGCTATTAACACGGATTATTATTACCCTTTTTCCTTTAGGATCTTGGAGGATCACTTGGCAGAGATGCCGCTACTGGCAGAGGGGTGCTCTTTGCAACTGAGGCCCTTCTTAATGACCATGGCAAGACCATCTCTGGACAAAAATTTGTAATACAGGTGCACCTTTGTTGCTAAAAAAAATTAAATTTTGAGACACATACTCTTAAGATAATTCCATTTCAGGGCTTTGGAAATGTTGGTTCTTGGGCTGCTAAACTCATCCATGAAAAGGGTGGGAAGATTGTTGCTGTAAGTGATATCACAGAAGCCATAAAGAACAGAAAAGGAATTGATATTCCCAGCCTACTCAAGCATGTCAAAGAAAACAAGGGTGTCAAAGGATTCCAAGGAGGGGATTCTATAGATTCCAAGTCAATTCTGGTTGAAGACTGTGACATACTCATCCCAGCGGCACTTGGCGGAGTCATCAACAGGTTTCTTTTTCTGCAACAAGAATTTTTTCTGTTTCATTGCTGCTGATTAAAACTAAATATTCTCCTTTGATCTTAATGAAGGGAAAACGCAAATGAGATTAAAGCCAAGTTTATCATTGAAGCTGCTAACCATCCGACTGATCCAGAGGCTGATGAGGTTAGTGCTTGTCTGTAGCTTGCAACTACAATTAACTAAAAAAAATGAGCAACAATTTCATTTCTCTCTTCTTTGCCTGCAGATCTTGTCAAAGAAAGGGGTGGTTATCCTTCCAGACATATACGCCAACTCAGGAGGAGTAACTGTTAGTTACTTCGAGTGGGTGCAGGTATCATATTTGAACCTCTTCTTCTTATATTACAGGCTAAATCTCCATCGAAAATGATCCCAGTTTGTCATTTATAGTTTTCATATTTCAGAATTCTCATTTCCATTATCATCCTTAAGCGATTCTTTTTTTTGACATGCCCAAGAATTTGTTTCGGACAGACAAAGATTTGTTGTCTGAAGCTAGCAGATTTCTTTACATTTATATGTACCAAGCACCAGAGAGTAATGCTAATTGGTCATTTTCCATTGCAGAACATTCAAGGCTTCATGTGGGATGAGGAGAAGGTGAACAATGAGCTAAAGACATACATGACCAAAGGATTCAAAGACGTGAAAGAGATGTGTAAAACGCACAACTGTGACCTCCGTATGGGAGCCTTTACTCTTGGGGTTAACCGTGTTGCGCGGGCTACTGTTCTTAGAGGTTGGGAAGCATAAGAGTGCTATGCTGGTTTGAATAAAGATGGAGGCTATTATGAAGCCCCTGATTCTTGTCCACTGTTGTGGTAAAACCTCATTCATGTGAGGTGATTCTCAAACAGTTCTGGGAAAGTAACAGTACTTACTCAAAATGTGAGGTTCTTATCATGCTTTAGTATGCTATTCTTTCGGTCCATCATCGAGCATGTACTGGGAAAGTAAAAAAGTATTTACTCAAAATTTGAGTCGTTAAACACTGTACAATATAGCATGGATCATATTCAAAATTGATACCGGCCCAATCCACATATTACACCTTTGAACACAACAGTCACAATTGAAGTTTTTCAAAGTTGTATCCCCGTGACATCTCCAACAAATCTAGATTCACATCTCACTACGTGTAACTTTTTTTAACGGTCCTTTTAACTTAAAAAGAGTGAATTTTTTTTATTACGTAAAATATTGTTGGGAAAGCAAAGAGAAGTTGCATGTTCTTGACTAGGGGAGTCGCTTGACGATGGTAGCTAGTAATTTATAACCATTGAGAGATCACGGAAAAGTTGGGAATCATCAGACTAACCATAAAGTACCCAATAGTCATTATCAGTTCATAACATCATAGGATTGTCTGATTCTTGGCAAGCAAGCCTCTTCTTCCTCCCGACATGTCAACTTCGGGTACAAAAAACCTGAAATGGTCAGAGTTTTATCTTTTGTTTTTGATTGCTGACATGGCTACAAACATCAGCTAAAATTTCATATTCATTGCTTGAATTGGTTTCAGAAGATATGTTGCCATCAAGCAATTTCCTTACCATCAGGAAAATTCCAGGAAAATATTGAACAAATGGTGACCAAAAGGCTGAACCTGAAGTCAATGGAATACATAGTTTCATTACATAAAATTGTTAACTGAGTCAAAACTTCTTCATCTTTCAATCAACTGGATGATATGGGGAGGAGGGAGAGAAAGTGAATGATTTCCCACTTAAAGAAAAACACTGCAATTTACTTGCAGCCATTTATGATAATTCAAAGCACATGATAGGTTACCATGAAATGTATGTTTTAACAAACAGCTGGCCATACTATCTAGGATTGGCTCAGGGCATTTTAATCCAACTCTCAAAATTCTATTAATTTTCTCCCTTTTTTTTTTCCCTTTCTTTCCCCCTTTTTACATCATAGCAGAATTAACCCCCACCCATTCTCAACTCAAGGCCAAAAATACCTCAACTGCTTTCAAAATTTGAACTTCGTATTGTTTTCTTTAAGGATTATGTCACAATGTACACTCCAGAATTAGCAGACTGTCCGCCCATAACAAATTGATGCAATGTAGAGATTTTTGGCCCATTTTTCCTGCAACAGTAAACAATCATCACATGAGATAAAAACTCCTCAAAACAAGGGGTAGAGCAGATATAATAAAAGAGAATAGGCAACACTTAGCACTCATTTTTAATGCTTAAAGAAGTTAACCTGCATTGCCACAGGTGTTAAAACATAGCAAGGGGCAAATCTAGGGATATGCCCACCTTTACATGGGTGCTTGGAAAGGCAGATGTACGCAGAGTTTCCTGAGTTTCATCCATCATTTTTCGTCTTGGAATGCTCAGAATGAAGGCAGCTTGATCTCCGGTTGCAGCCATAGATGTTATTCTATAACCACTTTCCCATCGCCGATGTATTCCTTCGCTTGGATACAGAAAGTCAAGCTCCACAACCTTGAATCATTGAAATAAATATAAAAGGAAGTATAATCAGCTACTTTGGAAATGGAAGGTAGTGGAAAACCGAAGATGTATGTCAAGATCAAAAGAAAGGAATACCTGATCAGAGAATCCAGAGTTCCTTGACATTACCACACCCCAGCGACTCCCAGCAGTTGTCATTGATGTTACATGAAAGCCTTCTTTCCACTTCTTATTTATCCACTTGAAAGGAAAAGATTCACTCACCTTGTACGACTGCTGGGTGTAAGGAGTTCCTACGAAAGTCACAGAATTTTGATAACAGCTTAGTAATCAGGGTGGTCAATATAATTTATGTGCTGTAGATATATAAGAATCTCAGGCATGCTCAGAACACATTGCTTTAGCCAATCTCCACTTGCAACCAGCAAGCTTGTCGTTGGGTATACTTTCTTGCTAAAGGTTACAGAAAAAAGCCTTAATTCAAAAGTTTTTTCACATATCAAGGATACAAGCTCTAGGCAGACATGTCAACCTATTCATATTTGCCCATTAATAAGTATATCATTAATCTCATGAAGCTCTAAATGTACATGGCAGCAGGTCCAGGAAGATGCACATAAATTGGAAGTGTGTTGAACCTCCAGGCTAAATTGTAATATATGAATTTAATCATGCATGAGTGCTGGTGGTCTCAGCAAACTCAATGACACTACTCAAAAAGTAATTTTATTTAATTTCAAAGTCATCAAAAAGGAAATATATTTAGTACCTAATTTACCAACCTTTTGACATAACAACCAAGGAACTCCCATTATTTGCTCCAGCTATTGAACTAATATAGTAGTTCTTTTCCCACTGCTCCATAATCCAATCCTGATGAAATCCAATTGATATTAAAGTAAGGAGTAAGTAAAAAATGCATGTACACCAAGCAGAAAAAACGACAGGAATTAGTGTTTTAGAATAATAACCTTGTGCAGAAAGACCGTTGACAATTCGTAAACCTGGGAAGAGAAACCGGTTCCCGCATCCATGATCAGGGCCCAGAGATTAGCTGCTGAAGCTACACAGCTAATAAACAACCCATCTTCATTACCCTTCTCTACATGCTGACGCAACCTTGAATCTGCTACATTGTAGTGATATCTACAAGATTGATAAAAAGTTACAGGTAGGATGAACACCGTTTGAGAACTACCTGAGATGTACAAACTCTAGGCAAAACAAAATTCAAAACTCACGGCTAAATATCTCGTATTTTACACTAGGTATGCACGGCAAGACAAACATCAAAGAGTGGCAATCTAATTTTAATGGGCCACATTCAGCAATGAACAACCAGTCACTATGAGCATAAAGGTCTTTTGTCATTTACTTCTAATTTTTGCCAGTCACTATATATACTTCATCATCACATAGGAGACATCAATAATGAAAGTATTCCCCAAATATGCTATAATATTACAGTAACGATGAAAACATGCAGAAGTGATGAGATTAACTCCCTGCCAGAGTAACTTATAGCAAATATTGATCATTCATACCACTCAAACTTACAAAAAACATCACGGACTGGACATGTAACAAAATGTTTGAGCAGTTCAAGGAATCAAGATAACAAGCAGAATTAGAAATAAATATTATATTTAACAAGAAAATGCAACCTTACCTCTGCTTCATAGGACGACGTGCATTGTAAACAGAAATCCACTGAGTAGCAGGAGTACCTAGTCGTATTTTTTTCTTAGGCTGCTCATCTTCTTCCAAATTAATGACTAATCTTCCACGCTTTTGCCCAACCTATTTATACAAAACGAAACAGAGAAAGGTTGTTTAATTAAACATCCTATCTAATCCAATTTAATTGGGAGAAAAGACATGACAACCACCTTAAGAGCTCCATCAATTCTAATTGGTCTCAATGGCGTGCATGGTTCAATTAGGCTTTCAAACAAGGATATGAGCTTGGCATAATTGGGCTCCTCATCAAACTTCATATTTGTAACAGCTTCAAGGAACTGCTTAAATGGGGCAGGACAAAAGCAACACATCAATTCTGGAGAAGTGGCCATCTTTTTCTTGCAAACCATAAAACTCTTGTTATCCCCCTGTGAAGTTCCAGACAAAAAGTCAAATAGTTAAGAGGAAGTAAATCACAGATTACGTAAATCTTTAATCAAAACAACAACACAAACCTGATAACCCTGCCATGGTAACCGTCCTCTTATTAGAAATATCAATGTGTATGCCAACGACTCAAGGTCATCCCTACGACTTCCAGTCCGACCTAAATGTGCATGTACACTAGCATACCTAATTGTTCCCCTGATAGAAGAAATATCCCAAGCTATTAACACCACACATAAGTAGTAATTGGTGACATCTTTAAAAAAGGGTCTACATACCTGAACACATCAGGCCTCTGATCATAATCAACGTGTTGACCAGAGTGTGCATCTTTCCATCTAGAAGCTGATCCAAGAACATGGGAGGCAGACAATAATTAATACCAACTTGTGAATAGCATCTATTCCATCTCAGTTAAAAGATATGACAAAAAATTAGAATATCATAGAGAAATCTTCCATTGAAGAGGAAGAAAACACTTAACAGTTAACCATAATGTGCTCATGCTTGACACTTCAGAAAGAACATACAGTTAACAGTTAAGAAAGGACTGAAGAGAACATACCTAAACCAAGATCAATAAGATATAGCTTCTTCTCATCGGCTGATCCAGGTTGACCTAGTAAAAAATTCTCAGGCTTCACATCTCCATGCACAAACCTTTTTTCAAGCAGACAATAAACAATGATAATCAGTTGAAACTATGCAAAACAGGAGGGTGAATTTAATCAAGTGCAGAATGTTACAATATGACCTACCCCTTTAAATGAAGCTTTTCAAGAATTGATATTGCCTCCACAGCAACACAAGCAGCCATATTTGGTGACATCCTGTCATGGTACAAAATGTTACAAAGATGAAAGTGTATGGTAGATATATGTAGACATGCCTGGGTCGGTATGACAGAGAAAAGAGGAAGATTCTATTTCTTACGATTGTCCTAGAGTATTCCAAACATCCCATAGACTAGGACCAAGCATATCCATTACCTGAAAAATTCATTAATGTTCTTAAGATACATTAAGTAATTTGTGAGTTCAGACACTAAGAAGCTCAAATTCAAAACTCACCAGAATGTAGAAGTCTCCCTGGCGACCCTTATAGTGCACCCCAGGAATCCCATAGCACCCAGTTAGGGTACTTTTCATTTTGTTAAGAGATTAAAAAGAAAAAGCGAGAATTTAGACACTGCTGGAATATATATAGAAACACAAGTTTGACATAAAATTTTATGATTAAAAGTGCCATACTTGTACACTTGCCACTCATAAGGAGGACCATAATTGCAACCTTTACTGTTTCGGTGCTCAAGCTTCAAAGCTACCTGTGATGAAAAAAATCTCATAACATTACATGCCATGTGGTTTGCCCTGGAAAATCCTTAAACACGGGCATGAGTTTCTCAGACATACCTCAATTGCATCTGGTCCAATTCTATCACTACCACCACTTACCCTTCGACCAACATAAACTTGGCCAAAACCACCCTTACCTAATTTCCTTTCTATCTTATATGCAGGAGAATTACCCACTTGTACCTGCAACGAGTAACAAAAATGGCATTCAGTCAAGAGCTTCATTGAGGTGAACAGCTAAATAACTAGGAATGCTTGAGTTTGCAAGAAACTGAGGATTAAAAGACAGGTGACTGAACATATGTTGAAACACCCACAAGTTGATGCTAAAACACTCCTCACTCTTTTGCAAAATCAAATTAGAAATGATTATCCAAATAGTTTCAAGCAGATTTGAAATGCTGAAATAAAGAAATCTTTTGAAATTGTAGTAGTAATATAGTAGTTTGCTCTTAGTTGAAAGAAAGCACACTGAAAAAAAAGTTGCATTCAGCCAGTTTTCTTGCCAAAAGTGATGTGTCTCAGGATAAGCAACATAAGACGGAAGATTTAAGTAGCAGATAAAATATATTCAACAAAAGGAAAGATATATTAAGCAATATGGAGCTACCCTTTCAGGAACCGGAGTTGTGCTAGCTTCTTCTTCAACTCCCACTATTTTGTCAGCACTCCCACCCTCCATCGCAATATCTTTATCTGCCACTACCTCAACTCGGTTGAAAGCAGGTTCAGCGGGAGCCAAAGGTGCAGCCTCAGGAAGAACGTGACAAGGCTCAGGGTCTAAATCTATCAACCTAATGCCCCGGCCTCTACCAGCAGCAGTTGGCCTTGTGGGTACACCCGGTGAGGGCCCTTTGGCTACTCCTGCAGCATTCCCCCTTCCTCTTCCACCAACTCTCCTCCTAGTTCTGT
Organism: Durio zibethinus; assembly: GCF_047325235.1. NCBI lineage: Eukaryota > Viridiplantae > Streptophyta > Magnoliopsida > Malvales > Malvaceae > Durio > Durio zibethinus. The sequence goes on from NC_143175.1 coordinate 1,095,606, forward strand.
TCTGAGGAGGCAGTACCCAATTCTCTGCTTGATCAACTGGTTGAGGAGTAGGCTGAAGATCATCAAGGCGTTTCGATCTCCGGGCTCCACTTCGCAATTCTGGCATCTTCAACCCATGCAATTCACATTCCACTTAATTTCATCACCACCCTTCCAGATCTTCTGTAACCAAAAAAGTAACCAATATAGATACTGATAAACATGTCATAAGCAAAACACCACACCTATGGAAAGCTAATATAATCAATAACTTCATATTTAACGTTTTTAACATACCCTTACACAAATAACCAAGATTTACATTAGCTTAGTCTATCATGACATTTCCAGATATCAGATTATAAACAATAACGACACAATCAGCGAGTAAATTATCAAAATGATGAAATAAACAATTCTTCCTATGATAATCCATTAAATAGCTATCTCAAAGAGGATAAACAAAAGAGCCTATTTTAGCAAATACCCTTCAAAAAGAAATCTATATGTTCCAGAATCAAGTAGCTATAAAGCAAATGTAGCTAAAAACACAAAAAAAATCTAAGCAAGTTCATCCCCTATTTGATCAAAAGATTCAAAACTTCAAAGATCATCGGAATCAGTCATTTCAGTATCAAACAAAATAAACATCAATAACTTACAATAAAAAAACAACAATCTTTGAGCTCATTAAATCGATCAAACAAAACAACAAACATCAATCAACAATACTCATATTTCATCACCCCAAAAATGATTTAATAATAAAAAAATTCAAAACCTTACATGAAACTTTCCTTTTTATAATCAGTTTAAACCAGATTCTCAGTAACCAAACAATTTTCAATCCGATCATTCAACTTTTCATAAAAAAAACAATCAAAAGCAAAACTGATCATCAAACAAGCTAAAAATATCTTAAAAAAAGAACTCACAGATCAATTATCCTCTAAAAACTTGATGGGTCAAGCTCAGATCCTTAATGAAATGTTCAAAAAATGCATTTTTGGGGCTAAAATTAAAAACCCAGAAATAAAAATCCAAACTTTGAGGAAAAAGCGACAGTCTTGTTCTTTGGATTATTGGGGGATGAAATGAAGATAGAAAGTAGGCCAAAAATTAGGGTAATAAGCAGAGACAAACAAAAAAAAAAAAGAGTGATTTTTATTGAAAAATGCAAGAGAAGATAGACAAAAAGAAATTCTTGTAGGTGGTGATTTGGAGAGGGGTATTTTATGTGTCAAACAAAAAGCAAAAATTAAAAAAAAAAACAACACAAAAAATATTTGTGTGGAAAAATGTTAATGGTGGTGATAGTGGTGTTCTTTGTTGGTGTTGATGTTGGTTTATCAATATATACTGATGTCTCTTAAAAATTATCTACAAATAAAAATAAAAAATGATTTTTTAAAAGGTCAGTAACAAATTTTATTTTTTTTAATAAATAATATATTTTTATATTTTACGGGAAAGAAGAAAATATGAAAGTTTTTAAAATATATTTTTTTTTAAATACATGTAATATTTATAAGTGTTAAATCAAATTTTTTATATCTTCTATTTGAATATATGCATTAATGGATAAAAAATAGAAAATTTTCATTAAATATTTGAATTTTTTTATAATTATGAGTTATTTTTTTGCTATATTTGTTTATGTCAATTTTATAATATTAAAATATTAATTTATTTAAATGTATGGAGCATGGGATTTGGCATATGAATTTTTGGATTGACCAAAATGCCATTATGGATGATTCAAATTACATAAGACTTTCCTCTTGTTTGGGGTAGGTCTGGCTACCTTTCAATTTTTTTTTTCTTCTTGAGTTGCCATTTGACAGCAATAATTTTAATAAATTGATAATATCAATATATTTTACCTTTTATTATAAAAATAGTTGAAATTGCTATAAATTACATATAAAAATAAAATTTTATAATTATTTACAAGAAAATCATATCAAATAAAGAATATCAGCATATATATATTTAATATTTCCATCAAATATATTGTAATAATATACAAATATAGACATAATTGAAAGTTTATAATAAAAACATAACATTTGTAATTTTTTTTAAGAAAAAAAAGTAATTTCCTTTCACCATCAATTATTCCTTTTGTTTTTTTTTTTTTTAATCATGTTTTCCATATTGATAAGTAATAATTATTTATTACTCATTAAATTCCAAATATTCTACTTCATTTACTATACAACTTTAGCAATGGCCATTGCTCAAAACCACATTAGTTACTTTTTCACATTTAATATTTTCAAAATTAATATGAATTCGAAAAAAATTAAATGTATAATATATTTTTATGTAAAATAAATAAATATTAAAAATTAAAAAATATTATTAGTTATTTTTCACATTTAATATTTTCAAAATTAGTATTAATTACTAAAAATTATGAATTTCGAAAAATTTTAAATATGTTGTATATTTTTTATGTGAATTAAATAAATAAAGAAATATTAAGAGTTAAAAGATAAATTAAAAATTAAAAAATATATATTTATAAAACCAACATTTATTACATACTATGGTAGAATAGAAGATATCAAATGGAAGGAATAATTTTTTTTTTTCAATTTTCAATTTTATCCCTTTATCATGAATAAAATAAAAGCACAAGTAGCTTTCATGATGAAAGATGAATTAAATATTTTTGTTTTTAAATCTTCACCTGTATTTGTACTAGTTATTGTATATATTCATATATTCTTTAAAGCTACGTGACATAATTTTTTATGGAAATTCATGCTCTAACAATATTACTACATTGAATACCTAAAGTACTAACAAGCTCTTGCTTTGGATTTTAATTTAAATTTGAAAATTCTCATTTTAGACAAATAATTATGTCTGATTATTTGTATATTTATATCATATAAAATATTAAAATTTATGTATTTATATAATATTTTATACAAAAATTTCGTATTATAATTTATGTCGATACAAAAATATAAAATATTTTTTTTTATTTTATTAAATTCATATATAATTATCATTATAATTTTAAGTTATATTACTTTCGTATCTTATTTTCGTATTGTGTTTATGTTATATTTTAGATTATCAAATCTACAAACAATAATTAATATACTATATAGAACTTATAAAAGTTTGATCAATATTTTTAAAAGAAAAATTTTTTCCATTACATTTATTGTCAAATACTATAATTACTATTAAAAATTACATTATTAAAAAAATTCAACATAAAAATAAAAAATTTGTAATATTAAGATTTAAATATGAAATTCATCTAAATATTGTATGGATTAATCAAAATAAGTTTTGAGTTTAAAATTACATTAATTTGATATAATAATAATAATAATAATTATTATTATTATTATTATTATTAATTTGTTCATATTATTTATAATTTATTAATGAAAAGTCATATTTTAATTTATTGAAATTGTTTTGTGATTAAAAAAAAATATCTTGGCATGTCATGTTTTGGGACACACCAAACATGGCCTAGCAAGAAAAATCCAACTTTTATTGGTTTTCTTTTTAGAATTAAAAATTCAACTTTGTTAACAGCCTCAAAAAAATCGACAAAGCTCATGGTGACTACAACACCAACTCGGAGCCCCGAACTCCGAAAAGACACGGTAACGACTTGGAAACTCTTCATCATGCCTACTCTGCATTTATAACGAGCACGAGTGTGCGCCCGAGATATTTCGGGTCCCGCCAACCCGAATTGGAAACTCCGGGTCATCGAGAAGTTGTATCCAGCTTTGAGCAGGACTCCCGAGCACTCAATTGCCCAAAATGGCGATTTGAGCAGTCAATTGGCCGTGCGGGGTCCGGTCGTACCCGGTTTCGGGTTTCATGATGTGATTATTGAAACTCCGATTCACACGGTTCAGTTGCCGGATTTGGCTCCGATTGGTGATGTTTTGATTGCTTATAAAAGGAGGATTGAGCAGGTTAAAGGGTTTGATTCAATTAAATATGTTCAGCTAAGGAAAAAAAACGTTTCTTTTGGTAAAAGAAAACTTTCAGAGCATGGAATTGGTTTTGGATTGAACTATGTAACATAGTAGAGTTTTTCTGTTCTTTTGATAATTGAATATGCATTTTATTTTATCAAATGATTGATTTAATTCTCTGTTAGTATTTGAAATGATTGATTTCTTGAGGTTCCAAGTTTTTAGAGCTGATTGCTTTCATTTCCATATGTTTTAATTCTAGCATAACAAGGCCTAAGGTAATGTTTTTAATCCAGGCATCCCATGTCGCCATCTTTCATTCTGTATTGTGTTTGGCAAGCTTGTAGGCATGTTTTTTTCAGTTGTTCAAGAACCATGGAGCGTCAGCTGTGGCTTCAATGAGCCACTCTCACAGGTAGATTCTTTCTCTTCCAATTGTTCCTCCTAGTGTTTCTCTTGGTCTTGACAGTATGAAGGAGTATTTTAATCAGACAGGGACATGTAGTCTCTGTGAGGTTCATTCAAAGGACCTCTTGATTAATGAAACCGGCCATTTCATTTCAATTTCCTTTTGAGATATGGATAATTCCCATTTTTATGAACTAGATAATGAAAAGGTAACTAATGCTTCCTGGTTGTGTTCTTATATGGTTTCACCTATGTCTTTCTTTGTATCACCCTACGTCCTAAGTTTCACTTAGCTTGTTTGAACTCTCATTGTCACTGATTCAAAATGGAACTAAATCGACAAGAAAAGAAGAAATTAAACATCAAATTGTTGTTGGATGCTTTGTGAGTGTTTCTGAGAGTTATTACTTTATTGTTAAAAGAAGTTCCTTTGAATCATATTGCAAGTGTTATTTCTTGGTATTTAGTGAACCCCAGATGGCCTTTTTAATGGCTTTGCTTTGGTCTGTTAGCAATACTAGTTTCATGATGCCAGTTTCGTCTCTAAACCTGCAAAGGAGATTGGGATTCTTTACGGAGACATAGCCATGTTGTCGGAGTGCAAAACTATCATGACTACTTATTTCCATAATTGTTGTAGTCTTATAAAGATGGTATAACACAGGTGATGCAAAAGTTGAACGAAGGGGGCAAAGGAATTCGGTTTTTAAGGAAATTCCTATAAAAGTACCCGTAATGACTTAAAAAAATTAGTTTTCTGTCGATTTTCCTCATGTCAGCTCCAATGCATGTCATATTGTAGAGATAATGTTTGCTCATACCCAAAATAATAAACAGATTAGCATTGCATTCTTTTTTTTTTTTTTTTTTGGCATATTTCCCTAGATTTTCAAAGTTGAGTAACTCATACCCTATTTGATTCACATGAATGCAGGCAGTTGATCTTGGTGGCTTGCTAAAACTCATCCTTAGAAAGATGTCTTTGCAGTTGAATAACCCACCATTCAATTTCATGATTCATTCTTCACCACTTCCGGTTCCTGACTCAGAGTTACCTTACAATAACTGGTTTTACAGATAGTTCCTCAGTTAACTGGTGTAGGGGGTTTTAAACTTGGATCTGGATGTTACATAAATCCTGTTTTTTCCAGAAGATGCTGCTAAACTTTTGAGGTAAGTTGATGTTCCGATATTCGGATTAAAACTGATTATCATCATAGTACTAACGTAAAATCATATCTGAATAAGAAAAACCAACATTTTACACGAGGAAATCTCTTGTGGATCTGTTTGGGCCAGCACTACTTATTTGTATTTAAGAAAAGGTGGATAACATCCATGTGTTTGCAGCGTTGTCACTTTTCACTTCAGTCTAAATGCATGAAACTGTTCAATGATGTAACTAATATAGTAACTTGAAATCTAACATCAGTAGCCTGATGGGATCCAACGCAGCCATCATCCTTGCTTCTTACCCTTTTTGACTTCAAAAGGCTCTTTCATAATCAATCACCAGGGGACCTAAATTTGGGAGCATATTTTTGTCTTAAAACTTGCATCATCCCTAGATCTTGGTGACACTCTTACCATTAGAGATGTCAATAACATTTCCCATATGAATTTTCATCTCTGAACTTTTATATTATACTCATATCTATATTTATATCTAATAAATATTTTAAATTTATCTTTATTCTTATCTCATATATATTTAATGGGTACGAACAATATGAATTTTTATCTCTGAACTTTTATATTATACTTATATCGATATTTATATTTAATAAATATTTTAAATTTATCTTTATTCTTATCTCATATGTATTTAATGGGTATGAACAATTTTCATACCTGTAATTTTTTAATTATTTTATTTTTATCTAGTATATTTAAATTTTTTTATCAATATATAATTTTTTAATAAAAATATATTAATTTAAATTAATCTAAAATAATAATTTATATTATTTAATAAAAAAATTATTTATTAAATATATATAAATATATATGTACGATATAAATATGAAATGAGTGTTATATTATTTATTTTTATTTTTATATTCAATAAAAATTTAAAATTATATATATCTTTATTCTCATAATATAATATTTATTTTTATTTTAATAAAAAATTAAAATTTTTATTAGATATAAATAAAATTGACATCTTTACTTATCACAAAATCAAATACCATAACAAAATTTACATGATGGTTAAAATTAGTAAAATTTAAAATTATAATAAAAAGAATTGTAAGTGAAATAATCCCGTATAACAAATGACTCCGATAGATTTTGCCCTTCCCGACACGACGGTTTAAACCGTTAGATTCCATTGTCCGCCCCAGTTGAAGCACATAGACAAAGACTACGAGTAGAATGTTTAAAAGTCATTCGGCTGCAACTTGTAGTAAGCATCCAATTGGCTTTAGCGTCCATTACCAGAGAGTAGCGGCTGCCTCAGTTTAGAGTGGGTTAAAATTTAAAGCCGATACAAGAATGTGTTGGATGCTCAATTTAATTATTCATTTACAGATATTACTCTTAAAATGAATAACATGGAGCATTAAAATTTTAATTTTAATAATTATGAATTTAAATTTAAATTATAATTTCTCAAATATAAAAAAAAACTTATAAAATGCTTTGTTATTATAGATTAAAAACTTTAAGATATGTGACCTAATGCATTTAATAAACTAATTATTGTGAATAAAACTTATAAATTTATGAGTTTTGGTTTTTTTATAATAATAAAATAAAAAATAAAAAAGACAAAACCTTGATTTTTTTGCTGATTAAGGCGTTGGCCCAATTTAGACTATGTTTGAAAGAGTCAACTTGATTAAAAGTCGGATTATATGTTTAATTTCAAATTTTCATTTAAATTATAAAAAGATTTTAAAAAAATTTAAACTTATTAAATAGACATTGATATAATTTTAGATCAAGTTAAATTTTGAGTTGAAAATTGAACAAAAATATTAAAATCCAAGCTAAGCTCAATATAATCCGAATAGAATATATAATAAAAATATTATAATTATTTAAATATATATGTGAATTTTTTATATTATATTTTTTCAAAAATTTTAATTTTTTATTATATAAATTAAATTTAATGAATTAATTTAAAATTAATTTTTTAATTTAAATTAAATTTTAAAAAAATTTAAAACCCAAGATATAATACCAAATTATATTTAAATAAATATATAAATTATTAATATTAAATATGACTCAAATTCAATTTATGAATATCTTTAGACTGCACCCAAAACAAAAAAAACCCCAAAATCAAACAAATTAATCTTTGGAAGTACGACAAAAAGAAAATACTCGAAAAGAAATATCCTGGAGTTGGAGCCACAGAGTCATTTGAATCACTGTTTTTCCATTTTAGTGACCACCCAAACCCAAAGCAAATCTAATCTCTCGAAAACCAAAAAAAAAAAAAAAAGAAAAACTTGGGAAAAGGCAATGACTTGGCTGTTTTTCTTAATGCAATAAAAAAACGTTTTTTCGGTCCCTCCTTTGTGTGTATTCTTAAACCCCCCACCCTCGCAACGCTTTCGGGTTTTTTGGCGGCTATCACTTCTCCACGCCCTCCCTTTTTTCTCTTCCCTAGCTTTCCTACTCTTTCCAACTCTAGGGTTTTTCTTTTCTTTCTTCTTCTCCTTGTTTCTCTCTCTACTCCTCACTTTCTCTTTCTAAATCTACGCCTTTGATCTTTGATCATGGCCACCTCTGATCGTATCCTTGCCAACTTTTCTCCTCTGGGTATGCTTTGGTTTTGTAGATTTCTGGATAAATATTTTTTTTCTTTTTTATTTGTTTTTAGTATTTTTCCTTTTTGTTCTTAAGGATTTTCTTGTTGTTTTGAGGTGTTAACTCATTAATATACATATTTTTGGAATAACCTTCAATGGGTATTTGATTTTATATGTGGGTTCTAGTGGGATTTATTCAAAAGTTTGTTTTTTTCCTATTGGTTTATGCTAAATTTCATTTATTTATAGATTTGGGTTTGATGGTTTTTTGAAGTTCATGAATTTGAATTTTTTTATCTTTGGATCTTTGCCGTTGAGATTTTTATTTGATTTTTAGATGGGTTTTAGTGGGGTTCACTGAATTTTTTTTTAATAATTGGTTCATGCTTAATTTGTATACTTTTAGGCAAAAACTTTAATCTTTTTTATAGATTTGGGTATGATGGTTTTTTTGAGTTCATGAATTTGATTTTTTATCTTTGCTGTTGAGATTTTTATTTGATTTTTAGATAGGTTCTAGTAGGGTTTACTGAAATGGTTTTTTTTTATAATTGGTTTATGTTTAATTTGTATACTGTTAGACCAAAATTTTAATCTTTTTAATAGATTTTGGTTTGATGGTTCTGGAACCTAATGACTTTGAATGTGTTTTATCTTTGGATCTCTGATTGTTGGATTGAGTTAAATTTATTGGGTGGTTTTTATGATATTGATAGCTTGAGCCTTGAAGCTATGGTTTTCCTTGTTGCCTTAAGTGATTTGCTTTGGATAAATGTGAACTTTTTTGGAGTTTAATTTTTAAATTATCGGTTTTGTTTTTATCCTTCTAAAATCACAGATGTTGCAGATTCACTGGAGAACTTGTCTCTGGATTCACAAGCCAAGAGCACAAAAGTTCCAGAGCCTGTCAAGAAGGTAGAACTTAGATTGTGAGATGCTCATTTCTTATTCTTGTTTTTGATAAAAAGTTTTTCATTTTGTTAGTTAGATAGATTAGTTGGTTAGTGATTTTATTAGATTCTGTGCAATTCAAGCCTCTGAAATCTAGTGGGCTGCCTGGTTAGTTGTATAAACTGGGTTATAGTCAACAGCGCTTTTTGTGTGGGTAAAGATGCATGTATTGTCCTACCGCATGCTGTTAACTCAAGATTATGATGCTGATAATTGGTGATGGGAATAATGCAAAATCTTTGAGAGATAAATGGATCTGTTGTAGTGATTATCACTGTTGATTTAGGAAGAAGGCTAATGCTTTCTTGAAGCTGCCCTGAAACTTATCATTTACAATTTGGTTTTTGCATAATGGTTTGACTAACATTTAGGTGGTGTGGAGTTTGTATAATGGTCATGCTAACATCATCATTTTGATGGATTTTGGATTTGGAATTTTTGGGTTGGTCATGATAACATGATTAATCGTTAACCTGTCAATTTGCTTTAGGGATCTATACATAGAGAATTTTTGGTTTTATGATCAGGCTGAGTATTGTATTTGATAAGCTTAATGTCTATTGACAGGATTTTTATGGTGATAATGGCTCTTACATGTACCAGCAAACTTATGGTTATATGCCATATGGGGCATATTCTGTGCCCAGTTCACCTCTTCCTGCTATGGGACATGATGGTCAGCTGCATGCGCTGCAAGAATACCATTATCCAAGTCCTTATTACCAACCACCTCCGCAAAATAGTCAAGCTAATGTTTCTCAGGTAGAGGTTTCAACTTCTGGTGCAGGTGATCAAGCTTCCTTATCCATTGAAACAAATAAAGGAAATTCAAGCAATATAGCAAGTGGTGGGGGTTTGAGTGGTAATAATGGGTCAGGGACATTGAAATCAACTTTCAAAAACTCCTCCCTAAATCCAAATGCTTCCTACAAAAGAGGAGGCCTGCCAACAGGTAATCTATCCCAAGGTTATCAGGATCCAAGATTTAGCTATGATGGGTTTCAGTCAACAAGTCCTTGGTTAGATATGTCGATGTCTTCTAATGGGCAATCCAAACATGCTGCAAATAGTGGGTTCTCTTCATATACAAACAACCTTTCATCTGGCAGGAACCAGAACCTTCATCCCTTCCCTCATGTCGTGGTATGTTCAAACTGCTTTGTTTCTTAGATTTGAACTCCTGCTTTATAGATATCTGAATTCTAACCAAGACACATGCACTGCTGAAGTAGTTTGATAGTCGTACAAGGTAGATAGATATGAGATTTTCTTGTCTTCTTTCATTGTCAGTTGACCTAATTGTTCTAATGATCTGATTGCAGAATTTGCACAGTGCAAGACCATCATCTGGTGTAGCCCAAGCATTTGGATACATGAACCACATGTACCCAAGCAACATGACATTCGGTCATTATGGAAACACTGTCAGAGGTGGCTCTGGTTTTGGATCATATGGCTATGATGCCTGGAAGAAAGGAGTAGGGTGGTATACTGTTGGTAACAACAACAAATCTAGGGGTCGTGGATATGGAAAAGAGAATGTCGATGGTTTAAGTGAGCTGAACAAAGGACCTAGAGTAAAAGGGTATAAGAATCAGGATGATCTTGGACCTGAAACACTAGCTGTCAAAGATCAGAACCTTCTACTGACCAAGAGCAATAAGGAGAACAGTGTTTCTCTTGTTCCAGATGTCGAGCAGTATAATAAAGAAGATTTTCCTGAGAGTTATTCAGATGCAAAGTTTTTTGTCATTAAATCCTACAGTGAGGATGACGTCCACAAAAGTATCAAATACAATGTGTGGGCCAGTACATCTACTGGCAACAAGAAACTTGATTCTGCATTCCATGAGGCCAAGGAGAAGCCTGATGGCTGTCCTGTATTTCTAATGTTCTCGGTGAGTATGATTAACATTATATCTGCTGTCTTGATTTAGTGAGTATATGATTTGTTTGATTTTTACTAAGCCTGCACCTTTTCCAGGTTAATACCAGTGGACAATTTGTTGGATTAGCAGAAATGGTGGGCCCAGTTGATTTTAACAAAACTGTAGAATACTGGCAACAAGATAAGTGGACTGGTTGCTTCCCTGTGAAGTGGCATATCATCAAGGATGTGCCAAACACTTCATTGAGGCACATAACACTTGAGAACAATGAGAACAAGCCTGTCACTAATAGTAGGGACACCCAGGAGGTAATCTCTCTCTCTCTCTCTCGCTCACTCTATGTTTGTGTGAGTGTGTGTATTATTTCTCCTTTTTTGCGATTTTCATTCTTCTCATTGTAAAATGGTTGGTGGCTGCTGTAGGTTATTTTTGAGCAGGGGATTCAAATTCTCAAAATCTTTAAGGATCATTCCAGTAAGACATGCATTCTTGATGATTTCGAATTTTACGAGGATCGACAAAAGATAATCCAGGAGAAAAAGGCTAAGCATCAGCTGTTACAAAAACAGGTATGTCTGACTCTTAATTGAATCTTGTGTCTGAATTTTGCTTTTTAACCCACTTATAAGATGTTTTTCATGCCTTTTATCATATAGAATCTGATAGATATGGCTTGCATAAGCCGTTTAAATAATAACTACTTTATATTCTTCCTAACCAGGTTTCGAGTGGGGAGCCTAATGATGATGTTGCAACTGGTAACAAAGAAAATACAGCAATAGCAAAGGAGACTTTGGAAAAATCTGTAGAGGCAGCCTTGATAGAAGAACCAACAATTGCATCAACAGCAGAGATATCGAAGGCGAATGGAGATGTGAAACCTGTAGAAGAGAATGGATCAGTTGCTCCAACCGAAGATGACCCCTCGAAATCAGTTTCCATCGCAAGTGCATGCTAATTGGCTTCTTAGATTTAGAATAGGATTGTAGTTTTGGTTGGTTATTAACAAGCTAGCTAATCCACATCAGCTATTTTGAGTCTCTTTTATTAGCTGGGAAGGAAGTAGCAGAAGGCAGCAGCTTTCAGCCTTTCCTTGTAGCAATTAGTAGCATGGTGAGACAGAATATGACTGCTCAAAAGCCTGAGATTTTCATCTTCTCGTCATTTTCATCTATTTTTCTTTGTTTTTCTTAATGAGAAAGAGCTGAGGAGAAAAAAAAAAAAAAAAGCCCAAGCAGAAGCAAGTTACTCCTTTTTGCATCTTGCATTTGATCAAGACATGGCTTTTGTTTTACCTGCATTTCCAATATAGATGGAAGTAAAAGAGCAGTATTGGAGACATTGTGCTTTACTTGTTCTCTATCTTGCATTATGGGATGTTGTAAATTCCTCAAACTTTTACAAATACTAATAATCTTTAAATTTGTATGTAATTATAATTAATATTAATGCATGAAAAGAATTACTTCACCATAATTGTAATATTTATTAATTTTAAATATGATAATCATGAAATATAAAATGATATAATTTAAAATTTTAATAAAAATTGTATATGAAGTTAATAAAAATAAAAAATATTTTTATATTTAATGACAAATTTTAATATAATAATTTTGATTTTTTTTGGTGATATGATAATTTTTATATTTTATTCTTGTTTGATGTAAAATAAATAAATATAGATGAATTTGTTAATTTAAAATATGATATAATAATATGATATAAATATAATACAAAAATAAAAAATAAAAGTGATATAGTTAAAAATTTTAATAATAATTATATATAAATTCAATAAAATCAAAAATATATATTTTATATTTATGAGTTTATATGAATTATGATATATAATTTTTATGTAAAATATAATATAAATATATTAATTTTAATATTTTATATAATATTAATACACAAACAGTATAGCTTAAATGAATGAATTAACCAACGTAATATAAATCTAATATTAAAATACTTATAAAAATTAATTTTACAAAAAAAATCTTATAAAAAATTTTTAAAATTATATTTTATATGATATAAATATATAAATTATCTGGTTTAGACACAGAAAAATGAATGAATCGGTGTAATACAAACCTGATTTCAAAGTACTTATGAAAAGCAGTTAAAAGAAAAAAAGGAAAACCTTATAAAATGCCACCTAGGCTTTTTCTGTGACTTACAGTATGCTTTTCCCTCTTTTTCAAGAAACAAAAGAAAGTTTCAATTTTCCCTTATTTCTTCATTTCTTGGGTTTGGGTTTTCTGACTCTTTTTTCTTCTTCGATTAGGGTTTGAGTAAAAAGGAAGAAAAAAATGGGGTTCTCAATGCATCCGTATGGCATGCAATCCATGCTGAAGGAAGGTCACAAGCATCCCTCAGGTCTCGACGAAGCTGTTCTCAAAAACATCAATGCTTGCAAGCAACTCTCCACCATCACCCGCACTTCCCTTGGCCCCGACGGTACCCCTCTCTCTCTATCTGTTTGAAATATGGATCAAATGTTCGTTTCTAATGCCGCATTTGCTTTAATGCTTTGCTTTAATGTTTGATTTACTGTTCCTTAGGCATGAGCAAGATGGTTATTAATCATTTAGACAAGCTTTTTGTCACCAGTGATGCTGCTACTATTGTCAATGAGCTTGAGGTTCAGCAGCAGGGGGCGAAGTTTTTAGTTTTAGCGGGTAAGGCTCAGCAAGGGGAGATTGGTGATGGGGCTAATTTGACGATTTCCTTCTAGGAGAGCTTCTCCAGAATGCAGGGGAGCTTATTAGGATGGGTTTGCATCCGAGTGAGATCATCAGTAGATATACTAAAGCAAGTAGCAAGGTTTGCCTTAAGCATTTTCCAACTATCTTAAATGACCCGAGTGTTGTTTAATTATTGATGATCAAGTGTCGCGATTTGCCATTCTATTTTTAATATTTGTAGGCAGTTGAGGTTTTGGAGGAACTTGTGGAGAAGGGTTCTGAAAATATGGATGTTCGGAATAAAGAGCGAGTTGTTACTTGAATGAAAGCTGCTGTTGCCAGCAAACAGCACGGACAGGAAGATATATTGTGTTCCCTTATAGCTGATGTAATTTGCAACTTGTTCCTCATGTGCATCACAAATCAATTATTCTATTAACTGTTCCCTTTTGAAGGATATCGTGACCTCTTATTTATTTTTGCATCGTTGGCGTGCATCCAAGTCTGCCCCAAGAACCCTGCTAACTTTGATGTTGATAATGTCCATGTGGCATAGCTTGTTGGAGGAGGTTTGCATAATTTTACGGTAGTTCCGGGGATGGTTTTAAAAGGTGATGCTGTGGGAAGTATAAAACGTATGGAGAAGGCGAAGGCAGGGATTTAAAAAACGGTGGAGAAGCGGAATAAGGGTCCCTATTTTGGGGTAATGTTAATGTTCACCGTAGCTATTGAAAAAAAATTCGGTAAGAATGTCATTCACGACAGTAATGACACGTCACGATCGTAAAAAATGATCTAACAGTAAATAACGATAAAAGCAGATCGTTGTTATTGTAATTTTATTTTTTATCCAAAAAAAAATCTCAATTTTCATTTGAGAAAAATCAAAAGATAAAAAACACAATCTCAATTAAAATCAAAATTTATATTAAGATCAAGCACGAACAAATAAAGAAGTGAGGTTTCAAACTTAAAAAAAAGTACACTACTCAAGGAGAAAAGGAAAAGAAAAGAGGAAATGTTGTTTTAAGTTGGCAATGAATAAAGCAACAGCAAGTGATGGCTGAAACTGAAAGTTGCACCTCGAGTTAGAAAGAAAGAAGAGGGCGTCACTTGTGAGAAAAGAAAGAAGGAAGAGAAAAAAAAATGGATTATGGATTTGTTAAGAGCTAAACGGCATAGTTTGAAGGTTAAGGATAAAAAAATTAGAAAAACAAAAGAGGGCTTGGATTAAACCCATTTTATGTTTTAACACAAAAGTTGATAACTTATTTTGTTTTTGGGCTAAATGGATTTATGGTTATAGGTTTTAATATCAAAACTTAACTTAATATACTTTTTATATTTTTTAATTTTTTAATTTGTAATTTATTCATTTTTAATTCATAAATATAAAATATTTATAAATAAAGAGATATATTATTAATAACTAGATAAATATAAAGTTGTTTGGAATACGAAGAACTCTTATAATGATAAAAAATTATGAATATTAATTTTTTTATATAAATAACGAAGTCATAAAATTACTTTAAAAATTATTTAAAAAAATTTATAATTATAATTATAATTATTATTTTTATAATAAATTATGTAAAATTAAAAAAAATTCAGGATCGAAATGAACGCAGTAACAATGATAATAATTATTATATCCGTAACTACACTAAATGCAACATAATAAAAAACGAGACCGTTATCGAAATTTGAATCCATGAGCAAAAGTACAAATTTAATTTTCTCTCTCTTTTCATTTCTATAGTTTCTCTATAATTGTTAATTGGCAAAGTTAAAAGTCTCTGTTGTTGTACCTTTGTATTCGCTTCACCTTAGGTGGCTGTGTTTGCCAGTGGTGTTGATACATCTGTTACTTAAACAAAAGAACTGTATTAATACACTCTGCTGAGCAGGTAAATTTTGAGAATTTTCTCATCTTGTTATTTTTAAAATCTATGAACCCTTCAGGCATATATATATAATATTTTTTCTTTAGGTATGCTAGATCTTTCACTTTGTGCGCATTATGGTTATTATTTGTCTATTATGATTGTCTAGCTGTCCATCTTTACTTTGATAAGTAAATTAGCATTGGGGGCTTTAGCTGGTCAAATATGTCTAAATGTGTAAGGTTTTAGCTTGGTGTTTTTGTGCAGCTAGAGAATTATGCAAAAACTGAAGAAGCTAAGCTTGAGTAGCTTATCAAAGCAGTTGCTGATTCTGGTGCCAAAATTATCGTCAGTGGAGGAGCTGTTGGTTAAATGTCATTGCATTTCCGTGAACGTTACAAGTATATTAAGCTTCTTTTCCTTATTTCTAATTCTGCTCTTTGTTCTCTCTTGTCTTGATTAAGGTTGGATATATGCATATTTAGATATTTGATTGATACTTATGCTATGATGTTGAATGTGAAGTGTAGATAGACTGGCCAATTTTTCATAGTCATCAATATTTTCTTGGGAGCTTTTGCAGTCTAGTTCCACATTTCTAATTTGGAATCTTTTTCTTCAGGTTAATGGTTTTGAAAATCAGCTCAAAATTTGAACTGAGGCGTTTTTGTCGCACAACAGGCACTGTTGCTCTTGTGAGCATTTTGTCTAGATTATGTCAAAGTAAAAAGATCGTATTTTTTGGTTTTTTCAATATAATGAGTCTTTAATTCTTCCAACAGTTGAAACTCTGCCAACCAAAGCCAGATGATTTGGGATTTATTGATTCAGTTTCAGTTGAGGAAATCGGTGGTTCTGGGGTATGTTTTGAAGAGTTTGCTTTAGTTATATTTTGTTCCTAGCCTTTCGCTCACTTTATTTTGCCTTGCCTTTTGAATGTAGGTCACTGTTGTGAGAAGTGAAGACGGAGGTAGCAGGGTTGCCACTGTGGTTCTGAGAGGAAGTACCGATAGTATATTGGATGATCTTGAAAGAGCCGTTGATGATGGAGTGAACACATATAAGGTTATTTTTGCCTAACTTTTTTCTTGTTTCTACGCATTCCTCCAAGTGTCTGTAATGTTTCTCCTGTATAAACCTTGTTCAGTTATGTTCTTCTACCTGCTGAGATAGTTTTCTTTTCTTTTTTGGATGTAAGTTTCAAGGAAAATATCATGATCACATTCTTAATTCCTATGTTTTTCTGGTCAGGCAATGTGCCCGGACAGTCGTGTAGGCTAGAAGATTGAAAGAATTCTCCTTTGAGGAAACAGGGTGATCTATTATTTTCCCTCTGCTTTAAACCCCTTATTTCAAAGTATCATTCTGCTTAATTATGTGTTACGCTTGCTTGAATGTCATATGAGAATATTTGTGCATTGATGGCAGTTTCCCTGTCTAACCACTATCTTTTGGACATAGTAACACGTTTTAATCTTATACGTGGGTTGTGCTGGATATTTGTCAATTGAAGCAATGTTGGCATTGTTGACTATCAAGTTTATTTTGCGTTACTACTATATATCTTGCATTTGTAATTTATATTTTCATCTCTGTTGGGAAATCTCCTATAGATTTTGGAATATATAGTAGGTATGGATTAAGTACTAGAAGAGTCTATCAATATTAACATGGGATGTTTTGCAGATTGGATCAGTATGCCATTGACAAGTTTGCTGAAAGTTTTGAAATGGTACCAAGAACCCTGGCAGAGAATGCTGGACTAAATCCAATGGATATCATATCTAAGCTGTATGAAAAGCATGTTACGGGGAGGTGAATCTGAGGATGGTGTTTGCAAGGATGTCTCAACCCTGAACATTTGGGATCTTTATGTCACTAAGTAAGTTGCTATTTGCATCCTCTGAAAATTAACTTTTCTGGCTCGAGTCTATTATTCTTCGAGTCTGGAAAATTAACCTTTAATACTTTGATCATAAATGTGTCACAAAAGTACAAAGTTGACTATTTTTTCTTTTGTGTTTGTATTTTCTTTTTTCTTTTGGCGGTTTTTTGCTCTCAAATATGCCGCGGATGCAGCCTGCACAGTGCTTCGAGTAGATCAGGTAATTAACTTGAAAACAAAATCTTGAAAATGGATATAACACCGTGTTTGTTGGTAAGATTCGCATTCATATTTTCCTTTGGAAAAATTTTGTTTCACCAAGCTCACCATGCCCTTCATTCAATGTTGCAGATTATCATGGCAAAACCAGCTGGAGGTCCAGCAAGGAGAGATCAGCCTGCAGGAATGGACGAGGACTAAAGGCTTGTGCAGCGTATGTGATTACCTTCCTGTTGTATCTCACCTAGCCTGTTTCCAGGCTTTGTTTAGGCATCTTTTGTTTTTTTTTGTTTTTTTGAGATGCTGTAACACTTTAGCTTGAAAAAATAATTAAAATCAAATTAATTTGATCGAATTCAATATTCAATCAATTTTGATAAATCAAATCAGTTGAAAATTATTTATATTCACCTTTACAGAATGTGTATCCACCTATTAAAAGGAACATAAAATTGGCAAAAGAAAAATATATCAATAATAAATACGAATTTTCTATCGTATTTTATCTATGGTCTAAGATCTGAAAAGTGAAGTTAATATTTTGTAGATATGAAAATTTTATCGTATTTTATAAATATTTTGTAGATATGAAACATAAAACGGGTGGGGATCCTTCTGACATAAAGGTTTAGATAAGAGAAAAGTGCTTAAAGCCAAAAGCCAAAAAGCATATCCAAACAAACAGTTGTTAAAAGGATGAGCCTGCCAACTTAGTCCACTGCAGTCCTCCCAACAATGGCTTCTCTTCTTTCTTTCTCTCTTCCAAAACCAATCATAATCAAAGCTGCTTCAGCAACTACTACTATAACTACCCTTCCGATTCCAGAGGCTCTTGATGAAAAATTTGGTCGTAAAGGCATCAAATTTCTGGAGTCCAACAACGTTCCATTTGTTGAGCTGACAGTAAGAAATGGAAGCTCGCTGAGACTGAGAATACCTGATGCTCATGTCACTTCATACAAGCCTAAAGTTTATTGGAAAGATGACGGCTTCGAGGAGATTCTTTATACTGTTCCTGCTGGTGGACCAGACTCTACCAAGGCCAAAGGAGGGATTGGTTTGGTTATCAATGATGCATCTGAAAAAACTTCGAAAGGGTCTTGTCTTTCTGGTTCTGAGTGGACTGTAAGGGATGCTGATAATGATGCCATTGATGCTCTTCAGGTATTTTCTTAGTTGCATTTTGCCCTCCAAGTTCATGTAGCTCAGAACTTATCTTCTTTGTTTCTGATGCTTTCTTTCAGGTTGAGTTGAGCTGTACAGCTGGAACTCTAGATATAAGTTATGTTGTCTCCCTTTATCCATTAAGCATAGCAACAGCAGTCATAGTAAAGAACAATGGCCGCAAAGATGTAACTTTAACTAGTGCCATACTTAGCCATTTGAACTTTAAGAATAGAGGGGGCACAGCAATTAATGGACTCCAAGGCTGTTCTTATTGCTCACATCCACCTTTATCTTCGCCTTTTGAACTCCTATCCCCGTCTGAAGCAATGAAATCTGAATCTTCCGGATGGTTTGGTTCTGGGAGTGAAGGGAAACCAGGTGTATGGACTAAACAAGATGTACCATTCACCATCTTGAAGAACAAGCTCAGTAGAGTATATGCTACTCCTCCATCAGAGAGGCTAAGGGCAATTTATAACACCCCACCTTCAAAATATGAAACTCTTGATCAGGTAAAATAAACCATTTTTCTATTTCCATTACTTGGGAACTTTTTGATTTGCATTGCCATCAATCACCAAATGCAACTTATCATTTTGCATCTGCTCAAAGTATATATTGAAGTTTCCTTTTGTTGCTTCCTTTTCCAGGGCCGAGAACTGTTCTTTAGGGTAATACGAATGGGATTTGAAGATATATACTTGTCCAGCCCGGGTTCCTTATCTGAGAAGTATGGGAAGGATTATTTCATCTGTACCGGTCCGGCTTCGATGCTGGTGCCTGTGGTAGTGAAACCTGGTGAAAAATGGAGAGGAGCACAAGTTATTGAACATGACAACTTGTAATTATGTATTCCACTAACAGAAATACATATATTTTTTTGGTTTCTTTTTCAATTTATCATGAGAAATATTGGTTTTAGAAATCATTAATGTTACTGCAGTTCATTAACTCATTGAGTGTGATTTATGCTTGTAATAACAAAGCAGAAAGGTTAAAGGTTAAAGGTTGCTGTCAACATTTGCTCTGCAATTACTACAACATTTGAGTCTAGGAGCTATATATTTGATGAAACTGTTAAAGAGTTAAAAGGAACCAAACCAAACTGGACTCCAACTAGCTTGTTTTGCTTCCTAGTTACCTTTCTTGTAACACATTGAGACTAAAAGAAACAGTGTCTGAAATGTTTGAATTTTAATTATAGCAAAAGTGGGGCACACTGAGAGAGAGAGAGAGAGATGAGAACCAAGAAAAACAGAAATCAAGATAAAAACTGTTAAGCCCATTTTCTACCATCTGAAAAAGATAAGGTTGAGTGCTTGGCAGAGGACTAGGTAATAGTAAGAGGTGATTCTGTCAAAAAAATGAAGGGATATAAAAGGTAAACTGAAATATCTATCCAGTCACCAACACCGGCGTAGTCTATTGGTAGAGTGCTATATTCTTAGTTTCAGTTGTTAGACTTCAAATCCTGACAACCAAAGAAAAAAATATCTTTCCAGTCTTCAATTTGAGCCAACCAAAGATATGAATTGAATTATCCTGAAGGAAACCAAGGGATAAGGGGCCACCCTCTTTCCTCTCTTGTTCTAAAAGACACTGCTACACCTAGATGCAACTACATATAAAAAGATCAGGAAAGAGTCTTGTTACAACAAGAAAGAAAGTACAACTATGGCTTACAGTTCAATTTTCTCAACCAACTTCACTCGTTTTTCTTATACAAGACCAGTTAACCATCAGTTATCTTATCCCCCTTCCCTCCCGTCTACATCTCTTCAATACAGCAATAACAGGAGAGAATTTCCAGTTCCATCTGTGGCTTCGATTCCTTACCAACCAATCAATGTGGACTATCTGGAGGGAGAATTCAGAGGCCATGGGGTCACCTTTGAAAGTATTGATGATAGTTGTGTTGCCAAGATGGCATTGGATAATGGCAGCACAGCTACTCTAATGCTTCCAAGTGGTTTGATCACATCTTACAAGGCCCCAATGTGGCATGGGGGCGCAGTTGAGCTCCTACACACATCGGTTTTCGAAGGAGATGAAGGTGAGGCTGTAATACAAGGAGGAGTGTCTTTAGCCCTCAACTGTGAAGGTGATAATGAAGTTTCATGGTCTCCAAGTAATTGGACACTTCGTGATATTAGAGGCAATTCTAAGGACTCCATTAAGGTCAGTTTAATATTAATTTGTTAAGCATATGATATTTAGAGAGACGAAACTATTCAGAACATTGTGAACTCTATTAAGGTCATTATGAACTTGATAAATGCAGGTTGAAATGATAAGCGGTGATTCAGAAAACCTGGTTGAAACAAGACATATTGTGACACTCCAAGAAGATGTCTTAAGCTCAGAGATTTTAGTCTCAAACTCGAAACCATCACCATTACAATGGACAGGATCTATTATGAGCCATCTAACAGTTAGCAGTCCGGAGGCAACATATGCACTCGGATTAGAAGGATCAAATTTTCTCAACATCCCACCCTTTTTGTCAAATTTTGGTATAATTCCTCCAGATTTCGACCAGCAAATTGATTCTTACATTGGCCAACTATGGAGTCAAATGGGACTTAAAAGGTTTTTCAGTGGCTCGGCACAAAGAAACGAGAAGAATGCTAGTAAAGTTAAAAGAAAGCAGAGAGAAAGTGAAGAAGAAATGGAGGGTGAAGAGGAGGATGGCTATAAGCAACTAAATAAGCAAATGAGCAGGATATACACCAGTGCACCTAGATTCTTTACAGTCATTGACAGGGTAATTTTCTAGCAAAATTCACAATAGCTACCCAAATAATGAAATAAGTTACTCTTAAATCCCACTCATCAAAAGTCATACTGATTTGTGATCTTATGAGGCCGATATTGCTATTCTTGTTTCATTTTTGTATATGCACACTCATTTGCTATATTTCCTTTTATGGAGCAGGGTAGAAGAAACTCAATTGTGGTAGGAAGAGATGGATTTGATGAAGTGTATATGTTCAGCCCTGGTTCAAACCATGAAATCTATGGTGAGTATGCTTATATATGCATAGGTCAGTCAGCCATGCTTAAACCTGTAATCTTAGGCCCAGGAGAAGTGTGGCTGGGTTGCCAGCATTTACACAACCCAAATCTGTAAATCATCCTTAAACCTGCTTTTATATTCATCAAGTAAACTTTCGTGCGTGTTCAGCAAAATGTAAGCTTTCATGCCTGCGATCCAAAGGTCTTACTGTTGAGTATTGACTACCATTGACAGCAATAATATCGCGTTCTCATTGTTCAAACTCTGATTGAAGGGAGAAGATTAAACTAGCAAAGAGTACATGCAGAAAAACCAAATCTTATGAGAAGCAGAAATGTTTTGCTCCTGTTAAATTCATTAAACAATGAGCTAATGACATTGTTCAGTAATTGAGTAACAAATATTGTTACAGATAGGGGCATTGTAATGACCTACTCTCCAACATGCTTCCCACTAACAGTATTCCTAATTCACTAGGATTGAAAGAGTTTAATGCAACAGGATGAGTGAATTAAGTTGGAACAACATAGAAGCCTTCATCCTGAACTTCAGTCCACAATAACGAAGTGAGAACCACAACTATAATTAAAAAGAGGCCAAAAAACATTTTTGACGCTGTCTTCTTGCGAGCTTTCTCATTGTGAAACTCTTGAGTTTGAGTTTCAGTTTTATTCACGGGAACAGCATCGTCGCGAGACCCTTGGAGATCAACATCAGCAGGACTGTCATCGGTTGATGACACAGATTCAGAAACACGTTGAAATTCCTCACCATCAGTATGCATATGTCCATTCCCTTTGACCTCATAAATCATAGCACGCCGAAAATGGTTATGGTTTGTGGTTGGGCTCCATTCAAATTTCTCTGAGCATGGACTTCTGAACCTTCTGGATTGTTTCTCACAGTAATCTGAGTTAAATTCAATAGGATCTTGAAGAGAGTGGATTAGCTTCCTTGGAGTTGTAAAGAGGTTGTCTAAATTAATCCGAGAACGTGACCTCTGAAGCACAAAACATAAAAAGGCGAATGCAGTTTATAGAGTGATAATATCAACAAAACCAAAAATAAACAACAAATAAATAAAGTAAGAAGGCCAAATCTAAATAGACAATATTGAGCATTTCACCTGAGGACTGGGAGTGGCACTTCTTGGTAGCCCGTTTCTAGAACTTCTATGCAAGAATCCTTCAAATTCCTCCGTGTACTCTGATCCATGATTGCTAAGTTCATGATGATTAGAAGGTGAATCACACATGGAACTTCCCTGAGCCATCAAAGGGAACAAGCCATCCTTAAGGGATACATCTACACCTCCATTTTCATATCTCCAAAGCTTCCTGTTCACACTCCTTTGATCATATTCCATGTTGCGAGAAATTTGAGTCATTGAAACCGGTGACTCAAGCAAAGAATCATATTCCATAAAGGAATCAAGAGTCTGTGATTCAGGTGAAGCAGTTGCTGGTGATCTATCGCCAGTAGGGACTAAGTTCCTTCTACGACTGCAGTCTCTCCTACCAAAATTTGAACCAGCAACTGAACTGCTACCATTCTCAAATTTTGATCCTTTATCTTGTGCTATTTTCTTTGCAGTTTGCAAAGCTTCATAAGCAGCCCCCTTAACATAAGCCATCTGATCAGATTGACACTTCTCCATCTCTTCCATAATCAACTCCACCTCTGAGAATATGCTCCTAGGATCCAAACACTTCATTAAGAAATTTATCATTTGTATTGCTGAAAATCGTTTCTGAGAATTACCTTCCGCAAGCCCAGCATTTGATATTCTCAAGCCAGATTTTATTAACAATCTAGCATATGCTTCAACAATCAGAGCATTATGCTTTGCTAAAGCCATAACCAGACCCATATGTGGATTGGTCTGAGTGGACTTCTCCTCCAAAGCCCCAGCCACATTTTGACAAACCTCGTTCACCATCACATCAGAAGCAAACCGCCAGTTATCCGATTCCACAAGGGCCTTCAAACAAAGTGCAGCCCCTGAACTCAAACTTTCTTGGGAGCCCAAAAGAGATTCTGAAAGAGGCTTACAAAGTGAGTGGATTATATGCCTTTTCTTATCTTCTGGAGTGGTTGGATCAATCCCATATCTTGCAATTGCAGGTACAACCTTTGAACATGCCTGTTGAAGAGGGAATGACCCTGCACTTGAAGCCAATGTCTTAATAATAGTCGACATGATACTATCAATCTGAGGAACAATCTTCACACCATGGACGCGAGCAAGAACCTCATAAAGTGAAATTGTGTATTCGCCAGACAAACTCCCGGTTTCTTTGGTCTCAGAAACTTGAGCAAGAAAGACCGGTATTGCCTTTGAATCCAAATCTCTCACATATGATTTCAGTGCCTTCATTGCTGATTTACGACTATCAGCATCTTTGTCAAGATTGGCCAATTCTCGCCTCAGTATTGGGCTAAGATTTCTACCCATCAGCTACCTGAAAACACAGAACAAGATAATCCATTTTACTAAAGAGTTAAAAAGAAAAAAATGTTTGAGTGTTGTATGCAAAGTATTGCAAATAAATGCAAGAGCTTTCCTTAAATAGTAGTAAAAAAGGGTTTGTTATTTGAAAACAGCAAACTCAACACCCTGAAGTAATGCCGAGGAAACTGAGAAAAAGACAACAAACCAGAAATCACACTCATTGCTTAGAACTGAATCAACCAAAATATCTAATAACCACTTGAATAAGCCAATTTTATACAAAACAAGCATAAATCTAAGTTCAAAGTTACAATTTTTGACTACTTTCCTATCTTTTCCTATGAACCTAACATAAAATTAAACCTTCTTAATCTGTAAAATTACCAAAAGTTTTCAATTATTTCAGCACAAAAACACGTTATCTCAAAATTTTCTTAACACATAACATCCAGATAAAAAAAAACACAAAAAATATTAAATTTAATCACAAAACAAAAACGGAAATTAAAAATTAAAAATTAAGAAAATTTTATTAAGTAAAATGTGTATTTAGATACAAGCTAACAAAATCTATAAAAATGTAAACCAAACAAAAATAATTCAAAATCAAATCCAAGAAAAAAAAAAACAAAAGAAAGGAAGAGCAAGAATCTTGGGTTTGTTTCTGAAATGATAAAACAATTAAAAAGAAACCAAACTTATGAAAAGGGTAAGCCAGATTTTGCTCTAAAACTACAAAAATGAACTAAATATGCTATAAAAAAAACTACCTTTCAATTTTTTCTCACTCTTCTTGATCTTCTTCTTCAACTGGCAAAGCACTTGTCTTTGTAAACATGCACCAAATAAAAAATTTTGAATCTTTGAACAAATTTGAAGAACTTTCTTAATCTTGGAACTATAAAAGACAAGACCAATGATTAAAAAATAAATTTTTTGGGGGTTTTTCTGTAATGAAAGTTTGTTGCTTTTTTAAGTATTTTGGTTGGTAGATGGTTGGGGTTGGGGACTGAAAGTTCAGAGTTTTAGGGTTTTTCCTATCATTAATTGTTTTTTTTTTTTTTTTTGGAATTTCCATTGATGGATTTCGCATTTTGCCTTGAAATTCAAATCTTTTTTTCAAAATTCCACCGCTGTCCCTCATCCTGTGGGTCCCACTGTGAAAATTGGTCTTGCCCCTTTGAAGATCATCGGACAAAGATTACAACGGGATATGTCCAAGCTTATAATTCACTCTTCCTTCCTGCCCTTTTCCCTTTTTTTTTTTTTTTTTAAATTAAAAAACAACTGTCATAATTTTAATCGCAATTATTATTTCAAGCAATCATTTTTTTTTTAAATACCATCTTATTCCTTGACATAATCAAGATTAGACTTTCATAATTTTTTTTACTTTAATTTTTTAAGTTTACATTTGTATATAATTTTTTTTAATAAAAGAGTGATTCTTGTAATTATCATAATACTAGAACTATAAATTAAGGTTTTATTTTAAAAACTCAATTATAAAACATTTATTTCAATATAATAAGAGTTTTTCAATCGAATTCTCATATGAATAATAAAAATTTTTAAAAATTAATAAAATACTAATAATAATAATGTGTTATGAAAATTAAAGGACTGATAAGATAATCTTTGTTTTGGCAACTTAGTAAGTACAAGACATTGAATGATTGAAAAGTAAAAATCAGTACAAATATATTTTCATGATTATGAAGAGAAAATAAAGTACTATATGAAGCTTGAATTTTCATTAATTGTAACCAAATTTGATGGAATATAATAAAAGTATCTGATCAAGTTTTAATTTATAGTTTCGAAATAATTGAAAAATGACAGTTAAGATTATCCATAGAGAACGATTACTTTGTTGTAAAAATATTTGAATTAGTAAAAAAAATTTTCAAATCAATTATTCTAATAAGATAAAATTTAAATCTTAATGTTTATATTTTTCTTTTGTTATCCCACAATACGATTTTCTTATAAAAATATATTAGTTGCATTTGATTTTTTATTTAATATCTAAAAATAAAAAAAAATGAGGAAATTTTTATTTTATTTTTTGAATAAAAATTTAAAAACAAAGAAAGTTGTTTCATTTCTAAAATTATTATAAATTATAATTTAATTAAATTTTTATTTATAAATTTTTCATACTTACAAATCATCTGCTAATAAAAAACCATTAAAAGATCCAGTGTTAATGCACCCACCCTGGAAACCCTCGTTGGCAGAAAATTTTAATTTAGTAGGTGACTGAGATGGCTGAGGACTGTAGCCATAGAGTAGATTAATGAAATGGCAGAGATTTGATCCAGTGCCACATCTGATTCTGTAATCAGTTGGGTTTTTGTCTTCGGACAAGGGTAGTTCCGTCATTTTAAGTTATTGTATTTCGAAGGACCCACAATCTTTCAGTTCCCGCCGTCCCCCATTGCTGGATTCTAATTCTTCACAGATTCAAAGGAGGATAAGACAGAAAGTACCAAAGACATGAGCAAAACAATCCTTCAGTTTTGAACAAAGCCTTTAAATCAAAGAAGCAATGAAAACATATGTAAATCAATACTTATATCTACAAAATAATGAAAAAAAGGCAGAACCTGATGGCAGATACAATAAGTAGGTTCATTTGGATCTATGGGTTGATCAACATCAGGAGGGGTAGCAAAATCTTTTTCATGGCTTCCTGGAGGAGTCAGCAGTTCGAAATCCCTATCAGGCTCTTGATCCCAATCTCTATCCCTGCAGTCCAGCCTCTTTGATTGAGGTGTTCCATGAAAGGACTTGCGTTTATCAAGCTTAGGAACAGGCTCATATGGTGAAATTTTTCCTTCTGATAAAATTGCAGGAAGAAAAAACATGGTGACAAATTGATAACCACCCAAGGCAGTATTTTAGCCATCAAAGATGCTCAATTGGCAGGCTCAATTTATGCTAGATGTGGTCAGAGGCAAGATGCATATACAGCATTCAGAAAAATTGACATAAAAGATTATATATCATGGAATGCATTGATATCAGGATTCGCACAGAGTGGATTCTGTGAGGAAGCATTGCAGGTTTTTTCTCAAATCAATACTACAGGAGTGGAAGCTAATCTATTTACTTTTATATCCTCCATTAGTGCTGGTGCTAATACTGCTAATATAAAACAGCGAAAGCAGATCCATGCCACGATCATAAAAACAGGTATGACTTAGAAATCGAAGTGTCAAACGTTTTGATCACATTGTATGCAAAGTGTGGTAGCATTGATGATGCAGAAAAAGAATTTTCAGAAATGCCTGAGAAAAATGAGATTTCTTGGAATGCTATTATCACGGGCTATTCTCAACATGGATGTGGCATTGAGGCAATAGATCTCTTTAGGAAGATGAAACAGGTCGGTGTGAAACCAAATCACGTCACTCTTGTGGGAGTTTTATCAGCTTGTAGCCATGAAGGTTTGGTGGATGAGGGCCTAGGCTACTTTGAATCCATGACCAAACAACATGGCTTAGTGCCTAAACCTGAACATTATGCTTGTGTTGTTGATCTTCTAGGCCGAGCTGGTCATTTGTGTCGCAAGAAAATTTACAGAGTATATACCTATTGAACCGGATGCCATCATTTGGAGCACCCTCTTAAGTGCTTGTGCAGTTCTTAAGAATGTAGACATCGGAGAATTTGCTGCTCATCATCTTCTTAAACTGGAACCTCGAGACTCAGCTAGTTATGTACTTCTCTCTATTTTATATGCAGTGTCCAGGAAATAGGATTCTAGGGACCAGACAAGGCAAATGATGAAAAAAAGAGGTGTGAATTTATGAGTACTTAGAGGATCTGAATAAACAAGCAGCTAAAATCGCTCATGTGCAAGACCGTTATAGCCTTTTCAGTGACGTGGAACGAGGACAGAAGGACCCGACTTGTATATTCACAGTGAGAAGCTAACTATTGCTTTTGGGCTCCTTAGTCTGCCCAGTGCAATTCCTGTTTGTGTGATTAAGAATCTTCGTGTACGTAATGATTGCCATGATTGGATTAAATTTGTGTCCAAGATATCATCTAATCGGCCCATTGTAGTACGAGATGCATACCGGTTTCATCATTTTGAAGGTGGCTCTTGTTCACGCAAAGATTACTGGTAACTAAGAACTGAAAGAGCATGGACTAATGGGTTGAAAATGCACCATGATTTGATGCCAGAGGATGATTGCGTCATTTAGCCGACAATTCATTGAGATAAGAATTACGCCCTCATTGATTATCTCCACAAGAGCGTGCAGGATTTTTATGTCATGTACTTTTGAAACTTCTTGCCATCAGGTGCTGTCTGATCATCATTTAATAGTGGTGTTTGCTTGTGCAGAGGTAACTGGTAAATTTTTGTTTTTATTCCCTTTTTCAAAGGCTTGTGAAACATATTACAGTTTCTAATGACTATCATTTACTCTTTATCTTGTCTTGCAAGGTGAAAACATCAACAGCACATATGAGGAGCTTATTTGTTTGAGCCCCGCTTCCCTGTTTGCACAAATGGGTTGAAGCTAGAAAAAGTTCAAGATGCAACAGCTAATTTATCCCACAGATCATGTATATGCTGATCTCCATCCCTGGTCAATATCTTTTGCCAACCTCTTACATCATTATAGCAGTCTTTCAGGTAGATCTGCTAATTGTTTGAACCTTGTGATATATCTAATTGTTTTTTGAAAAAAAAAAATCTGCTGGACAAACATGCGTCGTTGAATACGTATACCCTCACTCCCCAAACGGCCCTTTCTTTTGCTTTTCTTTATGGTGCATTTAATGTGCCAAGCTAAGACATGACACAGTGTGATTTGTTTATTGACTTTTACTCAAGCCATTCTCTCTTCTGAAGTTTCAATAAACAACTTGAAACTCTAGATAGATTAAGAAACTTCAAAGAGTTCGTTCAACGATGGCAACTTAGTTTGGTTGTAGCAATTTTGTTGTCAGGTGCAAAGGCTGAATTGTTTATCTCCGCTCCTCTTTCACATGTGGCAATTGGGGCAATTTGGAAATTTTCACAGCATAGTACTGGGGGAATGAATTTTGCCATAAAATTAGAACCAACTACTCTCACGTCAGAGCCTTGACAGGCTCCATTTGTTCTGATCAGATATAAGTATTGTTGACACCCATTCATTTTCCTCATTTCTAAAATCATTATTTCAGCATTTTTGCTGCAGCAACAAGCATGGCAGAGTCATCATCTTCCCTTCCACTTAAGGACCGGGTGGCAATAGTTACTGGTGGTTCTCGTGGGATTGGCCGTGCCATTGCCATTCACCTTCATTTTCTAGGTGCAAGAGTTGCTGTTAATTATGCTTCAAATTCTAGTCAAGCTGATCTTTTGGCATCTGAGCTTAATGCCTCGAATTCTCCTGATCATCCCAGAGCAGTTGCTATCAAAGCTGATGTTTCAGATCCTGATAAAGTCAAGCTACTATTTGATAAAGCTGAACAAGAATTTGGCTCAAAAATACATATCCTTGTCAACTGTGCTGGGATGATGGATCCAAAGTATCCAACCCTGGCAAATACAACAGTGGAGGACTGGGATATGACATTCAATATCAACACTAAAGGATCATTCCTTTGTTGTCGTGAGGCAGCTAACCGTTTGACACGGGAAGGCGGGGGAAGAATCATAATGATCTCAACATCTCTTGTGGGATCTCTTCTGCCAGGATATGCAGCTTATGTTGCTTCCAAGGCAGCTGTTGAGGCTATGACCAAGATCTTGGCTAAGGAACTGAAAGGCACAAAAATAACTTCTAATTGTGTTGCTCCAGGGCCCGTAGCCACAGACTTGTTCTTTGCTGGTAAAACTGAAGAAACTATCAAGAGATTTGTGGATTCCTGCCCTTTAGGTCGATTGGGTGAGCCCAAGGATATAACAGGGATTGTGGGATTTTTAGCCAGTGATGCCGGAGAATGGACCAATGGGCAAGTAATTAGGGTCAATGGAGGAGTTGTTGTATAAACAGCATCATGATATCTTGATAATATGTCTTTTTTTTGTTCATGCTCATGTATTGGGAGCTGAGATTATTGTCTCCACCGAACCATCTAAAATTTTCTTTTTGCAAATCTGATAATAAAATAGTGAAGCATATGAAATGAGACATGGAAAATTTCCATTTTTAGAAAAAAATGATTCTGTAGCCAATCCAGCGGTTCATTTGGTCAGACAACCCTTTTAAAAAGAAACAAGAAGAAAAGACAATATCAACTCAAACAGTGCTAGCTATAATGTCTTAGAAACAGTTGAGATTTTACTTTCCTTAAATGCTTAAAAAAAAAAAACCCTATTTTCTTTATCTCTCATTTTTTCATATTCTTCAAAATTTTTAATCTTTTTGATACCATGGCTTCCACCACCGGCACCAACCCTCTGCCACTCAAAGACCGAGTTGCTATAGTAACTGGATCATCGCGTGGTATAGGCCGAGTTATAGCGACTCACCTGGCTGAACTTGGTGCTAAGGTCGTTATTAACTACTCCTCGAGCCCGGACCAAGCCGATCTCGTTGCTACCCAAATCAATTCTCGCTATCCTGGTGACTGCCCACGAGCTGTAACCGTCAAAGCGGATGTTTCGGACCCTGCCCAGGTCAAGTTTTTGTTTGACTCGGCTGAGCAGGCGTTTGGGTCACCGATTCATGTGCTGGTTAACTCAGCTGGACTGATCGATCCTAAGTATCCTAAAATTGCCGACACTTCATTGGAGGACTTTGATCGTATTTTCAGGTACTCCTGTCACTTAACTTACACAAAATTTCATAGATTCTGATGAAAAAATTTAGAATATCTTAGCATATAAGAGTTAACTATGGAGAAATATGAAAGATTATGTTGTAGCGTGAAAAATCATCATCTTTGTTGATTTGAAAATGGGAAATAAGAATTCAGATTATGAAATTAGAAGGTTTTCTTTTTTTTTTTTTTTGGGATGAGAAAAACCAAGCCTAGAGTAGATAGGTTGCTTAAGAAGTGTCCTACTGAATAACCTAGGAATAATGGCTGGAGGTGTCTCAATGACTCCAACAAGAGGCTACCAGCTGGTCTGAAATCTAAGGCATTTAAGTTGAGGGGAACGATGCTTGTCAATTGAACTAATCCTTGTCGGTAAAAATTAGAAGGTTTACTTTGTTTAGGAATTGGAATTTTTTACATGCTCCAGGCGGCATGGTACCGGAACAAGTCAAATGGTTAGAGATTATAGTTCATGTTATCTAAATTTTTCATGGAAAATACCCTACTTTCTCTTTAATGGCTCCATGGGTTTCTCTGTGTTATGAGAAGGGTCATTTATAGGATTTTGCATTTGAAAATTGGAAACTATATTAGTGACTAGCTAGATGCAGCATGCAAGAACGAGTTCAGTAGATTTTATAGATATTATAACATGGTTGCATTTGCCAAAATTCTTATTTTTGCTTGATTTACTTGAGGCAAAATATAGTTGGATTCGATTCTTGAGTACCCTTAATTATTTAGTTCCAAAAATATTATTTCAGTGTCAACACAAGAGGGGCATTCTTGTGTGGCAAGGAAGCATCGAATAGGCTGAAACGCGGTGGTGGAGGTCGAATTATATTGCTGTCATCATCAATGGTGGCTGCACTGAGGCCAGGATTTGGAGCATATGCAGCATCAAAGGCAGCAATAGAGGCAATGATAAAAATACTGGCAAAGGAACTCAAAGGGACTGGCATCACTGCAAACTGTGTGGCACCAGGGCCAATTGCAACAGAGATGTTCTTTGCAGGTAAGAGTGAAGAAATGGTGCAGAAAGTGATCGATGAGTGTCCACATAATCGGCTTGGTCAGAGCGAGGATGTTACTCCTGTTGTTGGGTTCTTGGCTACTGATGCCAGTGAATGGGTTAATGGGCAGATCATTCGTGTTAATGGTGGCTATATATGATACTTGTTTAAGCGCTATGCATATTTTTCAATGAATGATAGTATGCATCAGATCAAGGACCAAATTCATAGGAAATAAATCTGATGATTATTGTGCGCACATTATAATATCTTATGAAGACAAATTTTGACAACGAATCTTGTAATGTTTCATCCCTTTTCCTAGCAGGGCTTTGGTTTATGGTTTGCAGCTCTTATTCCTATTTAGTCATCGTCAATTCCTTATGCTGCAAAATAGTGGATTTTTAGTCAAAACTTGATATCAGTAAGATGGTTTTTGTCTGTCATAACAGGGATGCAAAGTTTAGCCATGTAGTTGTTAACTGAGTTTCTGTTCATACAAAATGACAGTTACATTGTTCATCCTTTCTTTATCCTTTAATTCTGGAAGATTTGTCGTCGGCATCTGCTTTTAAGTGATAGATGTAACATTGAGGAGTGAGGTTGTGCAGGCAGCAAGCCCTGCTAAATGGTTTTTGCAGTCATTAACTCTTTTGGGTGCTATAAAGAGGAATATCTAAATGGTCAGTCAGTTGAACCAAGATGATTAATCTTTCAATCATCATTCCTCTTTTTTTTCTCAATTTTTTTATTCAACTTTGACGCACTGGATGACTTCATCAAACAGATGTTTTGGCTTCCAATATTTTATTTACTAAAAACGAGTTTTGTTATAAAAAAAAGAACCCAATTTTCTTTGTCTATCATTTCATCATTTTCTTCAAATTTTTAAACTTTTTGATACCATGGCTTCCACCACCAGCATCAACCCTTTGCCACTCAAAGACCGAGTTGCTATAGTGACTGGATCATCGCGTGGTATGGGCCGAGTTATAGCGACTCAGCTGGCTGAGCTTGGTGCTAAGGTCGTTATTAACTACTCCTCGAGCCCGGACCAAGCCGATCTGGTTGCTACCCAAATCAATTCTCGCTATCCTGGTGACTGCCTACGAGCTGTAACCGTCAAAGCGGATGTTTCGGATCCTGCCCAGGTCAAGTTTTTGTTTGACTCGGCTGAGCGGGCGTTTGGGTCACCGATTTACGTGCTGGTTAACTCAGCTGGAGTGTTGGATCCTAAGTATCCTAAAATTGCCGACACTTCCTTGGAGGAATTTGATCGTATTTTCCGGTACTCCTGTCACTTAAACAAAATTTCATAGATTCTGATGAAAAAAATTAAAATATCTTAGCATATTATAGTTTACTATGGAGAAATATGAAAGATTATTTTGTAGTAAGGCCTGTTCATGATTTGGATTGTCTTGGATACAAAATTTAATCCGAAATTTTAAATGATTTGGATATAAATATTAAATCTGTTAAAAAAATTTAAATAAATAAATGATGATAGATTAAAAAATAAGATCAAATTTGAATTTCATCTTTTAAGATTCGAATTTAATTTGATTCAATTTGAAAATTAAAAAAATATTTTTATTATAATGTATAATATTTATTTATTTTATTATTTATAATAAGATACGTGCAATTTTTTAATGTAAAATATTAAAATAATAATTTAATTTTAAATTATATTTAATAAAATTAAATTAAATACAATCCAAATAACTCATAAATTTAAATTAAATTAATAATTTACAAAAAATTAAAAAATTATTTTTTTAATTTTAAATATTAATAATTTAGATGAGTTTAGATTTTATTATTATACATAAAAATAAACTTGAATAAAAAATGAAGCTTAAAAAATCGGATCGAATTAGATCTGAACTTACTTAAAATGTTAGAATATCATGTTAAGAGTAACTCGATCCGACTCATGAGCAACTCTATTTGTAAGGTGAAAAATTTTCATCTTTGTTAATCGGAAAATGAAAAATAAGAATTTAGATTATGAAATTTGAAAGTTTTCTATTTCTTTTGGTATGAAAAATCAAGCTTAGATGAGTTGCTCAAATATGCCATATTGATAGCCTAGGAAAAATGGTTGGAAGTGTGTATTCGAGATGATTACAACAAGAGATTAGCAGTTAATCTTAAACCTAGAACCCTTAGGTTGAGGTGAATGATCCTTGTCGATTGAGCCAACTCTAGTTGGTAGAAATTAGTAGGTTTACTTTGTTTAGGAGTTGGAATTTTTGACATGCTGCAGGGGCATGGTACCAGAACAAGTCCAATGGTTAGAGATTATAGTTCATGTTATCTAAATTTTTCATGAAAAATACCCTACTTTCTCCTTAATGCTCCATAGGTTTCTATGTGTTATGAGAAGGGTCATTTGCAGGACTTTGCATTTGGGAATTGGAATCTATGTTGGTGACTAGTGAGATGCAACATGCAAGAATGAGTTCAATAGACTTTATAGATATTCTAACATGGTAGCACTTGCTGAAATTCTTGTTTTTGCTTGATGTATTTGAGGCAAAATAAAGTCATTCAATTCTTGAGTACCCTTAGCTTATTTAGTTCTAAATATGTTATTTCAGTGTAAACACAAGAGGGGCATTCTTGTGTGCCAAGGAAGCAGCGAATAGGCTGAAACGCGGTGGAGGAGGTCGAATAATATTGCTGTCATCATCAACGGCGGCTGCACTGAGGCCAGGATTTGGGGCATATGCAGCATCAAAGGCAGCAGTAGAGGCGATGATAAAAATACTGGCAAAGGAACTCAAAGGGACCGGCATCACTGCAAACTGTGTGGCACCAGGACCAATTGCAACAGAGCTGTTCCTTGAAGGTAAGAGTGAAGAAATGGTGCAGAAAGTGATTGATGAGTGTCCACATAATCGGCTCGGTCAGAGCGAGGATGTCTCACCTGTTGTCACGTTCTTGGCTACTGATGCTAGTGAGTGGGTTAATGGGCAGATCATTCGTGTTAATGGTGGCTATATATGATACTTGTCAAAGCATTACGCATATTTGTGAAAAACAATAGTATGTATCAGATCAAGGACCAAATACATAGGAAATAAATCTGATGATTATTGTGAGCACATTACAATATCTTGTGAAGACAAATTTCGACAACGAATCTTGTAATGTTTCATCTCTTCTCCTATCAGGGCTTTGGTTTATAGGTTGCAGCTCTTATGCCTATTTAGTCTTCTTCATTCATATCAGTAAGATGGTTTTTGTCTGTCATAACAGGGAAGCAAAGTTTAGTCATGTGCTTGTTAACTGAGTTTCTGTTCATACATATTACAGTTGCTTTGTTCATCCTCTCTTTATCCTTTAATCCTGGAAGATTGGTCGTTGGCATCTAATTTTAGGTAAAATGTGCTCTTTTCTTTTTATTAGTATTTTTGTACAAATGTGTAACATTGAGAAGTGAGGTTCTGCAGACATGAAGCCCTGGTAAAGGGTTTTGGAAGCAATGGCTTTTGCAGTCATAACTCTTTGGGGTGCTATAAAGAGGAATATCTAAATGGTCACTGAGTTGAACCAAGATGATTAATCCTGCAATCATTATTCCTCACTTTGACGCACTGAGTGACTTCATTAAACAGATATTTTGGCTTGCAACCAAAGGTTTCTTGTTGACACTACGTGTCACATCCAGGTACACACTATCCAACAAATGGTTTTCCTTTCTTTTTTTTTTTCCCTTGTTTTTCTTTTTCCATTTTGATAATCTTGTTACACTCTTCTATCTGGACCACTGGTACTAATCCATGGCTACCAGCAGTAGTGACAAGCACAACCCAATCTCATCTCCCCCTCTTCAAGACCGAGTAGCCATTGTCACCGGTGCCTCTCGTGGCATTGGCAGAGCCATAGCTCTCCATCTGGCCTCTCTTGGAGCCAAACTAGTTATCAATTACACCTCTAACAAGGTCCAAGCAGATCTTGTGGCAACAGAGATTAATTCTTCTTTTCCCGGTAGCACCCCACAAGCCTTGACAGTCCAAGCCGATGTCTCTGATCCTAGCCAAGTCAAGTCCCTCTTCGACATAGCTGAACAGTTCTTTAACTCACAGCCTTACATCTTGGTCAACTCAGCTGGTGTTAGCATTGCTAAGATTACCCCCGTAGCCGACACTTCACTGGAGGATTTTGATAGAATTTTGAGGTAAAGTGCAATCATAAAAGCATCCAAAAGGATTCTTTTAGTCTTACATTGTATGTTGTTTCAGGGTAAACACGAGAGGGGCTTTCTTGTGCGCCAAGGAAGCATCAAACAGGCTGAAACGCGGTGGTGGAGGGCGAATCATATTGGTATCATCATCAATCGTGGCTTCACTGAGGCCAGGAAACGCAGCATACGCAGCATCAAAGGCAGCAGTAGATGCAATGGTGAAGATACTGGCGAAGGAGCTCAAGGGAACTGGCATTACTGCAAACTGTGTGTCACCAGGTCCAATTGCAACAGACATGTTCTTTGCAGGCAAGACTGAGGAAATGGTGGAGAAAGCGATCGATAAGTGCCCACATGGTCGGCTAGGCCAGAGCGAGGATGTTGCTCCCTTTGTTGGGTTCTTGGCCACTGATGCCAGTGAGTGGGTTAATGGTCAGGTCATTCGTGTTAATGGTGGCTATATTTGATACTTATATAAAAGTGTGCCATGTATGTTAGTTTCAAACAATGGCTTCAACTCCGTTGTAATAGATTATAATCTAATCAAGACAAATTTGGACAGTGGACATCTTAATGTTTCATTCATATATGTTTTTCATTTGGAGTAGAGAACTGGGAATGTCTTTTTGAGGAAAAAATTTATACATTATAGGACAAACTTAAGGATAGTAATTAAGTTGAATTAGGTTGATATATTATCAAATTTAAGCTTGATTAACTTTGAGTTTATTTCGTAGTTTAAGCTGTTTAAGTTTGGTTAGATAAGTTCAATAAAATTATAAATATTAATATTAAACATTTTATTTTTATCATTTATATATATATATATGTTGAGAAATAAAAATTTGATTAAGTCTAATCATTTTAAGTAAAATATTAAATTATTTAAATTTGATTCAATAATAAATAAATTAAGTTTAAAATTTTTTTGTATCAAATTCGAATAATCCACTAATGATGAGCCTTAATATTTTGAATCAAATTTGAATAACTTGAGTTTGTTTTATAATTCAATTAAATAGATTGGATTCAATTAGATGATTTCAATAAAATTAGAAATATTAATACTAAATATTATATTTTTGTTATTTATTTATATATATTAAGAAAAAATTTTAAATCTAAAAATATTTCAAATAAAATATTAAACTATCTGAATTTAACCCGATAATAAACAAATTGAACTCAAATTTTTTTTAATCAAATTTAAATAACTAAAAAATAATTTAACTCAGACTAAATTTTACAACTCTATAAATAAACCCAAAGGAGGCATATCATTATATCAGCCCTCTAACCCAAGGATCCAAGCCCAAAAGATAAAAGACAATCCACCAAAGGAAGTCTTTTCGAACAATCCAACCCAAACTCCCAAATCTACCCTTCCCGGTTGGTAAGTACGAAACACGAGATAACGTTAGCTTGGGTCAGCAATTCCCCCAACATAACCGGTAAAAACCCGTAACGCTCACCGCTTAACCGGCTCAACGTCTATAAATATGGAGATCCAGGGTACAAAATGCCAACCCAATTTAACCACCGCCTTTATCTCTCTTTATACCAATCTCTCAAAAAATCTCATCATCAAAGCGAGACACTCATGAAATCCATATCTCAAACAAAAACCTATAAAAGACTCGCCTTTTCAAACATTTACCCTCAATTTTCCCTCCAATTTTATGTAGATTTACCTCTTTAAAGCCCCTAATTGTTGTTTTTTTTTTCCTTGAAAAAGATAGTGAATTTGATTAGATTTGGGTAAAACTGGATCGGTTTTTGTTTTGGGTATTCCCTTTATTTCCTCCAAAAGTTGTTGATTTACCCGTTTAAAAACCGTAACTTTTTGGTAAACGTGTTGAGTTTGATTAGATTTGGGTGAGATTCGATCTGGGTTTTTCGGTTTGGATATTTAGAGAAAAACCCATCTTTTTGGGGGGAAATTTGGGGGGGGGGGGTGGTTTGGGTGAGGAACCAAAAAGAGAATGGCAGAACAAGGTGGCTTGGAAGGGAGCCAACCAGTGGATCTTTCCAAGCATCCATCTGGCATTGTTCCCACTCTTCAGTAAGTCGCCTTGTAGCCTCTCTTATCTTAGATTTTGACACGTTTTTTTTTTTTTTTTGTGTGTGTGTGTATAAAGTTATATATGCGTTAGGTTTGATTGAAAAGAGTTTGTCCATGGGGAAGATCTTTTAGGTGTTATTGCACATGGGTTTTCAACTAAATCATTGATAAAAAAAAAGGTGTTTTTGGGATATGGGTCTTTGAGATTTTGGTTTTTTTTGGTTGAATGGGATGTTATTTGTTGCCTAGAGTTTGTGGATGGGTCTGATCTTTGGGTTATTGGAGACAGGTGGTCAATTAAATCATTCAAAAAAGGGTGGTTTTTGAGAGCATATATCTCTAATTCATGCATGACCTTTTGATGATGATAAGTTTGTGGATATGTACTTCTTGTGTTGGATTTAGAGAAGAGGCATAATTATGCTCTTATTGAAAATTTTAAGGACACTTAATTGTAGTCTTGTAATGTAATAACTGGAAGATTTCATCAGATATCTTTGGATTAATGCTTTTCCTTTGATGTACTTGATGTAGTAATAGAGTAAATCAATTACATCAAATATCATTGCATAAGCCTGGCCCACTAGCCTGCGAGTGAAATAGTACATCACTTGAGCTTAGCTGGTTTATCCACATATTACACTTGAGTCTTGTTCTTAATTGGAATCAGCTAGCGGAATGAATTGCAAGGGGCTTGAATTGTTTTAAGCCCGATTACAAGTTACTAACTAATCTTAACGGGAAGTTGAAAACTGTTGCATTTGGCTTTCAGAATTCAGACTTGACAGAAGTTTTGCATAGGATCATATTTCTTTTCTATGCTTGTAAAGCTGTAATGATTCAGCGCCTAACTAAGTGTGAATCCATATTAAGCTTTCAACAAAAGCAAAAAATGGAAGTTTCTTCTAATTGCTTCTAATTATAACTGTGCTGTGGTTTGACTGCAGTTTATATATAGAAATCTTAGTATTATTCTTACTGTGTTTCTAGGAACATTGTATCAACTGTGAACTTAGATTGC
Source organism: Durio zibethinus (assembly GCF_047325235.1). Lineage (NCBI taxonomy): Eukaryota > Viridiplantae > Streptophyta > Magnoliopsida > Malvales > Malvaceae > Durio > Durio zibethinus. Next base: position 1,134,948 of record NC_143175.1, read on the forward strand.
AAGTTGGATCTTAAGCTAATTGCTTTGCAAGCTCGAAATGCGGAATACAATCCCAAGGTACGCTTGGGATGGTTAAGTTCTGGCTATTATCTTTTTTTTAAGTTTTTGCAGTTTCTGGTTCTGCTGCTGTTACTTGCTTGCTAACTTTTTTTATTTACGAAAAACCCTATAGCGTTTTGCTGCTGTAATTATGAGGATCAGGGAGCCAAAAACTACAGCTTTGATTTTTGCCTCTGGAAAGATGGTAATTCCTATCTTATTGGAAATTACATTAGTATGCATTTATTTTGTTGTTATGTTTAGCGTCAAGATCTTTTAGCAAATAACAAGTGCTTGCTCCAATTGCTTGAGCCAAGCATGTTGTTGTTGTTCAATATTTCATTTAGTAAAACAGTTTTCCTTCCTTCTTCAGGTCTGCACTGGTGCTAAAAGTGAACAGCAGTCTAAACTGGCTGCGAGGAAGGTATATATATTACTTTGAGATGTTTGTGCCTTGAATGTTTACGAACTATGTTAGAGGTCAATTAGCTCCATAATATTTGCTCTTATCATTAGGATAGGTGGATGCAATCATGAAGTTGGCTATAACTTACATTGTATTTGTGCTTTCAGTATGCCAGAATTATCCAAAAGCTTGGGTTTCCTGCTAAGTTTAAGGTACTGCCACTATTTCTTTTTCTTTTCCCTCATGCAAAACATGCTCATAGAATCTGATTTATGGACTAATATCTCCTCCTTCAATTGTGTTTTTCCCTGCTTATTTGTTTAGCGTTCTTGTTGTCATTACAGGACTTCAAAATTCAAAACATTGTTGGGTCCTGTGATGTTAAATTTCCTATCAGACTTGAAGGCCTTGCATACTCCCATGGTGCCTTTTCAAGTGTAAGTGGCAGTCATCGTTCATTGAGTTGTTTCCTTTTATGTTAGAACATTGGATATGCATGTTTATAGGCAGGCATTTGGGATTCTCAGGTATGAGTTCCCTACAGCCCATGCTGTTCTCTATATGTGTTTGCACATACAAAGTTAGTCTTCTTGTTTGAGCCCCTTGAATTTCATTTACCATTTCTTATGGCTTTTAAGCTCAGTGGATGGTGGTTAAATTTTTATTCAAATTGTTTTGAAACATTATTTGCAATAACGTTGAAACTGAGCTTTTATTCGGTTAGTGAACAGCCGTGGAAACGTGAAGATAAGTTTGGGCTTGTAATACTTAGATTTAGTTCTTTTTTGGTATGAGTTAAAGATAATTATAAGGCGTGCTTATTTGATGTCAAGACATGTTTGTTTAGGTCAAGGATTGGGACTTATCTTCATGATGTTTCATGCAGTATGAACCAGAACTCTTTCCAGGCCTGATCTATCGTATGAAACAACCGAAGATTGTACTTCTTATTTTTGTGTCAGGGAAGATTGTGATCACTGGAGCTAAGGTGATTACATCGGGCCTTTGGTCATACGTCATAGGTGCTCTCTCATGGAATTTTACTAATTCTCTTTGAGTGTCTCAGGTGAGAGAAGAGACATACACAGCCTTTGAGAACATATATCCTGTCCTTACAGAGTTCAGGAAGAACCAACAATGGTAGGATGCTATACCCTCTCCCCTGTCTTTGCACTGTTTGAATAGTGTTTATTTTTTTCATTCATCTCAGAAGAATGTTCTGGACTTGCATCTGACTGATCCGTAATTTGCTGGCAGATATACCTTTGAATGGGACTTTGACTCTGTTGTGGATGGTAGGTTTTCCTCTGCCATTGTGTTCGGAGTTGGATTAGAAGTGTGAATATAAGAAGAATTGCGCCTGGCTTTTTGGCTATGGTTGTCATATGGGGTCTGCTTTTTCCTTAAAGTCAGCATGGTACTTAAATGGATGGTAAATCCCTGGTGTAATTAGTAATTTATGAGGGAAGAGCAAACTCAAAAAATACAAAATGTTCAGGGATCGGGGTTAGCTGTTGCAGACATTTCACTTTCAATTAAAACAATAGCAACTTAATTAAAATTTTGACCGTTGGTCATACCATTTATTGCTCAACTGTTTTTGTCCTCTCGGACTCAGAGTTAACTTGGGTATATGCTAAAGACTATAAATTTGTAACTTGATGCTAGGAAATGCCTAAAGCCAGTGAAATTTTTCATTTTTTATTTGTTTTTATACTTGTTATTTAAGAGATACATGTAAACGTAATGGACACACGTTTCTTTTGGCTCTTTCATTTTGGATGTGCAAATTTCGTCAAGGTGAAAAGTGTTTCAGTCTTGAATAAAGATGGGAGGGGACTTGCCATTTGTTATTCCTTATTTGTTTGCAAAAGATATCCCATCGAATCTGGAGGTTCCTCTGCAAAAGATTCTTCGTTTCAGTGTGGTACTTCTCACTAACATCAACAAGTTGAAAGAATGAAACTATGATCTCCCAGTTTTTACTAATTTAAAGCTTCTTTTTTATTGAAAACAGTTTACCAAGTGGGAAAGTTTTCTCATATCAAATCAAAATCAAAGCAAATCGTAAGTTTCAAAGAAAATTTATATTTTGCATGCTAATCTAAAGCTAAGATGTGTGAAAATGGAAGGAAAACGAGGTGGGTAAAATTGTCATTTTACTGACTACGAAGAAGAAAGATATTTCCTGTGCCATGGGCGCACGTGCGAGAATATTTTGTGGCAACGGCCTTTTCCGTGGAGCTCACTCTTCTCGTTTCTTTTCTCTTCTTTTCCTCCTTGCAAGAAACAAAGATTGTTCCTTGCTTTCTCTTCTCTCTTTGTAAATTGTAATATTAAAACACCCCCAGGACAACAAAATTAACTACCATAAACAAACTTCTTTGAAAGCTAAAGCGGAACCTTGGTTATAGTTAATGGCTCAATTCACACCACAAGGACGTTTGAAGCTGCTCTTTCATGGTGATGGGATGGAATCGAAAGACCCTTTTCATTACAAGCTTGTTAGCAATGTTTTTGGTGGTTCTGGTGGGCTAAAATCACTTCAAGTTCATAACAGTACTACTAGGAGACTCTACTTTTCTTATTCTTTGAAGAAAGGCAGTAAATTTAATGCAAAGGCATGTCTGAATGCGAGTAATGAAGGAATATATGATGAAGAGGATTATGATAGTGAGTTTGAGACCGATGATTTGGCTTGTTTTAGAGGTCTTGTTTTGGATAGCTCTTACAGGTAGAAACCCTTCTTAATTACCCATTTTTTCTTGTTTGATTTTGATGCTTTGTTTTGGGTATTTGTTTAGAAACATTTGGAGTTGTAGATATGTTTAGTTTTTTTCCATTTATTGTCGTTAACTTGATTTGAAATATCTGAAAAGCGTCTGATGGTTGATTATAAGGAAGTAACTCAATTAATTCTCTCTAGGTGATTATATGGCTAATTATCTGACATCATTTTTCCTTCTGTTTCAATCCACAACATGATTCTTGCTACCGTTGTAATAATTTACACTGGCTTTTCTCACTTGTTTGGGTAAGGATCTGATCAGTGTCATTCCCTGCCAGGCCAGTCAATGTTGTCTGCTGGAGGCGTGCTATATGTTTGGAGTTCATGGAGAAGGTTGGATTAGTGTGGATCACCTTTTGATTTTAGATGCTTGGGTGGAAGTCATGTGATGCGTTTTAGTCTTCAGCTTTAGCAGTTGTTTACATTTTCTTCTAAATTAGATATCCAAAATGAGGAAAGCTAGTGAAGTGTTGATTTCTGCACTTGTTTAGAGTACTTGTTTTTCCATTTCATTGTATGATAGCATAAATGTTTGGAAAACATGGTGGTAGGTTAATGTCGGACTTCCCCTGCCAAAAGAACAAGAATCTCAAATATTTACCCTAAACACTTGTAAAGCATTATGCCGTCATCTACTTCTTTGTCTCTTTGATATATGTGTGTGCTCAGATGCAAAACTAACACTCACATTCATTAATGAAACATGCAAAGAGAATTGTTCTCTTCAACATTTAAGTTCCTTTACCTTGGTTTTATCCAGGCTGATGTTCTAGAATATTATGATCAGACTGTAAACTCCCCAAGTGGATCCTTCTACATACCAGCCGTGTTAAGGGTACGGAATTGAGGATCATTTATCATTTATTGTGATCCTTTGGCATCTTTCTTTCAATTTTCCTGTAACATTCTTGTTACTCTTCTCACACACTTACTGTTTTAAGGCTTTTTACCTTCTCTTCTTAATGTCTCTCATCCTCATATGTGTCTTAGTTCACATGACTTGACCTTATTCTTTACTCTCCCAGGTTCCCCATCTACTGCAAGTTGTTAAGAGAAGAAGAATCAGAAACAATCTTAGCCGCAAAAATGTTCTATTTAGGGACAATTTCACTTGTCAGTAAGTTGTTTACAATTACACTTGTCATAAGTTCTCATAAATAATACCCTTATTAAGTTAACCTTATTACATTGACATAGTTTGTCCCCATGATTCCGAGTTTTAGAAACATATCAAAAGATTTTATAGATATCACCTGGTGAACAACATTAATGATATCTTGACTGTCTATGTTCAAACAACTGTGCTAATTATGTTTCTGAGTTATACGATGTGGAGGTTGCTCAATATGCCTGTGTAACTTCACAATTGAGAGAAAGTGTTGGACACAAAGCTTTGTTTCTTTCACAGTACTTGAGAAAATGTTTTATTATTAATTTTTTGGTTTAATTTATGGACTTGTACCTCTTTATGTTGAACTTGATTTAATGACATGATAGTTTCTCATCCTTCTTTCTTGTTTCTATCTTCAAAATTCAAAGTGGAAATTCCTGATGGGAGAAAAGAAGTCTTGTGCTGGTTGCTGTTCAGTAACGTCCCTCTTTCATGTGTTAAAGCCCACTTGCTTGTCATGTTTATAGATTTTATTTCTGTCATCTATATGACAGAAAATTTCTTAGCCAAGACTTTTCATGTTCTACAAATTTTTTTGCACTTTTCTAAGTCAAAGCCGGTAAATCTCCTAATTTCAGGTTCTCATTTTCCTATATGTGATATATTATTGTTACTATAATTTCTTAATCAACTATCTGTTCTTCTTGTTCCTTTTCGTATCAAAGAAAGATCTCTTATCAATTAAGTTATAGCAATTGTTTGTTTCCTTATAAGCATCTTACAACGGCAGTTTTCCTTTTTCAAAAGGTATTGTGAAGCTGATGAGAACTTGACCATAGACCATGTTCTGCCAGTTGCAAGAGGAGGGGAATGGAAATGGGAAAATCTGGTAAGATGATGAATTAAACAGATAGATGACTCATTATTTGTGGATTATCTCAATTACTCTTGTTTGAGCTTATAATTGGTGCTTAAGAGTTAGACACCTTGCTGTTACGTATTCTTCTCATCTTCTGTCATCTGATTGAAAATCAAGACTAAGCAGAAGGAAGCACATAGGAAGAATGTAAGAAAGATCACAAGAGAAGAGGAAGAGGTTTCCTTTTCACCCGTAAAACACAACACAAAATTTGATGCTTAGTTTTTCTCGTAATCATATTCATGCTATGAAAATTATCCTACATCTGGCCATAGTTAATGCTGATTACATGTCTTCATGGTTAGAAGTTGTTTGCTTCTTTCCTACTAATTATTCATTAGACATATAAGCCGGACAAGGCTTGAGGAAAAATGGGAAACATTGTACGGGGAATCTATGGAAGATGACTACAGGTGTTACAATGCAGAAACATTGTTGCCTTAGAAGAGTTATCATATTGCTTGAAGCCATTGGTTCTTTTTTTTTTTTTTTTTAAGATGAACTTTGAATTAACAGATGTTATATATGCTTACTTAAGGTGGTATAAAGTGATCAATATGAATATAGTCTATGCCCTTATGTATAATTTTGTTGAAACAAGTCGATGTTTAAATGTACTTAAATAAGCTATGGTTCACTTTTGTGCTGCATTACATGTCATCTTTGAAAGATGGATATCAGAGATGCTTGATGAAATATTGAAATGACTGAAAATCTTAATGAATAGCTACATTTGATTGTCATTACTTTAAACATTTTATGTAAAACATTTCTGTCAAAGCAGACAGTAATGCCATTTATCATGAATGAGAGATTTGTTTTCTTCTTTGTTTTACATTCTGGAACCATAAGAAACCTGATCAAAAGAGGTTTAAGATATATTTATGGTTCTACCCACCATGAATTTACGAATTTTATAGTTTTTTCTTTCGTGTGCCTGGTACAGGTCGCAGCTTGTGCCAAGTGCAATTCAATGAAAGGTCAAAAAACTCCAGACGAAGCAAATATGAAGCTGATTAAGGTTCCCAAGGTACTTTCCCTACTCTTGTGAAAACTGTAAAAGTTTCATTTGCCTAAAATCATATATATGAGAAAATGGTGTCTTCTGCTATAGATGGCATTTGGCAAATAAATGAAAAAGGAGAGACAAAGAGAGAAAAGGCCATAGTTCACAGATAGTGTCACCTTTGTCTTTTTTCTCAGTGTGAATGGACAAAAGGATGACATTGAGATGATCAGCAAAACTGGAAATCTTAATTTTTTTGTTTCTTTTTTGCATTAACTATTGATAACTATTAACACGGGGATGATTTCATCTTTGAGAACTAAGATATCGTCCCCCTTGGTTGTCCAGGCCCCAAAGGATTATGAAATACTTGCCATACCCCTAACAAACGCAGCAATAAGGATGTTGAGGAAGAGAAATGGGACACCTGAAGAATGGCATCAATATCTCTCCCCTTGAGCCTTAGACAGCCATCTATACAGCCTGTTGTACATTCTTATACATCAGATAAACAATCAATTATAAATTGCATCCAAGGTTGTCTTATATTTCGGCTTTTGATTCATGAAATGGGTGTATTCATGTCTAGAAAATGCTTAACATAGTAATTTTAATATTCTTTTAGGATTTCTTTGGCAATGTTTTAAGGCCAAAAACTCGATCCCCTAGAACTAGTTATCAATAAAGGTGTATCATGTTATTGATGATTAAATAAATTGATGATCATTTTAAGAAAGCTCTCTATTCTCTTTCATTTTTATTTTTTTGTGAGAATATGCTTCTTGATCTTGACTTGTTGCAGAACTGGTTAATGGTGTGAGTTACAAAGAGCTAACTAGCTCAAAACAATTTGTATGCGCTGCATTGTTCATATTTCCATTAATGGTTCCAACTCGAAAGAGACAAAGGAAAGATAATTGCGGTAACATGCATCCATATGCTCAGATTGAGGCACGTTTCTGTGACCTTATTTGCATACAGCTCAAGCTCAACTATCTCTTTCTGGTTGCTCATCCAAAATATTTTGTGCTTGGCTTAAAATATTTGAGTGATTTTTAGTAAGAAATGGTCATAGGATCATAAAGAAGTTAATATCTTATTGATTTGGTATTCAAAATTTTACATCTAAAAGGAAGATTCAAAGTCTGAATCCAATGTCTAAATTTATGTTTTTTTCTACTAGTCTCCCTCATGATTTTGCAGTGATTAATGTGGACAACAAGCTCAACTTTTCTCTTTCTTCTATGAACAAATTTGAATTAGACAACAGACCCTGGTTTTTCCCTTTTTTCCCTTCAAATAATGCAAAAGATTCATATTGGCCAACTGATTTTCACCAATAGTGATGCAACTTCAAATTTGATGTAGAATCCCAAAACCAGTCGTTATTCAAGATTAGGCAGCCTCAAATGGAATCCATCCCAAGGAGCATATATCAACTACTTGTTTTATGTTTAGATTTTCATTATTATGGAGAAAGAGATAGGAAGGATGGGTGGGGGGGACTGGTGCTATCATGCTTGTGGACTTTTGAGCATATGGCTGGACAGAATCATATCCTTTAGGCACATATTTTTTCCCTCCCTACCTCATTATTATCATTCAAAACCTTCCCACCCTTTACTCTCCTAAAATAATTGTTGCATTGTCCTATTTCTACATTGACGGTAGCTGTTGGGATGACTCTGTCCCATTGCCAGACAAAAAATGCAGCCCTGATCAGTCCAGTCAAAATTATGGAGACTACTCAAATTAAAAGTCATTTGATTCAAAATTTAAACATAACCCTTATTTTCTGTACTAAAAACATTCAAATCTCAATACTTGTAACCATTTTTTATCTCAAATTGAAGCCTCTTTTGCAAATTAAAGAGTAATATATTGAAGGAAAGAGGGGAGAGTACGTAACATTATCTTTAGTATAATTAATCTGCAAGAAAAAATAAAGGGAAAGTTCAATGGGGTACTTCTATATGGCCAAAATAAGGAAAGGCAAATAGGGAGATGGGGTTATGTGATAAATGAGATGTTCAAATTTTCTCTAGTGTTTTCACATGGCTGATGATCAAAAGTGGTCAGCATGTTGGTTGAACTGAATTACTGTTTATTGACAGTGCAATGATCCACCATTTGATGGGGACATACTTCAAGCATCCTGATAATGGCTGATGGAGTGATGTGGGGTCCATGCATGATTCGTGCATACATTTGATGTATGTATGTATACCACAGAATTATTTTACTAGTAGTTAGGATTATTGAACGGTCAAGGAGGTAGCAGTGCCCTGCCAATAAGGATTAGACCAATACCAGAAACCATTCCTCTGCAATACATTCATCTGTATATATAAACATATAAATCTAACAAATAAGACCCACCAAGCATACCTTTTTTGTGGATCCCATGTTCAATTTCTAGAAACCTACTTCCCTGATATAGCCTTAACCTCTTGCCACGGGTTCACTTCTCTACACTGCCAGTCTGCCATTGTGTTTTGATTTTTGAACCCCGAGAGTGAAGTGTCATTTTCAGCTATATTAGCTGGTGGTTCCTGCTTCTTTCCTTTTAATTAGATTTATTAAGGACAGAGTCATGAAATCTGATTTAAAAGGACAGCTTATGGTTAGCATGTGAGGACATTCATTAGGAGGGAACAGCCAATTTAAAAACACGGTCTTGCCGAAATAATTCAGGCAACTTTCTTGGAAAGTATAATAACATATTGACTGAAAGCTGGATGCATATATAAGATGATGTTCTAACAGCTTCTTGAAAACCCAAATCAAACATTGCCGTCAAAACAATAGGTTTGGAATTCCATGGCAACCAATAGGTTGTAATCAAAGTATTGGTGGTGTTACAGATAGAGAATTGATGATCACTGAGAATTCTGAGATGGGAGTCTTCTGAATAAGGCTGCACCTGCACCCCCCAAATATCCAGGGCCTAACATAGATTGACTGACAATATATCATTTGATATGAACATTCATTGTGTAACAAAATGATTTTGATCAGCAAAGTCACTTTGATCAGCAACAAAATATCAATGCAATTGATCTGAAGATCAGTAAGCAAACCTTTCACACTGTTAATATTAGAACTTGCCTTCCTGGTCCCATTAGCCCAGTAGCCCCCCAATGGCCTTTTTTTTAATCAGATGAGGCTTCAGTGTCAAAGCAGGCTCACAGATTTCTGGCCCCACTGATCAAAACCTTCTCCACAGCTGCACTCAAAGGTTTTCTCCTCTCCCTCCTTAACCTCGTCTACCCAAATTCAAAACCAAGCACATGGGAATATAAAACAACAATTAGTATATTAAATATAATTTACTAAATCCAAGAAAAGGAAAAAAAAAAGGAAAAAAGTCTTATTTTCTTGTATATATATGGGCAATTCAGTTTTTGTCTCTCTGTTTGTTTCATTGTGATTGTGATTTGTAATGGATTTGAATAAGCTTTGATTGTTTTCTTTAGCTTTATCTGCCGACAGAAAACAAGGCCATAAAGAGGGCACATTCAAGACAGCTGAGCAAAGCCACTTTTGATTGTTTCCTTTCTTCTTCTTCTTCTTCTTCTTCTTCTTCTTCATCTCTTTTTTTCTCTCGAGTGTTTCATTTGAAGTTTCCATCTTTCACTTTCTTTCTCGGAGGGTACCAACAAAGTACAATTTTTTTGCATTTGTTTTGGTTCTTTTGTTGCAATGGATTTTTGCCGGAATGTGTCAGTCTCCGGTGAGTACCAACCGGAGCAAGTCCTTTATTCACCCTGCTCTAAACTTGGACCTACCTTAGCTGCTGCTGCTGCTGGCTCTGTCGATGACCTTTTTCCTGCTCAAAATACAGTCAGTTTCCTCGTCTTTTCTCTCTTTCTCTTCTTGCATGGCTTCCAAAGTCTGGGTTCTCCTAAATGGAACCAGAAGAGGAGATTTTGGTAAAGTTTGTCTTTTTTTATGGGTTTATTGAAGTTTTGAACTTTGATTTTGTGGCTAAACTAATTGCAGGAAGTGGATATGAGCTTGGAATGGTTGTCTATATTTGTAGAAGACTGTTTCTCCAGCAGTGGAAACTACATCCCAGTTGGAGCAGCTGCAAATGTTCAAAACAAAAGTACAACTGCAACAAAGCCTACAAAATCATTACAGCAAAAACCCCAACAAACCCCACCTTCCTTGCAGAAATTTTCAGTTCCAGGCAAGGCTAGAAGCAAAAGAAAGAGGGCAGCCACAACATTATCCAAAACCAAAATGAACCCATTTTCCAGCTGGTCAAACCACCTCAACTCACATAGCCCAAACCTCCAATTGGCTTGCTCTGACCCTCCTTTGCTTCAACAAGCATATTGGTTAGCTGAGAGTGAACTCATTCTGCCCAAAAAGGAAGAAGATGACTGCAAAAATAGTAGCAGTAACTTGATGGGAAATAGTGAGGTGGAACAGTCAAAGAAAGAGGAAATGAAGAAAGAGACGGTGGTGGTGAGTAAAGAGAGTTTAGGAAGTGAAGAGGGTAATAGTGGGCAGCAGCCAAGGAGGTGCACTCATTGCTTAGCACAGAGGACTCCACAGTGGAGAGCTGGACCATTGGGTCCAAAGACTCTATGCAATGCATGTGGGGTGAGGTACAAATCAGGTAGGTTGCTGCCAGAGTATAGGCCCGCAAAAAGCCCCACTTTTGTGAGCTATTTGCACTCCAATTCTCACAAGAAAGTAATGGAGATGAGGATGGCTTTGTTGTCCTCAATTCCTAGTGAGCAGTGATGACTTCTTTCCTTTTTTTCAAACTCCCATTCCCCAATGTAAATCAAAGCTTTGATAGGGTAAATTTGCAGAAATTCTTCACTGGTAATGTGGTAATTCCCTCATTTGTTGAGGCATTTTAGTGGCATGATTGTAATATCTATACTATTAACTTTTACAAATTTTGCCTTAATTTTTTGAACTTTCAAAATTTTTCTTTCTCAAAAAGAATCTGAAACTGTTTCCATATGAAGCCTTGGAGCAGCATATCCTTTCTCCCTGCTCATTGCTTCCTTCATGCTTCAGTTTGCCATCATTTGTCCTATATCGCATCTAAATATTAAGACATTGGCTTTTTAATAGCACATTAAATCAAACCAGAATCCTAAGAGAAGTAGTGGTGAAAGCTAAAAAATTCAACAGATTTGAGGATTATATTATAATATCCTAATTTTTTTTATCATCATGTTGTAATAAAAAAATTAGAGAATTTCAAATAAAATACAGGAAAACATACATACTCATAGTTGAATTGTCTGTGTTGTTTCTAACTTGTTTGGGCTTGGAAATAGTTAATCTTAATGAAACAATTTGTGCCCCTTAGGACACTGCAACTATATTATGTTGGTTAGAACATTAACATAACATGACCAACTGCGTTTAGTATCAAAATGGGATTGTTGGATTTTCTTTAATTTTAGACAAAATAGAAAAAAAAAAAATCATTTCTTGGCTACCTTTGAGTTTCATGGACCCTGTCTTAAAAAGGACAAATTTAAGCAAAAAAAAAAAAAAAAAAGGCAACAAGAAAAAGAAGTATCTAATACTAAGAATCCAATTACTAATATTTTTTTGAAATTTTAATTAGAGTAATCTAGTATTATTAATAATGTTTTTTTTTTTTTTTTCTAGAATATGGATTTTTGGCAGCTATTGGCTAACAGGGGATAAGTGATGGATTCCAGCATGCATGTGACTTTTTCATTATTGGAGGCTCATGTGCCTAAGCATGCTTCTATTATTGAATTATTTGCCTCCTCCTTTTGTTTTAATTTATATTTATATTTTTGGTGGTTTTGCGATGTTGAATTATGAAATCTAAAGAAACAAATCAACATCCATCTTCAATTTATGTTTTTCTTGCCTTCTTATTTCATGAGAAAATGAATATGAAAATGCAATGCATAGGCAAAAGAATAACTAAGAAAGTTGTGGATGTCCAAAAAGATTATAACTATTATTATTATGAGATTTCACATCCAATTGAGAGAAGCTCAAATGGCTTTGTTGTGTTGGCAGGGACTCCATTGGGATTTATTGTTAAAATGTTTTTATCATTATGATTTATTGGTAGAATTAGAGATATAAACAATAGAACTTTTGAACATATTTAATTTATATTATTTATATTCATTTATTAAGTTTAATATAATATTTTTTGTTTGTTTATTAAATAAATCAAACACAAATAAAAATTTATTTGATTCATTTATATTCGTAAATAAATTCGTTTAAAATTTATTATTTATTTGCTATTCGTTTATAATAATATTAACAAAATTATATTTTTATAATTTATCATAATCTTATTTTAAAATTTATTTATATTTGTTTGAATTCGTTTACGTTTATTTAAAATTTATTTTTTAAAATTTATTTGATTATAATTTATTTATTATTTATAAATATATTCATTTAATATTTACGAATGAATTTATTTAACTTAATTAAACTAAACACGAACTATACACAAATTAAGCACAAATCTATTATTGTTTAAACGAATCAAGTTTAAATAAATAAAATATTTTTTTTATTAAATACGAATTGAATCCAAACACTTTTAAAAGTAAATAAATAAACTATAAATATAAGAATATTCATTTATATTTAATTCGTTTCCAGCTCTAGGAAAGAAAGACTACTAAATTTTTTATTCGAGTGATTAAGTTCATTCTCTTCGGCTTTTGAGTACAAAAAACTGTTTTTATTCATATAATAGAAATGGAAGTTTGGCCTTAGGGTCCCACTCGAGCACCCTTCCAAAAGAGAAAGATAATGGATATTGGTTGTTGTGTGGAATCCTCGATGTAAAATCAATAGAAACAAACAAATTCAATTTTTTTTAATTTCTTTCCCTATAAAAAAGATTTAAAAAAAAAAAGAGAAATTTTTTTTAAGGAAATAATTGTGGATATCAGAAAAAAGGATAGATATTTGGAATCCCTATCTTTGAGTCTCAAATCACTTAAGAAGGTGAAAAAAGCGGTCAAAAGTCGATGAAAAAAGTTGATAGAAGTGGGACTATCCATAGCCCATCAAAGTTGTCTATGAAAAGAAATGGAGTTTTTGCATGTGATGAATTTGAAATTGAGGTAGCTACTAATTGGGTTTTTCTTTGTGGTAGTGGTGTAAGTAAATCTTTATTCTTGGCTGACTGCTATCATGGAAGAATTTAGTTACAACTTTTGATTCACCAACCTATCTTTAGGAAAAACTAGGTGAATCCAACAGATTCATGGCTTTCTTGGTTCATCAGTGATCAGAAACTGCTTCCTGCCATGTTAGAATGATATAATCTCAACCTTTAAGCACCAAAGAACAATAAGAAACTAGAATGGTACCTTATGGCATATTGAGGTACCATTCTTCCACTAGAATTTGAAGGTTCCTGACAGGAAATGATGCATTCACTACCGGCTAGGTTTGGGAAAACTTGAAGACCGGCAGAGTTTAGGTGCTGCAGAATTAAACGTCACTTGGTCAGCCGAAAAAGGATTGAAATTCACCTAAATGTATATTTACATGATCCAGAAAGTCTGTCATGAGACATCCTAACACAGGCGAAACCTCCAACCAGTTTGACCATAGAAGTGAGAAGCATGACATTGATCAAGTTAGTGTTTTGGTTAGAGACTGATAAATTCGAAGGATTTTTATTAAATCAATCCATAAAATAAATAACCCCAAGAATCTGTAACATACAAAAGAAACTAGGAAAAATAAACCGCAAAAATAGTACATCAGAGTTGTCTATAGAATCAAATTTGTAGTACAAGAGATGTTAATACTGTTAAAAATGCTATTCTCACCAGTGAGGGACCGATAGAAGATGAAGAAGAAGAAGACGCAATCTGAATGATAAAATTACAACTCCCTTGAGAGAGGTTCTGTGTAGTGACCATGCCCAGACCTTGAAAATTACAGGCCAGGTCATTCTGATTTTGCACCTGATAGTACATATTAAATGCGTAGGAAGCATTTCCATTGACATCGAGGTTGTTACAAGAAGATTCATATCCAAGTGCTGTGCAATCTGAGAAGGTGCAAGCATAGTTTATGTTGTCTGCAAGTTTGCTGAGGTCCTTAGCATTTGGATTAAACATACACCATTGTTTAGGAAGATATTCGACATTCTGAGCACCAATAAGAAACTTATTTTGATTCTGACCAGAAAGATCAAGTGGAAATTTAGGCTGCCCATCATACCTATAGATTCCCCAATGACGCTCAAAATTTCCAGGAGCAATGCTCTTGGCATCCTCATCTATAAGGCCAAACAAGTAAACTTCCATATATCCTGGCCGCAGAGGCGTGCCAGTGTTGGCTGCAAGTCTAGGCATAAGCCCATTATAAAATCTCTGAGCATTAGCCAAATTGGCATTCTTGTCTCCATCTGTGGGCCAACCTACCTCCCCAACAATAATGGTCATGTTCCCATGCCCTACTGCTTTCAGAGCTGAAACCAATGTGTCAAAGTTGGCATCGAAAACATTAGTGTACCGAATCCCATTATCGACAATAGGGTTTCCTCCATCAAAGAAAGCATAATTAAAGGGGAAGTTGTCATTTCCATATAGACTGAGGAAGGGATAGATGTTCACGGTGAAAGGTGCACTGTTATTGCTTAGAAAATTGACAATTTGCGTCATAATTCCACTGATATCACTTCGGAACCGGCCAGCGGATGGAACAGGGTTGTTATTTGGTGAGTTGTAGACATCAGCATTTAAGGGCACAGTAGCCTTTATGGAGTCTCCAACACCAGCATCATTAAGTGCATTTTGAATGTTCTGAAGTGCAGGGAATGTGATGTTTATGAATGAGCCATTGTAGGATGTGAGAAATGGCTCATTGCCAACACCTACATACCTGTGCAAAGATAGTAACAGATTCCATAGATTAGTTGCAAGATAGCATTCTGAACAATCCACCAATTAGAATTTGATATAAGTATATAATATATGTATAAATTGGATGATGATGCAAATTTGTTAACAAATTCACCAAAAAAAGTGGTTGCATTGCAACATCAGTCAAACATATTCCATACTTCACCATTACCAGAAAGTAACATCATTAAAATCTTTCAACAATCAGCTTTTAGTGAAGACACGCTTAGAATCTCGCCATTCCAAATGTTAATCACATTGCAAAATTTCCGTAAAAAACTTCCAAGAAACCTTCACGACAGCGGTCAATGAAGTTTGTAGAATAAGAAAGTACAGATCAAGACTAAGTAGGTTTCTCACAAGGAAAAGAAATGCTGATAGGGCTATCAGTGGCAGGAACTCTAACTATTGGCGACTCCCCTAAATTAATTAAAAGGTCATAAAGCTCACATAACCAATGTCAAAAGCTTAACACATGCAGTCAAGAAATCTCACAATTTTTTGATGAATTGTATATTTCTCTTCAGAAATAGTGCACATTGTGGGCAGATTCTAAAAAGGTCCTTCCAATTTCTATACTTTGATGCTAAGAATAAAGCTGCCAAAGAAAAGCACATATTGGAGGAATCTAGTGCTATCAGAGTCTACTATCTGTACAAAAGGAAACAAAAGTTGGCATCCATGACAAGTTGAAATCCTGTGGCAAGATTCCTAGCAAACTTTTCCAAGAAGTTCACATCATGTGCTATTTGCTCATTCTCACACAACAGATACGTTCATTTACATCTAGGGGAAGACAAGTCAATCAAGCTCATTATTTGCGCATAATTGTGTAAACAAAAATGGGGAACTCATTGAAAAGTTAAATAAAAGTAACTTCTCTTATTAGCATCAAGAATCATTAGAACTTCCAATAGGATGAGCAGCTCCTATAATTGGATGGTTTCTGGAATCTAAAAAACCAATCACGGAGATGCAAAACAAAGTTGTAATTCTATACAGCAAAAGGAATAACTTTGAGAAAAAGAGAAATCATCTTGCAGGATGTCAAAACCCTCTATAGCCCCAATTATCAAATTCAAGCATAATATATTGACAACTATTCTATGGGAACATAAATCAAATACAAATTAAACTAACACCAAATACTTAAACATTCAATGCCAAAACTGGATTTGGAACCAAAAGTCCTTACTGCCAACGCTAACAATTTCCAAATTAAGCATTACATTCATCAAAATCCTCAATACAAGATACAACAACATTTTATCAATAGATTAAACAAATCTTAGAAATTGTCTCAACACCAATAAAAAATAATAATTCAATAAACAAAATCCTGCAAGACAAGCCTGAAGCCAACAAAAGTTTAAAAAAAAAAAAAGCAAGTCAGAATTGAACATACTTAATTTTAACACCTCCATTGAAGTTATATCTTGTGACATTCCTCGTCACCCATTGTTTAGCACGATCATAGCTATTCATAGCAAGAAGCTGATCATTAGGAATAGCAACCATGACTTCAATGTCAGTTCCTGCAAGAGCACTCATAGTATTTGAATCTGCATCAAAAAGCTTCACTTTTTTTATCCCATTGTCCTTTAACATCTGAACCACTGTTTCGGGAGGCAGTTTATGGGTTGCCATGGTACCCCAATTCACCCCAAGACCATTAACAAAACCATCAAAGCAAAAAAGACAAAGGAATATTGTTAATAACATTCCTAGAAATCCAGAATTACCCATACTTTTATTTGGCTTTTTAATGAAAATTTTGAAAGTTTGTGAAGCTTAAGTCTGGGAAAAAGCGAGGGAGTTAGCAAAAGAAAAAAAAGCAAGGGTTTATGTTATGTGGTTTTAACTGTTATCTATTAATGAAGTTATCAACCGAAAATCAAGCAATTTTTGTGATCATGGGAGAGAGAGAAAAACAAAAAGAATCCAATAAACGAAACTGAAAGATAAGAGAAAAAAAAAGAATATAAATATCCTGAAAAAAAATAGAAAATTTATACCAAAAAAAAAAAACCCAGCAAGGCAGAAACAGAAATGGTTTTTTGGGGGAATCAAAGGGACAAGATTGAAAGTTCACTGAATATAGATGATGGGTTTTGAAGCAAATCTTAAAACAGAAAGGGAGTTTTGAGAAAAGAGGAGTTGAAGAACAGAGAAGAAAGAGGGGATGGGAAGAACAGAATCAAAGAGACAATTTCAAATTTGGCAGAGAAAAAAATTATGTGATTGCATTTCAAATAGAATGTGAATTTCCAAAAACCAAAAGTACATCAGAAGAGAAAAGTTAACAGACCAAAAAAGGCTGAGACTTGAAGGAGAGAGAGAGAGAGTAAATTAATAATAGTCCATTTGATTAAACCCTTAAAACTACAAAATCAAATCACCATAAAAAACAATATATGCACGCAAAACATTAATTTGCATGGACGATGACGTTGAAAACAATGCTGAGATTAATTATCTCAACATTAAATTAATATCAACTATGAAAAAATGTGGTTGAATTCAAATCAAATAGTAACGTTGAAATTAAATATAATAATTGATTATCTGATTTAAGTTAATTATTTTAAGATTATATTTGATATATAGGATAATAAATAAAATATAATGATAATTATTTTATATTTTATTTTATTTATATTTAAAGAAAAAAATAAAATTATAAAAAAATTATCTTTTTTTTATAGGATGATTTAATTTTTTTCATTTTATTATACTGTTAAAAATTTTATTAATAATTTAAATTATATAAATTTTTAAAAAATAATTTTAACTAATAAATAAATTATTTAATATTAATTTTTACACACATCAAATATAAAATAAAAGGATATTATTTAATCTAATCTTATCATAATCTTACATATCAAATATAATTTAAATATAATAAATTATTAAATTCTTCACTTTTCGTTTTTAACAGGAGAAAGAATGAAATTGAAAGCTCTCAATTGTATTATTGAGATGCTATTCAAACGAATTTCGCAATTTAATTGGAAATGAAAAGGGTTCTAAATTTGACAATATTTGATATATAATTTTTTATTATAATTTAATTATAATAAAAAATTATATGGATGTTTATTATTTAAAATATAATTTTTTTTATAAATTCTACATAATATTAAATTATAATTAATCAATTATATTATAATAATTATAAATAATATGATTCTTAGATTTCATCGCCAGATGATCCTAAATTTGAGGTTTTTTTACTAAGGAAATGTGAAAATTTTGAAAAAAAAAAGGGGGGGGGTGTTTTGAAGGAAGTGTCAACGGCTATATAAATAAGAGGTTGTGCTTTGAGATAGTTTGTGTTGTTGTCAATAGCTTAGGTTCGATAATCTCTAGGGAAAGGGCGTATAATAAATAAATAATATCAATAATTATGAAATTTTCATTTATTTATAAAAAAATTTAAAAAAATTCAAAGAAAAGTTCCTTTTTTTTTTTTTTTTTGTTGATTTCAACGATTTTTTTGTTGTTTTCTTTCTTTGTTCAAAATGTACGAAAAGAGAAAGAGACAGCCGACAGCTCTTTTGTCTTTTTCTCGTGTTTTTCTGTCTTCCTTGTTGAGTTTACTGTATTTAAAACTTCAAAAATTAAAATTTGTCGAGGAATAATAAATTATATTTAATAAAAATTTATGATTTAACTGTTAATTGCTTATTTTTAGATAATATTTCTTTTTACGTATGATTTTTAAAAAGCTGAAACGTTAAAAAATACTTTTGAATTATAATTAAATTATCATCTAAATTTTGGCTGTTTTATTATAATTAAATAAATTTTAAAATTTTTATTTTCATCTAATTGATTTTTTAATTAGACGAAATATGATTATTGATTATTACAATCACATGATTTATGTGATTAATTTTTGTTCAATTAAATATTTAATTGATAAAAAAAATTCAAAAATTGAATTGATTATAAAAAATAATAATTTAAATTTTAGTTAAAATACTTTTTTATTATTTCTTTAAAATTATTAATATATTATCCAAAAAAAATTTTACTTGCTTAAAATAAAATTCAATTAACCTTACCTTAACTGAACTTATTAAGGAAAGGACCATGAGATAAAACGGCGCAGTTTCAAAATGTCTCTGTTGCTCTGGATATGGTTTGATGACGTGGACCACTGACAACCCACGTTTATTGAAGCACAATGTTCTATGGACGATCAACAAGCGAGTGTTTCGTCATCTGATTCATGTTTTTGCCAATTTTCTTTTCTTTTTAAGAAAAAAAAAAGCTATTTTATTGGGATTGTAATTTTATTTGGCGATGAAAAAGCAAATTTTTTTTTTTTAGTTTAGGTTGTCGGTCACCGACAGGGTTACACGTAAGATTGGGAAAGGTCAGTTTGGAGATTGGGACAACACTATGGGAAGTTTTTTCAAACTACTTTTTGGATACTAAGCTAATTCTTTTGTTGCTTTTGGGAGATTTGCAAAGTGAAGTTATGTAATGATAGTTTATGTGTCTAATCTCTTTACGTGTCGCATTCGATTTGAATTTGAATAGAATTTAAATATAGTATTAATAAATTTTAAATTTATTTACGTTTAATTTGATTTGAAATTGAAATTTAATTTTATTGCTTAAATCCTATTCATATTTTAAAAAAGTTTTTAGGTTCATTCAAGTTGGCCATATTTTAATTTAAAAATAAAAAAATTTATAATAAATATTAATTATATAAAAAATAATCAATAAAATAAAATTTAAAAATAATTTTTTAATTTAATTTGATGTTTGAATAAGATTAATAAATATAAATATATGATATTCGAGTCGAATTTAAATCTTAAATATTATATCTAAAACTCGATTCATTTTTAAATGAATTTAAAATTTAAGTTTAAAATTATTTAACAGATTTAAAATTTATATCTAAACCTTTTTAAATTTTAAACAAATTTTAAAATTTAAACAGATAATCCAATCTTTCACAAATTTAATTGTGTATTACCTTTTTGAATTTTACTATTTATTTTCATAAAAACAATATATATATATATATATATATATCTCTTAACTGATGACGGCAAAAAAGTATGATGTCAATTATATTAATCAGCCAGATTAATGCTCCAGATGAATAGTTGTTGGGAAGAAATTTTTATCGTATTATAATATTGATTTAATATTGAACCCTTAATAAATTATAATATTATTTCATGATAATTCCTTTTATAAATGAGTCGTTCATTTTTTTATATATATATCTTATATCTTATTTTTAAGATTTGAATTTCGAGATCTTAATTCGATATAAATTATAACTGTTGTTTTGCAAATTTTAAGATAACAAAATTATATAAAAAAAATTATATCATCCATTAATAAAATATTAATTTTTTAATTTTAATAATTAAATTTAATCTTTAACAACGTTAAATAATTAAAAAAAAATTCAAAAATGATAAATTTTGATTAGATTGCGGCTAAGGATTAAGTCATCTTGCTTTATGATAATTTCACCTTTGCTTCCTTTCAAAATTATTTGGATTCTGTCATTAATTTTCAATGTTAATTATAGATTGTGACAAATTTAAGCTTTGAGAATGGACATGAATCTTCAAGTTTTGACATAAAAATTGAAAGTGAGGGAAGATTTCTCTAATTCCAAGTTAGGGTAGATTATAAATCTCAAAGAAAATGACTTATATTAAATGTATAAATTATCCGCTAACGAAGATCGATGACAGTGAGATTAAATTAATTATTAATTATTATATTTAAAAAAAAACTTCTATTAATTATTGTATTTTGTATAAAAATATTATTTATAAATGATAATTTAATTTAAAAGTAAAAATAATTTTAAAACACTCGTTAATAAAATTTAAAAATTACGTCATGGTAAGTATTTTACACATCAAAAGATAAATATATAACGAGAATAAATTTATTTAAAATGTGTAATGCATGCATGCCTGGTAATTAGTTGGCACAACTTATAAATGATTTGATAATTTAAAATAAATATAATAATATAATATAAAAATATACGAAAAAAATATATAAAAGTAATATTTTTTAAAATTTTAGTAAAATTTATATATATTTAATAAAATAAAAATTATATTTTATATTTTTATATCAAAATTAATTATAATATATAATTTTTATATAAAATATAATATAAATATAAAATTATTAATATATTATATAATATAAATATACGAATTATCATATTATGAGAAAAATTATCGAGGGGAATGGGAGTTTGCTTTTTTGTCTTATTTGATTTTTCCTTTATAGATTGCAACATTTTCAAAATCTAAATCTTAACACCCACGATTTTTTTATTTTTTTTTTAGATTGCAACTTTTTTATGAAAAAAAAAAAAAAAAAAAAGAGTTTTGAAAAGTTGCCAAGGTGTTATTGTGTGGTTCCACATCATTTTCCATATTCAAGTTTCTATTTCATTGTTCTCTTTGACAAGGTCCAAATCCTTTTCTAGTCTCCATTGGAACTTCCAAATTCAAGTCAATCATATTTCATCATTAATTAACATAATATGGTTCAATAGTTTGAGATAACAAATTGCTTTCACTTTAATAACACCCTTAGTTTAAAAGCCAATTAGAAGACCAACCCGCCAAATTAATTAATTTGATTATAGGGCAACTACAATAGTTTAAAATTATAAATTCAAAAATCTTTTGTCAAATGGTCATGTTCAATAAAAAAGCTTATCCTTCTTTGAATAAATCAACATTTAAATAAAATAAAATATAATATAATGTATGGAAATTTAACTTGTATTTTTTAAATAGAAAACTTGCATTAATATTGATATAATAAAAAAAGTTTTTAATATAATTCAATATCGATCAAATGATTTAAACTCAATTATTTTATCTGAGATTAAAAAAAAGTTATAGACACTAAAATTTGAATTTGGACATTATTAAAAGTTTCGTCACTTTCAATGAATGAATAAATTATTTAAATTAAATTTCGAATTCAACTCAATCCACTTATTATTATTAATAAGATAATGAGTTTGCTAATTGAATTAGGTTTTATTGATATAAATAATAATTAAAAAAAAAAACTCTAATGGCTTCATTAAATGTTGAAAGGGCAAGGTCTTGATAAAATGCACAATGCAAAAAATAAAATAAAAATATGTAAGAATCTATGTTTGACACGTAAATGCAATCATCAAAGAGATCAATGGATTGTTCTTATAATTTTATAAATCAATTAAGCTCAGCTGCATTATTTGTTAATTACAATCTGATTGAGACTTGTCCATTCTTTTTAAACAATTTAGTTAAGTAATATACTAGAAACTCATTCAACGGCCAAAAATATCAAATGAATTAAATTAGAATATATAATGTTTTCTTCAAGACATTTTTTGGGCATGAAAGTTGAATAATTCAAGGTCCAGACCAATTCCAAAATCCCAAATGTCATTTAATTTTTTTTGTTGAATATCATTAAATTTTAATAAATAATAATTATGTATGATCGGTTGATAAAATATTAAATTTTTAAAATCTTAATTTTAATGATCAAAATTTAATCATCGATAACTTCAAATAAATAATTTAATCTTTGACAACTTTGCAAACTTATTTTTGTTATGAGCAAGTAATTTCGGTCTGGGAAGCTTTAGTTTTACCCATTGTTTAAATATTGTGTGAAACTTCAATTTCATATCAGAATATTTTAAAAATCTGTTAAGATATTTAAGTTGAGATTTAAATTTATATTTGTAAGATATTTTTTATAAAACAAAATCATAAGATTTGTAAATTAAAACGAATAAATTTCTCAGATAAAATATGAATCTTTACATATTAATTTCACATTTTGCATTGTTAAACTCTCGACGAGAAAAAAAGTAATAGGTATTAAAATTTTAACTTTAAATTTATTAAATATTATTTATTAAATTTTGGTGACTTAGTAATTTATCTACATTGCATTTTTGCTTCAATGGGATGGCTCTATACACTTTTAATGACAGCATGACCTCATGGGGGGCAACAAATTTTTAGGACAGCTATAATTGACATTTGAAATTTCCTTTTCTTCAACTTAGACATTGTAAATAGGTTTATTACAATATTGTGTTGAAGTCCTTCTATCAGAAAGTTTCCCTTTCTCCGATTTCTAGCCGTTTGATCAAGATGTTGCTCCCTTAAAACTTACCCTTCCTTCTATCAACTGATAGTTAGGTAGCTTCCTCCATTTTTTTTCCTTTCCAATTAGAATTTTACGTACCCTTTTTGTCCCATTGATTTGTCCCCCACATTTTCCCTTTAACTAAACAAAAGGGAAGATGGAGTTTGAAGCAATGCCAACAATCACAAAACTCTAGATTTCAGGTGGATAGATCTTCATTTGAAAGCAACCCTTGACTACCCTACTTCTTTCATTAGCATATCTTTTTCCACATTTTAGTTTTGTTCATTGGTGTGATGTCTTCATTCCCACGGTGGAAGAATGAGTATATGATAGGATGTCTCCATTCCCATACCTTATTTATATATATATATATATATATATATATAAACTCAAATTTATAAGACATCTTTTTTGGAATAAAATTGTAAGATTTTTAGATCAAAACGATTAATATCTTATATATTGAATACGGTTCTTCATAAATTGTATCAAAATAATTATCAATCTGATAAAAACTAAATGTTATATGATAAGAAGCCACCTCTTAAATCTAGTACTACATAATGGGAGCCATCTTTATAATCTTAGCATCTGGTGTGATATTAGTTTCTATAAGTTAGTGCTATACAATTGAAATAACTTTTAGGATCCTAACGTCTGATGTGATTCTAATTTTATGTATCTAAGTGTGCTTTGTAACAAAAAAAAATTGTAATGCTCCAAATTTCATATTGAAAGAATACGAAAATATGATATGATATATATATATCTAATCCAAATATGTGTGATTTTTTTTAGATAAAATCGTGAGACCTAATTCAGTTTCCCAACTATAAATACAATTTCATGTTGTTTATTGATTATTTGGGCTACTGTTCTTTTGGTTTGGCCTCTTTTCTTTTGATTTGGGGCTTTGTTCATCTGTTCATTTGGTTGGTTTTTTTTTTTACTTTGGGCTATCTTGATGTTGTTATTTGGGCTGCTTTTCTCAGTCTTGATTCTCTGACACCTGAAAATAAACATGAAACAGCATTTTTTTTATTAATAAAAAAATAATAACAAGTTGACATCATAAAATGAAGTGAAAATGTGTAACAAAAACAAGTAGGGCAATTTTGATTCAATATTTAAGTTATGTCATACATTAGCATGTTAAATCGAAAAGTTATCCTGGTAGAAATGAAAGCAAGGACATTTAGCACCTAGGGATTGTGCTTTAATCAGATCAAGCCATGTTTCCTGTAATAATCCATTAGGTCTTGTCTTAAATGATACATGATCAGATAGGAAAAAGATTAAAAAAAAAAAAAAAAACAAAACTACATCGATTAGCAAGAAGCAATCCAAATTGATTTTGGTTTGGCAAGCTGGCCCGAATCCGAAAAGCAGCATTTCTTCACCGAGTTTCCTCTTCCGATGTTTAATGGGAATTGGATTATCAATATGCTGAACTTTGTCTCTTCACTTTCTCTAGTCATGAAGATGAATAATCCCTTCAGCTCCAGCTGAGACCATTCAGGTCAAACTGTTTGCAGCTTGAAGCTGCATCATTTTCTTCATGGACATTTAAATCTAGCTTTGTTACAAAGTAAGGTAGTCTATCAACTGTATCTGCCCTTTTGTTTCCTTTTCCCTCAGAAAAGCTGCAGTTGTTGCTGCCATTCCCTTTCTCTCCTTGTAATCCTACACTCATGGATAAATCACTGGAGCTTCTATCTGCAAAAAACATTTTTCTCTCTGCAT
This sequence comes from Durio zibethinus, assembly GCF_047325235.1. Taxonomy (NCBI): domain Eukaryota; kingdom Viridiplantae; phylum Streptophyta; class Magnoliopsida; order Malvales; family Malvaceae; genus Durio; species Durio zibethinus. The sequence continues at coordinate 1,160,044 of NC_143175.1, forward strand.
CCTTGCCTATTGAGGATAGAAACAGTTTGTTCTTTTTTATGTCCTCAAAGGATTTCAGCTCAGTTTGCAGTGGCAATGGATCTTCTGCTATCTGACCTCTTTGCTCCAAGAGTGAGCTGCTACTGTAAGCTCTTAAACAAATCCCATTGTTGTGTATTTCTTGCTCCTTCTGAGATCCTTCACAGGAGGTCAAGCAACTATCCATGGAACAATCAGTGGGTGGAGTTGCTTGCGTTTGCTGGTGGCTTAAACCCTGTAAGTCTTTCAAATCTGAAAATGCTGAATTCAGGCATTGGTTGGACACTTTAGACACCAGTTCGGATAGCTGAACTTTGGCTGCTTCAAGCCCCACGGTACCCAAATTTTGTCCACCAAGAGTCTCTTGGGCTTTCTCCAGCACTGCCTGTAAGTATTTCCCTTGAGCCTCAATACGAAGCTGTAAATGTCGCTGTACCTGGTTCAGTTGAGAAATTATCAGAATGAAGCTAACTGACCGACCTTAAAAATCATTTCCAAAGTTCTAATAATATGTACCTCAAGCTGCTCATGCAGCCTTCTCTGGACTTCAATTTGCATTTGCAGTGCTTCACCTATTTGTAAGCCTCTGGATTTATGAACATCAAAGTCAGTATATGAAGAAATAGATGACTGAATGCAAAACTATGAAAGGCTATTTAAGTTTCTTACTTGTTTGTCTGGGGTCCAATACTTAAGTTATTCATGTGCATCCCATTTGCTTCAGACATTCTGTCTCCTCCCATTGCAACTGCACCTATATCCATTGAGTTAAAATTTAATGTTCAGAATGAAAGCTCTCAACTGGATAATTATCAGAAAATAGTTGAAAACTTGTCTAGTGCAACAGGGGAACAATGTCCTCTTACCTATTTTGTTACTGCCATTATTAGCTAGTCCATGTAGATTTTTACTGAGCCTGTATTTCTGCAGCCAAAATGTAAGATTTTACTTAGTACTTTTAACACATAAAGTAATAGGATCGTCAACAATTTTCAAATTTTTACCACTTTTTTTTTCTTTGAAGGAGGGGGTGTTGCTTGGCATGTTGGATTGTATGAAGACAATTCTCTAGATGACATTGATAAATTACCTGAAGGTGACTCTTGAGATGATATAAGGTAAGGCCAGGAATCCCCATTAGTTTCATGACTGTTTTAGGAGTAGCCTCTGCAATAGAAAAATTACAACTATTTGTATTAGCCTAAGGCAATTTATGCATGAATCAACTCTGGTACTTCTTGAGACTTTTGTGTACTCACTGTCTGCTCCTCCAAGCTGATTGACAGCTTCTATGAAGCGTTCATGAAGGTCAGGCGTCCACTTCAGTCTTGGCTTCGCATCAGTTGAGAGGACAAGACCACAATCTCCAGTGCCATTCCCACCTTGCAGGAACAAATGCCTTGCAGGAGGAATAGGCATTCTCGAAGAAGGGTGGATGTTCTTTCCTTGATGCTGATGGTGATGGTGATACATTTTCTGTCTCCAAAAGGAACTCAAATGTAAGTTTAGCTTGTGTTGAAGCACTTACAACTAAATTATCATGCCCGGTATCAACTTTCTTTTTACCTGATGCGCTTGTTCTTTCCTCTATTTGATCTCTATCTGCTAACCCCTTACTTCTGGAGCTTCAGTATCCTATGTTCTTTGATAAAATTTCACCCGCTGCTCTTACTTATCACCTCTCTCCTATGGCCAGTTCCCACAAGCCAAAGGTGACCCCAAGTAAGGCTTTATAAAGCAGTATAGAGGGGGCTGATGGGTAGAGTTTTGTGAAGCATAGAATCTGGGACAGAAGCTGATGGAACACCTGATCCAATCCAATATTCACAGTGACTGAAAAAGAGATATTGTCCCTCCTACTTTGTTAACTGTGGGCCATATACCCTTGAATTCTGCTTTCCATTCTAAGACAGTGCAAGCCATTTGAATTAGCACACAAAACAACTTTCTGAAACACCTCAGGACATGCATTAGGTACTGGAATTGATCCTCCCCAAATTTTTTTTTGTATGCATTTCTGTTCGTCCCTACTGGCAAAAAGCAAGAATCTTATTCCCCGGATTTTAAAGGGGAAGGAATTTTCTGACTTGGATTAGAGGAATCCACTATCTATGTTGTCTTGAGACATTCAAAAGCTCACCCTCCATGCTCTCAACTTCATGGAAGATTCTTAGAACTCTTTTACTTTTGTTCTTCACCTTAGAGTCGATTTTTGGTTGTCAATGTACACAGTTTAACTAATGAGAATATAAATAAGGTTTACTTCAATGTTATCTACATTAAAGGGAGTAGATGGAGACTCAAAAGAAAGTTTTAACTGGTTATATTTGGAGAATGCAGAAGAAGATTCTTCTTTTGACTGGAGCCACCTTGAAACTTTGGAATTAAATACATACAAGAACAAGATAATGAAATGGGAGAGGAAAGATGCTCTTCCTTGGAGATTCTTGGGAGGCGAGGAATGGAATAAGGAATACATTCCATTTTGTCTCCTTCAGTAAGTTTGGTACTTATTCAGCCTTTACAGTATAATTTATAAGGAAAATGAGGACCCAAATCTTTTGCATTCTTCAATTAGTATAAGACAGCTGGCCCCTTGACGGCGAATCCTGAGCACCTTGGGACCCGGTGAAAAGAAGAGAAGAAGGATTGTACTTGTTTCCATACTTGCATTTGTTGAAATACATGATAATCGCTGGCCCTGGAGACGACAACTTGCCCTTGACCTAGTGCTTTGGTGTGCTTTCCTGATTCTCTTGTATGAATCTATAGGCTCTTCTTTCTCTATTTGATCACTTTCTTTGTCTTAATTAAGCTATTAGAAGAGGTTTCTTAAACACCCCTCTACGTATATATACAGAAATGTCAGATGAATGAATGTACAAATCCATGAACTCATGCAACTTATTCCTTTTTCTCGTTCCTGGGTGAACTGGCACGTAGAAAACATGGAATTATGCATTAGGCAATCTGAAATACTTTAAAATCAGATATATTTTGTCTGTTATCCTCTCTGTAATCTGCATAAACAAAAGCTGAAATATACATGGCTTGGCCTCTGGGACAAGTTCTATCCATGCTACCTACATACTAGTCTACCATCAACATGAACTGATACAAGAAAAAGAGAACTTTGTTTTGTCTATCTTGAATTTCGATTGGCGGGCTATGCAATGTGCCAACTGCAAGTTCATTATGCTTATGCTATAGCTAGAATTGCAGTGAGGGATCCAGTTTTTGGCGATAACAGGGAATTATACTATACCTATTTAAAATAAAAAGAATAATATCTGCATGATCAACGGCTAATGCAGAATAAATTCGTATATTAAGTTATGAAGTCCAAATATGCCATATCATATAAACCAACAAAATAGAGAAATAAAACTTGTTGGAGAATGTGGATATGTCTGATATGCAGATACCCCCATTAAATGAGTGCTTGAGAAATTTCTAAGAGCAAACAAACATTAGCAATCTATGCAGAGATTATAGTAGTTCATTTCAAAGCAATTATAAGCAAAATTCCAATTCCTTGTATAATGTCTTCACATTAGTTTCAACTGGCCTTTTCGGAAAATCAATTGATTCTGATATGTAAGGATAGTTTATGCAGTTTGGGAGAATCTATCAATACCTTTAGACAAAGAATTAAAGCAGAATCCCAAAACAGTTTGCTGGCATGTGGATAGGAATATAATTGCAGAAGAGGCATTATCTGGTGCCCCTGCAAGTTACAATATTAGATTGCTTCAATTTCTGATGGACATTGATCAAACAGAAGGGAAAAAATCACAGCAGCAAGGGTAGGATAAATTTGGTGAGTGCATTTTCATGTAATCATTTCCCTTTTTTTCCATTCCATGACTAATTGACTATGAAGAATGACAACTAATCCACCATAATAAAACATGTGAGAGCATCGAAAACAGGATGATTAAAATCTGATAATTCTTTCTAGTTTTGAGACTAATCAAAGATGTGACTTTACCAATCTCAACCATGTTTTTAGGCTGCACCAAAATTGAAATGAGAATTCCAGCAGTCTTGTTTAAGTTTTGTATTTTCCCACTTACAGTTGGTATTATGTTGACAGACAAAATTATTTATGTTTAGACAAGCAAGTACTTAATTTGATGTCCAAAAAATGCATGTACCAAAACCATTTGTAGGATAACAAACAAGGTCCTAGTACTTCATTTCATGTCTGTTAAGGACACAATGATCATCATTCCAACATTAGTACATAAAAAGTACTTAACTTTCACTGATGTTGTCAAAATGAAATTCAGTGGTGCAAGTCCTTTTGTCCATATATCTCTAAACCAGCTGTTTTTGTAATGTTACCTTCACTGTTGCTACCTTCTGATCTCTCCAAGGATGTTATTCCTCACTGTAAGCAGAGGGGAACATTGATATTTGTTCTTCCTTGTACTTACATTTCCTTTTGATGGATTCTGTGTTAATATAATTTTACTTTTTCAAAGACTAGAGAAGAAGCTCTGAAAAGAGCAAACACACCACCAAAGCTGAGAATATCAGATTAAGGACTAGTTCAATCATAAGCAAGACAAGTGTAAGATTCTTACTGGTCACCACTTGTTGACCACACATGATAGCATTGGCTGAAATAGAAAGTGAGAAATGACCACGGAATACTATTCCCTCGTAGAAAAAAGTTACTAAAGATTCCCAAGGAATAGGAATGTAAGAATCTTAACTCAAACTAAAGCCAATGAGTCATATTCTCAAGTCAATAATTTTTTTTGGTTATTCCCCTCTACCCAAAGCCACAAAAAATGGGTTCCCTCACAAAAAATGGGTTCCCTCCCCCCATCTTTTTTTCCCTTTTGATCTAATTTAGTTGGATGCTTTTCAGCATTCATGATTAGTGTTTAAATGTTCTCATAAGTTGAGCCACTTGACAAGAATATTGCCTGGTTTAGAGATTGCTTATGTTTTTATCAGATATATATAACTAGCTTGAGTCTTTAAGCTTCGATTGGCTGACAGGAACAAACTGATCTCCTTGGCTCAATCATGATCTAGCCATCATTCTATACAACAGTTGAATTGTTCAAAGTTTTTGCAATTTGTTCTGTTGCTTTGAAATATATGCTTCCCTGTTGGAGTGTAGGTTGTGATAAGACCATCCCATTTCACTTGACAGCTCCACCATTTATATATCTCCAACTATATACAATTTTCATTAGAAAGCATTGATATTGATTTCATCACCAAAGAATATGATTCCAACTCCGAAGGGTGAACATAAAACTTTGAGGTAGGCATGAGATTGAGATTATACCGCGCCGCCATCCCCATATATCTTCAAATTTAACCTCTATATTCTCTTATAAAGAGTTCCAGCATCAAGGAAAAAGAAGGGAGGGGAAGAAGAAAAAAAAAAAAGAAAGCTGAAGGAATTATGATATATGTCATAGTAAAGCTCAGTGAAGCTGAAGCTTAATTGTTCTTTTATGTATATGAATTAGAAGATAGCTGAAATAGTGGCATGAAAGATCTATCAACACATGGAGAACGTGACTGTGTTTTTAGAATTTCTTTGCTTGATCTCTCTGTTTCTCTAATATTAATCATACAATTGAAGAACTAAATCATCAAAAGGGAGATATCCATTAACATTTATCAGTCGTCATGGTTGCAGAAAGAACAATGGAGTGACCTTTGTTAACCGAATATTAGATGAAAGACGGCTAAAATTTGAGCGTGTTTCAAATAATGGCCAAAGGGAGTTTAATTATAAGATGCAAATGAGCAAAGGGTGTTCCAAAAGTCACCAAGTTCACAACATCACATGTAACTGTGTCTCACACAAGGTTAGCAAGTTCAATAGGCCGATTCTTCTCACGGCGTTACTTATTTATGTTTTCATATCAAATACGTGTAAAATATGAAAATTATCTTATCAAATTTATGTCAACAGATCAAACATAAAATAATTTTTTTGGTTTTTATCAAATTCATTACCATATCAAACTCATATACGTAAATTTATTAATTTTTTTCATATTATTTTTATATCGTACGATACAATGTTTAAAATTATCAGATAAGGGCCATTCAAGGATCCAAAATTTATCTGCATAAATGACATAAATTCGAAGATCCCATGTTAGTCAGTCCACGAATTGTTCACTTGTGTAATTTGCAGACATAGGAGAAAGAGGTCTTCTGTTCTATGAAGTCACCCTTACCCAAAACCATCCATCTCTCAAATTCACACTCCTAAAATACTTCCATGAAAGCTACTAAAATAATGTTTATTATTATTGTTATTTTTTTTTTACATAAAAAGCCGTGGATTAGGAATAGGAAAAAAATTATAAGTGCTAAGATCTAATATGGGATGTTAATTACATGAACCAACTAAGTAAAACTGTAATTCATGTTTACTTTCACTGCTCCGATTCCCTTGCATACTTTCTGCTAAAGAGTCGAGCTGTCCACTTCATGCATATATTCCGAGCCAATTTCATTAGTTGGGGCAAGCCAAGTTGCTGTTAACATGATAATACCAGTTCCAGTATACTAGGCTTCCTGGTCCAACTGCATCTTCTATATATACATATATATATATATATATATATATTTTACTTTTGTCCCTTCTGATCTTCCCCTCCATCCATTCCTTTCTGTTTAAAGAGATTTGCTCCAACAATAAACAAGATGGGAACAGATCAGAACTTGAAAGCAATGGGTGTGTGTGTTTATCTGAATGATGCCCCATTTGCCGGATGGAAAAGAAAGATGTGGTTTTCATTTCTGTTTTATGATGCACTATGTCAAGAATATTCATAGATGAATTTGAAAGTTACAACACCACCAAGGTATGGATATATTAGAATATGATTTTTTTTTTATCAACCAGAATTGTCCCCTTACAAATAATCTAAGGTTTAAGATGCATGACATAAATTAGATTATCTTGAGTTTTTTTGTATTGCAGGAAGTAGCAGGTTATGGTGGAGAAGGTCCAAATCATGGTGGTCCAGGAGGCCAAGGTGGAGCCATTGCACCACCAAAACAGTCTTGAAGCAACCAACAGCAGCACAGAAAATTCACACTGCAAATAAACTCAAAATCACAATTCTCCTACAAGGTTTTTTCCCCTGAGAAGCTGAAATATACCCCATCAACTCAAGAAATCTGTATACTTGTACAAATAAGTCTCAAGAAAGAGATTGAAACAGCAAAAAATGCAAGTTACTTGAAACATTTTTCATTCTGAATTCACTTATCAACTTGCCAAGCAGTGACCAAGCACCGATAATGTCACAAAAAGACAGCCTCTTAAGATGGGAAAATGTTGGAGTGGATAGTGCTGCTACCAGGGCTTTGGAAGGGGTTTTTGTAGGATGTAATCTAACTTAAACTAGGATCCATCTATCAATTCACATTGTCTCCCATGTTAAAGTTTATTCTCCAACAGCTGTTCTTCTCAAACCTACCATTCTCAAAACTTGTTTGAATGTCCAAAAAGTGTTATAAGGTTAGGTTAAACTTCCCCCATTGATCACGTTTCCCATGGCAAACAATTTTCTGCATACTTCAACCTGTTTTGGCACAACATTTGAGGTAAGCTTTAATGGTGATTGATATAAAAATTTGGCCAAACTTACAAATAAACAATCATAAAGATTTTTTCTTTCTTTTCATTTTAAAAGCATTAAGGGCAAGCTTCAAGAGCTTTGGTTCAGAAGAACCTATACAATTAGACATAATTTGATCAAGTTTTTCTTTAACTGAAACAAAACGAGGAAAGCATTGGATTTTTTATAAAAGAAATCGTAATCTGAACATAAAAAAGGGGTTACAATTTTTGTAGCTAAAAAAGAATTGCCTGGAATGAAGAGAAATGAACAACTTCTAGTTTTAAATACAAATATCAACAAAAGAAGAATTGAAGGATTTTTTCTCTTATGCTGTCCAGCCTCCATTAATCTAAACAGTGTACAGTTTGGAACACAGCACTTTAATAACTGAGAAACAAAAATATACATAACAGTGGAAACTTATCCTCAAGGTCCCAACAAATTTGAGAGCTTCTTTTGGTGTAAAAAGAATAAAAGGTAAAGGAAAAAAATATAGAAAAATTGATTTCAACCCTGGAATGCATTTTTAACAAAACAATACATGCTTCTATGAAAAAACAAACAAGAACCTATTAAATATACTTGCATTGAGTAGCAGTATGACTCCATGACACTGTCAGCAAATGCAATCGACTGCCTTTTCATAGATCGCCTTCTTATGTATGCAATGAAAGTTTAAAGTATGGTTTTCTTTCCTTTAACCCGGGTGTCCCCACTTTTTTCTTTTTGGGATCCCGTTGGAGGTTTAGATGGTTCGTGCAATTTGCCTGCAACATGCTTCTTTCGCCTTGGAGCGCCTGTGCTGGCAGAGTCAACCAATGGACCTGACCAAGTTTGAATTGGTTCTTTTGAATAAGTGAATGATGTAGAGCTGAAGGGGACATCAGGAGGAACAAGTGCAGGATCAATGTGATGCGATGCTCCTATAGGAAAGCCAAGTGCTCCATCCTGGTGTGGTGGGGGGAACTTTTCACTTTTGCTTTTTGCATTTGCATGGGTTATTAGGCGCCTTCTCTGCTTCACACAAGGGAACCCCAAATTAGTTAAAGATATCAGAAAATTTTAACAGATGTTCAATGTCAGTCGCAGCTAAACCTAGAATCTGTTGGAGTGGACATCTTATTAACATGCCTTGATATTTGCAAATACTCCAATCAGATGTCATAAAGGGGCAAATAGACTAGCCAAACCTGTGTTATCAAATTTATTCAGTAGGCAGAATGAAGCTTAAGCCGTAACGGGACAACATATCTTATAAAGAAGAGAGAAGATGCAAACTTTCAATGCCATATCTCCATAAGAGTCATAGCACATTCAATGCATATTTAAACAATAGAACAACTAGCAACAAAAAAGCACTGCTTTCAAAATCCTGTCTCATTTAGTTAGGGGCATGTCTGCCTTTAAAGAAAATATTATTTTCAAAGTAAAATATGAAAACAAAAGCATCTAAGCATACAAGATAGTGGTTGTTGACAAAGTGAAATATCAAACATACATCAAGATTAGACAGAAGCTCAGCATTGGCTTCTGGAGCAGGAATAGCCCTTGCACGATTGCGTGTCCGTGTCTTCCTTGCACCATCATCCTGGGCTTTACCAGCAGCTCTGAGTCTGCACATTAATACCAGAAAGTTTTCATTGTTGATTACAGTTGAAATACATACAGAAGATATACATGACTTGATGCTTTGAAATGTGCATTTGCCTGTGCATGTGTGTAATTAGGAGCAGGACAAAAGTTAAGTATGAACTGCAACAACTGTGTCAAAATAGCTTAGATTGAAAATTTTCAAGTAAATAACCGTAGGCAGAATACTAATTACCATACCATTAACAGTGAGTTAAACTCAAATGGAACAAATGTCGAACACAGAATGATGACTAAACTTTGAAGACATGGAAGTTGCTATGATCAATTGTATGCAAGAGTTCAACAGCTCCCCATTGAATAATTCAAAATCATTGCATATTTTTACATTAGAGTATCCAGCCAACAGCAAAATTCAATGCTCCTCAGGTCATAACAAGTTTTATCATCTACACATAGGGTAGAATCATTTAACATAATCCAGAATAAGCACATAAGATCCAGAAAGACCTGAATCTGTGTATCTATGCTTGCAAACCACATTAGTTTATACATCTCTCTCTAAGAAAAGACATGTGTATGCGGGTGAGGGGTTTCCAACAGAGAATTTGCTTAACGGTCTGTAACGTTTCTATGAATATGCATACAAGTGAATATAGCATCCTTTTGGTCATGACAATCCATCAAATTAAGAATTTCCAACCTTAATCAGCTAGCACAGTTTTATAAAACAGCCAGTGATTAAAGTTAAGAGAGAGCAAAAGTACAAGAATTGACCTCCGAGCTTCATCATCTCGTCGTTTTGCATCCATCTCTTTACTGGGTGGATATTTTGGGAGGCTAGAAGGTTCGGAAGCATAAGGTTCTGTAGTGAAGAACTGCACAAGAAAAATAAAATGGTGAAAAAACACTTTGCGAAAGCTTATCTTCGCAATAAACCAATCTTTATAAATAAAAGATAAAAGAGGCCATGAACAGAAGGAAATGGAGAGTGTTCATCAAAATCAAAGAACTCACTTCACTTCTTAATGCAGCCGTGGCAGTCAGACGTTCTGCCGGATCAATTGCAATTAGAGTGTCAATAAGTGGCAGCGATGATGGTGGGAAATCTTTAAATGTCTCTTTTATGCATCTTTTATAAGGCTCTCGAGGCTTAAATAAGGTTGCATTTGGCAACTTTGATTTTTTCCAGTATTCATCTGATGGTGAACCACATAACTTGTATATTTTATGTAGTTGCTCTACCTAATAGATCAAAAAAAGGAAATAGTTAGTAGCAATAAAGTCGCAGTACAACTGCATAGAATATCAATATTCATTTTCAACATGTAGTGATCAGCAAAGAGAGAATAACAAAGCAATTCAAGATAAGATATGTAATTTATTGGTTGCACGATGTCACCCTCCACTAAACACAAACTATAGCAATTTTTCAAGAAATTAACTTAAATCAACAAGTAGAAGGAAATAACTTCCTAAATGAATAGTGATGCCAAAATCCTTCCACCTAAAATCTTGCATAACAATATGCAATATAATCAAAAGCCTCTTAAACTGAAAAAACAGCAATTGAAGCAAAAACCTACCTCTGTTCGACCAGGCATAATAGGCTTCCCAGCCAAGAGCTCAGCTAAAATGCATCCTGCACTCCAAAGGTCAATACCAACACCATAATCTGTAGCCCCAAGAAGAAGCTCAGGGGCCCGATACCACAGGGTAACCACCCGACTAGTCATGGGATGCTTGCGGTTTGGATCAAAAAATGTAGCCAGTCCAAAATCAGCAATCTTAAGTGTTCCTCCATCATCAATAAGAAGATTTGACCCCTTAATATCACGGTGAAGCACTCCACGGTTGTGACAGTGCTCGAGGCCAGAGAGTAGTTGATGCATGTAACACTTAACCTATAATGTTAACATACTTTTTAAGCATACTTCTAGAGTCACTACCTTGCCAAGGATGTAAGCCACGGATTTCAATATAATTTAAATCACAAGACAAGTTGGGGCTAACCTGTGGCTCTGTAAACTTTACTATTGGGCTTGCTGCAAGCCCAGCCAAATCATGCTCCATGCACTGAAATACCAAATACAAACTACACGACATCCTTGAAGTAACTAAACCTTCCAATTTTACAACATTAGGATGATCCAACCTCCGCAGTATGAGAATCTCTCTAGCCATGAATTTCACACTCTCAGGTTCAAGATTATCAAATCGAACCTTCTTTAGCGCAACAATTTTACCAGTTACTATATCTTTAGCTTTGTACACATTGCTATATGTTCCTGAGCCAATCTATCATCAGTAAGGAAAAGGTAAGTATCTGAATCAAAATACAAACTTCAAAAATATCAATAAATGAAGAACAAGACCGAGAACTAAACTGCATCCCAGACGATGTAACAAAAGGCAACTGTTTCAATTTAAAGACAAAATTGACCATTCATATCCCATAATTAAACAAAGAACACAAACTAAAATGGCACAAACAACCAATTGGATTCACTATCATTTCAAAACAAACCACCATTGTAACATCATCGTTCAATGAGGACCAATAAGAAAAGCACACAAATATTGAACAAAAACAAAATTGCACACCTTATCAATCTTCTCAAATGTGTCAGCCCTCCGTGGAATCCACCCATTAAGTGCCTCCCCACAGGCATCTGAAAGCCATGAAGGCCATCCAGCTGCCACCTGTTCTCCACGCAAATGCTTTGGTAGGTTACTCAACCTGGGGTTTGGCTTTGACCTTCTCCTTTCCACCCTTTCTTTTCTTTCCCCATCAGCTTTTTCCTCCTTTTGGGTACCCTCATTTTCAACCTCTACAACATTAGCATCAGTTTTTGAAACTATAACACTTTCTACTTTCCTATTGGATTCAAAGCTAGCATTTTTATTCTCTCTAGACTCTGAAACAATCCCTGAAGATACTTCTCTCCCCAAAACACACCCCATTTCTTAAATCTAAACCTCATGTCCTAACATATTCTGACCAGGGTCTTGCTCTAAATCAACAACTAATCAATAACTAATTAACTGCACAAAAATCAAGCAACTATAACAAGCATGATCAACCGATAAACCTGCAAAAAAGAAAATTGAAACAAAAAAGTTGACTGCTACATGAAATTACCAAAACCCAACTTAACTAATAATCTAAGCTAGAATTCACAGCGCGAAAAGTCATAAAACCCTACCCTTTTACTGCTACAATTTGGGAGCTTCTAAGATTCAGCAAGAAATCAAAAAGGGAATCGAAAAGAAATGATCTTGGAGCCAAGTAAAAGAGTAAAATTGATGAAAGAGTGAAACTTGATAGGTTTTAAGAAGAAATTTGGGAAAGTCAAATCGAAAATGATCTGAAAATAAGAAAAAAAGGAGAGTTTTTTTATAGAGAGAAAGTGGGAGAGTTAAATAAAAGACATTGTTTTTAAGCAGTTTGGAAGTGAAGTTTGTGTTTTGTTGTGTGCTTTGTAAGAGAAATAGAGAGAGAAAGAGCAGAAATTGATACTTACTTTGGTTGAATCTGAAGGAGAGAGAGAAGAAAGAGGAGAGATACTGTTTCTATTGGTAAAAGGCTTTTGGCCTCTTTGTTCTTTAGTGTTTTGGAGTTTTCTTCTTTTTGTTTTTTATTTTATTTTTTTAAAAGAAAAAAATCGAAATTAAAAATAAATGAGAGCAAGAGCTTTTTACCACCAAAGTCAAACCTCCCCCTAATTCCTTTCATTTCCCACTAATTAGAATCAAAAGTTTATTTCATAAAATAAAAAAATAAAAAAATAAAAAAATTTATTCATTAAAAGTAATCAAGATCGTTTAGTTTAAATACCAAATTTATATTAAAAAATTTGCTTGAATCGATTTAAATTTATTAACTGAACATATAATTTGACTTATAAATAAATTTAATTGTGAATAATTTCAAGTGAACTATATGGTATAATTTAAAGGATGATTATCTTTGAAAGGGGGCAAGATTTAGTGGTTTGATTGCTTAACATAAAATGAGAAATTATTGTGTTGGATTGCTGTCAATGTTTGTGTTCCACCAAAGTAATTTCTTTTCTCAATCCTTATTCTTTAGATATAATAATTTATATTATATTTTACATAAAAATTATATATTATAATTTATGTTAATATGTGAATAAAAAATATATTTTTTAATTTTATTAAATTCATATATAATTATAATTAAAATTTTAAATTATATCATTTTTATAATTTATTTTTATATAATATTTATATCGTACCATCATATTATATTTAAAATTTTCAAATTTATTTTCTAGTTAAGAGCACCCACTTGTTCCACCTAAGCCAATTTTTTCCTTTTATTTTCCCTTTTTCTTTGGTTTTATCTTTAATGCTAGCTCACATTCACCAAGGTAAAAAATTTATCAAAGTGCCCAAATAACATTAAAAAAAAGAAAGGAAATTCACCAAGGTTGCTTTAAAAAGAGAGCAAGATACTAGTATAATTCATGTACCAAAAAGCTTATATTATTAATTGTTAATACTAATTTTTTTTTTCTTTTTGGATTATTAAATGATTGAACTGAAAGTACCTGCCAGTTCCCCAACATTAATATATTTTAATTTGTATTTTATAAGCTATATTCATGAATTAGTGACCTATTCTTTTAAGGCAGGTCCTAAATCTTTTTATATGGAATTTTTAATTTTATTTATGTAATTATTTTTTTTTAAATAAAAAAATAAAAGGACAAGTAGAGGAATAGAAAAAAAAGACAACCTCTCTTTTTTTTATATAAATATATATTAACAGGAAATATTTTTTATTTAGATACGATAATTTATATATTTGTTTTGTTTAAAATATTGATAATTTTTATATTTTTATTATATTTTACATAAAAATTATCTGTCATAATTTATGTTAATATAAAAATATAAAATTTTTTATTTTGTTAAATTTATATATGATTTTGTTAAAAATTTTAAATAAATCATTTTCGTATTTTTAATTCGTATCATTTTCGTGTCACATTATCGTATCGTATTTTAAATTGTCAAATTTAATATATATATATATATATTTATAGGGTTGGATTTAAATGAAAATAGTTAGCTCACTTTTACTTTATTTTACCCCTCTTCTAAAGAAAAGAAGATAATGAGAATGCTAAAAGTGCTTTTGTGCAAGTTGGGAAGATAAAAATCAAACAGCAATAAAAATATTAACTTAAATTAACATTTAATTTAATTAATTTAAAAAAATAATTTATTATTTTAAAATGAGAAAAATCTTGTTTAACTAACAACTAAACTATTATTTAATTAAGCAAGATCTTCTTTAAGTTTAGTCAAAGTCACTAAGAGCAAGATATATTCACCTAATATAATGGACAATCCAAGTCACAACAGCTCATGCTTTGTCTCTTACTACAAATACAATAGTTTCTGCAATTGAAGATTAGTTAAAAACATACACCAATTTCCTTAATACTCAACTTAGGCTGTAGTTTTTAGCCAATTGAGAAACTCCCATGTCCAAAAATTTTATTTTATGATTGAATCTTTAAAAAATTTAACTATAAATGTTTTTTTTATGCAATAACTTGTTAATCTTCTTTCACTACCAACTTTTTCTTTTCTTTTTCCTTTATGTCTTCTGCTGTATTTTTCTAAAGTTAGGAGTCAACATTTCCTAATCTTTTTGCTTATTTTCTGTAGCCAAATGATTTATTTCCGACAGTTGTCAAAACCTGAGTTACCTGACAACCTTGTTAATTAGCTTTATTCTTGTGCTTCACTAAAAGGAAGTTTCTCTGCTGTTTCCTTGACCTGGTAAAAGGAGGTTCTGAATCAGACTTTTTCTCTCTTCTTTGGGACCATTTTTTTTTCCATCCTGATAAAGCAGTGGAATATGCTGATTTTGCCTAAGAACAGAATCTACTGAAGGTTTATGTAAGTTTGCAATGAAATGCAAACCTTTAATTTTATAATACTCGAACCTCACCTCAAGATATTTTGAAAATTTATTATGATGTATATATATAATGATCTAAATTTATACTTATGAAATAATTTTTATAAGAAAAAATTATAATACTCTCCGATTGGATAATATCTTACAAATTGGATGTAACTCTCCACAAATCTTCTCTTTCCAGCAACCTTCTTTTGACCCTTGTCATAGATTTTCACCTTTAGTTTGCCTTTAGCAGACACAGCTGAACGTCTCAATTCTTAACCAAGGCTCCTTGACCATGTTCAGAGCTAAAAATATGTATAACTTCTAGTAAGTAAGATATTTCTTCTGACAATAACCAAAAAAAAAAAAAAACAAATTTGATCTCATCCGGGTTTTTTTCTGACCGATGTCCCACAGAGTTATCCCTTTAGCTTTGGTGCTGCCTGAAAAACCATAGATGCATGCTTGGTAGATATGAGCATGTAAACTTTGTCTTAAGAGCTCTGAAATGGGCATTTTTTGCTCCAGGAATCTGAATGCTCTTTCCAGGCTAGCTGGTTTGTAAGATTCAACAAGCTGCTACCATAGGCAATGAGGCAAAGCACCATCTAGCTGACCCCTGAGACAAATTTTAGTGCAACAATGTTCATCTGATATTATGGTTCTGCTAGAGACATTAACACCATGCATCATAGTAGACCTTCATCAGGTAAAAACCACTAGCTTCATTCCCCATCATAATATCTGTGAAAAGTTAAACAATATAATTAAAACAAGAAGAGGAAGAAGAAAATCATAAGGCATTACCATCATTGTTGTCTTCACACGAGATAATATCACTATTGCCATTCCGCCCCCGAAGGCCGGGGTTTGCTCATAATTTTAATCTTTCATTTTCTACAATTTTCTACATAAGGCAATTATGCTATTGTATCAGAACTGGAGATGAACCTGTCAAGGAAGATCCTAGCAGGGCTTCCGTTTTGTCAGTTTGGGTACTGCTTCCAAGGCGTCCAGGTGTTTTTAAACTTTGTGCCATGAAAGCGTGACCAATTTCTGAAGAAAGTTAATAACATATGTCAAACCAACAAGTAAAACTATCCATGAGACATTCTGGCAATGGCAACTTCAAGAACATAGCAACCGATCTATTTCAAGTTTTTGTTTGGTACAAAAGAAACTATCACCTGAAAATTAGAGGAGTTATATAGATATTGAAATTTGAATATCATATCTATTGAATATCATCTCTTAAAAATAATAATTACATAAATTAATTAAATTAAACTCCAAATTCTATTATTTCAAGTTTCAAAGTTTGTAATACCAATTACATGTTATTATCGTGTAAAAACTTGGAAAACATACTTTTTTTTTAATTTCTTTTTCTACATTGCAATTAACCAAAATGAAGATGAGGTCCAAGTGCACCAATACAATAAAGCTGGCTAGTTTCTCGTATTATTCATAGGGAAAATGAAGGCTTTTGGTTACCATTTCCATATCATTGCAAAAGAAAATTAAAAAAAAAAAATTCTGATATTCCCTTGCAATTGCATCCATGAGGAAGTTGAAAATACATCAAAGTTAGGTTTAAAGAACACTACCAGATAATTATCAACTCAACAAAATGTCACATTTTACAAGCAGAAGTGCCTAAGCCTATATTACCCAAAACTTGTTTGGCAGCCAATCACCACAAACTCTGGATTTTTCTCAATCCTCACTTCTCTTCTTCTTCTTTTTCTCTTTCTTGGTCTGCACTTCAGTTTCTTCTTCTTCCGCATGCTTTCTTTTCTTCTTTTTCTTCACTCCTACTTCAACATTCTCCCCATCCTCAGCCTGATATTTCTTCTTTTTCTTCTTTTCCTTTTCCTTTGGAGATGGCTCTTCACTTTCTGGTTCATTTCCATTAGTTGGCAAACCTGCCTCCTGATCAGCTTTCTTCTTCTTTTTCTTCTTCTCTTTCTTTTCTTCAATAGCAGGAGCTTCTGCTTCCCCTGCCTGAGAAGGTTCTACTTCAACCTTTTTCTTCTTCTTTGGGACTGTGTCTTGCTCATCAAGAGCAATGGAGTTTGTTGTTTGCCCAAGAAGAGAATCTGCTGCAGGATTGTAAGTCTGTATACAGCAACTGTGTCAAAATAAACCACCTAAAGAAGGACAAAAAAAAACACTAAAAGCAACAAATGATGAAATTCAGATGCAGAAACCTTGGCCAGAGTTATCAACCCAGCCCCCTTCTTCCTGTCCTTGTCATAGACTTCAATCTTAGGCTTGCCTTTAGCTGAACCAGCAGATCGTCCCAATTCTTTTCCTTCAAGAGCCCTTAATCTTGCTTCAAGCTACAAAGTATAGAGTGCAAGAAATACCTTACATTTTTTTTGGAAAGGGGGAGGGGGGGCGCACGGGGAAAAATAAGCCAAACACAAGTTTATGATTTACCTTGGCTCGGTTCTCAAGTCCCATAGAGTTATCTTGGTCGTCTCCAAGGGCATCACATCTAATTGCCAATGCAGCCTTAGCAGCAAGTGATCTGGAAATCTTCCCCTTGTGCTTTGGTGCTGCCTGACCAACCAAGGATGCATGGTAGATAAGCCCATATTTGGGAGTTGAATGCTTTGTCTTAAGAGCTCTGAAGAGAGCCTTTTCGGCACCAATAATCTGAACAGTACTTCCAGGCTGCTTTGCAAGATTTAACAAGCTGCCACCATGAGCAATGAGGCGAGCACCAACAAGTTCACCAACAAGAGCAGTCAAGTTTGGTGCAACAGTGTTCATTCGGCTCTTTAAATAATCATACAGCTGAGCTCTGTATTCAGCAAGTGACAGAACCTGATCACATAGTTCTTTAATATTCATAAGATCAAGGTCATTAACTTCAGTTCCCATGGATATGACTGCTGTCTCCTTTAATTCTGTCTCAACTTCTTCTGGTAATATCTGTGAAAATTTAAGCAACAAAACTCTGTAAAAAAAAAGGAAAAAGTTTCCTTCAAGCACTTCATGTCAAGCTCAACAGTGAGGACAATACGATTTTTCACAAGCTACTGGCAAGCTTCATATTGATGGACTGGAACACTTGGTAAACAAGCTTGAGGTATTAACTTACTGATTAGTGAATCAAAAGTCTTACCTCAGAGAAGTCAAGCTTGGCGGCATTAGCACGGTCACCCATTAGCTTCACTGTCTTGGCATAAAGGATATTGTCCTGTACAATCTTGGTAAGCTCTGGAAAATGCCAACCATACCATTCGTGAATCCTCATTGCATATATGTTGAGCTCTTTATCAAGATCATCAAGCAAGCCAATGGCTTGAACAATCATTGTATCAACCTAAAACAATACGAGTAAAGTATACTGTCACAATAGCTCTAGAGAATCAAATGTCTTAAAATTAAGTAAGTTCTTTAAAAACAGAACAAATATTAGATAGCACATGAATTCCACCTTATAGTGGCACACCATCACCCCATATTAATGCCTCTATCATGAAACTTCAAAGCCAAATAAGAGAGATGCAATTGCTTTCGAAGAGATTAATGCTTTTAAGCATTTTGAGAGAATAAGACATAAAACATAAACAGGAAATTCTTTTTTAATGAGTCCTTAATCAGTATCTTATATAACACCATATTACTTACACGTTAAAGAATTAGCTTTAGGAAAATGCTCAACTCATTTTACATTTTTTATTGCTTCATCCAGTGATCAATAAGGTCACTGATGTCAAATCAAACAACTGCAATGATCTACTGCCTAGACTGTAAACTGAAATTTTACCTTGCTAAACTTAACTCTCCTCTGGAGTCTTGAATCTTACACCAACTTATTTATATACTACTATCATTGGGAATTGTTCAACGAAGTCCTCACAGAAAAAGCTCCCCATTCTAAAGGAAACAGACAATGCTTAATCAAGGGAACAAGAAATTGTTATTACTTATAAGTACCTTATCAGCACTGAACTTCAGCTTATATCTAGACAGGCTATGAGACAAACCCAAACTCATCGGAGCCAAATCTTGAGCACCTAGACCAGATATGAGTTCTGTCAACTGAGTTCTCACACCTCTCAGCAACTCCATAACAGCGGTATTGTGAATGCAATCAATTTTCTGCAGACAAGTAATTACTTCTATTTAAATAAGATTCAACTGAATGGAACAGAAAGAATATCACCATAGAATCCCCATATCAAGAGTATTAACAGACCAGTTTTTCCTTAATTGCATTTCCAAGCTTTGAATCAGCCACTCCTAATGTTTCACCATTGCAATGAGCACGCAAGAATTTGCGTAGACCTTTGCTGGGTGTGCTTTCAAGTAGTTTGGTTGCAGCTTCCAAAGCTTCTGCTGTGTTTTCAAACTTGGAAAAGGCTTTCAATGACACAACCTAACAATATTAAAAAAAATTGATCAGCTCCTTAGTTAAAGGAGATCCATAAGGCATGATACTAACATGAAGGAAACAAATTTGCTCACAAACCCTAAAAAGTCATACCTTTCTTGCTGAGTCAGCAGCCAAGAATTCCTTTGACAAGTCCTGCAACAACAAAACCCAAATTTCAATACAAACTTGGAACTGAAAAGTTCCATAAACTAAAAAATAAAGCCACTAACTTCATTTAATCAAAGTACTTTGTACACAGTTCATAACCCCATAAAAAAAGCATCTTCCTCTTAATGCTCACAAGATTTGAAGATGAAATTACCTCAACTTTATTTAGCTTCCCTTCATCCAATACTTTGAAAAGGGCAAAGCCCGCCGGAGTCTCGAACAACACAAGCATTTCTCAATCTTCCAAAAAAAAAAAAAACACCTGAGAAACTATAACCATAAACTTACTGTTAACAACATAATCAAACTTCAAGTTCAAACCACTAAACTTAGAGGCCCAAATCATGAAAAAAAAAATTATCCAGATCATAAAATTACCTCTTTAATTCGTAATCACAAACAAAACTGCTAAAAATACAATATTTAGGCGTTTTTAAAGGAACCCATTAGAGTTGAAGTTACAGAAAACAAAACCAAGAATCCCAATTAGCATCATCACAAAGAAGTAATAGGAAACCAATATTAAACAAACAAGGTAATGAGCAGTGATGAAATGCAACCTTGTTCAAGAAGAAACCCTTAATTCCTTTACCTAAGTCCTGGTTTGGTCTGCTTCGTTGTTGAAAAATAAAGAGGGAGTGATGGCGGTGAACGGAGGTTTAGGGTTTTAAACCACCGCTTATATAGCCGTATTATTCATAAGGGTACTTTGGTAATTATGTTAAAAGTCCCACCGGTAAAATCAACAGAATTGACGACGCTGATGACATCACAAACTTTACTAAAACTAATCATAGCCGTTCATAGTATACTTTAAAACAAAAGTGATTTAAACCAAAGAAATAGTTGTTCATTTTGAGAGAAAATAATTTGAACTATTCACAAATGATGAATAAATAATAATGAATTAAGGCTAATTTTTTAATTATTAAAATATTTATTTATTTTTACATATTTTTATATAAGTTAATAATAATCACATTTTGTTTATAATAATAATAATGCTAATAAAAAATAAAATTTTAATGTTCATGCCTTCAAATTCTTTGAATCATAATAGATTATTATTCAAAACATAATATTAAAAATAAAACTATTTCACTAATACAAAAAGGATCATTAATCATTTATATATTTTATATCATAATTTATTTAATTTTATTTAAATGGTTATATAACATAAAACAAATAATCTTAAAATCATTCACCACATGCATATATAAGTGATTAATATTAATCAAATATTTTATTTTTTAAAATATAAAATGCAAAAATGAGGTCGTAGTTAAAAATAAAATGCATCCTGTGGTATCTATGGACTATTATACTCCATTTACATGCTAAGCTTATTAAGTTCTGAAGCTGCAGTTGACACATCCTCAGGTGCTGTATCTTTCTTCTCTTTGTCGGGCAACATTGCCTCCTGGTTGAAGCTTGGTGTTTGTCTTGGTTGTGGGGCTGAACACACTGGTATAACTGATCTTATTCTAACAGGCGGTGCCACCATGGAACTGGAATGCATACCACCAAGATTGATTCTTTCAAACCTTGGTCTGGCTGAAAATGGTGGAGCTCCACTTCTCATTCTTGGGGGGACAGGTACCTGAGTTGTCAGCTTTTGCGTGTTCGGTCTTGTGGAAGATATTGGGCTGACTGTTCTGATCATCACAGGAGCTGCTGCCGAGGATGGTGTACTAGAATTTCTGTAACTGGCTCTTGGGGGATGCTGTGGTCTAAGATGAGAAGACTCGAAAGCATGTGGATTTTGAAACTGGTAGTTGACAGGCCGGGTACCAGCATCCAATTTCCTATGACCATTTTCACCTTTGCTTTCCAAGTCAACATTCTTCTGTTTGTGATCTTCTTGTTTTGATTCCTCCATACCCAATTCAACATTAGTTTGAGCAGCAACAGGGGGATCTCTAACTACAGGCGGAGAGTGTTTGGATGATTCTTCTTTGACCTCCTCAGGTATCTCTTGAATAGTCACTGTAGACCTACCCATGATTGGTTGTGAAGCTGTATGATTAGAGAAGCAAAGAGAAGGGCATGAGGTAGCAATTGCAAGCCTGGGAGCCGTAAGGATAGGCTTTTGGTCCCTAGCTTGAAATGACAGATGATGATCCGGATGTAAACTAGACTGCACGTATGGAAGAATCTGAGGGCTAGCAGCAGGAACTGGAGAAATGGGAAATGTAAACAGGTGGTTTTGAAGCTGTAATAATTGTTCGTGCTGCCACATTTGGTATATGGGCATGGCTATTTCAGGGGAAAAACTAGGGTAAGGCCAACTTTGACCCTGCATAGAATATAAGCTTGGGGTTGGTGGGGTTAGGTCTATACATACATGAATTGATCTCTGCTTTTCATACTGACAATCATTTTGCAAAGATTGCATTGCTTCTGATGGTCGTAATGATGAAAGGAAACGAGCAATGACAACTTGCTCTTGTTCTTCTTTTCCTTTAGACTCCAATGAAGGTGATGAAGACGAAGATGAGCCATGGTGAGACACTGCAGGCACAATGATATATTAGAATGTTCATGCTAAAGTTAAGTTAGGTTGGGGTACACGCAAAACATGCACACAAAAACACCTACAGAATTAAGCGATTTAAGTAAAACTTCAAGCCATAGAAATTGAATAAGAAAGTTTTCCACTAACAACTAACCATAAAATGATTTTTTAAGCTTTGATTGAAATACTTTTGTTGTGAATGAATATAAAGAAACATATATCTAAAGAAATAGCATGGTATTATGTACTAATACTTATGTTTTCTTCATTGTCTAACCCCAAAAGCCCCCGCCCCTCCATGCGGTTGTTTGATTCTAAATGAAGTAGAGCCTTTAATAAAGAAGACAGGAATCATACATTTTCTCAAGGTTGACCATGCAGCCATTGCTGCATTCTTCTGCGCTTGTTTCTTAGTCCTAGCAGGTTCCCCCATAAAGCTCATCCCTCCAAGCTCAACCATTCCTGAAAAAATAGGAACATGGCCTGGTCCAGATCGAACAGTGGCGTAGACTGGAAGGTTTAAGCCAGCTCTATGAGCAGTCTCTTGAAGCAAGTTTTTATAGACACCAGTTTTATCCTGTGCAGTACACACAAGCTCAAGATTTTATTTTATTTTATTCTCCTAGAACAAGCTGAACAAGTGAACAGCAATACAAGGACACAAATTAAGTTAGCCACAGATCCAGCTCAAAGAGAGGGGGGAATACACTTAAGCACCCAGATTTTTTCGAGCATCCCCATCACTTATATAGAACTACAATTGGTAATGTAATGGATTCAAAAACTTCCTATAAATAGATCAGCAATTTTGAATAAGTCATCAAAAACCAAATCCAGAAAACATCGTTTTAAAAGGAAAGCTTTAACACAATAAATATGCTATGCAAGCATGCAGATATTTGAACCACAAGGTATTTTAAACCTCAGATACCAACACATAATGTATGGTTGCAACTAAAATCTTCCAACTGAGGACTGTCAAATCTCATCAAGTTCAAGGATGCACCAGATGATTACCTCAACTTCTAAATTAAACCCTTACATATATTCCATTTTTCAACAATAAAAACAAGTTAAGTCATTGCTTCCTTAATTTAAGTTTAAGATATGGTATTGGCATCTCTAAGGTTGACAAGTTACCAAAGAAAAAGCATTGTTAATAGAGATAAAAAATGCCAACACAAAGAAGGTGTTCTTCATTAGTCAAAATCAATCTGAGAAATACTTAAAACAAGAGTAGGTTTTGGTAGATATGGTCAGTTAGCTGTTACTGAAGCTTAGTTGAAGATGAATCAAATTGAAGAGTTAGATCTCCAAGAACACTGGTACAGATCATTAATATCATCCATTAAGAGGAACTAAAAGTTACTGTTTTGTCTTTGACAATGATCAAAGCAGTGCCTAAGACTAGGAAGAAGCATGACAACAAAATGATTGCTGATTGCAAATTTCGGTAGGAAACTGGCATCTAGGTAGCTATAACTAGGAAAAGAATAAAACTTCAGTTGAATGCATACCAAAACTCTTGCAGCCAATGCTCTGGACAGGCCTCTGTTGGCAAGTGTATTTAGAGCTACTTCGGCTGCAGCATGTTCTGCGTGTCTCAAAGTAGAGCATAACATAGGGCTTTCAAAAGTCTCTCCATTAAAGTTGACAGTAGCTTTAAATCGAGGAGCATGATCAGGTCCTTCCCGGATGCATGAATAAGACGGCAGATTAAAGCAACTTCTTTGAGCCAACTCTTGCAATTGGTTCTTATACATACCTAGACACATAAGACTTATATCTGCCAGAAGATATAACCACTGAAGACCATACTGAAATTTTCAACCCTAAAATTGAAATGAAAAATCAATGATTTAACTTCTCTTTCATCTAAAACATTTAGTAACCAAAAAACACAAAAGGAAGATAAAAAAAAAAAAAAACAAACAAACTAGTATTCTATTATCAAATCTTTACTTTTCTTCCAGGTAATGTAAGATTTCATCAAATTCTCAAGTGTCCCTCTCAAACTGTATAGAAAAAGATAAATCCAGAATTAATCAAAACAGCTAAAAAAAACCAATGGACCAAATTCCACATTTATCAATCTAACATCAAAATCCGTATAACAAGATCATAGGACTCATAAGAAACTTAAAACCTCCATTTGGCAGCTAATAAACTGTTCAAAATCTTATTATAGTTCAAATGATCAAAATTAAGAAACCTAAAACTCCATTGGGCAGCTAACAAACAGTTCAAATAAGGTGCTTTTGACTATAGTTCAAATTATCAAAACCACCGAACTTGCAAAGACCTGCATTTTCTTTCCGTTTCCTACACTTTCTAACCAACCAAACAAAACCCAAAGTTTCAATAACACCCGCCAGAATACCAAAAAAAAAAAAAAAAAGCACCTTGTTCACATGATCTAAACAACCAAATTCGTAAATAAAACAACATAACAATTCAAAGCAAAGAAAAAAACAAAATTTTAAACATAAATCAATCTGCGTATAAACCAAAATTTAAATATGAAAAAAAAAAAAAGAAAGAAAAGGGTAACTGACCTTCTGGGAATCTAAGCTTTCTCGGTATTTCTTTATTCTTGAGTACTTCAAAAAATCTCGGGAAAATGATCGGAAAAAAATCTGGGTTTTAGTGAGAAAGTAATGCTACTAGTAAAAAAAAATTGAAATTTCACTTCATTCCAAAATATAAAAGAATTTTTTTTTTCTGTTGAAATTTTGGTTTCTCCGTCTAAGGTTTTAGAGAGTGACGATGACAAAAAGATGCGAAATTTACAAACAAAAAAGCAAACTTTATGAATTTTATAGTACGTGATGTTATATATATATATATATATATATAAAATAAATTTTTCCTACTTGGAAATTGAAATTGAAATTAAAATTAAAATAGTATTTTTACTTTTAAAATACTAGCTTTTGATTTTTTTTTTTAATTTTCAATTTACATACTTTAACACTGGTAATTTTTTTATAATTTTTTCTCCGAACTTCAATTTTTTGTTATTTTTATTTCTTATTAATTATTAATTATCATATTTAAAATTATCAAATCCACGGACAAAATCACATAATGCTAATGTCTATCTTCCAATATGTACTACAATCAAACCAAAACTCCATCTTTATTCTCTGAAGTTAAGATGCATGAAAAGAAAAGGAATTACAAAAAGGATTCTTAGCTAAAGAGAAAATATCATTAGGGAAAGCTTATTGTAGTACATAACATGGGCATCCCTTAACACGACTTCATTATAATGACACCAAACAAATTATATAAAGTTGCTCAAAAGCAGGTATGAAACAGAGACACAGGTGGATTGACCACAGTTGATTGATCCCATAGGAAATACTTATATCAGTGCTTAAGCCTAGTTTAATAATAATAATAATGATAATGTTAATAATCTCCAATAGTTTCTTTTCATACTGTTGTGCCACGATATTTTCTTGCAGCCTCTCTGCTGTCAATAGTTCTGGTATAATTGTCCGTTGGACGAGATGAAAAATTGAAGTTGCCATATCTCCTTTCAGCTTCCTTGCTGTCAATGGTTTCAGGGTAGGTATTTCTCTTTGGCCTTGTTGAGGCCGTTCCTGTATACCTGGAAGGTGGAGGAGTAATACCTGAAGAAGGGTTGACAGCTTCCTTCAAGTATCCGATGGCTGTGTTGATGTCGCTTGTTGGTTCGCTGAGGTTAGCCCCTTGTCCCGCTGACCCTGCCCCATTACTTGGCTTACCCCATGCACCACCGGTGCTCATAGTTGGCTCCAGATATTTCTCTCTTTTGAAGGGATCATAATAGTTATCTCTTAGGGTATAACCACTTGGATTCTGCCCTTCCTTGCTCGACTTACTTTGATCACCAGAACCAGGCTTAGCATGATATGAAAGAGGATTAGGCCTCTGAATCGAATTTGTAAGACTTGAAGGCCCATACTGTTTATCTTCTTGAGAGCAAACATGATTGGAAGAACTATTCCACTTACCCGGATCAACATCACCAAAGTCAATCAGAACATCAACTTTCACAGGAGTGCTTTGTTTGTATCCAGGGACAAAATTAGGTACCTCAACGATCTCGGTTTTTGTAACATATACCTGCTGGGACACAAGATCCGAGGTATAGCTTGTTTTGCTCCATTCCTCTTTCCTTGGAGGTACAGTACTATTGTCGGTTACGTAGCCCCCCAAATATGTATAACCATGACCAGACATTTCCGAACTCTTAAGGTTGGAAATTTCCTTTCGTTTTTCAAACCACTCTTCGAAATTTTCCTAACTTATCAATGATGTTTGAAGCTCTCCTTATATAGAAAATTTTGTTCTTTAGCTTAAAACTGAATGACGAAAGATTCAACAACATCTTTTGTGTGGGAATTATGTTCTTTTCATTTTTTTTTTGGATAATGACTTCCATTTGCTTCCTGAAATATGCAATCCGATAACTACTCCGATAAGAAATGGTCCTTCACTCTGTAGAATATAGGGTCCAAAATTTTATGAGAATAAAAGAAAAAAGAAAGAGAGAATCACTTTAACTTGATGTGACCTCTGAAGATATAACCT
The DNA here is from genome assembly GCF_047325235.1 of Durio zibethinus. Taxonomy (NCBI): domain Eukaryota; kingdom Viridiplantae; phylum Streptophyta; class Magnoliopsida; order Malvales; family Malvaceae; genus Durio; species Durio zibethinus. The sequence goes on from NC_143175.1 coordinate 1,186,872, forward strand.
CTGAAGACCATACTGAAATTTTCCACCCTAAAATTGAAATGAAAAAATCAATGATTTAAATTCCCTTTCATCTAAAACATTTAGTAACCAAAAAAAAATAGTATTCTATTATCAAATCTTCACTTTTCTTCCAGGTAATGTAAGATTTCATCAAATTCTCAAGTGTCCCTCTCAAACTGTATAGAAAAAGATAAATCCAGTATTAATCAAAACAGCTAAAAAAACCCAATGGACCAAATTCCACATTCACCAATCTAACAGCAAAATCCGTATAACAAGATCATAGGACTCATAAGAAACTTAAAACCTCCATTGGGCAGCTAACAAACTGTTCAAATTTTACTATAGCTCACATGATCAAAATTAAGAAACCTAAAACTCCATTAGGCAGCTAACAAACAGTTCAAATGAGGTGCTTTTGACTATAGTTCAAATGATCAAAACCACCAAACTTGCAAAGACCTTGCATTTTCTTTCCGTTTCCTACACTTTCTAACCAACCAAACAAAACCCAAAGTTTCAATAACACCCGCCAGAAAACCAAAAAAAAAAAAAAAAAGCACCTTGATCACATGATCTAAATAACCAAATTCGTAGATAAAACAACATAACAATTCAAAGCAAAGAAAGAATAAAATTTTAAACATAAATCGATCTGGGTATAAACCAAAATTTAAATATGAAAAAGAAAAGAAAGAAAAAGGTAACTGACCTTCTAGGAATCTAAGCTTTCTGGGTATTTCTTTATTCTTGAGTACTTCAAAAATTCTCGGGAAAATGATGGGAAAAAATCTGGGTTTTAGTAAGAAAGTAATGCTACCAGTAAAAAAAGAAAAAATTGGATTTTTCACTTACATTCCAAAACATAAAAGAAAGCTTTTTTTTTTTTCATTTTTTCTTTATGTTAAAATTTTGGTTTCTCTCTGTCTACAGTTCTAGGGAGTGAGGATGAGAAAAGATCCGAAATTAACATACAAAGAAGCAAACTTCGTTGAGTTTTATAGTACGTGATGTTATTTATTTATATATATATATATATATCGTAATACTCAACCCAAATAATAATCGGGTTAAATTAATAATAAATTCTTTCAATTTATTAAGATATTATTTAATAAAAAAAAAGATTTAAGTATTAAATGAAAGAAAATCTAACTATCGTAAAACAAAAAAGGAAATAGAGTTTTTTTTTTTCATCTTCCTTAGGGTTAGAGAATATGAAAAATTAAGTTGGAGATTCACAATCAAAGGCTATAATCAAGTTAATCTCTTAAAGGTGATTATATGCCCTCTTTTTATTTGAAAGAAATATTAAGTTGATTGCTATTATTTGGAGTTAAAATTTTGAGAAAAAAAATCAAGAAAAATCATGAAATTCTTCATTAATCTTGATGATCTATTTAGGTAAATTACTGGACTTTGTTTATTTCATGTTCTTAAGATTTATTGATGATTATTAAATGAAGTTTGAATGTTGAAAGTAAGGATTTGAGTTTTTAAAGATTGAAAAATAAATTTTATTTTTGGATGAGATATTATGATCTGTAATAATGAATTAAAATAGAATTTCGCATTAATAGATAGATTATTGCTATGATTATTATATATCATTGGAAAGTATGTTGAATCTACTTTTTAATGAAATAAGCGAAATTGAATTTGGAGTTTCTTGTGAATAATTATATAATTTTTATTAGAAGGTATGTAATCTGTTTGACAGCAGTATATGACGAGGATTTCAAAAATTGTTATAATTAATCTACAAGAAATTACGAGGTGTGCCATATATGATTCTTATCAAGTCTAATTTCTAACGCATTAAAGAGATCATAATTTCGATTTAGATATATTGAGATATGACTGTTTTAATGAAAAGAGGTCAGGCTGTCAGTATTAATTAGTTAAGTTAACCCTTGTGTAACTTAGTTGATTTTTGTATAAATGGTCTCAAAAATGGTTGATTAAATTATGATATGTTGAAATGATCTTGGATAGGCCATTAATTATTTTGGGAGAAAAACTAAATGGTGGAATCGAATGAAAGTAAGTAGAATCTCACACACTTTGCTTGTTTTCGAAACTATGTATATATGTATGTTTCTAATTGAACGAATATTTTATTTCATTATTTTCAATGTGTGAAAATAGGATAAAGCATATGATTATTTTGTGTTTCTTTATATAAACGGTGAATCATGCTTATGAATGAAATGAGAAAATAGTTTATATTTAAAAAATAATTTTATGATAGCTACGTTTTTATATCCCTGAGAAATGGGATCATCGATACTAGAACTAGTTCTACGACCCTGACTAACAGGTAATAGTAGTTAGCAAAGACATGATCATACGACCCTAGTAAACGGGTAATAGTAGTTAGCGTATACACTGGCTAATGGGTTATAATAGTTAGCAATGATTATGAGAATGAAATTGTCGATACGACCAATGTCACAGGTTATAGCAGTGACCGTAGCTAACGATAAACTATTGATAATGATGATTTTATGATTATGATTATTTGCGATGATTTTTAATGATTGATCAATGATTTGGTTTGATTATGATATTTGAATGATAGCATATTTTATAATGATTTATGAAGTGACATATTTTGACATTGATTTATGAATTTATGAAATATTTGACAAAAAAATGATCTTGAAATATTTTGATATTATGATTTGATGAATGTTTTGAATGATTTATATGATGTATAAGAAAAGATACTTGATCTAGTAAGGTGTGTGAGTCTATACTTACTAAGCTGTGGTTTGTTCATTCTCTTTTTACTTTTTCTTTATAGATGACTAAGTGATAAGTTTGGTTAGTCTTGTGTGATGCTAGAAGATGAAATAGGAAAGATTACTTAGTCGTTGAAGAATATGTTGACCAATGAAATCTTAAGAGATAGTTTTGTATTTTATATGATTTGTATTTACACATATAAAGATGTATCATCAGTTGCATTAAAGATATGAATTTTACTTAGATTGTTTTATTGAAGAATTTTAGAATGTTTAAAAACGAAGGTTTCGTATTACTTTGAGATTTTCTTCAAAGTAATATGACCGTGCTATGTCTTGATCTCGAGGTGTGATATATATAATATAATTTTTTTCTACTTGAAAATTGAAATTAAAATTAACATAGTATTTTTATTTTTTAAAATACTAACTTTTGATTTGAAAAAGAAAATCTCAATTTACCTGCTTTTAACACTTGTAATTTTTTAATAATTTTTTTTAGACTTTAATTTTTATTATTTTTATTTTATACTAATTTATTAATTATCATATTTAAAATTTCAAATTTAAATCAAGTAAAATTAATATATACCTTTCAATATGTACTACAATCAAACCAAAACCTCATCTCTGATCTCTTAAGATGCATGAAAAGAAAAGAAATTACAAGAAGTATTCATAGCTAAAAAATATCTATAAGGAAAGCTTATTGTAGTACATAACAGGGCATCCCTTGACACAACTTCATTATAATGACATCAAACAACTATATAAAATTGCTAAAAAGCAGGTATGAAACAGAGACACAGGTGGATTAACCATAGTTGATTGATCCCATAGGAAACACTTATATCAGTGCTTAAGCCTAGTTTAATAATAATAATAATCTCCAATAGTTTCTTTTCACACTCTTGTGCCAGGATACTTCCGAAAGCAGTAACTACGTTGCACCAGACAACTCTCTCTTGTGACGGGGCCACCTCCTAGGGTATAACCACCTCCACCTACTGGGGTATAACCACCTCCACCACCTCCACCTCCACCTCCTAGGGTATAAACACCCGGATTCTGCCCTTCCTTGCTCGACTTACTTTGATTACCAGATCCAGTATTAGCATGATATGAATGAGGATTAGGTGTCTGAATCGAATTTGTAGCAACCATAGGACTTGAAGGCCCATACTGTTTATCTTCTTGAAAGCGAACCTGATTGGAAGAACTATTCCACTTACCCTGATCACCATCACCATAGTCAATCAGAGCATCAACTTTTGCAGGAGTGCTTTGTTTGTATCCAGGGACAAAATTAGGTACCTCAGCGATCTCGGTTTTTGTAACATGTAATTGCTGGGTCCCAACATCCGAGGTGTAGCTTGTTTTGCTCCATTCCTCTTTTCCCGGAGGTACAGTACTATTGTCGGTTGTGTAGCCCCCCGAATATGTATAACCATGCCCAGACATTTCCGAACTCTTTAAGGTTGGAAATTTTCCCTACTTATCAATGATGTCTGAAGCTCTCCTTATATAGAAAAATTTTGTTCTCTTTAGCTTAAAACTGAATGACGAAAGATTCAACATCTTTTGTGTGGGACTCATGTTCTTTTCATTTTTTTTTTTTGGATAATGACTTCCATTTGCTGCTTGAAATATGCAATCCGATGACGATTCCGATGAGATATGGTCCTTCACTCGGTAGAATATAAGGTCCAACATTTTATGAGAATAAAAGAAAAAAGGAGAGAATCACTTTAACTTGATGTGAATGTTCAATCCTCTCTTATCAAGCAAAGAACAGTAGCATTAATCCAACAAGGATCAATCCATAAACAGAATGAACATGCCATGTTACAGTCCCACAAAATTCTTGTAAAATTTAATTGCAGGACAAGAATGTAAGAACTGTTCTTTTAATTAGGCATCACTTTTTCCAAAACCTGATTAGAATCCTTCTACAAGACTTAGAGAAAAATGTATATTTTCCAGGAAAACCACAAATCAATTACTTGAGGGACAGGTTTTGAAAAAGATTCATGGCTTTAAGATGGAGAATCTATTTATCCTCAGGTTTTCGAGTTAGAACCGTGACTAACAATTTACGAACTTTTAATTTTTATTATGGCAAATAACTTTTATGCCGATAACTTACGAAAACAAGCTGTCGTCAGATTATCATCAGTGTCCCAAAACTGGAATCAATAGCCAAGTTGGCTTTTCTTCATCCTTATCCTCCAAGAAAATCCAAAAGCATTATATTCTACTCTACTTTCATTTCCCTTCACATCTTTATGTTCTTTCTTCAATCAACCTTTAAAATGGGAATTTGAAGAAAACTTGTTTCTTTCGTAGAATAATGGCAGAAAAAGAATACAATTAATATATTATATAGAGAAAGTAGGGATTTGAAGAACAATTTATACAAAACTACCACCATAAAAAGCTAAATACAGAGTAAAAGAGGAGAAAAGAAAGTGCTGTGACTCCAAATAAACAAATAACTTAGATATATTAAATGGTTTTTTCTTTAAAGGCTAGAATACGGACAGGTGAACTTAATGAATGCCAAAGCTAAAACAGGTGCAGGGTATGGCTGCGGCTCTTGTAGATTCAAAAGAAATAAACAACAGGAAAGTAGAGACCAACCCATCTTACTACATAGCTGGGAAAAAGGATTTCAACTTTTCATTTTACAACAAAGTAAGAAATCACTTAAAAAAGCAAACTAACTCCTTAAATAAACAAAAATAGTGCATGACAAATTGTGTGTGTGTGTGTGTGTGTGTTTTTTTTTTTTAAATTTCATTACAAATAAACAAATAAAAGAATCTAGCATAAATTGTTGCAAAGAAAAATATCAGCCGCATGAAATCCTCTCCCCAGAGTGTCTGCTCAGTGATATGCATGAAATTCAATTCAAAATCTAACCGGCTATTGTAACTAACCTAGCGCAGCATTAAGATTTCATTTCCTACCTCAGAAATCTACTGAATCATACACAAGAAAGCATTGAGAGAAATGTTCTATAAATATACGACTGATTAAACACAAATTGATTGTCTTATTTCCAGGAATAAAAAATAAAGAAAAAATCAACTTCATACAACAGTTTCTTTGACTAGGTATTGTACCTCCCACAATACACATCTACAGAGCTTTCGACATCTTATTTCTAATGATTTGTCCCAAAAAGTACCACTTTTCTTTCAGCTAATTGTCCCCAGGAGTATCTAACTCTTCTGCTGCTTGCACTTCCACCCCATAGTTTTTTTTCTGATGTATGGCAAAAGCATGCACCTCTTGACTAGACAAAAGACCAAAAATTTATGACAGCACCTGGCCAACTATGAAAACATTAACCACGATCCTCTTGAAAAAAGTCTGGAGAATGTCCCCAGATCGAAAACCAATGCCTGTCCAAATATACAAGGATCCCAGATACTTCTGATCATGATAGGCAACCTCAGAAGAACAAAATAATTCCCAACACTTTACAAAAGCATGAGATTTCCATCCCAATATACTGAGACCAACCTGCAGCCCAATAGGTAAGATAGGATACAGTTAAAAGACTAATTGAGCTGATTGCTTGCTACATATATCCAATGGCCGGACATGCTCAAAGAAAAACTATTTGTTGTTTATTCACTGATCAAAATGAAGCAAACACGATTCCATGTTAAATTGACAAAATTATGGCTGAAGAACTAAATTACCAGCATGCTTCCTCTCTCAACAACTAACCACCCTCCCCCCCTCCCCCCTTTTTATTTCAAAAAACAAAAACCAAATCCAAGTGAATACAGGCTTCCTGCGTTTATCATGACAAATATTCTCCGAAGAAGTTACCATCACATGTGTTATTCTGTTAAAACTAATACAGGTAACTTAACAAACATGAATAAGTTGCCACTCACCTGCTCCCAGAAGTCACTAAAATCACCTGCCTTGGGTCACTCTATAATTTAGTACCAAGTCCTCAGGTTTCTTCCATACGTAAGCCCGCACGGTAGCTAAGCTCATGTCTGGAGATAATAACTGGAACATGTAGTAGCAATTCAAATAAGTGACCAGCATAATATGATTGAACTTGAACTAAACAAGTTGGTCTAAAATTATTTTACTATGTCGATTTCAAACACCATATAGTAAAATCTAATATTGGTGCCAGAAAATGAGGAAAAAACACAACTTTGACAAAGAGATATTAGGCTCCTAGCCAATGGCATTATAACATCCAACATGCAATTGACTTGCCTGATTATTGCATAAAATTTCAATAGAAGGCCGACGCTTTTGCCAAGGCTTCAATCCAGACCGAAAAGATCCATCTCCAACTGTTGAATGCTGCAATTGTCCTCCAAGTCCAGGAGCAAATGTCCCATCGGTATTTACACTATCAGTTGCTTTATCAAGCACCATCTTTTCTATGACATAATTAACAACCTACATAACCACAACAGAATGAATGTACATTACATTACCAGAAAACCCATTAAAAATTGATATACAAATACAATCTAGAACCAGCTGTTCTGCATTAATATCAATTTAATGTCTTGAAAAATACTACATACATCACCTTCCAGTGCACCATTTATCAGTATCTCATATCCAAAATTAGAAAACCAGAGAAGAAAAGAAAATCTAACAAACCAAAAGGCATCTCCCTCTAACATTCAAGTAACTAAGCACTCAACAAAGCTAATTCAGAAGATTATTTATCCTAATATGTTCCTATCTTGTTTTGTTTAGAAGTGAGCACTCATCAGTTTAAACCGGAAAAAAAATAAAAAAACTCAATTAAAATAAATCAACCTGAATTTTTGGTTTAGTAGGTTAATCATTTGATCTTCTGTCGGTTTACAGTGTTAAGTTATTAGACCGTAACCGGTTTAGAAAACCAAAATTAAATATTTAAATGTTTAAAATAAATAAAATATTATTAATATCTTTTTACCAGGTGAAAACCTAAGAAAATACTACTCTCATCTCATTTACCTCGCACCCTTTTTGCCTGCCGCTCCACCTATCTCCTCCTCAGTCCTCACACACTCACCAGACGCCACCAGACACCAGTTCCCTTTCACCTCTCACAGTTGACAGCCACCAGGCTACCAAGCCTCTCTCACCAGCCCACCAAGCCACCATATCACATCACACCCATTGACAGGCAGTTCTGTTTAACCTTTCCTTTTGCCCGTCTCCTTTCAAGTTTCAACCGAAACTCAGCAGCCTAGTCACAACTCACAAAAGGACTCCACCAATCAAATTCTTCCTATTACTCATATTCAGGTTTGTCACTTTCTCACACTTGAGCTTTTCCTCTTTTTAGGAGCCGTTACAGTGACTGAACATTGAAGGGTAAGAGGGTTACTATTGCTGGAACGAAGAAAGCCCCTTGTTAATGTAATTGCTTCTGTTTTCATGAAGTGATAAATTTAGGCAGTGTTGTTAAGTCCGATGCTGAAAGCTCCTTGTTTTATGATCTTTAATCATGTCATTAGGGTAAAAAAAAGCTTGCAAATCGAATAAATTTGAAGATATATAATCTTTACATAAAAAATTAGGCATTCAGAGATAAATCACAATTTAGGGAATGAAAGATAGGAGATAGTTGAAATTGCAAAACAAATGCTTGATTTTCTTTGGGGAATTTGATTGCATATATGAGATAGGGTTCACTTCTGATCCACTTTTGAGAGCAATTGCCATGTTTGTATGGGGAAATAATATTATAACAGAACATGAATTTGAACCATTTGAAACACTTATTTGCTTTCTAAAATACAAAAAACCGACAATACCCAACCAACTTAAGTCGGTTTGGTTAATTTCAGTTTTCAACCTATTGGTCGGTCGGTTCGGTTTTCGGATTTTTACAACTAAATTAACCAAACCCACAAAATGCTCTGCCTTAGTTCTGGCTACAACAAAGTTAAGGTCCTATCAATGTATACGTAACCTAAAATAACATTTTTAGTTACGTAACATTGCCCTTTTGGCTCTTATGCCATCCATGCTCCAAAATATGAAATAGATTCTAGTGTATTAACCCAGGTGATCTAAATTTGTATATTAACAACATTTGCTACTTTCTACAAACACATGCCATGCAAAGGAAATTGCCTTTTACAAGAACTAAGAAAACTAAACAGGCATACCTTATGTATTTTCAATATCCGAGGTGCACTTAACTTCGCTTGTGTGAGGATCAGAACAGCTGAACCTTCACATGGATGAAGATAGAAGCTGCACCTGAAAAAATGAAAAGAAAACTTTATCAAGAGAGACTGAGGGAAGGATGAAAGGAAACCGTACTTAACACCAGATAAGTAAAACAAATAATTATCCATGGTTCTGAACGTAGTGCAACAATGTAAAGGAAGTACATTTTTTTTTCTAAATAAAGAGAAATGCAGATATCCACGAGAAAAAAAATCAAAGAATAAGGACTAAAGGCACAACAAAACCAAAACACAGCAAACTACTGGACTTCATGACACTTCTTTAACTTCCTCCCAGTGTAGCAAGCATATTGACAAAGAGGTCAACCAATAAGCAGCTCAATGTATGCAAATTTCCTCGCAAACCTTAAGATTTAATTAAGCAAAGGAAAGTTTAATGAGGTCATAGAAGTTACTTGGTGTTCTCCCGTGGTGGGAGCCGATTATTCAATACACAATCCAAAACCCACCAAGGGAAGTCCTTCTCATCCTCAGTTCCATCCAATTCAGTAATTTTCTTTCTCCAAGGACCTCCTTGGGAACCCTCAGTGATAATTGAGGGAGGGGAAATTGTAGAAAACTCAAAAGGGGGATAGACAATGGAATCATTTTCAGCATTTCCGTCTACCTCAATTCTTGAATGACTTCTTGCAGTCACATCTTTTCCTGATAAAACATCTCCATTAACTAAAGCCTGGGAACCAAGTCTTTGCCTTCTTTTGGTCAGCCAATGAACCAACAGACCTTTGAGGGATTCACGAGCTAGATTAACCTGCCAAAGACAAGTCAACACCAGATGCAAATAACAATCACAGAGATTTTTCACAGATATCTGTCTTAAGATTGCCACAATCAATGGGAGAAAAAAGAAGATCGCCATAATCAATGGGAAAATCTAATACCTTATCATCCTCAGGCTTGCCAGTTATGCTCAGATCTGCAGAATACATCTCTACCGAAAAGCATTGGGGTGTGTCCAAATGAACAGACAAGCTTCCAAGCCGGGTATCCACAGTGAACCATGCAGGAATGCTTACCTGGAATGGTTTTAAACAAAAATCAAAAGTAAATTACATAAAAAAAGATGCATTATATTCAACTGATATAATTTCAAATAAATAGTTATCGCACCATCTCAAACAACTGCTCCTTTTTCTCGTCAAATGAAACCTGGACATTGAAGTCAAAGAAATGGATAAATGCATACAACTAAAAACACAACCGAGCATGTACAAGTATGTCTGGGTGCGCCAAACCTGTAAGTGAAAAAAAGCAAAGTGCAAGCCACTTCTACTCAAGAAAAAAGGAAAGATAGAAAGCAGGAAAAGAATCTAGTTCACCTGTCCATAGTCCTTGATCACAATAGCCCTGGTTATCTCCCATAGCTTTACTGAACCAGCAGTATCCTGTTAAAGAAGCATTAATATCATTTAAGGAAAAACAATTTCCCAAAACAAAATCTTTGGAACGAAAACCCAACAAATAGAAGTACTACCACATTTACCTTTGTCAATACATGCCTTCTGTTATTTAAAATTTCATGCTGAACTATTGCTGGAGTTCCAGGAATGGTAAAGATAGGATCTTTATAAACAGGAGCCTGTGTATAATTGACAATGTCAGCACATCAATGAATGGAAAGGGATAGAAGATAAATGTTAAAATAAATTCCACACACAGCCAAAGTTCAAAGAGATATCCACAACAAAGCATATCATGATAATAAAATGAAAATCTAATATTTGTTCTTTTTTCTCAGGGTTGGGTGAGCAAGGAACAAATAAAACAGAACCATTAATAATTCAATGAGCAGCATCAGATTTACTAAAATTCAAGTATATAGAGAAAAGAAGTGCTCCCACACTGCAGAGTATATTTCTTTAGAAATACTAGAAACAAATTAATAAAAAAGAGAAAAGAAGGATTTATGAGACAAAAATTCTCGTGATAAAAAAGGTGATGTGCTGTAAGCCAAAACACACACACACACAACATACTTACTGGGGTAGACCCTTCTAAGGAAACTCTTGCCCTTGAAAAAGACAAGTTTCCAGCCAAGAACGAACCACCTCTTTGAAAGACCTTCTGAGGATTTTTTCCTTCAGCAGGCCAACTATGAACTGAAGAATCAGTCGTTGCAACCCATATGCTATCATCATGCAATGCCAACTGCAAAATTGGGTGTTCCTTTGTGCAAAGCAAAAGACTCTCTCTTGTTGTCAAGTCTGTCAAATATAACTGATGTATGTACAAAAGTAAGCACAAGTTGAGAGTTAAAGCAAAATATTTAGAACTAACAGACAAGGATGTCAACTATTGGTTAGCTTACATACTTAGAAAATTTAAGAGTATGGCCCTTATTTGATGTCAGAATTGTTCAGAAACTTATTTAAGCTAGAATAGACATTATCAAGTCTTAACATTAAGTTTCATTGAGTTAAAGTTGCAGGGTTTTATTTCATTTTCTGTTTGCTTCATTTTAAAATTCAAACATTTCTGGTAGTTTCAAAAAATTTACAGGAAATTGAAGAATTTGGAGCTATGAATCATATTTACTTGAGTTTGTCTTATGTTATTAGGTTTTTATTCATTGTTTAGGAGTTGTAATTGTATGAAGTCAATTTTGCAAGTTTCCTATTTGGATTCCATGTCCTTGTATGAACATTATTACTAGAACTCCATAAACTGAGGATGATCTACTTCAATTACTAGACAAAAACTTTAGAAGAAATTCAGCAACTTTTTTGCCAACCCTTGCCCTAGGGAAAAGTTCAAGGAATTCTACGTGTGAAGCCTAGATCACTTATTCATCTTCCTTACTCTAATATCTGGCATAGGTTTCAATCTCAAACCAACCTTGAATCCTTGCAACAAACCCCCGCCCCATACACATAAATTCATTATTAAATTAAACATCAAATAAAGGCCATTAAAAAGTATGAAATGAACATGTACTTACAGAAAGATCTCTACCACCACTATAAACATGACTAAAGGTTGGGGCGCTCGCAAGTGCCCAAACAGAATCTGTATGCACGGCATATGAATGCACACAACGTTGCTGACCAAGGTCCCATAGCCTACAAATTAAAATTACAACCACTTAAAAAGCAAGGTCTTAGATTCCTTATGGTTTGAAAATGGCATGTGATTATACAAAAATGAAACCAATGCACAAATAATGTACCTGATCATAGAATCAGAGGACCCTGATAAACAATATCTGAAAGAATACAAAGTGTCTGTCAAACACTTCAATAATAAAATCAATACACCACGGAAAAGCATAAAATCAAATAACAGAATTCAATAGCAGTCAATCAAGGAAGAAACCATCGGACGACAGTAGACTCCCTGATATGTTCAAAGAAAAAGTATTCATCCCAATTTCACTTGAAAACAATGTTGCAGTTATAAAACAAATGTGGACATGCACTTCTACATAAAGCCATATCAAGGTTTAGTCTCAACACTTCAACCACTCCTTTTGTTCTCAAAATATTTAGCATCATAGGACCATTGGTAACATATCAAAATTCTCTTTTCTAAAATTTCCAAAATTTTCAAATCAACCAACAAGTTTATCCTACTGCTAAAGAGTTCAGCAGTTACAAGATAAAAGAATCAGATGAAAATTATGTATCTTATAGTGAATACTAAAGCTCCATAATTGTAGCGTCCAAGTAACATCAAGCTAATACTATTTTAACTTAGAACTAAGGACTACAGGGCTGGATTCATTGTAACAACCTGCCAGTAGAATCCAGAAGCAGAGCTCTAATGTTATCTGTATGCCCTCTTAACTTCATAGTCTTCGTACCAGTTCTTGGGTCCCAAACTCGCACAACCTATATGAAAGTGGCGCATGAAATTAAGATTGCTACTGAAATTGTTAAATCAAAAGACCAAAATGATACTATGTGACCAACAGAGGTAAAGATAAGACCACTCCTTGCAAGATAGCATAGGGGGAGAGAGACATGTTATTATCAGAAAACTTGAATTTAGTAAGAAGTAAAAACTACCTTCTCAGTTCCACCAGAGACAAGAAGGTTTCCACTATCACTCATTGCCAATGCATAGACTGACTCTTTATGGCCTTTGGCAGCAATGGGGACATATCCATGACACTGAGTTGTGTGTGCAGTAATGCTGTTACTCAAGTTAGTTGTTTGCAAATTTGATATTGGTAATGAATTTACAGAACCATTGATACCATTGGAACAACCATCTTCCATGACATCATTGGACTTTGAGAGAGGATTAACCGCAGCTTCAATATCCCATACGAAAACCTCCCCACCAAGACCCCCAGAGGCAACCACATTGGTCTAAAATGTACGACACTAAAAAAGAATCAGAAAGTAACTACTAATAATAAACATCCTTCCTTGAAGCACAACCTATGCACCAAAATTAAACATGAAACTTAAATAGCCATATTGCACTAACAGGAACCTTTCATCCATGCAGCTAATAAAATCCACAGAAAATTTTACATAGAAATTACATTTTTTTCAGCTGCAGCTAGACATGTAACATAGTCAGAGTGTTGACGAAGAGTCCTCGTACAAGTTCCATCAGACAAGCAATTCCATGTCTGGTAAATCCAAGGAAAGAGCATATCAATACTTAACGAAATTAGTCAAAACAAAAAAAAAAAAAGAACAGCCAAAGATTGTGCATTAGTTAACAGCAAACCTTCAATGTGGTATCTGATGAGCAGGAAACAAGTGTATTACCACCAGCAATTACAGTGTCATTTACCTGTACAACAAGGAAATTGCTTTATTCTCAATCATAACTTACACAGTTACACAGATATATCATATATATAAGATAAATGAGTTGTGTCCAAAAAAAAAAGATATATGGATGGTGAATTCCACAAACTAAAGAAAAAGAAGATAAAAGAGATCTCTCAACATTTAAATCGAATATTGATGTAATTGAAGTGCAAAGTGAAATACTTGCTCGAGATTTTCCTTTTGGTGAGATGGGTTGTTAGTAAGCAACCATCCATTCATATTTGGTAATACATCAAGATGTGACATTCTAGTGGAGCAAAAACAGAAAATAAATTAAATTATCACGCCCTCTCAACCACATTATAGCAATAAAAATTTATCAGCTAAGCATGACAGTCATGCTCATAGCCAAAAGTAAACTGTCATGGGCAAAAAAGAAGGTACCCAATCAACATGTGACTCAAATGTAGCAGAGCAAGTGGCAGCATCTTCACCCAGTGCCCATCTCTTAAGTGTGCCATCGCGGCTTCCAGTGAACAGATAGTTGCACCCATCAGAGACAGATGACTTTAGGATAGCCAAACAATTTATGCCAGAACAATGCTGCAAAACAACATACCAAAGTAGAGAAAAATCAGTGCCTAGTGCCTATACCCAAAAGAAACTGATAAAAGGGTCAAATACAATCCAAGAGTTTTTTTTTTTTTTTTTTTTTTTTGAGAATATAAAGCAAAGGATTAGCAGAATAATTCAATTTGATTGTGAACATGGTCCTAAATTAATGATGGATATGGTCAATAATATAAAGAATTTATAACTGAGAACAGAGGCCATCATTTTCATTTTAATTTAGTGTAACGAAAATCTTAAGGACAAAATGCATCCAATAATGACACTTGCACAGCATTACCTTGGAGAAGTAGGCTCACTAGTTCCAAAAATATTTGAAGTTTATCAACATCACAAATATATAATAAACATTTCTTACTCAATCTTATGGAAAGTAAATATGGCATGGTATTATAAACCTACACAAGGATACAAAAAAAGCTCTCATGCTCAAATGGTTATTCTATGGATCATTTATAAATTTGAGTGCCCCCACATAAGAATACATATAAAAACAAACACAAGCTTCAAGAATTTAAATATTAGCTACGATATGATTACATAAAAAGATAAGAAAAGGCATATAAATCTAGTGATGCAGAAACACCAATGAATGTAAAATGTGGCATTACAGTGGAAAACAAAGATAAATAAATTAGAATCCTAATGAAATCTGAATTTGCAAATTCCTTGAGATAGCCAAAAACATATCAAGGAAGACAACTTACTCGCTTCAAAGAGAAATAACAATGAGGTAAATAATGAAAGGATTAAAAAAACATAAAACCACTTCACCTTTGAATCATCAGTGTCATTCAATACATATGTCAGCCTCTTTTCTTTACGTGGGCGGTTAGAATTGGCATTGTTCCCTGCACTGCCCACTCGGTGCATTGCAGTGACCCCTACATAATCAGTCAAATGAAAATTAAAACCTTTACCACCCCTATATTTCATTCCTCACTAAATTCTTGAATATTCCAATCCAACACCATACATTAAGTTAGAATAACTTATATTCTGTAATTAAAAATCAATTTAAAAAAAAAAAAAAAAGAACAAAACAAAAGAA
Organism: Durio zibethinus; assembly: GCF_047325235.1. NCBI lineage: Eukaryota > Viridiplantae > Streptophyta > Magnoliopsida > Malvales > Malvaceae > Durio > Durio zibethinus. The sequence goes on from NC_143175.1 coordinate 1,202,269, forward strand.
ATGTACCAAAATAGACCAAAATTATCTACCCATAAATGATAATTAACATTTTAAAAAAAATAAAAATCATTCCACATGATTCTGCAGAAAAAGATTCAATCAATCAAAACTAAACACTCATGAAGACCAAATTTCCACTCCAAACAAAATCTACCAAATGACGTGGCATTTGAACAATTACTATAATCGCAAATATTAAAACTAACATTTGATTTCTTATTCCATTTGAATTAAACACGTATTTCCCAAAAAAAAAAATCGATGAACTCATTGAAAAATTCAAACAAAAATTGACCAAAATTATCAAACTAGACAATTAATGTTAAAAATAACCAAAGAATAAACATAGATTCAACGACTTTTCAGCAAAAATAAAATCCAACAACAAAGTCCACTAAATAAATACACAAGGAAGCAAACTATAAATTATCGGCAAGAACGCGCGAAGTCGACGATGGGAGAGAAACAGTAAGGCTTTGAACTTACCGGACGGTCGTCGAAGATGAAACCCAACGGCGACGGAAACGAATCGGTGAAGAGAGAGATGAAATTAAACCCTTGCAAATTTTGGTGTGTCTAGATTTAATTCTATTTTTTGTTTTGATTTTTTTTTCCTCCTTTGCTATTGAAAAGAGAGAAGAACGGCACAGAGAGAGATAGAGAGAGAGGGGGGGACTAGGAGGAGAAGAGGGGGTCGGTGTAGTAAAATAAAATACTAAATGAAACGGCGTCGTTCTAGAAAAACAACTGGGAAGTAGGAACGACGTCGTTCTGAAAAATCATGACTTACAGTTTAAGCCTATGAGGTTCGTTGTTGACTAAGAAAAGATGATGGACTATACTTGGAATCATTAAATCTATTAATTTATGGTTACCTCATGAATGTTTTTCTTTTATAAAACTTTTAACAGCCAAATAAGTCTATTTTTAATAATTAAGAATTATTTTTTCAACCACATATTTAAGGAATCAAATCCTTTTATGGATTTTTGTTCACATTCATAAGCGAATCTACATATTTAATATGGATACCTTAAATTTTAAAAAATAAAAAAAAAATTTTTGACACTCCCAAAATTTTTTCATAGACACTATTTTCATTAATAAAATTAATAAATTCAATGACAATTATATATATATATTAATATTCTTTTTAGAATAACATTTATATTTATATTACTATCAAGAAATATTATCATAAATGTATTAAAAAGTTATTATTATTAATTATCTAATGTAATAAGTAATAAAAGACATAGAATTAATGCAATTTACCCTTCAAAATTATAAATTTTGAATTCTTGCCTAATTTACTGTATTTATTTTTTTAAAAATATTTTCTAATTTAATTATATCATTATTATCAACTTATTAAATGGCTCATTTTTATATCTTTATTTACTTAATTAAGTTTCGTTTAATTTTCAATAAGTAATAAGAAAATATGAAAATATATTCATGCGTAATTAGTTTTTTATTTAGTTTATTTTTTTAATTGTGTTATTGACTAAATTAATTGTAATTTATACATATAAGGTAAAAATATTAGATATTTAAGATGTAATAAATGTAATTAATTTATTCTAACTAATTATAATTTAAGTAATAAAAATGTTTTAAATAAATAAAATATATTTATTAGATAATACATGGTGATTTTTAAACCCATTCATATGTAAAAAATATAAACTATCTACATTGGACTTCTTTTTGTTTATCAAATGCTTTGATTTATACATATTTATATAAGATAAAATAAGAAATATGAAAGTCAAGCTACCATTAGTGTAATTGAAAATGACAATCTGACATTGTTTCATAATTATTTAAATACTCGGTAAAATTGATTTTGATAAAATTAAAAAATACGATAAAAATAAGATTAATTATTGTAATAATAAGAATGGATATTGTATTGTTAATATTAAAATTAATGATGATAATATAAAGTTAGATGTAGACATAGTGATAATAGTGAGATAAATTTTAATAAGAAAATAAATGATAATTAAGGATATTAGGTTAAAATGTGTATTTAATAAAATTGTTTAAATGATTTAACATTTATAAAATTAATAAATTATTTAAAAAATTAAATTATTTTTATGTCAAATAATAGCTTTATTAATAAATAAAGAAATTAATAAAAATAATATTAATATATCAAATATATTTTTCTTTATTTTTATTATTTTATGCATTTTATGTATTGTTAATTATAAAATAATGCCGTAAAAGTTTTTATATACTAATAAATTTTATTTATTTATTAGTTTATTATATAATAATAAAGTTAGTTCATTTATTTATTAATTTATTATATAATAGTATTATTTATTTATTATATTAGATAATAACAATAATAATAATAAATTATTATTATTATTTCACAAATTTTAAATAAAAAATCAAAATTAAAAAAAAAAGGGGAAAACTTTCTCGACACTAAAGTAAAAAATAAGATCTTGTGAGCCAAGCTGAGGTCGCTACTTGTGCTTCCACTGGTCTAAAGGTAAAGAGAAAAAAAAAAAATCTATTAAAATAACTTATTAAAATGATGTTATTTCATATTAAATAAATATTTAATTTATTATTATTTTAAATTTAAATTTGCCATTTACACTTACTACTAATTAATTATAAATTAAATACTTAACAAAGAATTCTGAACCAATATCTCAAAAGTTGCCAAATGTGCCAAATGACACTATAAATTGCCAAATATGTATCATATAATAATTTTAGACAATTCAGCTACCTTCCAAAAGAATCATGCCTTTATTTTTTTTTCCCTTGTAAACCAATCATTTATGCAATATTTTTCTTTAAAAACTACATTGGTACAGGAAAATTTTCCAATAACTTTTCACCATCAAGACAAAAAAAGGGTTTTTAATTCAGGAAAAAAGAATGATGAAAATGTCTTTGATGAAGTTGGTTTTTAGCTCTGCATTAATGTTATTCATCATGGTTGACGCAGCAAAGTCAGATATTGTGTCCTTTGATCGTTGTACGATGAATTGTTTGAAAGCAAATTGTAACTCACCCCCCTATGAAACCCAGATACAAGTGTCTTCTCAATTGCGAACTCAATTAGATACAAATTCGACCTATCACTTTCATTAACCTCGTATATAATTAGAGTTGACATTAGATTAGATTCGGGGTGAATTTTATTTGTCTCAAATTCAACTTGATTTTATGTGTTATCAAATTCGAATTCGATATTACTCGATTTTTTTTATTTTTTTTATATCCGAATCTGACCCGAAATTAATAAAATATTTTTTTAGAATATAAAATATTATTATTTTTAAATATAAGTATTTAAAATATTATTTTTTTAATATAAATATTTAAAAATATCATTATATAAATATATTTATTTAATTAATTAATTAAAAATAATTTTTATATAATATCGGGTTGGGTCGAGTTTACCTAAAATCAAAATCCAACCTGACTTCGATTGTTTCATAATCTTATCCGATCCGATTCAAAATTCGAATTTAAAAAAAAAAAATGATTTCATTGAATCAGATCAAGTCAAAAATATGTTAAAAATGAATTAAATTACCGACTCTAAATATAATGCTGCAAATAATATATAAATAGAGTTATGTTTTACGTCATAAAAATATCGATTAAAGCTACCAATTGTATGATTTATTGGTAATATTTTGAATTTTGAATTTCAATAATCAGAATTCAATTATAACAATATGAAATCTAAAAAAAAAAAAAAAAGCAAAAATTTATGTTTTGTTTGATTTTACGTTAGATAATTTATTAATTTATATGATTTTATAAATAACTTTTTATCGATTTAAAAAATATGTGTTGATAATTGTTTGATTGTGATTGTATTACATGCGAATTAAAAATCGTGTAATTGTTCCTTACTTATATATCTTATGTTCCCATTTGTTGGATGCAACTCCACAACAAACCCATGGATGTGATCAAAAGAAAGAGTCCTATCATTCCAAATGATTTATCTTCTCCACAACAAACTCATGGATTTAATAAGATGAAAGAGTCTATAAAAAATTGATTGCAAAAGCTATAAGCTACAGTTACTCCTTCCAAAATGCATTTAGCAAAGATAAGGGATGAATTTTTGTAATATTTTATACAATAATAATTTTTATTGTTATGAATTTCTATGATATTTATAATAATAATAAAAAATGGAGTTGGCGAAATAATGTTGTATTTGTCTACCAAAAATTGATTGCAAGAGCTATAAGCCACAATTACTCATTCCAAATTACATTTAGCAAAGATGGGCAATAAAGCTGATACAAATTTGATCACATTGTTACATATTATTTTTTTTAAAGTTAAAATAGTAAAATTAATTTTTTTATTAATTTTAAAATTTATAATTTTTTGAATAATAACTTTTTCATTTCACTAATTAATAAATATTTATAATAAAATTTATTATTCTATATATATTTTTTTATAAATTTTCGTTATCTCACCTTCAAGAAATGAAATTTTGAATAGTCATATACCTTTTCTGAAAGGTATATGACTATCCGAAAATTCATTTTTAGAAAGTTATGTGGTTTTTCATAAATCAATTTTCAAAAAATCATAAAATTTATTGGAAATAAATATCCAAAAACTCGTGAGAAAAAGTAATTAAATAATTTTGTTTACAAAAAATTAAAAAAAAAATAAAGTGTGAAAAAAACGAAAATGCATTAAGCTCCTCTCTAAATTATTATTTTTAGAAACTACCCATTAATTTGGTTGATATTTTTAAGGGTAAACCTCACTTGCATGACGTGTAATTTGGATGTTTTTCACATAACGTCCCGTGTGTGTGTGTGTTTGTTTTTAAATAGCCTCCGAGATAACGCCTCTTTCGCATAAGGGTTTCATCGTTAATTTTATTTGCTAAAATATATTACTCACTTACCCTAAAGCCATGATAACTTTTTTAATAAAAAAAAATCATGATAATTTTTTAATTAAAAAACCATGGTAATTTTAAGAAGCATAGATCCCTATAAAACTATAATACTCACTTACCCTAACTCTTGTCTTTTAAAAGAGCACAAAGATTAACTCATAAAAAATAACTCTTCGCCCTTTCAAGCTAGAGGATGCTGATGATTTCCTGTGATTTGCCTTACAGTTGTGGAATGATCTCACTTTCGAACCATTTCTCAACAGCAAAATGTTAGATTTTCATTTTACAGCATCTGATATTTAGGGAGAAATGGTTTAATGCTGAATCTTGTTTGTAGGATTTTTACTAAATCTGATAATTTCAAATACGATATAATAAAACAATACAAAAACGATATGAATAGTAAATACAAAGATGACACGATTTAAAATTTTAACAAAATTTATAAATAAATTTAATAAAATAATAAAAAACGTATTTTATATTTTCATGTCGACATAAACTGTAATATGTTATTTTCATATATCACACAATACGAATATATAAATTATCAATATTTTACTGACAAAATACACAAATTGACAAGTTTAATTTTTGTAAACTTCTATTTATTTTTCTTTTGTCAAAAGCAAGTGGTCTCATTCTCATATTTAATTCAACTAAAGGATTTTTAAATTTAGGGTTTTCAACTTCCAGAATGCTGAACCAATTACTCTCAAAAGTTGCTAAATGAACCTTTTTGTTAAAATTTTCATTTAGGATCACACTAAAATTTTGATGCATATGCCCTGTAACACAAAAAATATCATTTTCCACCAGTCTACCTAAGGCAATAAAGGGGGACAATAATTTAATTATATCATAGATATTCTCATGAGCTAAATTTATAAAAAAAAAATCTGCACCCGAATAAATCTTCTGATAAATATGAACAAGATTTTTCATAATCCAAATATTGTACAAATTGACTGTCAACAAGTACTTTTGCCGATATTAAAAACTGCCAAATATGGGCACAAATTAAAATTATTTACCAAAAATAAATAAAGATTACTAAATTTAAACAAAATTTAACAGAATCATGGCCTTTTTTTCCTTTATAAACTAAATATTTGTGCAATTTTCTCTGAAAAACTTCATTGTCGTAGGAAAATTTGCCAACATCTTTTCAACATCAGGACAAAGAAAGGGGCTTTGATTAAGGAATGATATGGCAAAATTTTCTATGATGAAGTTGTTTTTGTGCTGTGCATTAATGTTTTTAAGCACAGTAGAAGTAGCAAAGTCAGATGAACATGATGTTTGTATGAATGAGTGCTTCGTAATGCATTGTCCATCGCCCCCTGGGTTTTGGTGTAATTTGACGCGTGACTTCCATTGCACACCATTATCAGGAGGAGCTGCCTCTGTCACTGACTCTGTAAAAAATAATCCTCAAGATATGCCTAACAATTTCATTTTTTTTTCTAAAGTAAAGAGAAAAAAAATATCTATGAAGCATTCGTCTCAATAACAAGACACCATGTCTAGGTTTAAGTTTCCTTCAACTTTTTATTAGATTCTTTCATCGATTTGGGTTTTTTAATTCCATAACTAATTTTTTATTGATTAATTAATAAATATATATCGAGAATTATATCAATCAGACTACGTGTAATGAGAAAAAAAATTTTCTATAAAGCATTTGTCTCAATAACAAGAAAGACATAATGTCTAGGTTTAAGTTTCATTCAATTTTTTATTAGATTCTTTCATCGATTTGGTTTTTTTAATTTCATAATTAATTTTTTATCGATTAATAAATATATATAGAGAATTGTATGATTCAAATTACGTGTGAATTAAGAATTATGCAATTTGATCATTGGTCATATCTCTTATATTCATATTAATTTGTTGGATGCAACATCAAAACACCTTCCTAATGGTGCATGATCTTCTTCAACAAACTAATGGATTTGATCAGAAGGTAGTGTCTAGCAAAAATTGATTACAAGCTATAAGGCACAGTAATTCCTTCCAAAATGTGGGCAATGGAGCTAATACAGATTTGGTCACATTGTTGTATAGGAGAGAGCAATTGAAGGGGATTTGAATGTATATTCAGGGTGAAATTCATGAAGATTAATAAAAACAGAATATTTTATTATTCTATTATTCTATTAATAAAATGATATGATGATTAAGGAATTAGATGAAAAAGTGGTTGTTTATAGAAACGAGTGGCATAAGAAAATTCATACTACAACCTAAGTTGATTCTCTTATTTTGGTTTTTCATACACTTAACCCCAAAGTATGAGATATAAGACTTGGTGTGTTGTTGTATTCTATTATTACATTAACGGAGAGTTATAATTTGTCTCCCTTTAATTTTGTCATGATTTATGGTTATTGTAATACTATAATATGAAAATATTTTATATATATGATTCTGTAAATGAGGTTTTTCAATTTTTACAAAATTAAAAAAATTGACACATATACTCCTTTATGTGTTTTATAGAGTTTTGACATATAAATTACAAAAGTTTTATTCTTTTAGGCAAAATTTAGGACATCAGACTGTAAAAAACTGCTGCTATTTCTTTCTTGTGCAGTAGGAGCAGCAACATGAATATATACTATATATATATATAACACAGACACTCATTGAAAGGAACGAAACAGAATGGTTCTCATTCACAATTGAGGAACTCAGACATTTTATTTCAGAGTGTAGAATTTACCGAAATCTCCTGTGGGAGAAGATAGCTTGATGGGTCTTGCTGCAATGGGATAACAAGCCTTTGCAAGGGCTTTAAAGCTACCGTGAGCTTTGCGAATGATGGCCGCAAACTTGGATCACTGGAAACAATGGAGTAATAAGTTCGACTGGATTTAATATTGCAAAAATGAATATATGCTTCAAGTTTTTGTTTACTTACGTCTGCCAGCATTCCCAAATTATCCTTGCAACCATAGGATCAAGTTCCTTGGGAATGTCAAGCCGACGATTCTGGAAACCAACAGCACCCACAACCTGCATTGGATTCATGCCGCTCCATGGCAGTCTCAGAGTAGCAAGCTCCCAAAGAATGACTCCAAAGCTATAAACATCGCATCTATACATCCAACAAAATATGTGAGTTAGTTTTAAGCTTGGTTATTTTACCAATTCAGCATCTTTAAAATCCATGAGTTTCTGCCAGAAAATATCAGCCACTCTTAACTCCAATCATCAATAACACTGAGTCATAGTTAGAAAACCCCAACAAACATTTCTGTACAATAGTAAAACAAGTAATTTATATATAGACGATAGAACACGACACTGACAGTTTTTCATGGTGACTTCCGAACTGCTAGAAAGACAGGTAATTTTAACATTTTCTTATCTTCACCATGCTTTCATAAACAAAACAGAACATTAAGCAACCAGAGTGAAATATTAATAGATAGAGCAATCTGCTAACCGAGGAGAAAGAACAGGATTAAATGATATTGATCAAAGAGAAATAACTCACTTCTCATTTGAAGGCTCATTGCGAAGTACTTCTGGTGCCATCCACTCAGGCTAAAACATAAAAGGCAACTCAATCAGAGACATGTAGAAAGAATATAAATATAACAGAAGCTATATATTCTATCTATATCTTCAGAATTTATAACATATTGCACAGTAGGCCAAGATACTGACTGTTCCTCCAGTTGATTTGGATGATAGAAAGGTATTATGCTTCAAGCGTGACAACCCAAAATCAGAGACCTGCATAGTTCAGTTTTGCAATCAATCAGAGTGCACTGCATGAATTTCACAGCAGTCATACTTCATCTCTTATTCTTTTCCTTAAAATGAAAATGTTTAGTTTTCAATTTCCAAGCAATTACATCACGCATAGTTACACATTTAATGCATTAATAACCTCAGCTAGCTGGGAAAACAACAAAAAGGTAGTTCCAAAGGATCCGTGCCCTTGTTCCTTTTTTAATTCTTTAAGGTTTTATTCTTGTGGAGTTTAAAGCCAGTGAAATTATTTAATTCTATATGGGATAAGATTATGAGCATAAGTGTAAGAATGTCAGATCAGATATGTCAATCAGTGTAACCATTCTCCAACAAGGTTAGACAATTCATATTAAACTATCTCACAACTTATAAGTCGCCTAAGTGATGCATAAATCAAAAAGGATATAGGCATGGACACATATGGTAGGTTGCAAACCTTTAATTCTAGAAAGTTTAGAGAAGCAGGCACAAAAAGACTACAATAATACAGACTTGTAATAACTTACCACTTACGCACCATGTATTTGATGTTTTTTATATATTAAAAACTTTCTATTAGTTTTCCATTCTGAAACTAATAATATACAAAACAGTGATTCACAAGATAGAAAAGTAAAAACAAGTGGACAATAAAAATAAGCTGCCAAAATTAAAGTTTGCAGCAATAAGAAACAAATTAACAAATCCACAAACTGAGATAACTGCTATTCATACATAGGCATTAGACTACCAGAAAGAGAGAATAGGAAGTAGTCATTATAGCTCACTAATCAAGCCACCTCCACTAGATCAGTAAGATCAAATGTCACCAGATTTTGCAATGATTACAGCAAGATTGAGAATGTTTGGGGAGTAACACTTAAAAGAGTAAAAGTAAGAAACATTTGGAAGCATAAAAAACTAAAACATAGAAACAACATTTACCTTCACAGTCCAGTTTTTATCAACTAAAAGATTAGGAGACTTCAAATCACGATGAACAATGGTAGGTGCGCTGGTGTGTAGGCAATTCATGCCCTTCGCCTGCAAAATGGAAACAGATTTGAAATTTTATGTGGTCATCACATCCCAAACAATAGAATTGCAGAAGCAATCAATTTCATACCACATCAAGAGCCATCTTAATTCTAAGCTTCTCATCAATTTGAGAATGAGGACGATGAAGAATCTTATACAAGCTTCCTCTGGAAAACCAAATAACATTTGCACAATTTAGAACATCAAATATTATCTCCATGTGTGACACATGAATACATGAATGCTGGTAGTCATAGACTGCCAACCTCATATTGCATCTGGATTACTTTGCATAAAGCTCAACTCAATAAGAAGATAAGATGACAATATGCAGGCAGAGACTATTACCTCGGAAGAAACTCGGTAATGATAGAGAGGTTAGGAGGGCGAGTCACAGCACCCATAAAAAGAACAACATTTGGATGACGCAGTGTTTGCATTATTCGCACCTTAAATTATAGAGAAAAACAAAAATCAGGAGTGATTTGGACTTATTTAACTGCCATGATCTTAGGCAAGGATGTTTGTCTGAAGTTTGTATATGGCCAGTTATAACAATAAAAGAATGAATAAACTAAAATATCTGAAAACACATTTTATTATCATTTTGATATACAAATAAAAGCTTAAAAGTTGCTTACCTCTCTTTTGAACTCAGCCAAAGCAGCACCTAAAAAATCCTGGTCTAGGAACTTCTTCACAGCAACCTCCTGTAATTCAATAACCATTACCACCCACAAAATTATAAACTGCTTATTCTTTTAATTTAGAAAACAATTCTTAATAGTTTGTGCAAAATATCATTTCAAAAAAGTACATCTATAATTCAGTTCAAAACACGGCCAATAGTCCTCACCATGATGCCTTTGCCAAATAATTATCTAGCTAGCTTGAAACCTAACTCCTTTAGTACTAAACAAAGACAGCACAGAGTGACATACAAGATAAAAACTGTGAAAACTGTAATAGACTGAAGTATAAAAAGAGTATAAACTAACCGTGCCATTCCAATCAGCATGGTAGACCTCTCCATAGGAACCTACTCACAAGAAAACAAAATTCAATAAGAATTAGAAAACTTCCAAAAAACAAGATAAAAGTTCTTGCAAAGCAAGAATCAGAATACTTTACTGCATTTAAACTCTTAAGATTTTAATGAGGAATAACAGGAGCTCTTGAATATCAACAAAGGGGGAAATTCCAAAATAACAGACACAATATACAAGTATTGCTAACTGAGTCAACATTTAGTTTATAGACAGAAAAAGACCTTAAATTAACTACAAAAATTGCCACATGTAATGAACTTCAATGAGCCATATTCATTACCTAGTCCAATTCTTTCACCAATGTCCAAGTCTTCCCAAGGAATTTCACATTCACCTACATCTACATCATCAAATAGTTGATCAACCCTGCCTGTGCCACAATCAACTGTTGAGCTAGGACTTTCTGGATCCTTTAATTTGAGCTTATTCCCCATATATCTATCATGAGCATACTTTCTACGATTGTGGAAACCAATCTCATTATCTTGCTCTTTAGCCAAATCCCCCGTGTTATTTTGTAAATCATGTCCATTCCTGAGATTTTCTTCCTTAAATTTAGTGCTTGCATCCTCATCCAGCTGTGAGCTATTGAACTGACTGGTAGTGGATGCGAAAGATGTGCTAGTACCAGACAAAGAATTCCTGATTTTATTATCTCTACTTAATATATCAAAGTCACCATGTGACTTAAAACCATGAGGATAGACCTTTTCAGGTTTGGTAGAGCTGGTGGAAGCTGATGATGACTGATTAAAATCATTAGGTTCACGATTGGTTTTTGGAAGGAGGCCCTCCATATAATTGTAATCCTTTTTCTGAGGAACCTCATTATAAGCAGGCCGATTCTTCCACATTAACGGTACCAGGGGTTGCCCCCCAACTACATTATTTCTCTGTCTCTGAAACTCATCAACTTTGGTCTCAGAAGGTTTGTTCTGCTGGGAAGTTTTGCCTGTACCTTGTATCTGGAATGGATTAATATCTGCAAAAAGATTTTTTGGGTCATCTTGACTGCTCTGACCATACGGCACTACATTGACGTTCATCCTCAGGCCATCACCAACTACATTGCCACCACGACTCCCCTTATAGGCTGAAGCCCCAATGGCAGTAGAGGGAAGATGGTCCATCTGATTAGGGGTCACTCTGTTAGATAATCCAGAAGAACCAACATAGATATAACCACTCGGACCTGATAATGAAGATGATTCTGCGCTTCCAGAACTTGACCTCCAATTGAAGGGCAGATTATTGATCACAGGATGCTGACTACTACCTTCTCCGTTAAGTGGCTTTGCTCTTGAGTAAACATCATCAGACGACTGAAGATTGCTAATTATTGGATTGTATGGCTTAAAAGTTGTATCTTTTGCGCTTAAAATGTCAGCAGGTATAAGTGTACCAGGAGCTGCCATTAAATCAACCAAAAACTCCCTGTACGTTAAAAAACACAAGATTAGACCTAAATAGATGTAAAGATTAAGTTAAGAAATAAACACAAACTATAACCTTTCATCTTCCAGCTTTATTATATTTACAGCATCATCCTCAACACCAGTGTAATGACTGCCTTTTACCAGTCTACAAGGTAACCTTATGCTATCTGACAACGCCTACATTAAGAGGACACAAAGAAAATAAATAAAAACCTTACAGATAGCCCTATTTACATTAAGAGGACACTAAAAGAACCAAGTTAAATCATCCAGTAGGATAAAATCAGAAAAAAGCTTAGAGACAAGCAATTTCTGTTTCCAGAACTTAATATTTAAATATTAGAACCTGGGGCATAGCGCATAGCCCCGTTGGTTTGCCCATCCCCTTTAGAGGGTGGTGGCAATCCTGCAGAGAAGGGCTTCTAATTCCAGCCCCTAAAAAAATTCAAAGGATTATCCCTTAAAAATTGCTCAGAAAAACAACCATTTGTCAGCAGAATAGCATATGACAGTTTTGAACTCAATTAAAAGATAGCAACTGTCTAAGTTAAAAAACTAACCTTGAAGAGTAAAGCACGATGCCGAGAGAGGCCTATATTTATGGATCCAATAGGCAACACACTTGTATGAAGAGATGTTCTGAGCTCTGTGCTTTTTTCCATCCATTTGGCCAATATTATGTTAGCATCTTTCACAGATCCACCCATATGTCCTGTTACAAGTTCGGCAAGCCTTTGAACTAAAACACTAACATTGGTAGCAGGGCAATCTAATGCAATACAGTGAGCAATTTGCAACAACTCTTCTAGGGCAGGGTCAATCGTTCGATTGACAATTACAACTTCAAAGCCAGAATTCTCAAGATTTGTTTCAAGATCAGCAAGAGATGGCATTTTTCCTTGGATTCCTGAATCTGTGGAGAGCCCATATACATCATAAAAACCATCCACCACTCTCTCCTCATAATCAAGCACATTGTATTCCTGGTGAATCAAAACAACCCAAAAAGTCAATCCAAACCAAGCAAAATCAAACACTAACCATAAAAACTCAAGCTCATTCCCTTACAGTAATACACCATGGTTCAATTTCCAGCTTTTCATTCTTCGTTAGTAAATCAAGCAAGTTCAAATTTTGATCAAAAGCAGACATGAAAATTATAAAGTATAAACTATCACAATTCTAGTAAAAAAAAAAAATTGTTCAAGCTTTTCACACTAAAATTCACCTTATATAATCCAAAATTAAATTCAAATCATAACTTGTCCTAATCAATCAATCCAAAAACCAATCACTGGCAGCAACTAAACACCCTAATTCAAGTTCACTCACTTTAATTAGATTCATCAAAATTCCAAGAAACTTTCAAAACCCAAGCAGTAGATGCTATTTGCAGCTTATCCACCACAATTTTGCAAGAAGCAAAAGTCCAAAATAATCCAATATATCATTTTTACCTCATTGAACAGTAACTTGCCCTAATCATTACAATCCAAACACTAACCAAAAAAAAGAAAAGAAAAAAACCCAAATTGATAAAAAAGAGGAGATAAAAAAGAGATAAAATAACAACAATTCATGATTAACACTCATTATTAAAGTAAAAGCAAAATAAATTCAAACTTCTCCACTAAAATTCAGTACAATAACTTGCCCTAATCAAACAGTCCAAATATTAATCACTAGAACCAACTAAAACACTCATAATTCAAGCTCACTCAATCCGATTCAATTCACCAACAGTCCAATTCAAACTACAAAAATTATAACAACCAAAACAAAAAAAAAAAAAAGAAAACACTTACCCAATACTGCCTGGCCAAAACCTCGGCTGCCACGTCACCCTTATCCCTCCCTAACCCTAAATCTTTCCGGATATGACTCCCTAAGCTCAAAAGTGTCGCCGCTTGGATCCGATCCTTCTGCGGATCCTCCGAATTAGAAGCACTGATCGCTAGGGCTAACTGTACCTGAAAGTCTTCCTCCGATAACATATAATCCGACGCTCGATTATTAGCGGCCGCTGTCGATGATGGCGTACTCAACTCCATACTCGACGATACCGGCACCGTCGTCGTGGTCACCGGTGATGATGACGTCGTGGTTGTAGAAGGACTCGGCGGAGAGTTCTCGGACATTGTGGTTTGCTGATCGGTGGCGCATGACGGCGACGTGTCGTTCGTCGATTCGTGATTGCCCCCGATGTGTAGCTTCTTAAAAATTTGCTTCATTTTTTTCCTTTTTGTTCCCATCTTGTTCGCTTTTTCTCAGTTTCCCTCGCTTTCTCGCAGTTTCTCTCACTTTCTTTTCTTTTCCTTTCTTGGTTTTCTTTTGGAAAGGTCAAGGGAAAATGTTAGAAAGGTTCAAAGTACAAGTCTTGGCGGGGAATTAATACGGCTTCAATTTGAGAAATATCCACGAAACTGCCATTCATAATCTTTACACGCGCTTTCGGTTGACGACGATGTGCATGTGAAACTGAAACAACCAATGGGAATAGGGCATGCTGGGCTGCTGACCTTAGGCTTTGCTCACGTGGAGGTTAGGGTCCACACCACTTGTGGACCGCCTAGATTTTCTAAGGCCGTGTTTGGGTCCCGCTCTCTTTTAGACAATAGCGTGCAGTTTCAAAGACCAGTTTAAGTAATACAGTAAGTTAAATCGATGGAGTCATCAATGTCCCAAATTTATACTAAATTTCACTTAATGACCTTTAAACAAATGCAGCAAACATGTAAAGACATAAATGGGGTTATGTAGGTTGAAACTAAGTTTCTAAGATTGGAATGAATAAAATCCAATCTAAAATCATATCTATTTAAACTCGAGATTTATTTCAATTAATACATATAATAATCTGTAAAAGATACATTCAGTATAAGATTCAAACCCAATCGATGACCTTTCTTTGGACCAAGAAAAATTCATATCCGAGAATAAGAAATCAGTAACTTCTTTGGATGTAACATTACAAAGAAAAACAAACAATAATAATTAGCACGTCAGAAATGTGTTGAGAAACTTATATACCACTAAGGAATGGGAAACAAGGGTAATAGAAAATACAGCCTAATTCCTTCTACCCTTGTTTCTTCTGGATGAGACTACTACCCAACCATCTTCTGCTTCGGCTGCCTGGTTTGGCTTTGGCTCATCCGTTGGCATACTGACTGGATTCAAACTTGATTGAGGGTTTGGTACATCCACCATCATGTTTGTTGCATTGTCAGCATCCATGCTTTCATCATCATCCTCATCTTCCTCAGTAAACTAGGATAAAATATCGATCAATAAGAAAAAGAAAAAATATTAACACAAAGGATACCATTTTAACCCCTAACTCTTCATCTACTACAATAACTAGGTAAGATTTAATTAGTTAGCAAGGTATCCACCATGCAAATGGAGTAACTATTTTATGAGATGTCATTCTATTGAAAACAAAGAACAGTCCAGCAGTATAAAGCCTAAACCATTCCATTTCGGATTATACAATCCATTGTAAGAAAGAAAAGCTAAGGTTTCTATTCACATCTGCAACAAGTTTAACTATTAAGGAGCACTCTGCCTTCTTTTTGTGTGTGTTAAACCATTAACGGTCAGGGACTGGCAGATGCAGAGTTGAAAGAAACCCAAAAAAATATTTTCTATGAAGTAAAATCCTAGTATAGGACAAAGCAATAAAATAACCAGAGCTCACAAATAAAATTGATAGTGAAAGATTGCGATCTCCTTACATAAAGGCTCACACGATAATTGGTATCTCACACCCTATAAGAGTTCCTACACAGCCTGAGGATTTTTTTCATATGAATAGTAAAATGTGACTTTCCTAACATGCCAACATAGCTATACTGAGCATGGAAAACAAAAATCCAAGAAAACAGGGATAAACAGAAGCAAAGTTCAACAGAGACAGTAGTATATAGTATATTATCTTCGACAAGAAACGTATTAATAGGCAAAAAGGGTTTAAACTAGAAATTACCGGTCTGACATGAGCAACTGTTGGAGGATTAGTTGTCCTCAGTTTCTCAATTGACTGATAATTACCTTCCAAACATTCTTCGTGCATAATCATTAACTTCTCTGCCACCTGTAACAAGTCGAAGAAATTAATCTCTCTCAAGAAGCAATAAACGGTATAAATTCAAACCTTTTAAAAGAATTCCAATACTAATTGCCATGTTACATGAACTCGGGATCTAGTGTTGGACAAAGGTATATGTCATGTTTTTTGGCAATTTTCTACATTAATTAAAGGCATAAGGGTTAAAAAAGCTCTCAAATAAAAATTTAATAATCAATTAAGCCCTGGATATTTTGTTGCAATCAATTAAGCCCTACACCTTCTGTTTCGAATCAATTAAACCCTTGAACATCTATTTCACCCAAATGAACCCTTATACATCTATTTTCACTCAATTAAGCCCTCGATTGGATAGAAACAATTAACCATTTTTCCTCTAACAAAGGCTCAATTGATGAAAAAAGATGTTTGACGGTCTAATTGATTGCAAAAAGAAAAATGAGGGTTTGAATGATTATTGAATTTTACTTCACAGGCTTTTTTGACCTTTTTGCCTTAATTAAAAGTGCCAAAGAAGCGTTGGACACGGTTATGTAGGGTAAATAACAATTAAAAATTGCATGATGTGTATAAAAGCAAGTACAGATAGCTATGAAAATGCCACAAAGAATGGTTCAAAATGATGTTAAACTTAATTTGAACACAAATTTGATCCTAAAATGTCAGTCCGCCTCTTCATATGTTAAAAATCCCCCTTATCGTAATTCAGCTCGTAAAATTACATGCAAAAAACATAAAAAGGAGCATTTTCATACTTTACATTGAATCAAAAATAAATAGAAATTCACAGTGAGCTAGAGTTACAACAACATGTGAAGAACAAAATTACAACGAATCAATTCGATTAAAATAATGATTAAGGCATAATTCTGATCATTTTTACGAGATTTATCACAATTAACCAGCCTAAAAAGATTGAAATGACGTTAATATCATCAATTGAAGCCAAGAACAAAATCGAAGATTGAAAATACCTCCTCAATGCTACCATCTTCAACCAATGTATTAAGACTGAGCAAACCTTCCTCTAAAATATTCTCCAAATCATCTATATAAAGCGGCTCCGCTGAAATTTAAAAGAAAAAAAACAAATTTAATTACTGAAATTGCGAAAACAGAAAAAAAAAATGACTGATTTTTAGATATAAAAAGAGGTTACCTTTGGATTCAGTGAAGAAGGAGAAGACGTCGGAGCAGAGCGTGTTGGCTTTGATGCGGGATTCACGGCCGCCCCACTGGTTTTCGACTGCGGCGGTGAGAGCCGACCATCGAGAGAGAATTAGGCCTATTCCTTCTTGGAATATGGGAGTTGATTCCGCTGTTAGTTTTTTCGCTTCCATTGATTTGTTATCTTTCTTTCTCCGTCTCCGTTTGCCTTTGTGGCTTTGTATCTCTAATCTGTCGACCTGAAAGCTAAAACCCTACGGTTTTATATGAACCAGGAAGTGTGTTTGGGTTTGAGAATAAAATGATTCGGCTCATGAATAAAGATTGAAGAAAATGGGCTAGATCGGGTTTTAAAAAAAACCAAGTTATATCGTACATTATATTAATGATTCGGGTTGAGTTAGATTTCAATTGGTCAAGCCAGCTTGCTTATATTTTTTCATATAAGATATGTAAAATATATAAATTATTATGTTATAATTTTTATTGATATATTAAATATGAATTATATTTTTTATTTGTGATAATTATATATATATATTTTTTAATTTTAAATTGTATCGTCTTTATATTTTATTATTTTTATATGTTTAAAATTTTTTAAGTATCTTTACTTTTAAAATTATGTTAATCTTTTATTTAAAAAAATTTTGATAGCAAAAAACATTTATATGGATATTTGATAAATAATTATAATACCTTCCTTCATTATCTCTCATATGAAAAAACTTACTACAAAAAACTAATAACAACTCTCATTTATTCATATTTTTCATATCTCACTCCATATTCTCTTTTTTTTTTTCTACATTTTTTTCCAATATTAAGGCATAGTCTTGCAATAAACATTGAATTTTTTTTTTAATATTTTTGTTTTCTTGTTCTTGACATGTTGCCTTATGTGAATTAAAAAATAAAATGAAAATAAATGTTGTTTTGGAAGAAGACATATATATTCCATTAGACATGTTTGGTTTACTGTAAAGAAAATTTACTAGAAAATCCTTAAACCAATTTCAGGTAGAAGGGTTTTTTCTACTTATTAAGCTCTCTTGCAGCCATGGAAGTTTGAGATTTTTGCAGTCTGATACACAAGCTAGATTGAAAAACAAATGAAGCCAGGCTTGGTTCATGGTGGAATGCAAAATACAATGATTTGCTGAGTCAGGAAAGAGCACTTTTCTGAACTCGATAGTGCATCAATCGAAGGTCATGCTTTCTGCTTCATGCCTTAAGGAGTCGAACAATGGAGAAGACAGGTAACGCTCACCGGCGCTGGGGAAAATAGCCTGCGTAAGGGGAAAAAAAGCTCAAGAATTAGGAAAATTAACAAACAGGAGATTTCAGCTGTGCGAGACTTTTTGCTTGTTCTACCAGTGATGCAAAACCAGTTAAGCAAAGCAAAAATTCAGGCTAAGGCTGGAAATGGAAAACATAAGGACATGACTTTATCCTTTTGACATAGCTCATCATTTTAAATGGTACACAATTACACCATACAAAAATGACCAAAAAAAAAAACATGAAAATGATACCATTTAAAATTTTAGTAAAAATCATATATAAATAACAAAAAAATGTGTTTAGTATTAGGTATGTTGATACGAATTGTAACAAAATAATTTTTGCGTTTGACATGAAATAGACAAACATCGATACAGAAATTGATGGATCTACCTTTTGGGGTCTCAAGTCTGAACCTAACTAGGGCCTGCCCTCTCATGCATCATGAATAAGCTATCAGGTTTTAAGTCAAGTTCTATGCTTAAGATGTGGTGAAGTCTCTCCTTAATCTCCTTAATCATGTAACCATTTTTCACCCTGCAATTCAAATACCAGAAGATTTTGCACTGATCACCCTTTTGCAGATCAATCGCAACCTTTAATTTGAATGATTGGTATAAGCCAAACTATGAAGAACTTTTCAAGTGACAATGGGATGCCAATAGGGTTCTGTATTAGCTTGTGCCAGAAACAAGTCTCTAGAAAAGCTGGATTGTTGTGAAGAACTTTTTTCTGTAATGGGAATCTCAAAGAACCTCCTTTACTTGAATGGACAGATTCAATAATCTAAGATTCAACCAACAACTAGCATAGATTTTGACAACATAAATGCGACAAGACAAATCAAGAACTGCAGAAACTGTCATTTGAGCCACCTTGTAAAATAATTTTTCAGAGTTAATCAACTTTTATCTAGAATCATTATAGGATATATCAATTTGAAGAAGGGAATGCGATTCACAACTATTAGTTTGCCGGTATTTTCTGGCCTCTTTGCCAACTTAATCGCAGCCGCTGCTGCAGCACCAGATGATATACCTACCTGTCAAGACATATATAAATTTAACTTATGTAACAACCAAAGGAAAAGAAGAAAAATACAAGTGTTGTAGAAGGTCATATCTCATGAGAATCCATTAATTGTTCTGAACATACCAGCAAACCTTCTTTCAAGGCTAGCAGTTTAGCAGTTTCAATGGCTTCTTCACCAGATACCTAAAAGGTTATCACAGAAGCATCAATAAAAGGAATAGAAAACTACCATGCATCATATTGCATAAGCCAAGGATCAGATGGTTGATACTTGCCATGGAAAATGAAAGCAAATAATGGGAGAGAATCAGTTCTTATCAGGAAAACAAATAGCATCATCAAGGATGCTATTGGGACTTACCTGAATAACTTCATCAAGGATGCCAACATCCAAAACATCAGGGATGATACCAGCACCAATTCCTTGGATCGGATGAGGGCCTCTGACATGGCAGGCAATGTCATAAAGGAAATAGTTAAGTACTGGATGTTGCTCAAATCATGAAGGTTATGAAATTGTGTTCAACAACATAATTCCATATTGGGTAGGTAAAACAAAATGTTTTACAGCTTCAAAGTTTCGAAACAACATTGAATCCAATAATATTAGAAGAATTTGACAATGTCAGTAAAAAGAAAGGAAGAATGAAGGGCGAAAAAACTTGAAACTTACCAGGTTTTCCACCATTCAGGACCGCACTTTCAACTGGTTCTATGCCATATACCTATATGTCAACACAAGAAGAAAATGCTCTCATTAACATAACAACTAGAACATTTCTGCATGACTTTCAATCCAAAACGTGGGCATCATCTCTTCTATTGAAAAAAAAAGGAGGAAACCTTGATTTCTGAGTTTTTCTCTTTGAGGAATTTGCCTGCACCTGTTAATGTACCGCCTGTTCCTATGCCTGCAACCAGCACATCAACTTCTCACCCGAGTCCTTCCATATCTCGGGACCTGTAGTTTCATAATGAATCTAAACAAAGAATTCATTGGTTAATTTTAAACATCAACTGGATTATGAAATATAGAAAAGTTAACAGTAAAGATAATACCTGTGGATTGGAAGCATTTTCAAATTGCCGAAGCATGTGACCATTAGTTGTTTTATTTAGTATCTCCTCAGCCTTGTCTAAAATTCCCTTAATGCCCTTGGCAGGGTTAGTGAGGTATACCTCAGCTCCAAAAGCTCGAAGAACAATTCTCCTCTCAAGGCTCAAAGATGCTCGCATTGTAACGATAATTTTATAACCCCTGGCTGCTCCAATGAAAGCCAATCCAATGCCAGTATTACCACTGGTAGGCTCAATGAGGACACTCTTTAGCCAATATTATTTGAATATATGCAGAACCAAAGGGAGGTTTGTTAGCTTAAATGTTCCATATTGGACCATGCATGTGGAAAGTAGTCCTCATTTAATCAAAAGACAACTGAAGCAGAAGATATTAGTTTAAGCCTCGCACGAGCAAAATAGACCTTTGTAAATTGCAACAGACCCCATTCAAGTATAGGCATATCTGATAAAGCGATCAACTTCTTTTGTGCTCAATAAAACTATATAAATTTCAGGTGTTCTTGGATCTATAATTCTTCTTAATCAGATTATCAACCAATTACTGCACATGAATTAATTTGAAAGCTACACCTAGCAAAGCACATTAAAATATGGTAATGTCCATTTTACCTTCGCTGGTGTAATCAAGCCCTTATCTTCTGCATCTTTGATCATGCTGTATGCAATCCTGCATATCCATAAAGAATGACCAAAGGTGTTAATTTGCAGGTAACACTTTCCAAGGTGCAGTGAAGAAAATACAATCAAGTGTAAATAAAGCTTATGCCTGTCTTTAACACTGGAGCAAGGTTCCATTAGCTCTAGGTTGGCAGCAATGCGAGCTACACAACCTTCCACGATATTGTTCAGATATACCATAGGTGTATTACCTATTAACTGCAGAAGCCACAAAAGAGAATCAAAGGAAATTTTGAAAAAGAAGAAGAAGAAGAAGACTAAAGGCAGTATGAAGCTTAAATCATTGAGAACAAAAATTACTTCAGTAACATCTTTCTTGATTGCACAATTCTCCTCCATGTCTTGTTCTCCAAATTCTGCAACCTGATAGAACAAGCACTGCAATCTAGCAACGGAAACAAGTGGTTGGTAATGCACAGGTGAGGATGCATGAAAATCAAAAGTGAAAACTTACTATAATCAATAATCAACTATGATGAACATAGAATCGAAATTGTGGAAAACCAAAAGTCAAAGCCTACTATATGTAGGAATAAACTGTGATGAACAGAGAAGAGAACTGAGGAAAACACAATTGATTTCAAGTACCCAGTATTTTGTTTAATAAGAATTTCAGTACCTGCTATTGGAGGAACTTAAACACCCAAGTTTCTGAAAGTTATAAAGAGCATAGAAAAGCGGAGTAAACAAGTAATAGTTATTTCCCATAAATGGAAATTGAAACAGACTAACCATTGGAAATTTTACCAAACAATAAAAAAAGGAAATAAATCATATCCAGAAATGTCAAAGAAACAAGACAAATTGAAAGTGTAAATGCATAAAAAGAAACTTACAATAGTTGGATTAGTCCTATGCTACAGATATTTCTAAGGGATGCCTTTGGGTAGTCTAACAAAAAACAAGTCAAAAATAAGAAAGATACTATTTATAAAAGTAAACACATGGTACAAAGGCAACAGAGGTTGATATTCGATAATGCAGCTGATGAGCTTTGTGTTTTATCATGTTATGTAGCCAATTGAAGGCCAATTATGCATTGGTAACTCCAAAACTGTACCAACTCTCTTCAGACTTGGCCTTGAAATAAGTAAAGAAGTCTTGTTTTTTTCTCCCACTTGCACTTCAATACAGTGAATAATCAACTTTTCATTTCAGTATTGCTTTACCAAGGCCAAAGATAAGCTTCTTACAGCAGACAGAACGCAGACTGTCTATGGATATAACTATACCCCATATAGATTTGAAACTTGTTTTTTAAATTATTTGCATTGAGATTTACAAAGACTAGCTTTCATTGAGATGGTTGAATGGAATAGCTGGATTGTTATGGACTTTCCTGTACTTGTCATCCTTATCACTTCACTTTCCTTGTTGATACTTCCTTTACGCAACAAAATCTGTTGCCCTTTTTCTAGTCAAGAGGGGTAAGCCACATGACTTCCAAATGGGGAAAATATTTTCTTTCCACTTGGTCATTTTCCGCTTGTCCCTTCAGATTTTATTGTCCAAGACGGCAAAAACAAAGAAAATGGCTGGGATGGGTGCGGTTTATTTGGTAGTTCAATAAAAGGCTTACAATTCTTGCTTCATCTCAAGTCTCAAATGGTCAAGCCCGTTTGCTTGTATTCTTTTATATCATATTTTATATGAAAGACATGTAAAATATAAAAATTATTATGTAATAATTTTTATCAACGTATTAAATATGAATTATATTTTTTAATTTTTGATAAATTTATATATTTTTTTAATTTTAAATCATATCATTTTTTATTTATATTTAAAAAAATGTTTGATAGCAAAATACATTTTCACGCATATTTGGTAAACAATTATAATACATATTCCAGTCCCCCTCCTTCATTATAAATCATATAAAAAATCTTACTACAAAAAACTTATTTATTCATATTTTTCATATCTCACTGCATATTCTCTTTTTTTTTTCCTACATTTTTGTCCAATATTAGTGCATAGACTTGTAATAAACATTGATTTTTTTTAATATTTTATTCTTTGTTCTTGGCATTTTGCTTTATGTGAATTAAAAAAGAAAATGAAATTAAATGTTGGTTTGGAAGAAGACATATATATTCTTTAAGACATGTTTGATGTACTGTAAAGAAAATTTACTAGAAAATCCTCAAACCAATTTGAGGTAGAAGGTTTTTTCTACTTATTAAGCTCTCTTACAGCCACGGAAGTTTTAAGATTTTTCAGTCTGATACATAAGCTAGAATGAAAAACAAAAGAAGCCAGGCTCAGTCCATCGTGGAATGCAAAATACAATGATTTGCTGAGTCAGGAAAGAGCACTTTACTGAGTTGGACGGTGCATCAATCAAAGGTCATGTTTTCTGCTTCATGCCTTAAGGTGTCAAACAATGGAGAAGACAGGTAACGCTCACCGGCGCTGGGGAAAATAGCCTGCGTAAGAGGAAAAAAGGCTCGAGAATTAGGAAAATTAACAAACAGGAGATTTCAGCTGTGCAAGACTTTTTACTTGTTCTACCAGTGATGCAAAACCAGTTCAGCAAAGCAAAAATTCAGGCTAAGGCCGGAAATGGAAAACATATGGACATAACCTTATCCTTTTGACATAACTCATCATTTTAAATGGTACACAATGACATGATAACAAAATGATAAAAAAAATACCAAAACGATATGATTTAAATTTTTATTAAAAATCGTATATGAAAACCAAGAAATGTGTTTAGTGTTAGGTATGTTGACATGAATTGTGACAAAACAATTTTGGTGTTTGACATGAAATAGACGAACACAGATACAGAAATTGATGGATCTAGCTTTTGGGGTCTCAAGTCTGAACCTAACTAGGGCCTGCCCTTTCATGCATCATGAATAAGCTATCAGGTTTTAAGTCAAGTTCTATGCTTAAGATGTGGTGCAGTCTCTTCATAATCTCCTTAATCATGTAACCATATTTTACCCTGCAATTCAAATACCAGAAGATTTTGCACCGGACACCCTTTTACAGATCAATTCCAACCATTAATTTGAGTGACTGGTATAAACCAAACTATGAAGAACTTTTCAAGTGACAATGGGATACCAATAGGGCTCTGCATTAGCTTGTTCCAGAAACAAGTCTTTAGAAAACCTGGATTGCTGTGAAGATTTTTTTTCTGTAATGGGAATCTCAGAGAACCTCCTTTACTTGAATGGACAGATTCAATAATCTAAGATTCAACCAACAACTAGCATATGTTTTGACAATATAAACGAGACAAGACAAATCAAGAACTGCAGAAACTGTCATTTGAACCACCTTGTAAAATAATTTTTCAGAGTTAATCAACTTTTATCCAGAATCATTATAGGATATATCAATTTGAAGAAGGGAATGCGACTCACAACTATGAGTTTGCCGGTATTTTCTGGCCTCTTTGCCAACTTAATCGCAGCCGTTGCTGCAGCACCAGAAGAAATACCTACCTGTCAAGGCATATATAAATTTAACTTATGTAATAACAAAAAGGAAAAGAAGAAAAAACAAGTGTTGTAGAAGGTCATATCTCATGAGAATCCATTAATTGTTCTGAACATACCAGCAAACCTTCTTTCAAGGCTAGCAGTTTAGCAGTTTCAATGGCTTCTTCACCAGATACCTAAAAGGTTATCGCAGAAGCATAAATAAATGGAATAAAAAATTAACATGGATGAGATGGTTGATACTTGCCATGGAAAATGAAAGTAAATAATGGGAGAGAATCAGTTCTTATTGGGAAAACAAATAGTATCATCAAGGATGCTATTGGGACTTACCTGAATAACTTCATCAAGGATGCCAACATCCAAAACATCAGGGATGATACCAGCACCAATTCCTTGGATCGGATGAGGGCCTTTGATATGGCAGGCAATGTCATAAAGGAAATAGTTAAGTACTGGATGTTGCTCAAGTCATGAAGGTTATGAAATTGTGTTCAACAACATAATTCCATATAGGGTAGGTAAAACAGAATGTTTTACAGCTTCACAGTTTCGAAACAACATTAAATCCAATAATATTAGAAGAATTTGACAATGTCAGTAAAAAAGAAAGGAAGAATGAAGGGTGAAAGAAACTTGAAACTTACCAGGTTTTCCACCATTCAGGATTGCACTTTCAGCTGGTTCTATGCCATATACCTATATGTCAACACAAGAAGAAAATGCTTTCAATAACATAACAACCAGAACATTGACTCTCTGCATGACTTTCAGTGCAAAATGTGGGCATCATCTCTTCAATTGAAAAAAAAAAAGAGGAAACCTTGATTTCTGAGTTTTTCTCTTTGAGGAATTTCCCTGCACCTGTTACAGTACCACCAGTTCCTATGCCTGCAACCAGCACATCAACTTTCTCACCCGAGTCTTTCCATATCTCCGGACCAGTGGTTTCATAATGAATCTAAACAAAGAATTCATTGGTTAATTTTAAACATCAACTGGATTATGAAATATAGAAAAGTTAACAGTAAAGATAATACCTGTGGATTGGAAGCATTTGCAATTTGCCGAAGCACGTGACCATTAGGTGTTTTATTTAGTATCTCCTCAGCCTTGTCTATAGCCCCTTTAATGCCCATGGCAGGGTTAGTGAGGTATACCTCAGCGCCAAAAGCTCGAAGAACAATTCTCCTCTCAAGGCTTACAGATGCTGGCATTGTAACGATAACTTTATAACCCCTGGCTGCTCCAATGAAAGCCAATCCAATGCCAGTATTACCACCGGTAGGCTCAATAAGGACAGTCTTTAGCCAATATTATTTGAATATATGCAGAACCAAAGGGAAATTGTTAGCTTAAATGTTTCATATTGGACCATCCATGTGGAAAGTAGTCCTCATTTAATCAAAAGATAATTGAAGTAGAAGATATTAGTTTAAGCCTCACATGAGCAAGATAGACATTTGTAAATTGCAACAGACGACATTCAATTTTAGGCATATCTGATAAACTGATCAACTCACTTTTGTAGTCAATAAAACTATATAGATTTCAGGTGTTCTTGGATCTATAACTCTTCTTAATCAGATTACCAACCCATTACTGCACATGCATTAATTTGAAAGCCACACCTAGCAAAGCATCTTCAAATATGGAAATGTCCACTATACCTTCCCCGCTGTAATCAAGCCCTTATCTTCTGCATCTTTGATCATGCTGTATGCAATCCTGTATATCAATAAAGAACGACCAAAGGTGTTAATTTGCAGGTAACACTTTCAAGGTGCAGTGAAGAAAATACAATCAAGTGTAAATAAAGCTTATGCCTGTCTTTAACACTGGAGCAAGGTTCCATTAGCTCTAGCTTGGCAGCAATGCGAGCTACACAACCGTCCACGATATTGTTCAGATATACCATAGGTGTATTACCTATTAACTGCAGAAGCCACAAAAGAGAATCAAAGGAAATTTTGAAAAAGAAGAAGAAGCAGAAGACAAAGGGCAGTGTGAAGCTTTAACGATTGAGAATAAAAATTACTTCAGTAACATCTTTCTTGATTGCACAGTTCTCCTCCATGTCTTGTTCTCCAAATTCTGCAACCTGATAGAACAAGGACTGCAATCTAGCAAAGGAACCAAGTGGTTGGTAGTGCACAGGTGAGGAGGCATGAAAATCAAAAGTGAAAACTTACTATAATCAATAATCAACTATGATGAACATAGAATCGAAATGGAGGAAAACCAAGAGTCAAAGCCTACTATATGTAGTAATAAACTATGATGAACAGAGAAAAGAACTGAGGAAAACACAATTGATTTCAAGTACCCAGTATTTTGTTTAATAAGAATTTCAGTACCTGCTATAGGAGGAACTGAAACACCCCAAGTTTCTTAAAGTTATAAAGAGCATAGTGTTGGGAAAAACAACAACCACATGCAGTAATCATACACAAAATAATAAGCTCAAATCAAGAATAAAAACATACAAATATATTTGGTTCGGTCCAACTCAAAATGACATACTCCAAACCTAATCCACTATCAAATAAATATTTACAATTGTGAGACTTTTAGAATAAAAAAAGTCTCATAAAACTCTACTTAGCTATTCGTTTAGTGTCTAACTCTCTGAGATTACCAAACTAAAACCAATATAGTGGCTATTCGTTTGGTGTCTAACTCTCTGGGATTACCAAACTAAAATCAATACAGTGATTTATTTGACATTACCTGTTCTAATCAATCGTTTGGTGTCTAAACCAATATAGTGGCTATTCGTTTGGCTATTCGTTTGGTGTCTAACTCTCTGGGATTACCAAATTAAAACTAATATAGTGATTTATTTGACATTAACTGTTCTAATCAATTCAATGAGGGAGCCCTCAAACTCCATTTGAAAATTGTCAAATAAAAAATGTTGAACCTTATCACAGGCCGTGTTGAGAACTTCATTATTGAATGAAAGGGTCGGTAAAAAGCAGAATTCAAATAAGAGACTTTATCCTTCTCCTGCTGTATTAAACTCTCGATGTGGGATACAAGATAAACTCAAACTCACTTAACTTTTTCGATGTGGGATTCTGAGATTCAAAGCAAATTCCAACAAATCCTCTCTTGACTTGAATCTTCAAACATTTCAACAGTATCTGCAAAGCTAACACGCTTACC
Organism: Durio zibethinus; assembly: GCF_047325235.1. Lineage (NCBI taxonomy): Eukaryota > Viridiplantae > Streptophyta > Magnoliopsida > Malvales > Malvaceae > Durio > Durio zibethinus. Next base: position 1,230,420 of record NC_143175.1, read on the forward strand.
TTTCTTCTTTTCGTTCATCACAGGCATCTCAGCAACTGAACCTCCATCATGTACAAATGATTGACTCTATTCCCTTGTAGAATCACATTACAATTCTTGTACACTTTCAATACTACCATAATATGTGTACCCCGAGAAACTAACTCACCCAAAGCAATCAAATTGTAGTGACAATTTGGTACATACCTTACATGATGAAGTGTCCTAATAACACCATTGTAAGATCTAAGGCGAACACTCCCAATGCCTTGAATCTGCACCTTTTTTTTGTTAGTAACCACAATATCCCCATACTTCTCATTCTCATCCAACTCCACAAAGTAACTTCTATCATTGCAAACATAAACTATAGCAGCTGAATCTAAAATCCAACATTTATCATTTTTCAAAGTCTGAGTCTCATTCACACAAGTTGTCAAAACAACATCATCATCATCAGACATAACAGCAGTAATATCACTCTTTTTTTCATCTGATTTTTTCTCATCATTCGCCTTTTTAAAAGCAACTATATCCCTTCTCAGCTTCGTGTACCGCACTTGAATATGTCCTTCTCACCACAATAATAACATTCTACATCACTGTAATCTCTGTCTCTTGACTTGGATCTCCATCTTGATCCATCAATCATCTTTTGAATCCTCCATCGATCAAAACCCTCTACAGCTAGTGTATTCCCCCGAGGTGATGAGCTCTCCTTTCATTTTCGCGCAACAAGTCAGTCACATCATCCAACTTCAAAGTAGACTTGCCTACCAACATAGTCTGAACTAAAGGCCTATAAGACAGGCAAAGATGACAGCAAAATTAAAGCCTTCTCTTTATCTTTTAACTCATCAACAGAAGAAATCGCTAGCAATTGAGAAACTAATCTATTAAACTCATTCAGGTGATTATGAAGACTCATACCTTCTTCCATCTTCAGAGAATACAGATCCATCTTCAAACATAATCTATTAGTCAACAACTTCGAAGCATAAATACCTTCAAACTTATCACATAAACTTTTTGGAGTACTCTCAGTTAATACACTGTACTTTACTTCTGGCACTGTACTTTACTTCTGGAGCTAACGCCAATCTAATAATACTAACAGCATTTTTCTGAATCTTATTTCAATTAGCATCAGACATTCCCTCCAGCTTACTACTCTCTAATGCTTGATCCAACCTTTGTTGCATTAATACTTTGCCATAACATAAAATTATTCTTTCCATGAATCTCAAATTTAGGCATAGGCATACCAGACATATGATCTTTTGGGCCCACGAACCTTAAATCTCGAACCTCGCTCTGATACTACTTGTTGAAAAAAACAACACCCACACGCAGCAACCACACACAAAACAACAATCTCATATCAAGAATAAAAACACACAAATATATTTGGTTCGACCCAACTAGAATAAGAACACACAAATATATTTGATTCGGCCCAACTCAAAATGGCCTACTCAAAAACCTAATCCACTATCAAATAAATCTTTACAATTGTGAGATTTTTAGAATGAGAAAAGTCTCATAACTCAAAACTTAACCCCAAACCTAATTACACCCTTTAATAACCTACTCACTTAACTATTCGTTTGATGTCTAACTCTCTGGGATTAGATAACTAAAACCAAAACATCTTATCTATAGGGTGAAACCCTTTATACTTTTACTAAACTTTCGATGTGAGATACAAGACAAACTCAAACTCATTTAACTTTGTGTGATTCTGAGATTCAAGGTAAATCCCAACACAGAACAGCGAAATAAACAAGAAATGGTTATTTTCCATATATGGAAATTGAAACAGACTAACCATTGGAAATTTTACCAAACAATAAAAAAAGGGAAATAAATCATATCAAAAAATGTCAAAGAAACAAGAAAAAATGAAACCGTAAATGCATAAAAGGAAATTTACAATAGTTGGATTAGTCTTATACTGCAGATATTTCTAAGGGATGCCTTTGGGTAGTCTAACAACAAACAAGTCAAAAATAAGAAGATAATATGTATAAAAGTAAACACATGGTTCAAAGGCAACAGATGTTGATATTCGATAATGCAGCTGATGAGCTTTGTGTTTTATTATGTTATATAGCCAATTGAAGGCAAATTATGCATTTGTAACTCCAAAACTGTACCAACTCCCTTCGAACTTAGCCTTGAAATAAGTAAAGAAGTCTTGTTTTTTTCTCCCACTTGCACTTCAATACAGTGAATGATCAACTTTTCATTTCAGTATTGCTTTAACAAGGCCAAAGATAAGCTTCTTACAGCAGACACAACGCAGAATGTCTATGGATATAACTATAACCCATATAGATTTGAAACTTGTTTTTTAAATTATTTGCATTGAGATTTACAAAGACTAGCTTTCATTGAGATGGTTGAATGGAATAGCTGGATTGTTATGGACTTTCCTGTACTTGTCATCCTTATCACTTCACTTTCCTTGTTGATACTTCCTTTACGCAACAAAATCTGTTTCCTTTTTTTCTAGTCAAGAGGGGTAAGCCACATGACTTCCGAATGTGGAAAATATTTTCTTTCCTCTTGGTCATTTTCCGCTTGTCCCTTCATTTTTTATTCTCCAATACGGCAAAAACAAAGAAAATGGCTGGGATGGGTGCGGTTTATTTGGTAGTTCAATAAAAGGCTTATGATTCTTGCTCCATCTCAAATCTTAAATGATCCGGACGTTTGTTGTATTCTCTTATATCATATTTTATACGAAAGACATGTAAAATATAAAAATTATTATGTAATAATTTTTATCAACGTATCAAATATGAATTATATTTTTTGATTTTTAATAAATTTATATATTTTTTTTAATTTTAAATCATATCATTTTTTATTTATGTTTAAAAAAATTTTTGATAGCAAAACACATTTACATGCATATTTGGTAAACAAATATACTACGCATTCCACTCCCCTTCTTCATTATAAATCATACAAAAATACTTACTACAAAAAACTAATAGCAACTCTCATTTATTCATATTTTTCATATCTCACTGCATATTCTCTTTTTTTTTTCCTACATTTTTGTCCAATATTAGTGCATAGACTTGCAATAAACATTGATTTTTTTTAATATTTTACTCTTTGTTCTTGGCATTTTGCTTTATGTGAATTAAAAAAGAAAATGAAATTAAATGTTGGTTTGAAAGAAGACATATATATTCTTTCAGACATGTTTGGTGTACTGTAAAGAAAATTTACTAGAAAATCCTCAAACCAATTTGAGGTAGAAGGTTTTTTCTACTTATTAAGCTCTCTTACAGCCACGGAAGTTTTAAGATTTTTCAGTCTGATACATAAGCTAGAATGAAAAACAAAAGAAGCCAGGCTCAGTCCATGGTGGAATGCACAATACAATGATTTGCTGAGTCAGGAAAGAGCACTTTTCTGAGCTGGACGGTGCATCAATCAAAGGTCATGTTTTCTGCTTCATGCCTTAAGGAGTCAAACAATGGAGAAGACAGGTAACGCTCACCGGCGCTGGGGAAAATAGCCTGCGTAAGAGGAAAAAAGGCTCGAGAATTAGGAAAATTAACAAACAGGAGATTTCAGCTGTGCAAGACTTTTTACTTGTTCTACCAGTGATGCAAAACCAGTTCAGCAAAGCAAAATTTCAGGCTAAGGCCGGAAATGGAAAACATATGGACATAACCTTATCCTTTTGACATCACTCATCATTTTAAATGGTACACAATGACATGATAACAAAATGATAAAAAAAATACCAAAACGATATGATTTAAAATTTTAATAAAAATCGTATATGAAAACCAAGAAATGTGTTTAGTGTTAGGTATGTTGACATGAATTGTGAAAACAATTTTGGTGTTTGACATGAAATAGTCGAACACAGATACAGAAATTGATGGATCTAGCTTTTGGGATCTCAAGTCTGAACCTAACTAGGGCCTGCCCTTTCATGCATCATGAATAAGCTATCAGGTTTTAAGTCAAGTTCTATGCTTAAGATGTGGTGCAGTCTCTTCTTAATCTCCCTAATCATGTAACCATTTTTTACCCTGCAATTCAAATACCAGAAGATTTTGCACCGGACACCCTTATACAGATCAATTCCAACCTTTAATTTGAGTGACTGGTATAAGCCAAACTATGAAGAACTTTTCAAGTGACAATGGGATACCAATAGGGCTCTGCATTAGCTTGTGCCAGAAACAAGTCTTTAGAAAACCTGGATTGTTGTGAAGATTTTTTTTCTGTAATGGGAATCTCAGAGAACCTCCTTTACTTGAATGGACAGATTCAATAATCTAAGATTCAACCAACAACTAGCATATATTTTGACAATATAAACGAGACAAGACAAATCAAGAACTGCAGAAACTGTCATTTGAGCCACCTTGTAAAATAATTTTTCAGAGTTAATCAACTTTTATCTAGAATCATTATAGGATATATCAATTTGAAGAAGGGAATGCGACTCACAACTATGAGTTTGCCGGTATTTTCTGGCCTCTTTGCCAACTTAATCGCAGCCGCCGCTGCAGCACCAGATGATATACCTACCTGTCAAGGCATATATAAATTTAACTTATGTAATAACAAAAAGGAAAAGATGAAAAAAACAAGTGTTGTAGAAGGTCATATCTCATGAGAATCCATTAATTGTTCTGAACATACCAGCAAACCTTCTTTCAAGGCTAGCAGTTTAGCAGTTTCAATGGCTTCTTCACCAGATACCTAAAAGGTTATCGCAGAAGCATAAATAAATGGAATAAAAAATTAACATGGATGAGATGGTTGATACTTGCCATGGAAAATGAAAGTAAATAATGGGAGAGAATCAGTTCTTATTGGGAAAACAAATAGTATCATCAAGGATGCTATTGGGACTTACCTGAATAACTTCATCAAGGATGCCAACATCCAAAACATCAGGGATGATACCAGCACCAATTCCTTGGATCGGATGAGGGCCTTTGATATGCCAGGCAATGTCATAAAGGAAATAGTTAAGTACTGGATATTACTCAAGTCATGAAGGTTATGAAATTGTGTTCAACAACATAATTCCATATAGGGTAGGTAAAACAGAATGTTTTACAGCTTCACAGTTTCGAAACAACATTAAATCCAATAATATTAGAAGAATTTGACAATATCAGTAAAAAAGAAAGGAAGAATGAAGGGTGAAAGAAACTTGAAACTTACCAGGTTTTCCACCATTCAGGATTGCACTTTCAGCTGGTTCTATGCCATATACCTATATGTCAACACAAGAAGAAAATGCTCTCAATAACATAACAACCAGAACATTGACTCTCTGCATGACTTTCAGTGCAAAATGTGGGCATCATCTCTTCCATTGAAAAAAAAAAAAGAAGAGGAAACCTTGATTTCTGAGTTTTTCTCTTTGAGGAATTTCCCTGCACCTGTTACAGTACCACCAGTTCCTATGCCTGCAACCAGCACATCAACTTTCTCACCCGAGTCTTTCCATATCTCCGGACCAGTGGTTTCATAATGAATCTAAACAAAGAATTCATTGGTTCATTTTAAACATGAACTGGGATTATGAAATATAGAAAAGTTAACAGTAAAGATAATACCTGTGGATTGGAAGCATTTGCAAATTGCCGAAGCATGTGACCATTAGGTGTTTTATTTAGTACCTCCTCAGCCTTGTCTATAACCCCTTTAATGCCCATGGCAGGGTTAGTGAGGTATACCTCAGCGCCAAAAGCTCGAAGAACAATTCTCCTCTCAAGGCTTACAGAAGCTGGCATTGTAACGATAACTTTATAACCCCTGGCTGCTCCAATGAAAGCCAATCCAATGCCAGTATTACCACTGGTAGGCTCAATGAGGACAGTCTTTAGCCAATATTGTTTGAATATATGCAGAACCAAAGGGAAATTGTTAGCTTAAACGTTCCATATTGGACCATCCGTGTGGAAAGTAGTCCTTATTTAATCAGAAGATAACTGAAGCAGAAGATATTAGTTTAAGCCTCACACGAGCAAGATAGACATTTGTAAATTGCAACAGACGACATTCAATTTTAGGCATATCTGATAAACTGATCAACTCACTTTTGTAGTCAATAAAACTATATAAATTTCAGGTGTTCTTGGATCTATAACTCTTCTTAATCAGATTATCAACCCATTACTGCACATGCATTAATTTGAAAGCTACACCTAGCAAAGCATCTTCAAATATGGAAATGTCCACTATACCTTCCCCGCTGTAATCAAGCCCTTATCTTCTGCATCTTTGATCATGCTGTATGCAATCCTGTATATCAATAAAGAACGACCAAAGGTGTTAATTTGCAGGTAACACTTTCAAGGTGCAGTGAAGAAAATACAATCAAGTGTAAATAAAGCTTATGCCTGTCTTTAACACTGGAGCAAGGTTCCATTAGCTCTAGCTTGGCAGCAATGCGAGCTACACAACCGTCCACGATATTGTTCAGATATACCATAGGTGTATTACCTATTAACTGCAGAAGCCACACAAGAGAATCAAAGGAAATTTTGAAAAAGAAGAAGAAGCAGAAGACAAAGGGCAGTGTGAAGCTTTAACGATTGAGAACAAAAATTACTTCAGTAACATCTTTCTTGATTGCACAATTCTCCTCCATGTCTTGTTCTCCAAATTCTGCAACCTGATAGAAAAAGAACTGCAATCTAGCAAAGGAAACAAGTGGTTGGTAGTGCACAGGTGAGGAGGCATGAAAATCAAAAGTGAAAACTTACTATAATCAATAATCAACTATGATGAACATAGAGTCGAAATTGAGGAAAACTAAAAGTCAAAGCCTACTATAGTTAGTAATAAACTGTGATGAACAGAGAAGAGAATTAAGGAAAACACAATTGATTTCAAGTACCCAGTATTTTGTTTAAAAAGAATTTCAGTACCTGCAACTGGGGGAACTGAAACACCCAAGTTTCTGAAAGTTTATAAAGAGCATAGAACAGCGTAGTGAACAAGAAATACTTACTTTCCATATGCAAATTGAAACAGTCAAACCATTGGAAATTTTACCAAACAATAAAAAAATGAAATAAATCATATCCAAGAATGTCAAAGAAACAAGAAAAAATGAAACTGCCAACGCATAGAAAGAAAATTAAAACAGGAGGATTAGTCCTATGCTACAGATATTTCTAAGGGGTGTCTTTGGGTAGTCTAACAAAAAACAAGTAAAAAAAAAAAAGATAATATGGAAAACACATGGTAAAAAGGAAGCAGATGTTGATCGATGATGCAGCTGATGAGCTTTGTCTTTTATTATGTTATACAGCCAATTGAAGGCCAATTATCATTGGTAACCCCAAAACTGTACCCCCCTTCAGACTTAGCCTTCAAATATGTAAAGAAGTCTTGTTTTTTTCTCGCACTTACACTTAAATGCAGTGAATAATCAACTTTTCATTTCATCACTGCTTTCCGTCTTACAGCAGACAGAACGCAGTCTGTCCATGGATGGGACTATTAAGATTAGTAAGGATCGGATCAGATCAAACTTTTACTCATTTTAAATTTGATTTAATTTTTTAATTATAAATTTTAAATTTTTTTATTTAAATTTAATCTGATTTAATATTATATAAATTTGGATTTGATTTAAAATTAATATAATATTATTTTTAAATATAATTATATAAATATATAAATAAATAATTAAAAAATAATTTTTATATAATTTTAAATTGAATTTATTTAAAATTTAAATATAATTTAATTTTAATTTTTACTTTATTTTATTTTATTAGACCCAAAATTTAATTTTTTTTAAAAAAATTTTGATGATCAAGTCGAGATTTGATTGGGATGCCAACCTGATAGCTATACCCATATAGATTTGAAACTTGTTTTTTAAATTCTTTGCATTGACTAGATTTACAAAGACTAGCTTTCATTGAGATAGTTGAATGGAATAGCTGGATTGTTATGGCCTTTCCTGCACTTGTCATCCTTATCACTTCTCTTTTCTTGGTGATACAACCTTTTACACAACAAAATCTGTTTACCTTTTTACTAGTCAATAGGGTAAGCCATGTGACTGCGGAATGTGGAAAACATTTTCTTCCCTCTTGGTCATATTTTCTTGTCCAACACGGCAAAAACAAAGAAAATGGCTGCGATGGGAGCTGTTTATTTGGTAGTTCAATAAAAGGCTTATGATTCTTGCCCCATCTCAAGTCTCAATCTGAGTAATTTGGACAGTATCCTTTTCATTTTAGTTGGTTCCCACAAATATCAAACTACTGACAAACGGTTCATTGAACTATAACTTAGGCTCCTAGACTCTCCAAGAAATGGCTTACACCTTCATCAGAACAACACAGGGAAGAGTTCATTGAACTGCAGCTTTGCTGCGCAACTTCACTGGTTAATGCACAATGATGAAACTCTTAAGTAGTTCAGTAGTTCTCAGCCAAATTTCTACAATAACTAAAGAAATAAATGAAATGTTGTCCCATTAAGTTGAAGCTGAAACAGGTCCAAAAAACCCTTTTCTGGCATAACCATAACCCAAATTTCTGAAGAAATTCAACTTGTCCACACAGATAGATGATTGAAACTTTATGAATTTACATTACCAATCAATTTGGTTAGTTCACTAGGCAAGGGCCCCACTTCCCCAAGAAAGCCAACTCTTGCAGTTCACTGGTTTGAGAAGCCATATGTGCCAGTATCCCACATTAGAAAAGGAAGCAAGATGGAGGTGGAGATTGGTGCTTTAAACTGGAGAAAATGATGCAGTACAAACATACATACCTGGACGGGGTCAATGGGTGATCAAGAAGACCCATGGCCTAGGTTGATGGTCTTCATTGCACGTTGTGGGGGTGCATCAGCCTAACATCTCCCTATAGAGGAGAGTGTACGTCAAAATTTGTGGCAGTTGGGGGCTCGTGCTCGCGCGGCCCCCTTCAAAATCTATACAAATCAATACTCAAACTATGATTGGTAGGCCGTGTATGAATAAATATCGATTCATGGTTACTGCGGATTTCATTTTCAATTTTGCAATATCCACAGCTATGATTGGACGAGATTGTTGGAAATAATAGAAATAATGGTAATGGAAAACATTCTCAGAGAAATCCTTTTTCAAGCCTGCTAGATTCATTGGAAATGATGATTCAAAGAACAAAACACGGAAATCCAGTTAGCTTGGCTGCCATGGTCATTGAACAGGCTCGCTGTAAAAGCAAAAAGGGAGGATTGAAACAAAATGTGATGAACTGGATTGAAAATCTCTTCCTGGTAGCCATGGGTGCATTCATTATACAGTTGAAGATCAGGTTAAAATTTGCACTAGTGAGTTCGTGTGCACTATGTCATAGGAACAAAACCCCACTTCCATGGAGAAAGCTTATGCAAACTCATGATAACTGATTAAGCTTAATGACAATTCCAAGCATAGTGCTGCGGTTTCTCTAATCCTCTGCATCTATCAAATGCTGAATTTGTTCAACAGAATTGCATGAAAACTTATACAAATATGTTTTGTTGTATGCATGATATGGTATTTTCTTGGGAGTTTTGATATTTTCTTCATTTTGATTTTTGACTCACCAGTCACCAGGAAGTTCGAACCAAGGAGATGCTTCATGCTGAGGTGCAATCCCATATCGAAGAACTAAGAGGAACGAGCACGAGCGTGGTTTCATAAATAAGAGGCAGCTAGCGGCGGTGAAACATACTTACCTGGACGGGGTCAATGGGTGATCAATTAAACCCATGGCCTAGGTAAGCGACCTTCATTGCACTTGGGAGGGGCGCTTGCCTAAGGTCTCCCCAAGTGGGAGAGCCTACGTCATAATTTGTGGTAGTGGGGGCATGCGTTCGCGCGGCCCCTGACCTATTTCAGTTACAACGTTTGGGCCCGGGAATGCTTTTAAGGTATTTGTGCATGTCTTGGTCTGGTGGTTTTCATTGTAGGAGGAGTTAGTCGGGGTACAGAATTTCGAAAGAAAGACGATGCCTCCAGTCAACAAGCTGATTGGTTAGGAGCTGATGCTTGAAAATTTAGTTCTCAATCATGCAATCATCAATCCGACCTGTTTGCAAAGAGAGTTTTCAATGGAAAACATCAAAGTCAACAAAGCTGATTGGTTAGGGGCTCATGCTTGAAAATTGAGTTCACAATGATGCAATCAACAATCCGAGCTGTTTTCAAAGAGAGTTTTCAATGGAAAACATCAAATTTTATTTTTAATCTCACAACATTGTTTTTATAGAACTACAGTGTTGATGACTGTTTTTGTTCAACCTCACAGCAAAGCAAAAAAGCTTCAAATACCATCTCCAAACAACATTTCCTCTTAATCCATTTATAGACTAGATTGACTACAGCAAAGCCGACTTATTTCTAAGGTCTTTTGAGAACCCAAGGAGGAAACAAAACCATTCATTGGAAAGATCAACATGCTGCTTGATAAGTAACTTCTCTTCTCCATATTTCAAACTGATAATCATGACATTTTGACACTAGGATTCGGTTCATTTCAAGGCTCAAAACCCATAGTCTCCGCCTCCCGTTTCACAGACTCAAACAGCACGGATGAGAGATAACGCTCACCAAAGCTAGGGAAGACCACCTGTTTAGGTTCAAAATTAAAATGATTTTGATATAACCTATAATTCATGTATATGCCAGTACTGTAAAGTCAGAGTAATAGACAGAAATGTAAAAATAGCCTGTTTCGATAATGGTATTTATCTTTGGCAGTATTGCATCATTGGCATGTTTAGACAGGATGATGTTGGATTGACTTCTAAAATAAAATAATAAAACTTACAACAATGAGTTTCCCAGCATTTTCGGGCCTCTTGGCTATCTTAATTGCAGCAGCAGCAGCAGCACCGGATGATATACCTACCTGTAATACATGTTCCAAACAATTAAAGGAAATTGCAGAAGGAATCCACAAACAGAAACCTGAGTGTAGTTGAATTCAGTTTACCGGTGAACAAGTGCAAACAAGGCTATGGATTCCCTTATCAAATTATGTCACTTAAAGTGAAGAAACTTACCAACAATCCTTCTTTCAGAGCAAGTTGCTTTGCTGTTTCAATAGCTTCTTCACTGGATATCTGCAATCATACAGGTAACTGGTAATGAATTATGGCATAGGAAAAATGCAAGTTCTTTACATGTCCACAGAAATTAGCATTTACATCCCACATTGAGTGAAATATAATCTGAATAAATAAATACAACGGAGACTTACTTGGACAACTTCATCGAGTAAATTGACATCTAAAACACCAGGGATGAAGCCAGCACCAATTCCTTGGATCTTATGTGGACCTTGAACGTTAAAAATGCAAGCAGTTCATCAATAGATAAAAAATTCTTACAAAATCTTAAGTTAGCATGAGGAACAAAAGAAAACAACTTTCGGTTAATAATTGCAAACATATATAAAATCTTACAACAAGACTGACCAAAGACAATGCTAGTATCCTGGTTATTAGGGACAAAAGTAGAAGAGCAAATTTTCAAATTTGATCTCAATCAAATATTATAATTGGAAATGGAAAAAAATAAGTTTAAAGCTAAATACTTGAAGTCTTGAACCAAGAAACTTCAAGAACTGAGTAGGCTTAAATATTACAAAAGAAAAAACCCTCAACTAAAATTAAAAAATCAACCAAGCCCCTATCCTATTAAAATAGGGAAACCAATAATCAAGTTCTCATGATCATTTTCGAGATACAAAGCATAGTTCCTATCTACTCAGCTAGCGGTTATAGATTGTAGAAAACAACAAAAGTACAGAAAATAGAATATGCAATATGAAGAACAATGTGAAAAGAAAACATTGTAAACATTACAACTTACCAGGTTTCCCTCCAGAAAGCACTGCACTTTCAACTGGTTCCACACCAATGATCTGAACAGAAAAAGGCAAGGGGCAATATAAGCAACACTAAAGCACAATCGTTGACAAACACAATTTAGTAATTGAAGTCACAATTTATTCCATCTAATTAGGCATCGGAAAATCTAACCTTAATGTCAGGATTCTGCTCTCTGAGATACTTCCCTGCTCCTGTTACAGTACCTCCTGTCCCAATACCAGAGACCAGGATATCTACCTTCCCTCCAGTGCCTTTCCATATCTCTGGTCCAGTTGTCTCATAATGTATCTAAATCAGGAAAAAAGAATCAGATCATGACATCCTCCATCGCTCCAACCATCAAAATATGGGTAAAAAAGTTTCCAAATGATACCTTTGGGTTGGCAGGGTTTTCAAATTGCTGAAGAATATAAGAATTAGGAGTCTTTGCCAGAATTTCCTCAGCCTTCTGAACAGCCCCTTTCATGCCCCTGGCTGGATCTGTAAGAACCAGCTCAGCTCCAAAAGCTCGGAGGACCATTCTCCTTTCTAAACTCATTGAAGAAGGCATGGTAATTATGAGTTTGTAACCCTTAGCAGCTGCCATGAATGCCAATCCTATTCCAGTATTACCACTGGTTGGCTCAATAAGGACACTCTTCAGCATAAAGGAAAAATGGAATTTATGTAAAGTTAAAATTTCTCTCATTAAGTTTATCAATCAAAACTAAAGGTAATTTTGACATTAAATCAACACAATCATGATAGTAGCAGGAAGACAGCCCTACTTTTGCACATAAAAAAAGTTATGGAATTTGGATTTAGATTTTAGAAGGAACAAACAATAGAAGGCCTAAGAAATTCAACAGAGATGCTTTTCAAGTTGACAACAGTGCATAATTTCATCATATGGCACAGTGACAATAGTATAATCTACTCAAAACTTTGAAGAGTTATAAACACCGCTAATTCAACGAGGTCTATTGTCTCAACAAAGCTTGCATTCTCATTAGTGTCTTTTAACTACAAAGATCACCTTGAATAAAACAATCATTTTATTTGGATGCAACAAACTTACAAACATTTACCAGCAATAAGGCCCAACATCATGAATAACGGCATAAGCAGAATTCAATGCATAATTTTACTTGCAAAGTGACAGTAACCTAATATTAACTTGAAAATTCCATTACATGAATTTCTATGAAAGAAATATCCAAATACCAACCTCACCCGGTTTAATGAGACCCTTCTCCTCTGCATCTGCAATCATACTATATCCAATCCTGCAAACAAAGAAGTTTTTGCATCTCATCAAAGATTAAAAACTCCAGCACTACATAACTCAATGCAGCATAATAGCATTTATCATGATCAATCTTGTGTGTGATGTTTTCTGATACATCTCTGAATGGAGAGGTGGAGATAGTGTAATACCTGTCCTTGACACTGGAGCAGGGTTCCATTGCCTCCAACTTGGCAGCAATATGAGCCACGCATCCATCCACAACATTGTTCAGATATACCAGTGGTGTTTTACCAATCAACTGTTTATGTCAAACCCAACAAGATTAACAAGGTTAACAATAGTTTTCTTAAATTAAATACAAATAAATTCCTACAACTTTATTGATGAAGATGAACAACAGCTTACTTCAGTGACATCTTTGGCAATTAAACTCTTGTCCTCCATTTCTTCTCAAGTTACTGCACAAGCATTCCAGGGCTGACTTATTCAGCAAAACAAGCTAAACTAATAATAATAAAAAAAGATAAGTAATCATACTTAAAACCAAAAAAAAAAAAAAAAGAAATTTTGATCTTACACAACAATTTCAATAATTTAACAGAAATAGCAATTAGTGACACTTTAGTAATTTTACCCTTTAGCAAAAATTTTGGGATTAATATACAATTGAGGTACAGCACAGAGTCTCTCTGGAAGAGAAAATAGTTCCCAAAGTATTAGACATTAAAGGGAGCCTACAAATGATCATGAACTTGATCAATCCAAAAGCAAAACCAAATCCCCCTGAAAGTTACAGTAATCAAGAAAAAACCCATATATGAAAACATCAAAAAGAACATCAGTAACATACAAAAACCATAAATCCAACCTTAAAAACACAAACAAGAACAAGAATTTTACACATGTAAAGTCCCCAAACTCCATGCTTGCAACTTTTCCGAAGAACGGTAGTGTTTTTTTCAGCAAAATCTTTGAGTAGGAAGTAATACATCAGCTAAAAAAATAAAGACTTCAAAGACTTAACCTTTTCTACGCCGAGAAACAAGAAAGTTCCTTCGTGTTATCAATATCTCCTCTTAAGAAAATAACAATGCTGTCTTGGCCAACTAGCCGCCTATAAACAATCTGGCGTTTGGTTGCAAGGAAAAGCCAAAAGATTCAAAAGTGTTTTTATTTCTTTAGTTTTATTCATCCTTTTTGTAATTTTGGGTTTTTTTTTTTTACTTGTTAATATGGCTTTTGATTTGGTTATATGTTAATGTTAATGTCAAAAAGAACATTTCTTTGGTTTGCACAAAAGTTGTTTTTCTCTTTTATTAGTTTTTTCTTTCTTTTTTTTTTTTTAAATTTATTTTCTTATTTTACCTCCTTCTGTTTTGTTTTATAATATTATTTTATAATTAAATCATAAGAAAATTTTCTTCTGACTTCCAAAGTCTATAACATTATCATGACTTCTTAAGTTTCACTATTATAGATATAATTTTATAAAAATTTTGTAATTTAAAAATAAAAAAATTATAAATATTTTATGATTTAAATTTAGATTTATTAAATATTATCTCAAAATATTATATAAATTAATTAAGTTAAATTTTGAGTTTATTATTTTAATATTTTTATTATGACATTAATTAAGATTAAATTTTATGTTAAAAAATTAGGCTTTATACTTAAATAAATCTTTAAATTTTATTCCAAAATGTAAATTAGCTTTCAGTCTTTTATTGCATAAAATTAAGGTTATAAATTTTTATTTTACTATAATTATATTTATTAAATCTTAAATATAAATGAATAATATTCAATTGATATAATTTTAAAATAATATTTTTTTAAATATTTATTATTCAATTCATCCAAATAAATTTAAGTACATATTTATTAAATCATCTTAACTAAAAAATTATAACAAAAAATGAATATTTTATACCATTAAAAATTTAATTATAATAAAATAAAAATTCAGAATCTTAATTTTATGTAATAAAAAATCGATAGCATAATTTTATTTTTAAATAAAATTTCAAACTTTATTCGAGTAATATCCAGAAAAATTATAAGTATATATATATTATTAATATATAAAGTGGCTCTTGAGTCTTCTTCAGCTTTTTATTATTTGGGTAATTATTGTGTTTTTTTTCTTTTAGGTTTTTTTTTTTTTTTACTTTTTATTAAGAAGAAAGAAAAAATAAAAATTCAAAGACAAATAACAAAAAGTTAGAAGATGAGTCCTAATTTTTGGTATTTTCTTTTCTTTTTCAACCTTTTTATTTACTCCATATATTTATTAAAATATCAATTAAGTAGTCATAACACATTAAGAGAAAAAAAATTAAACATTTTTAATATAAAGTAATTAATTTAAATCTAAATGACATCAACTAATAACAAATTTCATGTTATGTGAAAATTTATAATTCTTGAAAAAACTTATTAACATCCATAAGAAATTGTTATTTTAATGTCTATATTTGCATAAAATTTTAACATATATTTGTTTATTTTATTAAAAAATTAATTCCACAATCCCTTTTTATTTGTTTTAATTATATATAAATATATCTATTAATCTTTCCACCATGGTTCTGTGCAAAAAGTAAGAGCACTCAAGAAGAGCACAAAAAAGAAGAACAAACTACCATATATTAATATAGCTTTTCACCCAGAAGTAAGAGCATTCCCTCCTAATCCAACCTGCTGGTTCTGTGCAAAGCCTGCAATTTCCACACTCTTACTCTCAAAGATACTCTTTGCAGCCCCACAAGTGGGGCATCTCCAGTCATCAGGCAATTTGTGAAACTGAAACCCTGGTGGTATTGGATATGGAGGATCACCCACTGCTTCATCGTACTTGAAACCACATGACCTGCACTCATATATTCCTGTGTTCAACACTGCAAACTTCTCTTCTAACCTGCGTTTGTCAAACTTTTCTTTTAATGCATCTTTAGTTTCTTGGTCTGAAGTTGGGGTGTCTTGGCTGTCTTCTTGGGAGACATCAATGGAATGGATGGTGAAATGCTGTTGCCTTTTGTGGGGTTTGACGTTTGAGTGAAGTTGTGGGGAGTTTAAGGGAGAGAAAGAGAAGAGGTTTTTGTGGTTTTGGAGATGGTGCTTGGGTTAAGTGGTGCAAAGAAAAGGTGAGCCTTGCTGTTGCAGAAGCCATTTCAATGGAGGTTTTTTTTTTTTTTTTTTGTGTACCGAGTGTCGTAGAAATGAAAGGGATCCTTCATCCATTGAAGGGCATAGTGCCCTTGTTTGAAAAGGAGCTCGGGGATAAGGTAGGTGAGTGTGTAACAGTAGATTGTAGATTCTTTGATGGGCTTTTGGTTCTGAGTTGGGTCCAGCAGCCCATTTAATTTTTCTTTTGAATTATAATCGAAACTCTCAGTCATAAAATTGATTATAGCATCACTAAATTAAGCGGTGATTGATAATTTCCCTAATATTTGATAATAAAAAATTTATTAGTTGAGCAACCAGGAATCAGTCATACGATTAACAGGGGTAAGTTACCCAACAGCCAAAACGTGATCAACATTCGACATTCAATATTCCCAGGACTCCTCGCGCATAACAACAAATTTCTGATTAGAAATTTTCAAAGGCAAGAACAAATGTTCCATTATGTCCAATGAAAATCATGTCAATACTTATCACATCTAATAATCTAAAACATGATATAATAACGTGAATACGACATGAAAAAATAATAATAATAAAACGATTTAAAATTTTAGTAACTATTATATATAAATTTAATAAAATAAAAAATATATTTTATATTATGATAAAATTTTTTATGTAAAATATGACACAAAAACATAAATTTTAATATTTTATATAATATAAATATACAAATCTTCGAATCTTACGCAACACAAATACACAAATAAAAATAACAATCCAATCCATCATTGACGGATTTCAACCCGATTTAGACATTTTAAAGTCAATTTTTTTTTAAATCGAGTTCATGTCGAGTTGGTAATAAAAAAAAAAAATTAAAATCGAGTTTTAGCCAAATTAAATCCAACCAAACCATATATATAATTATTTTTTAATTATATATTTACATTAAAAATAATATTTTATATTTAAAAAATAATTTTTTTAATTTCGAATCAAATACTAGCTTATACAATATTAGATTGAATCGAATTCGAATATAAAAATTTTTAAAAATTATCAAATCGAGTTCAGATATTATTTATATAAAATTGAATTAAATTCGAGACGAACAAAAATTCAATCCGCCCTCACCCATTGCTACCTCTGTACATGAATCACCGTGTCTATACTTTTAAGTCCAAACCAATTTTTCCCGATGACCAGTTCTTTTTCTTTAATCTTTTTCCTTTGCTTCCCTTTTGTTTTACTCTTCCAGGAGTACAATAAAAAATTTCTCCTCTTTTTCCCCTTTTCATTCTCTCAAGGTTCCATCCAATAATAAACAATCCCAAAAGAGAAAAGGGAGAAAACAGAAAAGATAATTTAACTAACCCAATGGTCTAAACCAAATGTCTTCCCTGACAATGCCATGACTACCAAGTCTACTACCAACCAGGCTACCAACAGATACTAGCATCCATCTAATGTTTAACCGGCATCGAAACGAACTAAAAACAGATGCAGCCAAATAATCAAGTTCTGCATCTTACAGCTTCAACTATCAACATTAATGATATTGAAACAGCTTCAGCTAGAAAATGAATAACTTCAACAACCATAAGTAAATTACTATAGTTGCATGTTTTACAGGAAAGAGGTTAAAGGTCCTGAATGAACAAAGTTTCCCAAGTAGACACACAGAAGGGGATTGTTAATGCAGACAACTATTTCTGAGCTGTCCCAGGACCGTTGCCTACCTATGGTCCTGAATGGTAATTTTTTAGGTATCTCTGTGTTCGGAAACCACAATCACAAATGGGAAGTTTGATCTTTGAGGCTAGCAAGCATTGCATACTTGATGCATGAAACAGCCTTTGATCTCAGCAACAAATCCAATATGAATACATTTCACAGGGGCAACATTAGTCATTTTATCAAGCCTTTAAACAAGTTTGCAAGAAATGATGCCAAGCAATCAGAAACCATTCTCATGAGAAGCAATTCATTATAGATAATTAGCTTTACTGATTCGAAGAATTCACAGGCATGAATGAAGGAAAAACACCCCAACCCTTGTTCACCCCTTCCCAGAAATTTCCACTCATCACCAACATACCACAAGTGACCTGTTAAATTGACTTTCAATTAAATTTGACAATGTAGTAAAATGGCAAACTGTTGAATCTATTTTGCAAATTCTACAATGTCGGAGCTTGCACAATTGCATTAAATTAATGATTAACATCTGTCATTTATTCTAAGCAAGTCATCCCAACCCATGTATAAAAACCATATACACATAAATGAGAATAACTAGTACAAACTATTGATTGAAAGACTGAATAATAATAGATCATTATTCCAATAACCGTTCATTTCTATCCAATAAACAAAAAAAGAAAACCCGAAAAGGAACTCAAAAACCAGTTACTCACCTACACTACAAGCTATCCATCAATAACCAAGAAATCTTTCATGGAAATAAGCACCCATATTCCATAATCAGCCTCCCATCGATCGAAGCTCCTCCAAAGCAGCCTTAATCTGATCCTGCACCAACTCCAACCTCCTAGCATAAACCTCCAACTCCATTATCTGCTGTTTCCTCCACCTCTCATCCACCAACTCCCCATTACCCCCACAAAAACCGAAATTCAAACTTCCTCCAAAACTCAAGGGCATAGCATTCATCACCAATCCACTAATCCCTCTTCCTCCTCCTCCTCCTCCCATTACACTACCTAACAACTCCTTAAACAAGGGCGTTAAACAACTCTTCACAGCCTCCTCTACCACCCCCGCCACGCTTCCTCCTCCTCCTCGTCCTCCAGCAAATCCCTCCACGTTACCATTATCATTGTTACTCCTATTATTAAAATTATTGTTAGTAACCACAAACCCATCATTTAAAACCTTTTTCACTTCCATTTTCCCTCCCTTACTTCTTGACCTTTTCTTCGAGGCTGTGGATTTTGGGGTAAAATTCTTTTTCTCTCCGCTTTCATCAATTAAATTGATGTAAGTATTATTATTATTATTATTATTGTTATCATCATCATCTAAAACATTATCTTCTACTTTGCCAACACTACTGTTCCAGATCTTTCTAGAAATTTCGAAAGTAGCATGATCGTGAGGGCTTTTGAAGGAAAAATCTTTACCTGAACTGATCTTATTCATCACGTTCCTATATTTCTTCTTCAATCTTCGAAGCTTCTCGACTAACTGATTCTTGTTGAAAACCAGCTGGAGTTTAGATTTGATTTGGTCGTAAAACAACGCCGTGTCGTAATGATGATGGTGAGAAGAAGAAGAATTTGAGTTCGTTTTCGAATTTGTGTAATCGAGAAACCCTTGGAGAAGCTCGATCTCGTCTTCATCAGTCCATAACCGTTGAAATAACCGTCGCGATTCGTCAAGTTGTTGTGGCGGAGCAGGTTTTTTCTCCGTTACGGTGGAATCAACGCGTTGGCGTTTGGAATCAGGAGGCGATTCGTCAGTTGGAACAGCAGCCACGGTCACAACAGTGGCGGAGGGGACGGCAAGTGGAACAGCGGGGATTGAGGCGGAGGATAAGGCGGGAGCAATCGGTTGAGGCAGAAAAGAGGGGGAATTAATGTCTTCTTCCTCTAATAATTCCTCGTCCTCTTCGTCGTTTAAAACGTCGTCGTTGCCATCGAGGTCGTTGTCGGAGGAAGAGGGATCCTCGTCGTCGTCCTGAGATTCCTCAAAAACGGCGTCGTACTGCTCCGAAGCCATGAGAGAGAGAGGAAAAACGAAAGAGGCTCACGAGGATTCGTTGATTAAAAAAGCGTGTTGGACTTGGTGAACGAAAGAGTGGGGAAGGGTGGTTAGTTTTGGTTAGACTTAGGCCGTGTGGGGGTGAGAGAATGAGAGAAGAAATGGAGATAACAGGTCAACGCGCACGGTAGGCGCGTGTAAGGGCAATGACTAAGGAAATCTCTTATGGGAAAATCAAATCAAATCAATTTCATTTCACTTCCATTTATGATATGATATTATATTTCTTAAATTTTCTAAAAATATAAAAGCTATATTTGGTAAAAATAAAAAATTCATGAACTCAATTGATAACATCATTTTTTTTCCAAAACTACCCGTAAAATTTAATTTTTATTTTTAATAAATAATAAAAATATCTTTAATAATTTATACACTTTTTTGTTAAATCTTACAAATCATGTAATCCTAATTTTTAAAAATTATATTATATTTCTAAAACAAATTTTTTTAAAATATAATATAATTCTTGAAAATAGATTTTTGATAATTATATTGTAATTTCAAAAACGAATTTTATGAATATCTATTTTTAACAAGTTAAAAAAAATCTTAAAAGAATCTTTAAAATTTCTCAAAAATAGATATCGATAATCCTTTTAATTTTTTGAAAATGAATATATGAGAACCTTTTAGTTTTTTGAAAATTTATCTTTTAGAAGTTTTTAAATTTTTTGAATATCTATTTTTGAAATTTTTGATTTCACTTAAATTTTATAACAAATCCTAACTTATATTCACATACTTTTCAGCTATAATTCAACCAAAATCAATGAAAAAGCAATATAAAAATCTTACTTTTAATTACCAGAAAACTAAATATATAAGTGATTTTGTGGCTAATATGATGGATTTAAGGTTTTTTTTTTTTTTTTTGATTGAAAAGTGAAGAGAGAAAGAAAAAAGGTAAGAGTACAAAATAAAAAGTAAAGAATAAAGGTGTGTTTAGTATAAATAGAAAAATGAGTTTTGAATTTGAGATATATTTAAAAATAGAATACATAGAGTAATAAATGAGACGTAAATAAAATTCTTAATAATATATTACTAGAATGGTAAATAGATCAAATTTCAATTTATACAATTCTAAATATATATAAAAGTTTTCTAACATTAATAATTTTATATTTAAATTTGAGTGATGATTAACATTATTTTAATTTTTTTGAAAAGTTATAATTATAATAAATTATTACATTTATATAATAAACTAAATAATTAATTAACAAATTAAAAATATAATTAAATAATCAAATTTATGTAACATCATCATGATATAAAATAATTTTTTTTTATATAATGAAACTTAAAGACAATATTTATGTTTAGTTTAATACAACTTGTGCAATATGCCATTTCATATGTAAAAAAAAAAAAAAAAAAGTGTTTGTCCATTGCATAGATTTTTTTTTTTTTTTAACCTAGTGGTTACTAGGAACTTTTCTCAACTATGAAATGAACTATTTATGTGTTTAATAAATCATGGTTGGAAGTTACTTACAAAAGCTTCAAATGACTTTTTCTTCACTAATTCATGTATTGTGAACACAACTTGTTATTTTTAGTATTTATTTCAAGAAAAAATATAATATTGATTAAGGATTTAATTGGTAGTGTGTTGATGATATTTTATAATTGAATTTTATTTAACAGCATGTTGATGTCATTTTATGATTAAATTTTAAAAAATTCAATTATAAAATGCAATTAGGACATGGTGAGAGTTCATCTCATTATACTTTCAAAGCTTTTTTTTTTTCATATAAATATTTTGGATAAGCTTTGCCTTATAAAAACAACTTTTTGGTCAAGCTATTTGATCATGTTGGATTTTTTATAGCATTGATGTAATTGAGTGTTAAATCCAATGAAATTTTGACCTCCATTGTCTTATCTTAGGAATAGAACTTAAAAAAAAAATTTAATGAAAAGTTATTGATATTTTATTAAAATGATATTTATAAAAAATTATAATTAAAAAATAATTTTAAAATAATATTTTAATTATCTTTTAAAAAATATATTTATAAGCATTTATTAATTTTAACCCAAAAATATCTTTAAAAAAACCCAAAACATGCGGGGGGAGAAAAAAAAGCGCAGCCTTACTTAAAAAAAAATTTGTAATTTATCCCTAATTCTTTTATTTTTATATTTATTAAATTAAAAAATATTACATATAAATTTTAAATATCAAAATCTCATACCAACGCATCTAAATATAGTTGACATGCGTAAGTTTTATTTAATCGAAAGTTTATTTGTGTTGGTTTAATTGTATTAAAAATATATATTAAAATGGTTTAAATATGTTTTTTAAGATTTTAAAAATACGTGTAAGCCTGGTTTTAATTTTGTTATTTAGATTTTTAAAAAGCAAAAAAAATGATTTTGATTTTTAATTATTTTTTCTCTAATTTTCTCGAATCCCAACAATTAATTAAAGCATAAATAATTTCATCTTTTCATAAAAAAAAAATTAATCACAAAAAAGATTATATATAAAAAATAAAAAAAAAGGAAAGCAGTGAATCTTTGACTAAATTGATAGACAAAGCAAAATTAAAATCCAGGCTGGCCGTTTCTTGTAAAAATTAAAAGAGACAACGTGACGTGGACATGAGATTGCCTAAATTCTTACGTGGCAAATCTAAATGGCTCGAAAACATCAGCCTTTTAAGGATGACGTGGCACGACCCTTCATATATCCGTAACGGACACTCTCCGATCACTGGAGGAAAAAAAAAAAGGCGCTCTTCTCTCAAATGTTTCTTCACCGCCATTAAATTTTTTATCCCCAAATCCTAATTCCTTTTAAAACCCTAATCAACATTGATCAAGATCTAAACCCTCAATCGTTTCAGGTTAATCTCTTTGATCCTCTTCAATCCCAGGTTTTACTCTGAATTTATCTTTTTAATTTTTTATCTTTTTTATGTGTTTTGGACTGATTAAATCACTTAAAACAATGTACATTTTAAATTAATTGCATTTATTATATTTGATAATAAAAAATTGATTCGATAGAGCATGTCCCTGATTTAATGTTCTAGGAAGTAATATGAAAGTGATACCTGTTTCTTGGGAGTGAAGTAAGTAGATACGTTTCATCATATCGAGTTTATATTTATAATAATTATAGAAAAAAAGGTTTTTGATATTTTGTTTGTTTTTTTGACTGATGTAACTTAAGAATTCAGGTTTGTTATGTTGATTTTTTAGTAATTATAGATAAAAAATGTTAAATGCATAAAGGAATTGATCATTGTTTTTATATTTTTTTTGTTGATGTTTTGATTTTTTTTTAATTAAAAAAGGTGGAAAAGAGAGAAAGAAAGGGAGGGAAATGGCAACTCCAATGCACCAGGGGCACCAAGGGAACCCCCACCCCAGACCCACAATCCAAATTTCCCACAAAAACCAGATTCTTTATCTGATAATTTGCAAAAGTAGAATCGCAATAAGCCATCTTCATTGCCCAATTCAGCCGCTACTCTTCCCCCATTTGTAAGATCACCACTGCGCTCCTCCATCTCAGCTCCTTCACAGCCAATTTCCAGCCCTGGTGCACCACCTCCAGGGGTGGTTCCCAGACCCAATGTGCCTCCTAACATGGGTTCGGTTATGCCCTTTGGGCCACCTGGTGGAGAGCCATTACCTTTTGGGACTAGACCACTTCCAGGTCTTTACCTTCTTCATTGGCTGGTGGTCCAGTCATCAGTCCTGGTGGTTTGAGTGCACCTGGACTGGCTGCTCCACTGAGTGCTTTTGTATCTCCTTCAAGTGTATTTGGTGGTTCGATTAGAAATGTTCCACCCGTTGGGGCGCCTCCACCAATGATGAGAACAGTTAGGTCTCCTGGTCAGGTTCCTAGCATGGGGTCTTTTCTTGGAAGTCCTCAGGTTATTCATCCACCAGGTCCTCCTATGCAATCAGTTTCGCCATTTTCAGCACCATTGGCTGCTCCTTTGGGGACACAGACATGGCTACCTGGTCAGGTATTATCATGGTTTACATCTGTAAATTGCTAATAGAACTGGAATTGTGTTCTTTCTCTTATTCATCTTTTGGCTCTGTTTGATAACATAAATGATACTACAGAAGAAGTAGGAATTTAATCTCTCTGCAATGCTGGTTGCCAAGAAGGTGTGTATCTGTGACTCTTTGTGGCTCGTTAGAAAACAGATGGAAAATATGTAAAATAGAAGTGGGAAAATCCAGGACATCTGACTTTCCATTTTTAAAACAGATGGTTAATCTTTGTAATCTTAATAGATTTTAGGTTTGTTGGTGCAATAATATAATTTAGAAAGAACAAGGATGTAGTCGCAGAATTACTCTTTAGGAGAGAATATTATGTTATGAAACTGTTTTATGGTTCATGATGAAATTAAGGAATACCCTAGGTAAATGCCAGTTAACTTGTGGAATCGTGGGTGGATATTGATATTTCCCTCCCATATTAGGGCATCCCCGAGTTAATATCTATATTTGAATTGGCAGTTACTGTTTTTGTAATTGCATGTCTGGTTATTGTGAAAGATGATGAAGTGGTATTGACATCATTTTAACATACAAATTTACCATCGTAGAACTTGACTAAAAGCCCACAAGAGGTTTGTATGTAAGGTTAGATATAGAAAATAAGCTTTTCTGAACTATTTGGTTCTTGTTATTATCTTTGAGATAGTTTTATACTTTTGACCATCAATGACTAGCAAGTGCTTTGATATTTTTTAAGCCGAGAATTTGAGGATTTGCTCTGGGAGGAGTATTTGCTGTAAATAAAAGTGACACTTCTTTCTTTGAGCAAAATCTTCTTTACATCCTTCTAATTGCTTTAGGTGGCTGCACCTACAGCAGTATCTTATGCTGTTCAACCACCTAGAATATTTGGTATGCCACCACCACAACCAAACCAATTATTACTTGCCATCACTCAACCTGGTGCTACTGTGGAAGACGCATGGAAGACTAATTCACATCAAGGTCCAAGGCCTACTCCAAGTTCCTCAACAATTCTGCATGACACTTGTCAAGGCAATCAGGCCATTCCTCCCCCGGTACTGCACTGACCTTGAACTTCCAAAAAAAGGAAGAAAAAACTGCTAAATTAAGGTTTATTATTATTATTGTTGTTGTTGTTGTTACTTCTTAGTATTATTTTTATGTTCTAGGTCTTATTAGCCTCCTCCCCTCCTTTTTTTCCTTTTCCTTTTTGTTATTTTTGTTTGTTTAAATTCAATTCTATTGATTTTGTTTCATCATGGATAATTTGTTTCCTTGAAAAGCCTGCCACTAGTGATTATATCATCACGGACACTGGAAACTGCAGTCCACGCTATATGAGATGCACAATCCATCAGGTTACAGTCAAACTTCTGATATTTTGTGTTGATAATAATTTCTTCTTTTAAGATGATTTATAAAGAATGTTTTATTTCTTGATATTTGTTACTAACTTGATCTCCTTCCTTATTTTGACAGATTCCTTGCACTGCTGACCTTTTAACAACTTGTGGCATGCAATTAGCCTTATTGGTTCAGCCTTTGGCCCTTCGTCACCCATCTGAGGAGCCCATTGCGGTATTCATTCCTTCTTCTGAAATGTTTATGTGCTATATCTGGTTTTTTGTGTAGCTCAGGTTTCTTATTCGTTCATTCCTTAGAGCATTAAAGAGAAAACAATCATTTTGATATCTCTTATGAACAGTTTCATGGAACAAATGGAGACATCAAACTGTTTAGTGCCATCCATAATTCTTTTGCCAGTGAATAGCCAGGGACAGTTGAATTAATTTAAGACTTCCCCTTCCTCATCAATTATTGGTATTTTCTTGATGCAGTGAACTTTGGTCCATGTGCATGAGTGTCCTCATTTACCTTGTTCTCTGGAAGGACTTCTTACCTTTTAGGTTCTTTGCTGTTCAACTATACTTGCATGTTGGTAGTTGGCTTCTTTCATGGGTAATGATCTCCACCTTTCTTGTTTGCCATAGAATCTTTTATCCTAAAATTCTATGTAACACTAAAATCTTGCTATTAGAACCCCTTCCGCCCAACAGGGATTGCAAATTCTTCAATCTTTTTGAAATAGCTAATCTTCTTGCAGCTAGGCAGATGATTAAATCCATGAAAGTAAAAACTATGAGGTTTGCTCTTGGGAAAGCAATCTGTCTGAGGTTTTTTATTAGGAAAGAGAGCATTCAAAATGCTTATACATTTTCTTTTATCAAAAAAGGTTCCAAAGAAACTGATTTAAGTTGTAGCAAACACTACCTTGTCTGATGCCTGAAAGAGGATGTTATTCTGCGATGTGATACACCTGTGTACCAGAATGCAAAGTTCCTGCGCACTATTCAAATCAACATAGTCTTTGTTAGAAACTTAAACAAAGAAAGAGTTTATGATTGATAATGCAAGGACAGGTTTAGATCACCTCCTACTTTTATGAGGAGAAACACCTATTAAAATTGCGTAGTTTTGGATGAATGAAACAGCTGAAAACACGCACATAGTCTTTGTTATTTAAACTTTCTTTATTCTAGGTCATGGATTTTGGAGAAAATGGTCCAAATCGATGCTGTCGCTGCAAAGGCTACATCAATCCTTTCATGAAGTTCACTGATCATCCAGGTGGTTCATTTGCAACTTTTGCGGTCAGTATTGAATGTTGCTGATTTCTTCTTCGTTGCTCAATATTTTGCAAAACAATTTTGGGACACATTGCTTTTCTGAAGTTATGCAATTTAACATATCTTTTGTTGTTTTTGGTAATGGTAGATGTCTTTTTGTTAAAAGATCTTCTTACATACTGGTATCAATAATACTCTCAAAAACCTTTATCATTATATATTAGGATTATTTTTTCCTTTTGATACATGTATGTGTGTGTGTGTGTGTGTGTGTGTCTATATATATATATATATATATATATATCTATATTGGGATTACTATGTTGATTCTGCTGTTTTATCCCTGTTGGGCTTCTTTTCAATAGTTTGAGAAATGGAACTTCACAAATTTTCTTTAACATTCCCCTATTTTAATCCAGGGTTTATGGATTACACTCCGCATGAGTATCAATGCAATCTAGGTTTAGATGGTAGGCGTAGAGATGCTGATGAGAGGCCTGAGCTATGTAGGGGAACTGTTGAATAAATGGTTAGTTAATTCATTAAACCTCTTGGCTCTACAATAACAGGACATTCATTTCCACTTTCTTTTGACAAGTTTAGTTATCGAATATGCCTGGCATCTCTGAGCTGTTAAAGTGTAGAATAATAGATCAGTTCCCTGTGGGCTTGGATATCCTTGAGACTAGCTTCATATGAGGCTTAAAATGCACAATAATCAGCATGAATTTGTCGGCTCCATGATATATCTTTTTTAGTTTGGCACTCCCTTGATTGGATCCCGGTAATAGTGTCCCTAGACCCTTAATACGCTTATATGGTTTTCAAAAGCCTTTAATTTTTACTTAAGCTTTTGATTTTGAATTTATAGCCTCTGCATGGTTGTGACACTTGCTGCTTAATCTGTGTTTATAATATCATCACTTTCTTTCTTCTCATAGTTTTCTCCTATCATTTCTCTGGGTCTTCAAGTATGTAATTCTCTGTAACATTTATCTTTATTTTCAGCTGAGAGATCCAATGCCTGCTGTGTATGTTTTCCTCATTGATGTTTCCATGAATGCAATACAGACTGGTGCAACTGCTGCAGCACGTGCTGCAATCAGTCAAGTCATTGCTCTTCTTCCAGTGAGCTTTTTAGTTTTGTTTATTTCTATGACTATTTGTTTCTGGCATCTATTTAGCATTCATAAACTCACATACTGGTCAATGGATTGTGCCTTGCAGTCTGAAAATTGTGGGATTGAATCTGTTCTGACAGACACAATGGCAGGGGAGTAATTTCTGTCAAGTTCTAGGGAAACAATGTTATGTGAGAAATTTGAACAAAATTCAGTCTCTTTTGTTTGTATCAAATAGCATTTGTGAAATTAGATATAACCTTGTCATTGCAGCTCCTGCAGTCAAAATTCATTTTCTTTTTCTAATCTCATTGATTATTTGAGGAGGAACTTGGCGAGATTGAATCACCCGTGTAAGGAACAAGATCCTGTCTTGTAATTGCAAAACTTTGAATTATTGTGTAGAGATAAAGTTCAACTTTCTTTCTCTATCCATGATCTAATAACATTTTCCCAAGTTGTATCTGTATTAAAATTTCAAATATGATAGGACATATTTAGAGTTAGTGAAAGGAGTCAATGGCAGTGACAAGCTTTATCTTGTAGGATAAGAACTGTTGGACTTGCCTTTGCAGCTCCAAATGTTGAATAAAATATCATTCATTCCGGAAGTTACCTTCTTGAATGACGAACTTTAATAACAGGAGTTATTGCCCATTATTGGAAGTTTATTTCTAACGTGTCCAGTGATGTCTTCTTTTGCTGCATCCCTGTTGCAGAATGGCAAGGGTGATTCCCCTTTTTTATATTCTCTGTCTTCTCAATCTTTTAACTAGTACACAACCATTCTAATTGTGTATAAAGATGTAGTCATGATAGGACCCTAACCTGGACAATTGATGAAGCCATTCTTTCATAATTGGATAAGTTTTCCAAGTCCACTCTCTACTAAGGAGAAGAACTTATCTTGGATGTATGTTGGACTTTTCTGCAGTTTAAACTGATACATCCATTTTGTACTTGGTAATGTTCATAAGCTAATCTAATTGTGCTCTAAATTGCAAGTGCAATATATTGTTTTTGCTTATATTTGGATTCTTCATCATCCACGACTATTGTGTTGTTAGTTATTGACTAACTATAGAACCTATCCTTGTTTATTTAGTGTGAAGGCTGGATACCAATTTTCTTGGTGTTTCTATTATTGTAGGAAGGTCCTCGGACAATGGTGGGAATTGCAACATTTGACTCAACCATCCATTTTTATAATTTGAAACGTGCACTGCAGCAGGTAACATTTAGTTGCAATAAGTTTTCCTTCTTTCAAGCAAAAATTATTGTTTTTTTCTTCCTCTTTATTAGTTTATATGGAATTGACAATTCCTTTCAATGTCTCAAAATTGTTTTCATTTTGTTTTTCTAAATTTTGAATGAGATACTTTTGCACTTTCCTCCTGAATGAAATTATAAATATGGATAAATGTATATTTAAGTATTCTAGATGAATGGTAACTTATGGAACATATAGATAGGACTATGTGACTACTGCATTTTCTTTCTGTTGTGATATGCATAATTTCAACCTGGTATAGTATGTAGCAAGATTTCTTTACCATCTTTTGATTTGGTTTCCATCCCATCAGTCGGATTGTTATACTTTGTTGCTCAGACAATGATTTTAACTACACACTCTTTTAAAAAAGTTCAGACTAATTTAACTTTCAACTTATGCTGCAGCCATTGATGCTGATAGTTCCAGATGTGCAGGATGTTTATATTCCTCTTGAAACTGATGTTGTTGTTCAGCTTTTGGAGGTTGGCTTTTCATATTTTATGTATCTGACACAGAACACACACACACTGGGGCTGTG